>NC_134110.1:7987500-8612500 GCF_040939455.1 Microcebus murinus | reverse complement strand
GCAGTCCTTAACTCCAAAATGTTCTGAAAGATGAAAGCTTTTCCTTTTTGGTGTTAACACTTTTTTTGGTGGCAGATCCTGCCTTGGCTGGCATGAGACTGTTGCCTGTCTTTATTTCACCTTCCTCCTTGTAAGGTTTGCTGCAGACATATGAGTGTGATTCTTACAGGTGACATCCCAGATCTTTCCTGAAGTCTAACAAATTTAGAATTCCAGAGCACACTTGGCCCAAGTGTTCTGATTAAGGGATTGTGAGTCTTTGTCTCCCTCACAGCAACTGCTAGGAGTATTCCTGCAGTTGGTTGACAGATCTGTCTCCAGGAGTCTGTGAACTGAAGAAGAGTTTGCATTTTCTCCTTTATATACCACAAGCCTCAAACAAGTCATGCCCGTATGTGTGATGTATCCTGGTTGACAGATTATTATTGGAGACATTCCCTGCAGGTCTCCCTCTTTTACTTGTTCCACCATCATTGGTGGCCGTCATTGCTCAGGGCAGGACAGTAGGGCAGAACAGTACAGGGCTGTCTTTGGCCTGGGGATGCCCCATGGCTGGACCAGGTGGGCATAGCAGCGCTCTGTCTCGGTCCTGGCCTGAAATGAACAGGGAGGGGGACTTGTCAGCAGAGAGGAGTATGGATTGATAAAGACCCTGAGGACGAGACACCTCCCACCCACCCTGCACAGACACAACAGCACATCCACCCTCTGGAACTTGGACAAAGGGAGCACAGGAGACCCAGAATTAACTGATATCAACTTTCTGCTACCCCAGTGGAATGGGATGGGTAAGTTCCTTATAGAAAATAAAGAAAACCTACTTCTTGCACATCCAGATTTGTGAACTAAAAGTCACACTAGCTGAACAAATGAAAAAATAATAAAATGGAACTTCATTTATTTCTCATCCCTGAGGAGTCTTGTTCTCCTACTTACCAGGTGTCTGTCTATTTTTGTCCTTACATGTGACACCAAAGGGACCCCAGCAGTTCCTGTCTTATTTAAAGCCAGATATGGGATGGCAAAGCCAGCATCCAGAAACTGAGATGAGATAGACTGCTGTCCCAGTCTGATGGTGGATTCTACTTCCACATATGTGGGAAGGAACAGACTTGGAGGAACCTGGATGAATTAGATACCGGTGGACAGATCCCTAGAATATAGGAGAGAGAGAGAAAGAGAGGGAGAGAGGGAGGGAGAGAGGGAGACCCAGATAACTACCCAAAATAACCCAAAACAAAACAAACAAAGCAAACAAAAAACCTAACCATTCCCCTCCCAGCTAAGGTCTTGGGGTTTGGGAGATGCAGGATAATGAGTATCCCACTAGGTGGCACTGCTGACCCACACTTGGGGTACCCAGAGTCTGTTTCTATGGTAACAAGTTTACAAATTTATGGAGAGAACTGGCCTTGTCCTCTGGGGGTGTGTGTATGTATGAAGGAGTTTTTTGAGCGTTGAGAAAAGTCTGCTCTGTGCAGCAGGGACTATTGATATGCAACCGTCAAAGGGATAGAGAGAAAATCAAGGAAAATATTATCATACTGTGCAAGGCAATAAGGAACGGGAGAGGAGAGAAATCACTCCTCCTAACACAGTAACAAACTACCTTGCCACTTGGACTCTAATTTTCTCTAATGCATGGGGCTGGGAAGCAGGGATCTGAGGCTTGCTGGAATCCCTGGGGCTGGGCTGCAGGCTGGCTTTGCTTTCGTGCAGGATATCTCCCCAGGAGCTCAGCCTGGGAGATGCAGGGGTTGCTTGAATTGTGAGTGTTCTCGGAATGTGATGATGGAAAATATCACATATACCCAGGCTCCCATTCTACATGTTACTATATGTCTAGACTTTTACGGCCAATCTCTCTTGCATGTGGGTTTTCCATGCTCTCTGTATAAAATGTATTTCCACAATGTGGTTCTGCTAGTCCTAGATCTCTCTCTTGTTTGATCCAAAGCCCGGCTCCTGCTCTTTGTCTCACATGTGCTTTTTCACTGCAGGGTGCTGAGTGCTCAGTATTTGCTACGTTGCTGCTGTGACTGCTTGGATTCTAGACCCAGGTGGGGGCAGTTTTTACACCTGCAGGACTGCTAAGGGGCCCCACCCTACTGGCAGCGAGTAAATGCCTCTGTGGAGTGAAACCACCTACTCTGAATCCCATTTCTCAGCTGCAAGGGAACCTTTTGGAAATGTGTTCGGCATGGATCTTAACAGGTGCCCCAGGTTCTAGGCCAGAGTCAACCTAGCGCCCCGCAGGTGAACAGGTTACCCCAGTGGAGGGCTTGTCTCCATTTAGAATTTGTGTTGTTTGCTTTTCAGGAATTCTGGCCTAGTCAATGGGGCCAAATCATTCTTTGATTTTAATTTTCATGGAGAGAAGGGAAAAAGGGGAAAAATTTTTTAAAAAGACTTGAACAGTATTTTTATAGAACTTTGCAAGAATATGCTCATCACTGCAATTTTCCCAGGATAAACTGTTCTGGATATTTCCTAGGATGTTTTAAAAATTGAAAATCTTTTGAAAGAACTTCAGACTTCCAGAAAAGTTGCAAAAAATACTACAAAAATTGCCATGTATTCTTCATCCATGGTCCCCCAGTTTTGACCCTGCCATCATGATGTGGATATGTAATTTTTTCCTAATATCTTTGAGAACACGTTACAGACATGATGTCTTTTCACTTTTAAATACTTCATTCAGTATTTTCTAAAATTAAGGAAATTCTCTCACATAACCACAGTGCAATGATCAAAAGCAGGAAACTAACATCAATACAACACTAATCTGATCTGCGGACTTTATTCACATTCACTCACTTGTTTCATCAGTGTCCCTCATCTCACCAGAAAAAAAATATTTCCTGGTCCTGAAGCCACTCCAGAATCACAAATTGCATTTAGTTTTCATGTATGTTTGTATCTTTTAAAAAAATTTAAAAAAATTCCTTTTTACTTGATAGTAGCCTTTGCTTTTATTTATTTTTTCTTTTTCTTGGATCAGTGGTCTGCAGTTGAAAGGTTTTTTGCTCCTGGGAATCACGACTGTTCCTTACGTGGCTAGGGGAGCTGGTGATGGAACAGTCATAAATCCAGACACACGAGACCCCGCTCCCAAGCCAGCCAGCTCCTAGCTGTGTGACCTGGGGAACACTGATTGCTTCACTGCTCGGAGCAGCAATTTTCTCCATGAAATGTAGAACGCAATCTATGTCTCTGAAAGTCAGTATTAGGACAAGTGAGAGATCCACCCTCGGGCCTGGCTAATTGAACCTGTATATGCAGTTTTCCCCATCCACAGAGGGAATTCTTCCATGCAAGAATATTCGGAATATTCAAGGGTGTGTTCCCCTTTTCTCAGATTTGAACAACAAAGTGGCTTAAGTAAACTTTTTTTTTTTTTTTTGAGACAGAGTCTCGCTTTGTTGCCCAGGCTAGAGTGAGTGCCGTGGCGTCAGCCTAGCTCACAGCAACCTCAAACTCCTGGGCTCAAGCCATCCTTCTGCCTCAGCCTCTCGAGTAGCTGGGACTACAGGCATGCGCCACCATGCCCGGCTAATTTTTTCTATATATATTAGTTGGCCAATTAATTTCTTTCTATTTATAGTAGAGACGGGGTCTCACTCTTGCTCAGGCTGGTTTCAAACTCCTGACCTCGAGCAATCCGCCCGCCTCGGCCTCCCAAAGAGCTAGGATTACAGGCGTGAGCCACCGCGCCCGGCGAGTAAACTTTTAAAGGCTGTTTATTATCTCAACTTTTTCAACCACGGTAGACATCCATGAGGTCTCTACAGCTTTTTTTTTTTTTTTTTAAATAAACTTTTAAATTTGAGATAGTTGCAGATTCACATGCAGTTGGAGGACATTCATTGTATGGCGAGATCTCATGTGCATTTGACTCATATGGCAACGTCTTGCTAAATTACAGTACAATAACATCACAGCCAGGACCCTGACATTGACTCAGTTGAGATACAGAACATGTCCATCACCACAAGGACCCCTCAGGCTGATGTTTTATAGCTACAACTCCAGTTTTTCCTTCCTTCCACAACCCCTTTCTTAACTCCTGTCCACTGCTAACTGTTCTCCATTTCTGTAATTTTGTCTTTTCAAAGATGTTATATAAATGGAATCATATAGTATGTAGCATTTTGGTATTGTTTTTTTCCACTTTGTATAATTCTCTCTCGAGATTCATGTTGCATGAATAAATAGCTAGTTCTTTTTTAAATTGCTGAATAGTATTCCATGGTATAGATGTATCACTCTCTATAACGTTCTTACTAGAGCTTAGTTTACTTGAGTTAGTTTAGTTGGTAACACATTACAGTACACAAACTTCTCCACCCTAGAAAGTAGTCAGATAGGTCTATTCCCACCAAAAATGCAATATATGAGAAAAATATTATTTTTGAAAACCCTCTTCACAGTAATTAAAAATAAGAAATCCTAGGATTTTTATTTTAAAGTAATGAGATAATTGAAAATAAAACAATTCTCAAGAAACAAGACTACGGAAATATGAAAATTTCCAAATAATTGTTGAGACATCATTCCAGAATGCTATCTCTCTCTCTATATATATATATATAATGATGTGTGTTTTTTGTTCAAAATTCCTGATTCTGTAGAATTAAAAAAAACAGATACAAAATTATTTGGAAAATTGCATGAATCTGTATTGGGTTTTGCATTTTTTACACTGTAAGTGTACATTTCTTTCAGATAGAAAGTTGGGAACTAAGACACCATTAACCCCAAATATAAGTGGCTATAAAGGAAGTTGTGAACGACAGATGGATATTTATGATTATACACGATGTAAAATATTCAAGTTATGCCACTGCAGAACATTCGACACCTCAGTGAATAAATCATGTATTTATAAGTAGACATTTGACTCTTCCTTCCACATCCCTAGAAAGTTTGTAGGTTTGAGTTGACCCCCGAACTTAAAAAAATTTTACATATTCTCATTAGGAAAGTGGGAACTTACTTTATATTTGGCTGTGAAGGAAGGCTTCTTTCCCTCCCTGCCCTGGGATAAGCATTTAACTATTTCTATGGCCGGTTAACTTTCAACCGAGAGGAGGCAGCACAAAACAGAAATTAATGTAGAAATAGGGTAGCTGGTTGGGGACCATTTTGCATTGGAACTTTTCTGGATACCTTGAGTCTGCAATTTTTAGGATGCCCTGACTTAATACGCATGAAGGTAATTCGACTTTAGATTGCTACACATTCAAACCTCAGGCATATTTAAGCTATAATTTTTTTCCTCATTAAAATTCTGATTGTTATAATTTATTTTCTCTATCAATATTCACTCCTGAATGTTAGTTCTGACAACTCCTGCTCCACCCTGGGAAGAACTGGAGCCAGGGCCTGGCATTGCCACTACATTCAATTAGTGGCCCTGAATATGTTGATTGGCCTGATTTGGTCATGCCATAATGTATGCATGTACGGAACTATCCCTGTACCCCATAAAATAGATACGATTATTATTTGTCAATTAAAAATAAAAAAGTACATTAGTGGCCATGAGAAACTGGTCGTCTTTTTGATCATCAATTTTTCCCGCTTCTAAGGAGGAAGGCGACAGCAGTCACCTCACTTTGGGACACGTGAGTGATGCTCGAGTGACAGGTGGTCCCCAGAGGGGGTGGCCGGCCTGCCCTCTGCCTGCAGTGTCCCCCCGGCTGGGCTGCTGTCAGGGGAGACGGAGCTCGCCTTTCTCGGCGCCAGCTCCTCCCCAGCAGCGCTGTGGGTTCCTCCGAACCTGCCACCTTGTCCCCAGCCTGTCAGACGCCGAGGGTGCAGGTGGGGACGGGGCAGGTGGGGACGCTCGTGTCTGGCCCTGCCGGCTCCAGCTGCCTGGCCCTGCGCACCCGGCTGATTCCCCCTCGGCCCTGAGGTCAGGCCTCGCCTGGGGGGTCCTCAGCGCAGAAAAAGGTCTGTGCATGTCTGAACCCCAGATATGAGACGCGCCGGGGTCTGTCCCCGCAGGGCGCAGGGCCTGGACCCTCCAGCGTTCGGCGACTCGCTCGGCCGACCCCTAGGGGGCAGTGTCGCCCACGCCCCCGGCGGCCGTGGCCGTGACCTTGGCCTTGGCCTTGGCGGGGCGGGCCCAGCCCCGCGCCCACCGCGCCCGCAGCGCGGAGCGGATCGAGCGGATCGCAGCTGGCGCGGGAGGACCGCGGGACCCGCATTTTCCTTCTCCGCCCTCTGCTGCAACCGCGGCCGCGGCTGAGGGCGGGCGTCTGTCCCTAGGGGCGACACGCGCGCTCAGCATCTGAAAATCGCGCTTGACATTCGGCTTATTCTGACTTTTATGGCGGCTTTTGTTTTTTCCATAATTCATCTCTACACTAGGCTTTACGTTCCCGGAGAGTAGAAATGCGTTTTTAATTTCTTTTAATTCATCGTCTGTGTTGGGCCCGCCCCCACCTTCAAACAGCAGTCAACTTAGAATTGGGTACAGGACGAGGTCTCATGAGGCGTGGGCTCCCCGATGCGGGGTGATGGGGGCAGGGCTGGGGGTGTGGAAACCCAGAGTGACACCCAGGGGCTACTCTGCCCTAGGTATTTCTGGGATACGCACGTATTCCTAGACCCACAGCGCCACTGTGTTCCCTAAGGCCCTTCCATCCCCACTGGCTTCCCAACCTTAGGCCTCATCTGTCCCTTTCCTGGTCTATCAAATGAAGGTAGCGCTGGTTAATATTTGCCTCATTGCTCACAATAACTGAAAAGTACATCTTTTCCCTATAACCTCCTTAGGGGCTGAAGGATTAAAAGAATAGTCAAACCTAGCAGTTTGGAATTCAAGGCCCAAAAGGCAACCTGATATCCCTTTTGAAGGCCTCTTGCCTCAGGAGGGACAGGTTGATGGGGCTCTGGGAGAGGCCTCCTGGGGACTTCTCTGCATCACGGTGGAGGCTGTGGCCCTGAGGGACCTGTGTAGCTGCTGCTGAGGACAGTCCCAGTGAGGACCCCGGAGGACGCACCTTGCCCTTCACCCTCTGAGCTTTTGCGCATGGTCCTTGACCCTGCATTTGTGCACCATCTTGTGATTTTCAAACATTATCAGATCTCTTTTTCCATTAGATGCTGCACAGCCTGTTGCGGCAGCCGGTACATCTGACACGGGACTTGCCCAGAGTCGCAGAGCTTATTAACGGAGGAATCAGGGCTAGAATGTGAGTCTCCGGACACCTCTCCTGTACTGTTTCTTCTAAGTTTCACTGACATTTCACGGAAATGTCACCTCTCTGCAGGGCCGGAGGCAGAGGGAGTGGGGGTGCCTTGGTACCCTGGCAGTGGCCTTGCCTTGTCCCTGTGTCCCTGTCACCCACAGGAGTGGCTGGTCATGTCGTCATTTCATGGCTTCCAAGCTGGCTTCAGTTACTTAAAGTGTGGCCTGTGGACCAGCAACCACAGCATCCCCTGCACTGTGTTAAAGATGCAGGATTATGGCCCTATCCCAGGTCTGCAGCAGGTTCCATGGCTCGGTCCTGGTACCCCCTCCTCCCAGCGTACTGCCATTCTGTAGTAAGACCTCTGTGGTCAGAGCTGCCCTTGTTGAGTGAACTGTCATCAAGATGTCCATGTCAGTGGACTGAGGGGTCTTCCTTCCCAGGACTGGATGACAGGCTCAGGGACTCCCAGGTGGACAGCCCGTGCTCAGAGCTCAGGGGTCAGATTAGCTGCCCGACGAACCTCAGAAGGGTCCCCTTAAGACTCACTGGGGCAGACGTCAGGGCGCTGACACCCCATGGGCCCCAGAGCCCTGAGAGCACTGTGTCTGTGGCTCTCCCTCATTCACAAGGCCACTCAGCCTCTTGTTCTCCTGCTGGCCCTGTTCTCGAGGTGGACAGTCTTTCACAGTGCTGAACCAAGCCAGACACTCAGCTGAAAGCCCTAGCATTTCCCCTAATGCAAAGAGAAAGGAGCTCGCTTTTATTAACAGCATAAATCCAAGAGCAGTTTCATCTTCAGGCTGAACTCCCAAGCACCGAAGGCCTGAATGTTCATAAAAATGCTCTCACGATATGCCAGGGGCCCTGGACCATTGCGAGGACATCCTCCTGTAGACACGTGCACACGCGAGAGTGGGAAGCTCCGTCTTAGAGGGAGTGGTGTCAGCTTGAACTTAACTGAATTCAGCTGAATGCAAAATTCCATACCAAAGGGTGGCAGATGAAAGATAGTTTATTAATTCAACTTAGCCAAGACTGCCATGAAATACTCAGGCGACAGCAGCAGCCTGTGAATATTCCTCATGCAAATTGGAACCCTGCTTCAGGCCTCTGCTGGGTAGGGACAGGAGGAAGCTTGGGGTTCAAAACCCTTGTTGGAGGCCACGAGCTGCAGGCTTCTGTCTGTGTCGGCCCCCTCCTGACTGCGGCCCAGCTAAGCGAAGTGTGTTCTCACCAGAGTTTGGACGATCCGGGGAACTTCTGAAATACTGGTGCTCAGCCCCATGCAGGTTTCGTTTGCTTGGGTGGAGCCCAGGTGAAGCGGAGATGCATCCCCAGTGGAGAAACTTCACTGTAGGTCACTGGCTGATTATTGAAATCAAGCAGGCATCCTTGGCAAAAATTGCCGAGTTCTGGGCCTCATCAGCGAGGATTCTGATTGAATAGATTAAGAGGCAGGTCAGGGATCTTAAGTTTTAAAACCTGTCTCAGGTGTTTCTGACAATCAATCTGGGCTGGGAATTACTGGTTTAGGTGATGTTTGCACTGTTTAGCTAATGCTTACATTTTCCAAAGTGCCTGTTTAATATTAAACCGGTGGTTTTCATTCTGGCTGCACATTAAGATCACCGGGGGAGCTTTAAAAAAATGCTGTTACCTGGGCCCCACCCCAGACCAATTAAATCAGAGTCTCCGGGGATGGGGGGGGGAATGGTGCTCCAGCACTAATATTTTTAAAAGCTCCCCAGTCGAATCTAATGTGCAACTAGGATTGAGAACCTTTATATTAAACCTTGAAAGAACAAAGAGAATTTACTTGTGAACTATATTTGGAGGTTGCATTTGGTTATTGTCTGCTTTTAGTTTTTCATGGAGCTAATTTGTTATTAAGAATGTAAAGTATCCAATACTGCCTAATTGGTGTAAATCACATTGGATGTGTGTCTTTCTTTGATCTGAACACGAGACTTCCATAAACACGGTTGAAGACAGTGCTAGCTCTGTTTTCCCCCTTGCTTTTTGGTAGCTGTGCCAATATGTTGGCTCTCTGGGCTCATGAAGGAGTTGAACCTTCAGGTCTTTTTCCAAGGCACTGCTGTTGAAGTGGTCTCCTGGGTCAGGTATTTTTGCTGGTTATCATTTTGATGGCTATGGGCAGGGATGAAATGGACCTGGGTCCTGGAGAGGTGGTGGGGTGACACTTTAGGGCAGGTGAGTAACAAAAAGGTGCCTTTTCCTCTAAGCTAATGAAGACATGCTTGGGCTGCAGAGCCTGGCTGGACTTCAGCCCTGCTGGCTCCCTTTACCACACGCCTCTGTGCGGGGTGTGAACCGCACCAGCCCAAGCAGCAGGAGTGAGGAGTGAGGCCCACATGAGCCCCTGGGGCTGGGTTGGTGGAGGCGGTTCCCCAAAGGGAAATTGAAGTGGTATCCTCCAAAGATGGGAAATGGATATTGCATGGGCGAAACCAGTGCTGCCCTTAGGCTTGGGCAGAGCAGGTCCCTTCTCAGCTTCTTCTTCTGAAATCTTCAAATCTTCAAGGCACATGTGGCTCTTCACTGGGCTGCTTTAAGAACTTTGCTTTATCTCCAATATGGAGGTACCTCAAACGATACAAGTAGGTCTACCATTTGATCCAGCAATTCCACTACTGGGCATCTACCCAAAAGATCAAAAGTCACTTTATGAAAAAGACACCTGCACCAGAATGTCTATAGCAGCACAATTCACAATTGCAAAGCTGTGGAAACAACCCAAGTGCCCATCAATTCATGAGTGGATTAATAAAATGTGGTATATGTATACCATGGAGTACTACTCAGCTTTAAGAAACAATGGTGATATAGCACCTCTCGTATACTCCTGGATAGAGCTGGAACCCATTCTACTAAGTGAAGTATCTCAAGAATGGAAAAACAAGCACCACATGTACTCACCAGCAAATTGGTATTAACGGATCAACACCTAAGTGGACATACAGGAGTAACATTTATCAGGTGTCAGGAAGGTGGGAGCGGGGAGGAGGGGATGGGTATATACAAACACAACGAGTAAGATGTGCAACGTTTGGGGGATGGACACGCTTGAAGCTCTGACTCGAAGGGGGAGGAGGGCATGGGCAATATATGTAACCTTAACCCTTGCACCCCCTTAATACGCTAAAAAAAAAAGAACTTTGCTTTGTCTCATCTATAAGATAAGCATCCAAGACGTTTAGAGTAGAGACAGCCTCAGTCTCAGAAAAGCTGTGTCTACTAAAGGTGGTGCAGGGGTGTGTAGGAAGGAGTCGGGGAAGATGCCATGCGGGGAGATGTGTTATTGACTGCTGACTACCTGCCAGGTGCTTACCATATATTTATGCCACTTAATCCTTAACTCGGTAGTTCTCAGAGCAGGGTACTCAGACCTGCAGCACCAACATTGCCTGGGAACTTAGAGATGCAAATTCTCAGGACTCCTGAGACCTGCCGGATCAGAAACTCTGGCTGTGAGGCCCCCGGATCCGTGTTTTATCCTGCAGGTCATTCTGGGGCTTGCTCACGTTTGAGAACCACTTCCTTAAAACAATCTGTTTGTTATAACCGCAATTCTGATGCAGAGTCCTTAGGAGGGGACGGATCTAGGCCGCCCCAAGCAGGAAGTGGCACCTGGAGGCTAAAGTGCAAATCCAGCTTCAAAGTCCTCAGAGCTTCACCCACAGCCACCCTGCGTGCAACGCAAACCTAGAATCTGCTTTTATCTCCGGCTCCTGCTTCTGGTAAGGTTGTCCCAGACCTTCCCCTTCTCCCCATCAAGGGTGACCCTCCCAGACTTGCTTTCTTTTTTTTTTTTCGACAGAGTCTCGCTTTGTTGCCCAGGCTAGAGTGAGTGCCGTGGCGTCAGCCTAGCTCACAGCAACCTCAGACTCCTGGGCTCAAGCAATCCTGCTGCCTCAGCCTCCTGAGTAGCTGGGACTACAGGCATGCGCCACCATGCCCGGCTCATTTTTTCTATATATATATTAGTTGGCCAATTAGTTTCTTTCTATTTATGGTAGAGACGGGGTCTCGCTCTTGCTCAGGCTGGTCTCGAACTCTTGACCTCGAGCAATCTACCCGCCTCAGCCTCCCAGAGTGCTAGGATTACAGGCATGAGCCACCGCGCCTGGCCTCAGACCTGCTTTCTAAGCTTTGTCTGTGAACGAATTAGAGGTTTGAAAAGCTGGTATCAGAAGTGCCCACTATCATTTTTATAAGCCTTCATGAATAAGAAAACAATGGCAACAAGTCAATATCATGTGCAAATGGCAGTAAAATCCCACTAAATGGCTGGCTGGCTTTAATTTTGTAGAGTAAGATTGATGAAAGTCCTTTTAGGCCTGGTGATTTTAAAAGCGAAGGACCTGGAGCATCCAGAGAGCCCATTGAATATGCTGCAGTGTCACTCATTCGGGAAGGAAGTTAACGAAAGTACTTGAACCTTCAACCCCCACGGTACCTTCAACTCCCACGTGTCAGTTACCAGGCTGTGGAGGGCAGGTCACTAGCACGTGGTGACCCTCAGTGTCTCCCTTCCACCCTCGCCCGGGCCCTGAGAACCACATGGTGGCAGCAGCCACTCACGCTTCTCACACATGGTCCCTGCTGCTTTTGAAAACGTTAAAAAACAAAACCTATCTGCAGTTTGGAAGAGATTATGAAAGATCATTCACTCTAGTCCTGCCCCGTCTATGTCCAGAGCTGCCCACGTTGGAGTCAGTGTGAGCAAACTGCTTGTAAAGGTCTTAGGGAAAGGAATTCCTCAAGTCTGGGTTGTTGGCTCAGTTGATTATTTATCCACTTATTTTCCAACCTCCCAACTTTTCATTCGGAAAGATTTCAAAACTCCGGAAAAGGTGGAAGATGAACACCTACACGCTCTTCACTGGGATCTGTCAAATTCTAGCATTTAGCCAGACTGATTTCAGCTCTCTTTCTCTTTCACTGGATGAAAGCTTTGAAAGTAAGTGGCAGACACCCTGACATTTCACCTCTCAGCAATTCAACACGCCTCCCAAGAATGAAGATGTTTCTCTACTTAACTACAGCATCGTGATCGTGCCCAAGAAGTTTAACATTGGCACGATAACGTTATCTAGTATACAGTCCCTACTTAAATTGCCCCCCTAGTTCCAGCAACGTTCTTTATGGTTATTTTCAATAACTCCAGAATTCATTTGAGAACCATACACCGCATGTGGTTGCCATATGTCTTTCGTCACCTTTTTTCAAGAGCGGACCTTCTTCTTTGGTCTTTCAGGACTTTGACACTTCTTGACGGTCCAGTTCATTTGTTTTGTAGAATGTCCAACGCTCTGTGTTTGTCTTATTATTTCTGTATGATCAAAGGTTAAATTCTGGGTTAAATATTTTGGCACAAATTCTACCTGGCTGGTCTGGTGTCCTTCCTGTCTCTTCACTTCAGGTGGCACGTGATGGTGTGTGTGGTTCCTTTATTGGTGATGCTAAATTTGAACACCTGGCCAAGGTACCAAACCGTAGGCAGAGAATTTATTCCCATCCTGTGACAATAGCAATCCCAAATGGTCTCCCTAGCTCCTCTCTTGACTTTCCAGTCTGCGTTCTCCCCACGGCAGCCAGGGAGATGCTCTGAAAGTGTCAATCAGGTCAAGCCATGCCTTTGCTTAAAACCCTCTTGTGGCTTCCTGTCATGCCCAGATAACCTCCAAACTCCACGCCGTGGCCTTCATAGGCGTGCATGAGCTGGCCCTGCCTACCTTCCGACCTTGTTTTACACATTCTCCTCCAGTACCTGGCCGTCTTTCTGTATTTTTGGAGACCCCAAATGATGTCCTTTCAGTTCTCTCCTCCCTCAATGTTCTAGCATGGCTCTTACCACCCAGGTTTCAGTTCAGACGCCACGGTTCCATCCCTAGCTTCTTGTCTCGTTCTTTTTTTTTCTGTGAAGCCCTGATCATCAACTAACTATGAAATTATAACTTTTATTCATTGGTTTACTTATTGGTTTATTTATTTGTTTGCTGCATCCTACAAGCTCCGAGGTCCATGGAGGCCTATACCTGGGTTGTTATATTTGCTATGGCATCACCACCCAAGAATAAAGCCTGGCACACAGTAGGTGCTCAGTAAATATCTGTGAGTGAGGGAATGAGGTAAGTCAACTCAAAGTCGTATTGGGGCATTGTTTTAGATCCTGAGATGGGAAAATGAAGAAGGTAAGGTTTCTGTGCACAGGTAGCTGCCAGTTTGGTGGAGAAGACTTACATATAAAAAGACAAGAGTCCAGCATGGGAAGGGCTGGGTGCTTTGGGGGGACAGAGGACAGGGTGGCTTCTCCTCCGAGGAAGGGACGTTTCCAAGTACTGGTGACTGTAGAGTTCATCTCATCTGTCTGCTTTTGACACAGATGCCCCCTTAAAATGCTGTGGTGCACACAAAATTGGAGCAGTGGCCTGGGAGGCAGAAGACCCAATTCCAGGTCCAGCATGTGACCCCAGACCAGACGCTCAACCCCCTTATCTCTCTCCTTTGTGAAGTCAAGGGCTTGGACTGGATGAATTTAGATCCCTCTGACTCCAGTATTATCTCAGGCCAAATTCTACTTGTAGTGGGCTGGGGTCCCCAGGTAAACCTCTTAATCTTTTGTGCCTCGCTTGCTTTCTCTGCAAACTGGGACTAACAATACCTATGCTGTACAATTGCTGTGAGGAGCAACGTGGTGGTGAATGTGACCAACCTCAGCATGCTGTACAACACGCCCCAGGTCGGAGGGGCTGTTCTTATTCAGAGGCAGCTCTCCTCAAACAGAGAAATCTCAAATTGTCTGTGTCATGAGAACTTTCTTTCTACAGCTGCCCCCGCAAGAAAAACCAGCTTTTTAGTCTAGAGAGCTTCCCTGGAAGCCTTGCCTTTTGAGAGCTGAAGGGTCATTGAAAGACCAGATGGCAGAGAAGCCTTTTAGATTACTGTTTGCAGCAGCCCCGTGGTTTAGTTAGAAGCCCCAGTGCCCTGGCAGTGCCCTGTAGAAATGAAGATCAATAATGCCCTTCGCGATCGATGCTTTTGGCCTCTTCCCATCTGCAGCCCCTGCCACCCGCTGCTTTGGAGCAAAGGGAAAAGGAGCAGACCCGAAGCTTGGACATGTCACATATGACCCTGGCAACTGCAGTGTGTGTGTGTGTGCGTGTGTGTGCGTGTGTGTGTGTGTGTGTGTGTGTGTTCCTTCGCTGCCCAACAGCTGTGGGACAAGGGGGCACTGGGGGCCCATGAAAGGAGGCCAAAGGGCATGGCAGAGAGCTTGGGGGGCAGATGTGGGAGGGTCTGGGTGGGGAACCGAGTGGCCACTTTGTCTTTCTTTTATTTCTTTTGTGTTTTTATTGAGACATGATTCATGTTCCATGAAAGTCACCCTCTTAAGGTGTACAATTCAGTGGTTTTTAGTACAGTTCAAGGTCGTGCACCCATCGCTGTGACGTAAGTCCAGAACATTTCACCAGCCCAAGCCCCCACTGGCAATCGCTCCCCATGCCCACCCAGCTCTCCATGGACTGGCTTACTCTGGACATTTCATGTAAGCGGAATCATGTACTATTTGTCTTTTTATGACACACTTAGCGTAGTGTTTTTGAGGTTCGACAATGTGTGGCAGCATCAGTACTTCATTCCTTTTTATGGCTGAATAATATTCCACTGTATGGATACCCCCCATTTCGCTTACCCATTCATCCATCCGTGGATGCTTGGGTGGTTTTCACCTTTTGGCCATTGTGAACCAAGCTGCTGTGTTCATTCCTGTGCAAGTTTTTGTGCTCTTGGGCATATGCTTCTATTTCTCTTGGATATTTACCTAGGAGTGAAATTGCTGGGTTCTTTTCCTTTCATTTCTGCCCCTCCACAGCCCTCTCCCGTCCTAGCCCAGGTATGTGAGGGCGTGTGGGATAAAGGAGGCATTTGGACCCTCTGAGAGTCCTGCTTTAATGACAGTGAGCTCTGGACACAGAGATGAGCTGCATAGTAGGCAACAACCCACTTCTCCTTATCTTCTGGCACACAGCCAGCCGGCCGCGTCTTCCCAGTTCTGCTGCAGTTAGATCCAGCCATGCAACTGTGTTTCAGCCAATGCACTGTGGGGGGCCTGGCCCCAAACCCTCCCTCACAGCTCCCTCTATCCCCCGTCCTCCCAAGTCTGCGGCATGAGCACCGAGAATCCAGGGAGATTCTGCCGTAAGGGGTGCCGAGCCACTCCACGGTGGCACCCACATCCCTGGATTGCCCCGTGGTGCAGGGCCTGTCTGCCAGCTCGCATTAATTTGCGATGTGAGCAAGAAATAAACCTTTATTACCTTATGCCTTATGAGATTACCCTGTCCGTCTGTCCTGACAAGGGCGGTTTCTTCAGGCAAGGAACGACCATTCAGTCTCTAGAATCACCTGCAGACCTTCCAGCCTCCAGTTTCCTTCCACCCCTGCCCTTGGCTCCCTCGTGGTGGTGTTTTTTGGTGACGCCTCCATGGATTTGGTGTCTTCTGCTAGGGTGATTCATCATCCTCGTGTGCCTGGGATGGAGGGGTTTCTTGGGATTCGGGGCTTTCAGCTTTAGAACCAGGGAACTACGGGACACACCTATGTGGCTGCCACCTATCACCTGTCTCCGATCTGGGGCTTAGGCTGAACAGCACTGTCTTTGGTCCAGCATGAAAGAATGCTGTCTGTCGTGGTTAAGGGTTGGGGGGCCTTGAGGCATAGGGATGAGATACTTGCCATCCTCGACCAGATTTTGCGATCCTGCCTGCACTGGCCCAGGGTTGGAGTTAGCTCGTCTCAGCTGCGCTGGGAGTAGAGGTGAGGGTTCATGCACTCTTGGTACCCCCAGCCAGTGCTGCCATGAGGGCAGGACTGACATATGGGTAACCCCTTGGATGCACCAAGTGAGGTTTGTTATACGGAGGGAGGAGGCTTGTCAATGTTTGGAAAATGAACCAGGAAATATAAGACGGGGAGAGGAGAGTGAACAGCCTCTCCAGCTAGAGGGCTAGGGTAGGAGAGATGGCAGAAACACACAGGGGACTGGAAACAGTCCCGGAAAGGGAGTGATTCCAGACCTGCCTCTTCAAGGCTGCCCCTCCACCTGGGCACTCCTCTTGTGGCCGCTGGGCACCCCTTGTGGGCCCAGGGCTATTCTTCCATGCTGTTTATGCATTTGATGACTTTGGTTTGTTCTTGGTGTGACTTCTGGGTTCAATTTTGCTTCTAGAGCCTGAGGTCTTCCAATGACCACTCTCCCTGACATGGCCCAGAGAGGACCCTGGGCTTGGTCGTTAGCAAGTAGGGCTCATGCTTGTCACTCTGTGGCCAGAGCTCTATATGAACACACTGAGACGGCAGGCGTGATCTTAGACATATCATGTGCAATGCTGCATTCCTAGCCTCAGTTTACCTCCAGAACCCAGGCTGCCTTCTCATCAGTGCCCACTTCTGGTCAGTGGGGAGCCCAGAGAGAGGGGTGGGCCAGCACCCTCCATCACCACCGTCAGTAAATAAGCTCTTTGGTCTCAAGCTCTTTGGTCCTGCGCCGGTGGTACTGTCTTTGGGAATGAAGGATGGCTTCTGATTTGGCTCTGTCGTAAGCTGGCAAATAAGAGAATTAAAGGATTCATTAGGGTCCTCTCCAGTGATGGAGACAAGTGCTCTCACTGGCCATTCATCATTAAAAATGAACAAGACTATCAATAGCGTCAGATATTAGGCTTGAATTCCTTTCTTTAAGTGCAAGAGGGTGTTTGCTGGATCATGAAAAATAAATGTCCATTTCTCTTCAATCAAGTCAGCACAAGGGACCTGATGGGGAGAGGCTCCTGTTGTCAGGATGGAGGATTTGCCAAGGTTGTTTCCACCGTGGCTGGCTGCAGAAGCCACTGCAGCTGGGGACACAGTGCAGGCGCTCTGCTGGGAGGCGTGCTGCCTTCTTGGTGGTGTGGGCTGGTGGGGAAGGCCACGAACCTGGGTGAGGAGCCCTGCTAGGCCTGATTGCTACCATGCATGTGCTGGGAACTGTGCCCTGCATCTCCAATGCCTTATCTCAATTCAATTCTCCTGGCAGCCCTGGGGGCATTTTTACAAATGAAGAAACAGAGACTCAGAAAATTATCTTACCTAAAAATATAGGCCTGAAATTCAAACATAGTCTTCTGGCTCTAAATCCCACCTTTGGAATTCTCAATGGCTACCTTCCTGGCTGCAGGGTTTTGGGGGAGCTGGAAGTGATACTTTCTAGAAACTGTCCAGTGGGGAAGTGTAAAGCTGGGCTTGGTTTGGAAAGCGGTTAGAGGTAAGAGGCACAGCCCAGCGGGTAGGGCCAGCCGTAGGGATGGAAGCTGGCAGAGGCACAGGCAAGCACGGCTCTGGTCCCGAGCACTCAGCGCTTTGGAGCCCCAGCCGATGACAAGGCAGAGGCAGCAGCCCTTTAGTGGCAGGGACTGGAACTGGTAAGGCAGGTGTCAGAGCACAGCTAAGAGGGTTCAGAGCTAGGCTTCCTTCCCGGTGGAGTGGGAATGGTAACCAGGCAACCAAGACAGAAGCTTGAATAGACTTGTCAACTGGGCAGGGCTCGTTCAAGCTGGGACTTATGGTTCCATGAGAGGCCAGGGTTCAGCCTTGGCCCCCATAATGCTGGGTCTATCGCTGTGTGATTTATTGTAGACAACATCCGATTATCCCCTCTGCCCCAATTAAGGCATGGCAGGGGCTGAGTGACTGAAGACAGAGTTGGGTTTCTTCCCAGTGTATTGAGAGCCAATCCCTGACCTTTGGTGAGCTCTGCAGGACCTGCTCCAGATCTTCTGCCGTCTCTTCCTCCTCCTCAGTCTTCTGTGTGAAGCCCACTGTCAGATCATGAACTTGGATGCACAACAATGACTGGAGATTGAGCTGGTTGTGACACATATTAACTGTGTGGCCTTGAGTGAGTCACTCTTTCATCTTAAACATAGTCCACAGGCTTATTGATTGATGGCTGACTCTAAAATGTATATGCAAAAGCAAAGAAAATGAACAAAACAATTTTGTTTGGAATAAAACAAAGACAAAATCGGAGGGTTCCTATTATCTGATTTCGAGACTATTATATAGCTACAGTAATTGAGATAGTATGCTACTAGAGAAAGGATAGACACATAGACTAATGGAATGGGATAGAGTCCAGAAACAGACCCATACCTATGTGGTCGATTGATTTTTTTTTTTTTTTTTTTTTTTTTTTTTTTTTATTTTGGCATATTATGGGGGTACAGATTTTAAGGTTTCAATAAATGCCCATTTCCCCCCCTCCCCCCAAAAGTCTGAGTCTCCATCATGACCATCCCCCAGATGGTGCACATCTCACTCACTATGTATGTATATACCCGCCCCCCTCCCCCCTCCCACCTGCCCAATACCCTATTACTGTAGCACCTATGTGTCTACTTAGGTGCTACTCAGTTAATACCAGTTTGCTGGAGAATATATCTGGTGCTTGTTTTTCCATTCTTGGGATACTTCACTTAGTAGTATGGGTTCCAGCTCTAACCAGGAAAATATAAGGTGTGCTATATCACCATTGTTTCTTAGAGCTGAATAGTACTCCATGGTGTACATATACCACATTTTATTAATCCATTCTTGGATGGATGGGCACTTGGGCTGTTTCCACAGCCTTGCAATTATGAATTGTGCTGCTATAAACATTCGAGTGCAGGTGTCTTTTTTGTAGAGTGTCACTGGATCATTTGGGTAGATGCCCAGCAATGGGATTGCTGGATCAAATGGTAGATTCACTTGTATCGCTTTAAGGTATCTCCATATTGCTTTCCACAGAGGTTGAACTAGTTTGCAGTCCCACCAGCAGTGTAGGAGTGTTCCTCTCTCTCCGCAACCACGCCAGCATTTATTGTTTGGAGATTTTTTGATAAAGGCCATTCTCACTGGGGTTAAGTGATATCTCATTGTGGTTTTGATTTGCATTTCCCTGATGATTAGAGATGTTGAGCATTTCTTCATATGTTTGTTGGCCATTCTTCTGTCTTCTTTAGAAAAATTTCTGTTCAAGTCCTTTGCCCACTTTTTAATGGGGTTATTTGATTTTTTCTTCCTAATTTTCGTGAGTTCTAAGTATATTCTAGTTATCAGTCCCTTATCGGATGCATAGGATGCAAAAATTTTCTCCCATTCTGTAGGCTGTCTGTTTACTTTCATGACTATTTCTTTGGCTGTACAGAAGCTTTGTAGTTTGATCATGTCCCATTTATTTATTTTTGTTGCTGCTGTGATTGCCTTTGGGGACTTCTTCATAAACTCTTTGCCCAGGCCGATGTCTAGGAGAGTGTTTCCAACTTTTTCCTCTAGAGTTCTAATAGTTTCATATCTTAGGTTTAAGTCTGTTATCCAGCGTGAGTTGGTTTTTGTGAGAGGTGAAAGGTGTGGGTCCTGTTTTAGCCTTCTACAGGTGGCTATCCAGTTTTCCCAGCACCATTTATTGAAGAGGGATTCTTTTCCCCAGCGTATGTTTTTGTCTGCTTTGTCAAAGATGAGATGGCTATATGAGGATGGTTTTATATCAGGATTCTCACATCTGTTCCACTGGTCAATATTCCTGTTTTTGTGCCAATACCATATTGTTTTAATTACTACAGCTTTGTAGTATAGTTTGATATCTGGCATATTAATGCCTCCCATTTTGTTTTTGTTGCCTAGAATTGCTCTTGATATTCGGGGTCTTCTTTGGTTCCATACGAAGCGTAAAATTATTTTTTCTATATCTGTGAAGAATGCTGATGGGATTTTAATAGGTATTGCATTGAATCTGTAGATCAGTTTGGGTAGTATAGACATTTTGATGATATTGAGTCTGCCGATCCACGAGCATGGTATGGATTTCCATCTGTTTACATCCTCTGCTATTTCCTTCCTCAGTGTTTCATAGTTCTCCCTGTAGAGGTCTTTTACCTCTTTGGTTAAATATATTCCTAGGTACTTTAATTTCTTTGTTGCTATTGTGAAGGGAATTGAGTCTTTGATTTTGTTCTCAATTAGATTGTTGTTGGCGTATATGAATGCCTCTGATTTCTGTGTATTAATTTTGTATCCTGAGACTTTACTAAATTCATTGATCAGTTCCAGGAGTTTCTTGGTTGAATCCTTGGGGTTTTCTAGATACAATATCATATCATCAGCAAACAGTGAAAGTTTGATCTCTTCTGCCCCTATTTGGATACCTTTGATTCCATTTTCCTGTCTGATTGCTGTAGCCAAGACTTCTAGCACTATGTTGAACAGAAGTGGAGATAGTGGGCAGCCTTGTCTGGTTCCAGTTCTAAGTGGGAATGATTTCAATCTTTCCCCATTCAGTATGATGTTGGCTATGGGTCTGTCATATATGGCTTGTATCATTTTTAGGTATGTCCCTTCTATGCCTATTTTCTTAAGTGTTCGTATCATGAAAGGGTGTTGAATTTTGTCAAAAGCTTTTTCTGCATCTATTGAAAGGATCATGTGGTCTTTGTTTTTGCTTCTGTTTATGTGGTGAATTGCATTTATAGATTTACGTATGTTGAACCATCCCTGCATCCCTGGGATGAAGCCCACTTGGTCGTGGTGGATTATTTTTTTGATAAGTGTCTGTATTCGGTTAGCTAAGATTTTGTTGAAAATTTTTGCATCTATATTCATTAGGGATATTGGTCTGTAGTTTTCTTTTTTTGTTGCATCCTTTCCTGGTTTTGGTATCAGGGTAATATTCGCTTCATAAAAGGTGTCGGGGAGGTTTCCGTTCTTCTCGATGTTGTGGAATAGTTTCTGCAAGATAGGTACTAGTTCTTCTTTGTAAGTATGGTAAAATTCAGGTGTGAAGCCATCTGGACCGGGACTTTTCTTTTTAGGGAGATTTTTAATTGCTGTTTCTATTTCAGCTGTTGAGATTGGTCTGTTCAGGGAATCTATTTCTTCCTGGTTGAGCCTAGGGAGGCTGTGTGTTTCTAGAAATTTGTCCATTTCCTCCACATTTTCCAGTTTGTGTGCATAAAGATTTTTGTAGTATTCATAAATTGTATCTTGTATCTCTTTGGGATCAGTTGTGATATCTCCTTTTTTATTCCTGATGGAGCTTATTAGAGATTTCTCTTTTCTGCTTTTCGTTAGCTTAGCCAACGGCGTGTCAATCTTGTTTATTTTTTCAAAGAACCAACTTTTTGTTTTATTAATCTCCTGAATAGCTTTCCTGTTTTCAATTTCGTTTAGTTCTGATTTGATCTTGTTGATTTCACTTCTTCTGCTGGGTTTGGGGTTGGTCTGTTCTTCTTTTTCCAGCTCTTTGAGTCGTTTCATTAGATTGTCTATTTGTGATCTTCTTGCCTTTTGGTTATAGGCATTTATGGAGATAAACTTTCCTCTCAGAACTGCTTTAGCTGTGTCCCAGAGGAGTTGATAACTTGTCTCTCCATTGTCGTTTTCTTCATAGAAGTTTTTTATTTCCGTCTTGATTTCTTCATTTACGAAGTAATCATTTAGTAGGAGGTTGTTTAATTTCCACGTTTTTGTGTAGAAATGTGAGTTTCTGTTAGGGTTGATTTCTAGTTTTATTCCACTGTGATCTGAGAAGGTACATGGTATGATTTCTATTTTTTTAAATTTCTTGAGATTTTCTTTGTGTCCTAGGATATGGTCAATCTTAGAGAATGTCCCGTGAGCTGATGAGAAGAACGTATATTCAGTGGATTTTGGGTAGAATGTTCTGTAGATGTCTGTCAGACCCAATTGTTCTAGAGTTTTGTTTAAGTCCATTATTTCTTTATTAATTTTCTGTTTGGAGGATCTGTCTCGTGCCGTCAGTGGGGTGTTGAAATCCCCGGCGATTATGGAGTTGCTATTAATCCATTTGCTTAGCTCCAGTAAGGTTTGCTTTATGAATCTGGGTGCACCTAAGTTGGGTGCATATATATTTAAAATTGTTATCTCTTCTTGTTGGACTGTGCCCTTCACCATTATATAATGACCCTCTTTGTCTTTTACTACTTTTGTTGGTTTAAAAACTAAATCGTCTGAAATAAGAACTGCCACACCAGCCTTCTTTTGGCTTCTATTTGCTTGGAATATTGATCTCCACCCTTTTACTTTTAGTCTATATGCATCCTTGCAGGTTAGATGTGTTTCCTGAAGACAGCATATACTTGGCCTGTATTTTCTTATCCATTCAGCCAGCCTATGTCTCTTGAGTGGAGAGTTTAAGCCATTCACATTTATTGAGAGAACTGATAGGTAAGGTAGATTACTGATCATTCTGTTGGGTTGGATGTTGTTGCTATGATTTCTGTCTTGAGCCATTGTAATATCTGGCCTTTAATATCTTTGGGTTTTGGTTGTTTTTATATCCGTGGATTATTATTATGATGTTCCGTGCATAACGCTGTTTTAAGTACTTCTTGTAGGGCTGGTCTTGTCTTGGTGAATTCTCTGAGCCTTTGCTTGTCTGCGAATGTTTTTATTTCTCCTTCATATATGAAGCTTAGTTTTGCAGGGAATAATATTCTAGGCTGGGCATTGTTTTGTTTCAAAAGAGTGAGAATGGGGCCCCAGTCTCTCCTTGCTTGTAAAGTCTCATTAGAGAAGTCTGATGTTATTCGAATTGGCTTTCCCTTGTATGTCACTTGCTTCTTTTGTCTTACAGCTCTTAGAAGGTCCTCTTTAGTTGATACTTTGGTCAGTCTGATGACTGCATGACGTGACGTCTTCCTGTTTGCATTGAATCTCCCAGGGGTCCTCTGGGCTTCTTGAACTTGTATATCGAGATTTTGAGCAAGGCCTGGGAAATTTTCCTCTATTATATCTTCAAAAAGCTTGTCCAGCCCTTGAGTGTTGTCTTCCTCCCCTTCGGCTAAACCTATGACCCTCACGTTAGGTTTTTTCACATAATCCCACAGCTCTTGTAGACTTTGGTCTTTTCTCTTGTTTCTCTGCTGTATTTCTGTGACTGATTTATTTAATTGGAAGGTGTTATCTTCAAGCTCTGAGATTCTTTCTTCTGCTTGATCTACCCTGTTCTTGAGACTTTCCACAGTATTTTGTAGTTCTCTGAGTTGATTCTTCATCTCCAGGACTTCGGTTAAAGTTTTCTTCACTGTGTCAATCTCTTTGTTGAACCTTTGTTCCATTTCTTGGAGGTTTTTTGTGTTTTCTTGGTGTTGGTTATTGAGTTGTTGTTGCAGCTGGGTGAGTGTTCTTATGATCCACATACGAAATTCCTTTTCTGTCATATCGGTTGCCTGATTTTGGTCGGTGTCCGTTTCTAGGGGGCTGGTGCTCCTCCTTGGGGGTGTGTTTTCCGTTTGGTTCTTCATATTTCCTGAGTTCTTTCGCTGATTTCTTCCCATGTCGATCAGTTGTTGTTTCTTTCCTTAGGTTATTGTTTGGGTATTCACACACCTTGTTTAGTTTCTGAGGCGTTAGGTGGTGCCTGTGGGTGAAATTGGACCACTCCCTGTATATTGAGTCAGTGGGTGCCGTGGAAAGGCTGTGCAAGATGCCGTCCCTGTCAGTAGGTGGCGTTTGCTTGGGGGAACAGGCTATGGTGTTGATTTTGAGTCCTGTTATCAGCTCTCGTTCTGGGCGGAGCTGGGTTGTGTAAGCCTGCCCTCAGGCCGTTAGCAGGGGTCAAAGTTCTGTTCTCTGCTGTCAGGGCGGGGCTGGAATGGTCCCGCTCAGCCAGAAAGTCTGGGTGTGGGGGTGGGGCTGTCTGAGACCCACAGTCTGCAGCAGGCCTCGCTTCTTTCCACCCTCCCCAACTCCACAGCTACTCCTGGGCCTCTGCCAGCAGGCCAGACCACAAGCCACCAGGCCTCCCCGGACTGTGATGCCGGCGGGGAGGTTCCCTGCACAGGAATGCCACCTGGGTTGGGCACACGGCCTCCTCCTGGGAGGAGGGTTGCCCTCTAGGACGCCGATCCGCCCCTGGAGGCACACAGACCTCAGTAGGCTGTTCACGTATAATCCCTCTGTGCCCCGGGCAATGCTAGCCCTTGGTGCAGGGGATCTGGTCTGCAGGTCCGACCTCTGGGTCCCAGAGTTCAAACTGTATTCCCACCAGGGAGAGGGTTTCCGGTCCTAATTCACCCACAGGGAGCCCAAGCTGGGTCTATGTCTCTCAGCCTCTGAGTCGGCACCGTTTTCCTGGGAACACGGTGCCAGCAGCACCTGGGAGGGCGGGCGGGGTCCCAAACGGGAAGGTCCCGTTCCCTGGAGGTGCCTCCGGCTGGTGGCTGTATTGTCTCTCTGGGCAGCCGTGTGTAGGGTCGGCGGAGGGGGGGAGGAGGCAATATGGTGACTGCCGCGCGGCTCTCCGTGCACACGGAGGTGCCCGGAGGAAGTTGGGAACCTGGTGCCACGTCTGCTACAGGCTCACCGTTGGCAGGCGGCGGCAGTCTCTGGGCTGATGTCCGCAGGTCTCTCCACCCGCTGGGGAGCCCACCAGCAGTCCCGAATGCAGGGGAGGGGTAACAGCAGATCCACCTACCCTTGCCGCTGGTTTCCGGGCTGCTCCGGTGGTCTCAGCCTCCAGTTCTCCTCCGCAGCCTCCTCCCGTGGAGTCTCCCGGGGTCTCAGGTACCCCTCCTTCCGGCCCTTGTCCGCTGTATGCTCGTCTTCTTGCTTCTTTCCTCTAGTTTCTGCTAGAATCGGTCTTTTCTGCAGAGACCCTCTGTCTGGCGGTGTTATTCGTCCGCCATCTTGCTCCGCCCCCCCCTAAATAAGTTTTTAAATGCTTGAAAGCCGCTTATCTTGCTCTAAGAGGGTGTAAGATTTCGGTCGATTGATTTTGACAAAGATGTCAAGGCAGTTCAGTGAAGAAGAGATGGTCTTTTCAACAAATGATGCTGGAACAATTGGATATCCATATGCAAAAAAAATGAACCTCGAATCATACCTTGCACTTTATACAAAGATTAACTCAAAATGGATCATAGACTTAAATGTAAAACCTAAAACTTAAAATAAAGCCTCTAGAAGCAAACATAGGAGAAAATCTTTGTGATATTAGGTTAGGCAAAGATTTCTTAAATAGGACACAGAAAGCATAAACCATAAAAGAAAAAAAATAATAAATTGGACTTCATCAAAATGAAAAAGTTATAATCTTCAAAAGACATGGTTAAGGAAATGGAAAGGCAAAATGCAGTCTGGGAGAACATATTTGCAAAGTTCATACCTAATAAAGGACTAGTATTCAGCTGTTAACTGTGTGAATAAGGAACTGGATAAGAAACTCACACAAGTCAACAATAAAAAAGCAAATAACTCAATTTAAAAAAATGCACAAAAGACTTGAGCAGACACCTCACCAAAGACAATACATGGGTAGAATAAGCACATGAAAAGATGCTCAGTGTCAGTGATTATTAGTGTTTATATAACACAAATTACAGTCACAAAACCACAATCAGGTACCACCTTTTAGAATGGCTAACTTCTCCCCACCCCGCCAATCTGGCAATACCAATGCTGGCAAGGATGTGAAAATAGAGCTCTCATATGCTGCTGTTGGGAATGCAAAGTGGCACAATCACTTTGGAAAATCATTCAGCAATTTCTTAGAAAGTTAAATACACCTATTTTATAACCCAGCAATCCTACTCCTAGGTATTTACCCAAGAGAAATGAAAATACACACTCAGGCCAAAACCTGTACGCAAATGTTTATAGTGGCTTTATTCATAATCACTCCAGACTGGAAGCAGTCCAAGTCTCCAGCCGCTGGTGAATGGATAAGAGAGTTGTGGTGAGTCCATACCCTGGAATTCTGCTCATCCATGAAAAGAAAGAAACTACCGATACACACAACAGCATGAGTGGATCTCAAGCGTATTTTGCTAAGTGAAAGAAGCCACGCTCAAAAGGCTACATACTGTGTGATTCCATTCATGGGAAATTCTAGAAAAGGCAAATCTACAGGGATGGAAAACAGATCGGTGGTTGCGAGGGCCTGTTTGTGGGGAGGAGATCGACTACCCCGGGGACGTGAGGGAACTTTTTGGGGTTATGGTAATGTTCCGTACCTTGATTATGGGGGTGGTTGCATGACTGTGTGCATTTACCAAAATTCACAGTCCTATATATCAAAAGCTTCACTTTTTGTAGGTGAAAAACAGTCCAAATGGCTGCAGTTTCACGTGGTCTGACCCACACGTATCACACGGGGGTGATGTCAGTGGCGAGGCGTAAGTGCTCGAAAGGAGGGGAAAGTGCTTTGTAGCCCCTGGTGTGGGAAGGACCACACACCCTGGCTGAGCCTTCCAGCTGGGGGGGGGGATTCTCTGCTCAGCAGAGTGAGAAGGAAAGACCGCTCAGGGCTCCTGAACCGAGCCTGCTCGCACAAACACCTCTTCCAGTCCTTTCTCCTAAAGCAGGCCCCTCTCCTGGAGGTGGCCACCCCACTGGAGTCGAGGCACCAGAGTATTCTGACAGCGACGTCTGCCCCGGGACTCCAGGCTGCACGTCTCAGTGCCCCTTTGTGCGCCTGCCACCCCAGCTGCCAGCGGTGTCCCACAGACGCCTCCTCTGAGCTGACAAGTAAAACGCCTCTGATTCTCTGTCAGGCCGGAGCTACTCTCCCCGCAAACCACTGAGCGGCCATTTCGAAGGCGCGAAGAATAGAAGCTATCTTTAAAGCTCCCCTGACAGGAGCGATTTGAGAACAGAGCGGGGCATTGTTGGGCCCCGCCGTTCCTGGCTGAGCATTCAGCGACAGGCATTGCATGGCTGGGGATAAAATCCCTAATATCTTTGTGCTTTACCTCCTCGCGGATTTGATTCTTCCCTGCCTGACAAAGTCCCCACCGAACGCCGTTTCCTTTCATGAGGGTAGGTGGCTGCAGAGCGCACACTTTTGTCTCCAGAAAAATAGGGCTGCTTTTGAACTACTTTCTTCAACATCGATGATAAGAAAAAAAAAAAAAGGTCCTTTTATCTGCCTGGAAGGCTTTCTGCCTCGAGCTCAAGTTACCTAGATTTGCCACTCTCTGACTCCACCGTAAGAGGCTTCGGGCTGGCTCCGGACGCGTGTCTAACAGAGACCTCATATGTGACAAAGAACTGATGTGGTCAGAAAAGTTCTCCTCGTTTTTAAGGAGTTTTTCTTTCTAGACTCATGAAAGCGTCTGAAATATGTGGTCTCGGGAAGCAGAAAAACCCTCTTGGTTTGGTAGAGTGTCCACTTTATCATATTTTAGGGAAAAATGGAGAGAGAGAAGGCATTCGCTCATTGCCTTTCCTTTTCACAGCTTCTGTTAATTTTTTGTGAGAGACCTAGGACTTGAACAGATATTTTCCAGTTCTTATTTCACCAACATGAAAGTTTCTTCTTCTTCTTCTTTTTTTTAATTTTGTGGCAGTACATCGTTTCCTTTTTTAAAATTATTTTTTTATTTTTATTTTTTTATCTCAGTAAATTCTGGGGGCGCACACGTTTGGGTTACATAATTTGCTTTTGCGCAGTTTGAGCCAAAGTTGTAAGTGTGCCCTTCACAAGGAACACATTTTACAGCCCACAATGACCAGCAATGCACAGAGAAGGATCTTCCTAAGAATAACAACTTGATAGAGAAACTGGGATGGGCGACTGAAACATGGTTTATCAAAAATGGGGAGAGAGGGCCGGGTGCAGTGGCTCACACCTATAATCCTAGCACTCTGGGAGGCCGAGGCAGGAGTTCGAAACCAGCCTGAGCAAGAGTAAGACCCCGCCTCTACTAAAAATAGAAAGAAATTAATTGGCCAACTAGTATGTATAGAAAAAATTAGCTGGGCATGGTGGCGCATGCCTGTAGTCCCAGCTTCTCGGGAGGCTGAGGCAGGAGGATCGCTTGAGCCCAGGAGTTTGAGGTTGCTGTGAGCTAGGCTGATGCCACGGCACTCACTCTAGCCTGGGCAACAAAAGCGAGACTCTGTCTCAAACAAAACAAAACAAAACACAAAACAAAAAAAAAAAAAACAAAAAAAAAATGGAGGGAGATGGAGAGGCAGGAAGAGATAGCTCACACACCATCACACTTGATATCACGGGGACAAAGGGAGGGTCCCCACTAGATAGATTCCTCTGCCAACCTGAAAGTTCCTCGAGGTTCTGAGCATCACTTATTTCTGTATTCCCAGCCATGTAGCAAAGCACTCAGAATAGAGTAGGGAGAAGGAAGGAAGTCATTCTTTATTGAGCATCTACTGTTTACTGGGTCCTAGGAGAGATGCTTTATCTGCACGTGCTTGTATATATACAAATATTCAGATAAGTGTATTGATTGGCCGTTGCAAGAATATTGCTGCGTAACAAACCACCCCGAACTTCAATAGATTGAAAAAGCCCCAATCATTTATTACTGTCCACAGATCAGTTTGGTCTGGCTGATCTAAGTTGAGCTGGGCTGGGCTTGGTTGGGTGGTTCCTCTTTTTGCTGTAAATCTGCGAGTTAACGGGGATAGCTCTGTTTCAGGCTCCAGTTGTTGGGGTGGCTCTGTCCCGTGTCCCGTGTGTCTTCATCCTCCTCCCAGGACCAGCGGTCTAGACAAGGCATGCTCTTCTCTTGGCAATGGCAGAGGAACAAGAGAACAGATGGAAACATGCAAGATCTCTTATGGTCTGTGCTAAGAACTGGTACATCGTTAGGTTCACCTCAATCAGTCAAAGCAAGTTACATAACAAAATCTGAAGGCAAGGAGTGGGAAAAACATGGTAGGTGTGGTTTCAGAGTCACATGGCAAAGCATGAGGGAGAAGGAGATTAAGGCCAATAAATGTGATCTACAACCAATGTTCAATCCTGACAGCAGCCCCATGTGCTAATGATGAGACTCTTCCCCATGTCACTGATGAGAAAACTGAGGTCAGCCCCAGGTTTCACAGCCTGTTCTCTTTCCAGCAAACCAGGCTTTCTCTCTGTGGTGCTTTCTGGCGCTCAATAAATATTTGGTGTGCACATGTCTATGACTAGAAAGCCACAAGTCCAGCTGACAGGTAAAAAATTCCAATCGAGGCTCTCTTTTACAGAACTAGATTCCTGGTGCTGTTTGGAGTTTAGCCAGGTGGGCTCTGTTAGATCTGGTCACATCCTGGTCTGTCTGGAGCAACTCGGACAAGAAGGTGCACAGACCAGGGTCCCAGGTCAGGAGGGGCACCCCGTCCACTGTGTTTGCCCCATGTCCCTCTGATTGCTAGAGGACCCCAGGTATGGGAATTTTGAGCCTGCTCAGGGTGGATTTCTTAATCGAGAGTAATTACACCAACATAAAGAAATGTGTCCTTCAAGGGTAGCTGCCAAGTTCCCAGATTACTTCTGTGACCCAGCATGGTCATGTAAATGGTCAGACTTTGTGTCTGTCAACACTGACACATTCTGTGGGCAGGCAGACGGTGACGTGGGCTGTATCCTGGTGCCCTCGGGTCGTGGTCTCGTGGAAGAGCTGGTGAGGGTTTGAGGAGGAGATTTCTGAGGGAAGCAGAGCCAGCTGAGCAGCACTGGCGATTTAGGGGGTGGCATTCTCCTCCCTGAGCCAGCGAGGAGCTCCGGGAAGCACCCGTGGGAGGCCGTGTTTTGTCAGAGGCAGGCATTGTGTTTTTCCTGTCAATGCAGTCGTCTCTCTGTCTACATGGGGTCACTGGAGGCTCTTCTCAGTGTAGGCGCCCACAGAAACATGGACCGAGGCAAATGGTCCACGTGGCTGTCCTTACCGTTCAAATCTCAGCTCAGACCCATAGGATAGAAGCATCTGGAAGTCAGGGGATGGAGGTACCTTGAAGGTGCCCTGATTGTCTGGGATTACAGGTGTGACCCACCGCGCCAGGCCATTTTACTCATCTCTGAATGATGTTATCACCACCATCTGCCGAGAGAAAGATGAATCTGCTTAGCAGCTTCAGAAATACAGCAGGGATCTAAGTTTGCAAGAATTCGGAGAGGAACAGGAGAGATGGGACGCAGAGATTTGCCTGGGATCTGGGCAGGATGTCAGAGGTGACTGTTCAAACTTTGGCAACGGCTATAGTGGCCTGTAGTCCCAGCACTATAGGAGGCTGAGACAGGGCCATCGCCCGAGCCCAGGAGTTGGAGAGATGAGTACAACGCCTATTTTGGGTGGGAGGGGTGAAATAATGTGGTTTTGGAGAAATCTCTGAGCAACTTTGAAAATGTTGGTGGATGAACTGGGGCTGTAGAAATGCCAGTCATCTTTATATGCTTATCTCCACTGCTGTTTGCAATAATCCCTCCGAAGCCGAGGATGAAATTTGCTTCTCAGTGATCTCTCTTTGCACCCAGGGTGATTCCTGTAGGATTATTCGCAAGTCCCCAAATCTTGTGAGAGTCGGGTCCTCCTAGGGCAGGGCGAACACGATTTTATTTCACTTCAAGTGCACTGGCTTGTGGGAGCAGGTTTCTTGGCACGAGGGAGCGTAATGAGAAAGGAAGGAGGGAGGGAAGAAAGGAAACAGCATTTTTTGATCACTAACTCGGTATTTGACCCTTTTATGTCTATTATCCTATTTTATTCTCCCAACAAATTTTTGTGTTGTGGCTACTTTGATGTCCATTTCACAGATGAGGAGATGAAGACTCAGAGACGGTATTTAATTTGTTTTTCTCCTTCCAGTCATTGAAACAGCCACAGCATAGCTGCACCTCCTTTGGGACAAATGGCCATAACTTTTCCTCTATCCCATCTATGCTTTTCGACATTCAACTTCCCAGATTTCCCCTGGAGTTAGGGTTTGGCCTTTTGAGTGCAGGAGAAACCATTATTCCTCATTGTAGGCGGCCAATGGATGCTCTTTACTTGCATCTTTCCAGTGCCCAAGATTGTTTCAGCCACTCCTAGACCTTTAATGGCAAAATCAAAATGATGCTGTACAGCTCACTGGCTGGAATGGGGCCGTACACAGCCGTTTAACCAACAAGGCAGAGCCCTTGGCCTTGGAGGGATTCCCATCTGGGCCAAAGGTATATGGATGACCAAATCAAAGACCACACAAATGCACTCAGCAAATAAAATATTTACATTGTGTCGGGCAAAGAGGTGAACAGTATGGAATTTATTCTGTAAATAAAGTCCCAGAGCTGGCCAATCATCCAGCCCTTTCTTGTGGGGAAGTATATATAGCAAGACAAAATGAAATAATTTAACTAGAAAGCACTTACTTAATTGCCTTTGCGAATTGGCCTTCATCCTGGCTTAATTTTCTACGTACTTCGTGTCTCACATCTGTCCCTACATGTTTTCTTATGCTTTTTCCATAAGTGTGTTGAGAAGCCTGATTTCTGAGCCAACTCTTAGTGAGTGACAAAGTGACTTCTAATATATCTAACCTTCCTCCCAATGGGTTAACTTTGTGGCTAGCAGCCCACGCTCCAGGGTCTTATGTGGGTGCCAACTCCCTTCTTTCCTCTCTGAGACATTAGTGCTTCTTGTCTCCTTCTCTGCACAGCCTTTCATTTCTTCCTTCTTCCCTCCACTACTCCTTTCTTATTTCAGTGTGAGACTGGAGCTGGGGGAAGGCTGGTGTTGGTCTATAAGCAACTGGGAGCCATTGAAGGGTTGTGAGCCTGGGGCTGACTCTACTCACGGAGAAGAGGAGGAGCTGGGGGTGGACAGCGAAGGATTGAATGGGGGAAGTTATTTATGACTCTGTTGCAACAGTCGAGGAAAGGGTAGTGAGAGCCCTAAACTGGGACACTGCTGTTGAGAGTGGAAAGAGGAGAGTTGTTGCTACAGAGTCCCGCTCCCTCCGGGATTCCTGGCCTTTACCTTCAAGATATCTCTAGATTTTAGCTTCTGTATACAGCAGCCAGCTGCCTTGGAAATGATCCAAAGAAAGGAGGTGTGTGATTCTGGGCCGTGATGTGGGTAATGGTTAGCTTTGCACAAAACAGACGTCCCAGGAAGGAGGTCTGGTCTCAGACAAAGGAAGGAGAGAAAATAACCTGAGTTATTATAAATGAAAGGAGATGTCTCAGCGTTAGATTAAGAAAGTGGGACGAGGAGGGGCAGTCAAGGCTCTGCGGAGGAGCCAATGGTAAGGAGGAGGGGCCTGTGCTTTGTGGAGAAAGGAACCACCACTCCATTCCTGTCTGTTTCAGTTGACAAGGGAATTGCATGAAGAAAATATTTTATTTAAGAAAAGATCCAAGCTAGGCACAGTGGCTTGTGTCCATAATCCCAGCACTTTGGGAGGATTGCTTGAGGCCAGGAGCTCAAGACCAGCTTGGGTAACAAACTGAGACTCTGTTTCTGCAAAATATAAAATATATTAGCAGGTCGTGGTGGTGCACACCTATAGTCCCAGCTACTAAGGAGGTTGAGGCTGGAGGATTGCTGGAGCCCAGGAGTTTGAGGCTGCAGTGAGCTATGATGATGCCACTGCACTCTAGCCCAGGTGACAGAGTGAGACTCTGTGTCTTAAAAAAAAAAAGATTCTGCTTGGTATAGAAGGTGAGTTGTTGGGGACATAGTTTCGTGACAATCAAGAAACAGATTTCTCTGTATTATAAATAAATAGGAATTTGGTGATGGGGTGGAGAATAGAGGGGCAGAGAGAAGGTCAGAGGGCAGGGAGGGTGTCAGAACATTATGATGGGTTCTTGGGCTTTTAAGAATGGAGATGCCGCTACTCAGTTGGAAACGATTGCATTTCTGTGATGCCATCCCCTTTCCCCAATGCCTTTGGGAAAGTTTGCAACCTCCAAAATGCCACTGGGAGGTTTTTCCTAAAACAGCAACCACAAATGCACTGGGCCCTGTCCCACGTTGGTGCTGTGGGGCGGGGGACTGCACGAAGGGTGCGTGTGGCTGCCCATCTGGTGACTCGGTTCAGCTGGGGGACCCTGACCCCGGAAGGGACCCTGAGATGATAAGCTTTTCAGGAACACCCAGAAATCGTGGGGGAGGATCCTGGTTTCCATGGGCAAGGGGTGAAGTTCAGCTGCGATATCTGGTCCTTAAGTGTGAGGAGACCCCAGCTGGTGGCTGAATGACAGATCTTAGCTGTTCTGTGCCCCCAGGGGTCTGGCTTACCTGTACATGGGGCACTAATTTGGAGCTAAATCAGTGACTTTCAACCAGCTTAGATCTAACACTTGGGAATCCTGGGCCAGTGGGGGAAGCTGAATTCTGGGTCTGACCCCCGTGGGTAAGTGTGTCTGCAGGTTGGACTAGCAGGAGATGCTGCTGGCTGTAGCCAACCATGTACTGGGTCCATCATCCATGCTGCAATTAGGATGCCTTTCTTGAGATTCTCTGAACTACCTCTCTCCAAAAAGCATAAGAGGTGCCCCACATAAATGCTTCTCAAACTTAAACGTGTACCAGGGCCACCAGGATGGCTCATTAAAACCACGTGCTGAAACCCATCCCCAGGGGTCTGGGAATGAGACCCGACAATTTGCATTTCTAACCTATTCTTAGGGGATGCCGATCCTGCTGGTCTGGAAACCACACTTAGAGAACTGCCATCCTAAGCCAGCATTTGTCAAATTTTAATGTGCACAGGAGACACCTGGGAATCTTATTAAAATGCAGGCTCTGATTTGATAGGTCCCAGGTGGGGCCTGAGAATTTGCATTTTGATCAGCTCCTGGGGGGATGCTGATGCTGTTTGTATTGGGACCACCCTTTGAGCAGCATCGCCCCCAATCATGCTGCCTTTAGCTAAAGGCTAGTAACGGTCAAGTGTCTCTACCTTCCTAGGGAATAAGTGCCTCCATCCCAGCTGCTATTCTCCCATGCAAGTATTAACCAGGCCAGACCCTGCTTAGCTTCTGAGATCAGAAGAGATTGGGTGCCTTCAGGGTGGTACGGCCGTAGACCCCAGCTGCTACTCTCAACTGCTTTGCAAGGGCCTGGTTGTCCCTTAGGCTGCCTGTGACTGCAATTCCCCGGTCAGTGTGCCCCACCTCACAGTCCCCCTGGAAGCTGAGCTGCCCAATCAGCTGTGAGAGCAGCTGTTCATCGCACACGGTGCTACTGGGACAGTTAAGCCTCTTCAGGCTCTGGCCGTTTCTGGCTGCCGGCGCACACTCCCTCTGCTCCCCAGGGCCTGCTTTGCCCTCTCCGCGCTGGCAGTGGCCCCCTGAAGTGCCAGCTGTTCCTTTGCCCTTGAAACCAGCCCCGATCAGCTTCTCTCCTGGCTTCCCTGCTGTCCCCGGCCACTCCCAAATGACTCCATACTGCAAAAAACGAGCCTGCTACAACCTGGGCTGGCAGCTGCTCTGGCAAAAAGGCAGGAGGAACTTGGAGACTGTTCAAAATTAGGAGGAGTTTAAAAGAGAGAAACAATGGGGAGACAGAAAGAGAAATGGGAGTTAAGTTATGCCTCCTATAAGGGCTGTTATTTGCAGGGTTCATGTAAAAAGAAGGAAATCAAGCTAATAAGCAGTGCAAGGAATTAGGGAGGGTTTCTTGTAGGGTGAACTGTAGAAAGAGAAGTGGGTTGGGGTTCAGGGACCCGACTTTGAGTCCTTATTCCGACATTAGTCAGATACCCACAGGCCTCAGTGTTCCCATTTATAAGAAGAGAGGGCTGGATTAAACCATCTTTAAGACGTACATATCTCAAAAAGTCACTTATTATCAGAGAGATTATCGAGGAAGGCTGGGGACACTCTCAGACTTTGGAATTTGAAAGCCTGAATCTAAATTGCTGCTTCTCCTGCCCTCCAGCCAGGTGGCACTGGGTGTATCACTTGACCACTCTGAGTTGCTTCCTTACCAGTGAGAATTAGTGACAATTACATGACATAACAAATAGAAAGAACCTAAAACAGTTGCTGGCACATAGCGGGCACTCGAGAAGCAGAAGCTAATATTATGACATTTAGTGCTCCATTTAGTTGTGTTGGATTGTTAGATACAGATGCTCAAAGGTGTATTTCTTTTCTTTTCTTCTCCTTTTTTTTTTTTTTTTTTTTACTAGAAACCACTTCCATTCTGAGCTGCCCACACTAGATCCTCAGGTAGCCTGTGTTTGCTCAACTCAGCCCCCAGGAAAATGTGTTCCAAACTCTTGGAACAAGACAGTAACAACAATCAAAGCAGCGTGTTGCCGTACTTAGCAAGTTTTAGGGAATTATTTAATACGAAATCATGGAAAAACTGGCTGAAACATAACTCAGCCAACAGCTCCTGTGGGCCTTGTAAATTGAAGGAAATGTTTGAGAACAGGATAGGTAGGGACAAAATGGTTTTATATTCTCTCTCGCTCTGAAAATTGTTGCCATGGGATGCTGAACATAGTGGGGGCTCATTAAATGGTTCTTGACTGAAAGAAGGATGTTCTAGAGGCTTAATGATCCCAGTCCCTGGAGGCCAGAGTGCATCCTGGGTGTGACTGGCTCGTCCATTTATAGCCTGACGTTTTGTTTACTGAGTTCTCATTCAGGGCTCTAGGAGGCAGGGTGTTTGGTTGCGAGCAACAGAAATTGAATCTAGCTAATTTACACAGGGGGGGAGTTTAGTGGAAGATGTTAGGAGCTTATAGGTGCCAAGGGAAGGCTGAAAGTCAGGGTTATTAAACAACAAGACTCCAGGACTTACCTAACAGGTTCTCCTGCAGGGAGGAATTAGTTCTGATGACCCAAAAGATCTACACATTTCTTATCACTTAAGGAAACGGACTTGGCATTCGTGCTGTCATCCTCTCAGGCCCAGCTCCCAAACATGACACATCCCTCGGTGACCCTGCTATCAGCGGCTCACAACAGGCACAGCGTCACGTTGGAGGACCAGCCCATATATTATTTCCATGTCCAGCAGTTACTTTATCCTGCTGTTTTGCTTACAAGGTGGAACCGTTCTAAGGGCATTCAAGTGATTTATGTGTTCAACATTCAGCCCAGTGGATGGTGTTGCCTCCAGTTTTCATCTCCGAGTCTTGGGTGGTTAATTTCCTAGTGCACCTGGTGTTATTGTTCAGTCACTTCCTGCCCTGTATGTTCAAGTGTTATAAATAAATGGCTTAGGGCAGTGTGCACCTATATTCTATAGAATAACCCCAGGAGCTTGCTGTGGCCAAACAACTCCATCCACTCCAGAATCGTTTGCATGGTATTGCTGCACTCATTTGAGAGCACTAGTGAATCATGACACTGTTGTCCCCTGGGCTCTAGTTCCCCAGTGATATTCTGAAACGAGCACAACAGCAGCTACATGGTGCGTTTGTGGTAATAAATTGCACGCTATATACAAAGCATCTGACGTGTAGTACGGAAAAAATATAAAAAGCAAGGATCCTAACTTTTATTTTCCTTCAATATCTTTCCCCACCTCCATGTAATAATCAGTGATTAAGCCTTTGTTGATTTGTATCAAAAAGTTTTAAGGCAGCAGGAGGGTGGAGGAAGGAAGGTGTGGCCATATGTCCCAGCCCTTAGGTCTCTCCATGGTGAGGAATTTGGTTACGATGTCCAGCAAAGTCTCCTCTGCTCCCCCTGCCGTGTCTTGGATATCCACAGTACTCCCAACAGTTCCACTTTCAGTTCAGGAGTGACAGTGGAATTGCTGTTTTCTAGGAATGATTATGTATCATTTCGTGCGAAAATAATAAAGTAGATGATGACTTTTAACAAATCTCTGATAATTTATTTCCTTCCTTGCATCACTCTGCTCAAGATTCAAAGTCCCAAAAGAGAGAGAACCAGGCGGTGAGAGCAAGAGCCAGCGAGCTAGTTTGTCTGGCCTCGGTGACATGCCTAACCCCCAGCCAGGGGCGGGTCTGTCACTCTGCTTTACGGTGCTACCAAGCAAATTAGGGCAAGTTGGTTTTCATAAAAGGAAATTGGGTCACGGTTGCCAGAGTACGAGGAGGGAATGCAGTGGGCTGGTGCCAACCCCACACATCTCCACTCCAGGGTTCTCAGCAAATATTCCTATTAAAAATTATAAAGCTTAATACACAAATCACTCCAAAACAGCAATTAAAGTTTGGACAAAAAAAAAGAGTAAGAAATGGCATAATGTAATCATTTTGCTAAATCTCAAAAGTACTTTTTTGTAACAATCTCTAATGCGGGAACAGAAGGAGATTGTTTATATATGTGTGTATATATAATATATAGTTGTTTATATATGTGTGTGCATATAATATATAATTGTTTATATATGTGTGTATATACACATCTCTTCCATGCACACATAGATATAGTTAAATTTAGAGTAGAATAGTTTATGTAGACATAATTCGTTGAAGTTACCCAATGCTGGCAGGCATGGTATGTTGGCGTAGCTTGTCTGAGGCTCTCACCCTCCTGCCCAGCTCCCTCCTGCTCCCTGTCTGAGTCAGCCCGGCTGTCTGTCTTCTAGTCTATTATATAACAGTCCCTGTGCTCGTTCTGACACCTAGACAGAGTCCAGGGATAAGTCCCAGTGGTCCTTGTCTTCAGGGAGTCCTAAATCGAGAAGAGAGACCAGAGTGTAAGTGGACAAATTCCACTTGGCCTGTGACCTTAAGGATGTCAGACTTTGCATTCGCAGGTGCAGCCTGTGTCGGAACACCACGGGCTGCTGGCTTTGTTCTGTGGCACTTCTTGCATTTGGTCCTGCGGGAGTCCGTTTGTTTCCTTTGCAATCCTGTTCTCACTTGCACTAACCTGGTGCCAACTAGTTGGGTCCGTTCCAGCCCCATGAGGTTGCTGTGGGCAGTGGAGGAAGTCTGCTCGGGTCCCTGCGGAGCCCGAGTGTTGGCCAGGCCCTTCCCGAGAAGGCTCTGGGCCTGCCAGGAGCAAGGTGATCCATCCCTTAGGGTCACGCCCTCCCTCCTCCTCAAGTCCCCTTTGCATGACAACTCCAGAAGGCTGGCTTCTCACCCTGCTCCCCAGGAAACCTCTCCCTTTCCTCTAGGGGTGGACGTTTCCTCTGGTCATTCGCACGCCTTGGTGTCCGGCAGTTGAGCCGAGACCCACCTCTGAAGCTCTGGGGCGCAGCTCGATCGCTGTGCGGTGTGAAAGGGCATGCGCTACCCGTGCCCACCTCTCCCCATCTGCCCTTCTTGGGGAGAGGCCAATCAGAGGGATGTGGAAGGGATTTTGTTTAGTTCCATTTATATTTATTTTTAAGTCTCCAAAGCAGTAGAATTAGGCTCGGGGAGATGATATAAGTCTCACTTACTCTGAAAAAAATTGGGGAAATGGCTTATAAATCTCTGCTTTGATCCTGTCACCATTCTGCTCAATAGCCTCTCTCTCTCCCTCCGCCCTGGGAGGCAGTCCACACCCTTCTCTCGGCATTCGAGGCCCTGCATGGGCAGTGAGCTACCTTCTCAGCCAGGCCTCCCATGGTTCATCCCCTCCCCCTCCTCTGTGTGGGCCCCAGTGGGCAGCTCTCCCTCCCCCAACGCTCCTCCTGTGCTTTGCTCGCAGGGCCCTGCACCCAGAACGCCTGCCCTCCCATCCCCATCTCCTAATGCTGCTCATTTTCCAGGGCTCAGTTCAGTTACCACTTCTGCGAAGGAGGTGTCCCTAGTTTCTCCAGCTGCAGAGGATCTCTCCTTCCTTTTCTCTCTCAGGGCCTTTGTGTGTGTGTCTCTTTCACTGTTCTCACTCGCATTCTGGGTATCTTGCGGGTTTTCCTCACTACATCCTATTTATGATTTGATTACTGGTCACTCAAGACATCGGAATCTGAAAGGCATTCAGGACTCCCCTTTGCATCACCTCGTGCATCCAATCAGCAACTCTTCCAATTCTACCTGCTCAGTGTTTCTGGAATCCATCTCGTCTTCTCCCTGGTGTCAGCTCCGTCGTTGGGTCCTTGTCACCACCCTCAGAGGTCACGGCAACAGCCTTCCAGCTGGGTGCCTAGCAATGGTCATCTGGGCCCAAATCCATCATCCTCACAGAGCTGGTGTTTTTGTGTTTCTCTCCCCTGTTAATTCAGGAACTTTCTCAGTAGCAATCACATCATGGCTTAGTAACCACCGAGGGAATAAAAGATGAACAAATTATGTCACAGGGCAGAGGGGTGGGATCGTGGTGGTGGCACCAAACAAGTGTGGCTGGGAAGAAGTTGCATGATCCTTGACTCCCACAAGGGAGTCTCGTGTCTGTGGGTAAGAACCTTCCCTCTCCAACCCCACTTTATGCATCTCTAAAGTGACAAGAATGCATTATTTCTAAGGTCCAGGAATGAGCCCACTTCCCTCTGAATTCATTTGTATCTGTCTCATGATTAAGCAAACATCCTCAGCTGTTGGACTTAGGGGGGCGCTTTGAAAGAGATAACTTTTCCCTCATTAAAAAATTTTCATTTTTATATTAGCTTGTTTCCTAGGTCAGCTAAAGGTTCATTTTTCTTTTCAAGTGGACGTGGGTGGATTAGGCAGAAGACAACTGGAAAGTTTTCTAATCTGGTGTGTGAACCTTGCCCTTCTCATCATCTGATGGGGTCTCTCATCCACAGAAGTCATCAGACTTCATGGCCTGAGGCCACAAAATCAGAATCAAGTTAAAGAGTGCCTGGAAAATCTGCTTAGACATAAAAATCAATAAAAGAAAAGGAAGCAAGACTTATTTCAAGCTACAAATTATATAGTTCCTGGGGCAAGTACACATGCCTTCCTCCTTTAAAGACTGTGGAAGGTGGAAATCTGAAGTATTAATTTACTAGTTGAGGGACGTGACAATAAGGATTAAGCCAGGAAATTTCTCCCTGTGTAATGGTTGGGAAAATGTGCTCAGACAACGGGTAAAGTTGCCATGTATTTCTTCCCCTTACCCCAAGACCCTTCATGAATTTAAATATTCTGTCCTCTTTTTGCCAGAAGTATATTCGTGCTGGTCAGTTCAGTTGGGAAAATATGATCATTGCATCAAAAGGTCTTGTAAAGTTTTGATAAATTTATACCAGGTTTATCTTGCCTATAAGAATAAAATATTAATAAATATAATATTAATGGCAGGGATCTCTTAAATTCCTTCTGGTCATGTATTTCTCCCACCCAAGTACTAACCAGGCCTGACCCTGCTTAGCTTCCGAGATCGGGCAGATTCAGGGTGGTATGGCTGTAGACAGGTCATGTATTTCTAACTTCTTTGTGGAATATCTCTACTTGAAGGCTATCAAATTCCAAGCCTCAAAGTCATGATTTTCTTTGGAAACAGGATTCTTTTACTTGACATTCCATTTTCTTCTGTGGTGCCTCCAAAAGAGACTGAGTCTGTTGGACAGGAGCAGCGTGGTGGGTTAGGGGACAGCCTTGTGTGCAGATTAGGTGTGTTTGGACAAAGGGAATTGAGCTATACGTCGTTCACCCAGTCACTTCTGTCAGGGAAGTGAAGTGAGAGCAGAGCTATCTGGAGCAGAACAACATGGCAGATGGGGAGGCATGAGTGCGGTAAGGAGGGATGTCTTAGTCTGTCTGTGTTGCTATGAAGGCGTACTGAGGCTGGGTGATTCATAAAGAAAAGAGGTTTATTTGGCTCATGTTCTGCAGGCTATACAAGAATCCTGGCACCAGCATCTCCTTCTAGTGAGGGCCTCAGGCTGCTTCTACTCGCAGCGGAAGGCGGAGGGGAGCAGCACGTGGAGATCACATGGTGAGAGAGGAAGCACGCTGGGGGGCAGGTGCATGCCAGGCTCTGTTTAAGAGCAGCTCCCTCAGGAGCCGGTGGAGCGAGAACTTGCTCATGACCTGAGGACAGCACCGTGCTATCCATGAAGTGCCACCCGCATGGCCCAAGCATCTCCCAGTAGGCCCCACCTCCAACACTGGGGATCCGATTTTAACACGAGACTTAGAGGGGCCAAACATCCAAACTAGAGCAGGGGATGACCCCCAAGAAGGTGAAAGGGGAAGGGAGCCACAGTGTCTGTATTTGTTCTGTGAGTGCTGGTGCTTCACTTCTCTCTCCTCCACTCCCCAGAGTCATCGTTTAGCTTCTCCGTCCCTGTGTGTTTCCTCCACTGTTCTCTCTCTCTCTCTTGCCTTATCATTTCATCAATGATTTTGAATAATCCATATGACACATCGTAGAGATGTTCTGCCGTACATCCCCGTCCAAGGCAGAGGGTGTAGCACTGTTGGGGATCAGGTAGGTCCAATGAGTGGGTGCAGAGAGCCAGAGACTCTGATCATGAAGGCAGATCCCTGCAGCCTGGAATGCTGGGGCTGGGGCGGGGAGAACTGTGTCTGGGAGCTGTCTCTCAGCAGGCGGGGAGTCAGGGAGGTGTCCACCACCAGCAGGGTAGTGTCCAGGGGAGGCATCTGTCAGCTCGTGGCCAGGAGGTCAGAGCCTGGCTAGGGACTGGAGGATCACCAAGGGCCCAGGTCTGGCTGGTGGCCCAGAGACATGGTGCCTTGCCATTGTAGAGTGGGTCTCCCAAGTGATTCCTTATAACAATAGTCAAAGAATCAATGCTTGTGAATTTTGCAATAAATTAGATTCGAGGTGATTTCTCTAGGAACACATATTCACTTGTGTTCTATGTGCTTTTTGAAGTATTAGAAAAAACCAGGGTTACTGAAAGCACACCAGGAGCGATGGGGACTGTCTTACACATGCCACTTCCCGTGTGAGAGCGTTCCATTAGTAGCTGTGATAATTAACCATTGTAAAGCATTTCACTTTCACCAAAAAATTTTATGGATTTCAACAAAATTTGAGCACGTGTGTAATGAAAGGCAGGGGCAGTGCCGAAGAGAAAAAGGCTGAGAACTGCCGGGTTGGCGTCTGGGTCTGAGTCCGTGGAGGCAGGGCAGGAGGCGGCGGACAGCAGGGGCTTCTCCTCCTGGCAGTCAGGATCTCGGGGTCCACATCTGGGCCACAGCCCTGTCCGGGAGCCCAACAGCCCCGCGCCGCTGTGCCTGTCTTCCAGAACACAAACCTCTCATCCTTGAACTCTTTCCTGCTGTCACCATGCCTGGTCCTCAGGTTCCAGCCCACTTCCCTTCAGCGTGGTCTGAAATTTTCTCTTTGCTGCTCCTTTCTACTAAGCTGCCTGGTGGAGGCCACTTCTGGGGCCTGGGGTGGCCACACCTTGTAGGAGTCCGTCTCCTGGCATCCTCTCCCAGCTCCTTTCTGCCCTCTGCCTGGCCCTCTAGTCATCTTCCTAAGCTGTCACTTGCATCCTGATGCTTCCCTTGTTGGAAAAATTCCACGGAACATGGCGTGGTAGAGACCTGGGCACTGACCCAGTTTCTTACCCACTTTTTCCTTATTCTCATGGAGCCTGCGAGTGAGTTGCTCACGATTTTGCTGCCCCAGTTTCCTTCTTGGTAATATGAAGTGATGCACCTGGCAGAGAGTGAAGAACCATGATCCTTCTGCTTAATGTTCTCCAAATTTGCCCCACCTATCATTTTAATACAGTATTGATTGCTATTTGTGAGGGTGTGTGTTCTTCAGAGAAAATTTTATATTTTTTTGAGACAAAGTCTCACTCCAGTGCCCTGAGTAGAGACCGGGCATCAGTCTCTACTGTGGCATCAGCCTAGCTCACAGCACCCTTAAACCCCTGGGCTCAAGCGATCCTCTTGCCTCTGCCTCCCGAGTAGCTGGGACTATAGGTGCGCACTGTGACACCTGGCTAAGTTTTACATTTTTAGTAGAGACGTGGTCTCGCTCTTGCTCAGGCTGTTCTTAAACTCCTGAGCTCAAGCAATCCTCCCACCTCGGCCTCCCAGGGTGCTAGGATTCCAGGCATGAGCCACGGTGCCTGGCTCATCAGAGACACTTTGAAAATGTAGACAAGCACAGGGGAAGGAAAGGAAAGATTTTAGTGGGGAAGGAAACTCTTGCTTTTGATTAAAGGCAGGGCAGCATCTTTGTGCGTCCCCCCCCCCCCTTTTACCCCTTGCAGTACCCATCCTTTGTTCCCTCCTGCCGCTGTGGGAGGCCCAGGAATCATAAAACTGTGGTCAGGAAAACAGGCATTAGCATCAGGCAGGCCTAGCTGACCTTGACGACTGACTTAACATTTCTAACTGTCTTTTACTCATTTGTAAGATGAAGACAACACTAGTACCTTCCTGAAAGCCTTGTGAGGACTATGGCCTGGCACATGGTAGTAAATAAATGTCATCTTGGAAGCGTCCAGTTCTTCATGCAGCTTTCTTTAATCTGGTCCACACTGCCCTCCCAGTGACCTGGCAGGACTGCGGAGTTTGACATTCCGTTTTTACCTAATCGTGGGTCCTTTTTCCTGGCCAGCAGTGTGGTGGATCCTGCTTCTATTTCTTTGTCTTTGCCACAGCACCCAGATAAAATGCTTGCATGACAATTCACTGTTCCTACTAATTAGATGATGTTCTAGCATTTTCCCTAGACGTCACCAAAAGCTTGGTACAATTGTTCTTCCTAGGCTGCACGTCTATACCTGCCACTGTGCAGACACTCCACCCTTTCAGACATTCTCTGACCCCGGTGGAGTCCCGGGATCTGGGGTCTGACTGCCTGCACTAAGTCACCCCAAGCCCACTCACTCTCCCCCCTGGCCAGGCGCCGCCTGCATCCTTCCAGCTCCTGGCGAGTTTGGGCGTGGCCATTCCCAGGCTGGGGAACGGAGAAGCTGCCCCCAGAGGAGCCCGAGGGAGCTGGCTTTGCAGTGTCTGTGTGTTTACTTGCTGTGGCCATGTGAGGTTCCACAACGGGCACTTGCAGTCCCTGCCCTCCGCTCACTGTGGGGAGACCTTTCCCGTGGGCTTTTATCTTTGGAGAAAAACTTCAAATACACATGTCAAAGGGAAAAGTTCTATTTAGCATCCTGCCATGGTAGACATTATTACTGACGTTTGTATACAGAGTATCTATTTGGGGCCTATGCAGGGAGAAACCATTCTCCAAGCCCCTCCTGGTGCTCAAAAGGAACCAGGAAGAGGCCACAGCGAAGCAGCCTCCCAAGGTTCCTCTGTAATTAATGCTGCCAGCCGCAGGCTTCATCCAAAAGTGAGGGGCAGACAGGTAAGCGCTCAGGTGCATGAGCTGGCGTGTGGCGGGAGGCTCTGGACCTGCGGTCTGCAGCACCTGCCTGTGCTCCACGCCTGCTTTGCATCCAATCAGCCTCCCACTGGCCATCTGTCTGAGGATCAAAATCTCACCGTAGGTCTCCCCCATGCGGCACGCATTGGGTGTCTGGGCAGAAGTCGACCCCAGGCTTGTCAGCACAGGAGGCTGCCTCCAACTCGGATCTGGGTCTCTGCACAGTTCTGTTCCGCTCCACCCAGGAGCCGGGAGCGTGCCGTGCAAGTGGGATGGGGAAGTGTCAGCTGCCGCCAGCATTTCATTCCAGGTCATCAGATGGGCTCTATTTTCAGGGTCCATCCATCACCCCATCTTGCAAAGTGGAACCTAGAGTTCTCCAAATGCCCAGATCGCAGCTGTCACGGAGGTATTTTCAACCCTGCTCAGTGTGTACCCAAAATCCAGGGAGAGAAGCTAAACAGAAACATTTGGAGTTGTTACTAAATGAAATCAGTAACATTTGAGGTGGAAGCAGGGAAATCTTTGCCCAGAGTCTGAGCAGAGCAGAACCAAGGGGCACGAATGGACCATTTGGTCTCTTAGAGGCTCCTCCAGCTTTGTGGTTTCTAAGTCAAACTCAGAATGATGATGAGAAGGGACAGGTGGAGGGGGAGAAGATTTGCACCTGTTTATTAGAAATAATGGAAATTCAGAGTCATGCAGGTGGGAAGGATGGCCTCACTCTGCCAGGCATGCTGGGGAGGGAGGAACAGAGGAGCTGGGGGGCTGAGTAAGGGCTGGTAGGGTGGTGGAGTGTTGCCAGGGCAATAGGATGCCCTGTGATGGGCAAACTGGGGCTCTACTCAAGACGGGGGGCACCAACAAATGTGAGCTCTAAGGCATTGCCTCTAATCCCAGACCCATCCACTGGAAAGTCTGAGGCCACTTGCACACCTACTGTTCTGTTAGGGCTTGAGTTTTCCAGGCAAAGTCTTTAGAGCTGGTTCCTGGCCACTTCATTAGCTCAGTGCTGCAGGGAGGGCCACCATCCACCTTGTCCTTAACAACCTCCCAGTTCTTCTAGGTGCCACTTTGACCACTTTAGATACAAGATCCATTTTCTTTCTTTTTTTTTATTTCCTTATCTGGATCATTGCTTTTTCCTTGTCCATGGAGAATGGTCCTGGGGTGACCACTCGTGCCTGCTGTGTGAACACACTGCTGTCATATACTTGGTGAGGGCTGTGGGGGCAGATGTCATTCTGATACTCTGCAGTAGTTGTATTGGTATTAAACAGTCAAGGAGTCCTAGAGAGCTGCTGTCAAGGGGCACTCATAAAAATGCCACTCCTGAGGATTCTGATGTGCCCTGCTGAGTGAGACAGTCTCCCTCAGCCCTGAGTTACTGTGCTGCAGTGGGTCACTGTCACCAGCAGATGAGTTGAAGAATGCGGTTGTGAAATAGTGTCATATTGTTTAGCCATCTGGGGTTAACTGGGGGTAAGACCATCCATGCATCACCCTAGGGCATCCTGCCACTGCGCCCACACTTCAGGGTCAAGGGCAAACGGACAGATCTCCAGCTTCCAAATGACTGTGAGGGTGGCCCACCAAGGATGTCTGTCAGGACATAGTTTTGCTTCATGAAGACTAGGAAGGCTTGGACTCAGGACATGGGTGTCTTGAACTTACTCATTTCCTGCCTCTCAAATTATTGAACACCCCCCCCCCAATATCTTGTGTATTTTTGCTTGGTCCCGATAATATGGGGGCAGGTGTGAATTTGTATGCCCCTATATAATGCATGACAGGGACAATTAGCCCTGTTTCCTGCACAGGGAAACCAAGACTCAGAGAAGTGGCTCTCCCAAGTCACACATCCTATTGCTGGCAGAGTCTGGGGCACAAGCTCCTGTCTCCTGATTTCCAGGTATGTACTGTTTTTGCTAGACCTGAACTGTTAAAGAACCAAGACTCTTTATTCAGAAGTAATGAGGGATTCCAGAAATAGCCTTAGCAGTGCTTAACCAACATGAAAGGGCGGAGGAACTGAGGCCAAAGATGACTGAAAGAGGTGAGATGTTTCACTGTATCAATTTCCATTCACTTTGTTAATAATAATTGATGGCACATTTGTATGTTGCTATATATTAATTAAAAATACTTGAGATGTGATACAAGGTAAAAATTACACATTGGATTGTCTCTCCAACTGTGCTAACCCCAAATGAGAATCTCATCGTGACCGTGGTTTTGCAAAATTGATTAAATGAAAAGAAATGCATTCAAGTGTCAAAGGCTGTGTTAGAAATGGTTGCTAATGAGCTCAACCTCTCAGAGCTGCCTGGCTGGGTGCACAGTAGGTGCTCAATAAGTGCTGATGGCTGGCTGGATTGATTGAGATTTCAGTTAGCCTTCCATCCCAGGGAGAATGGTGCTTTAATGTATTAGCTGGAATGATGTTCCGAAAATGAAATCAGCCTATAAATTGGAAGACTCATTTGGAAAAATTTCAAACATACAAAAGGCAAAGAGAATAGTATAATAAACCCTAGGTACCCTTCTCCATCTTCAATTCTTATCGATATTCTGCTACTTTTGTTTACCTATTCCCTTTAACACAGACTCTTAAACACACTCCTATCCCCATTCCCACTTTTATTTGGCTGGAGTACAATAAAGGAAATTCCAAACAATCTATCATTCACCCATGAATACATCTGTATGTACCTCCAATAAAGATTAAAAAAAAAAACACATCACCATCACAACACAATTAACCATCATTCCTTAATAACGTAGAATACCTCTTCCATGTCGAATGTTCGTGATTGTTTCAAAGTGGTGTTCTCTTGGTTGGATGCTTTAAATTAGGTTTCAAGCATGGTCTCCACATTGCATTTGGTTGATCTATCTCTTGTATCTTTTTAAATCTAACTATTGCTTCTCTTCCCTTCTATACAAAGAGAGGTAGGGCTGGAGGCCTGATTAGATTCAGATACTTAAAAAAAAACAAACTTCATAGATGAAATTGTGCACTTTCTTTAACCTACAACATTTTGACAAAATTCTGTTTCATAAATGGCCGTTTATTCCAGGTCCTAATTCTTGGACAAAACTAACAGCATTCGGAATGATTTTGAGATAATGACATGAGTCGCAGCCACCTACCACATACCCAAGGGCAGCCTCCTGGAAATCGCCGGTGCCTAGTGACAAGAGAAGGCCACTGCGCGTCGGCAGTAACTGCCACAAAATCTCTCACGAGGGATTTTTAGGCCAGAGTGGAGACCCCAATCCAGGAACCATTTTCTCTTGTTTTATACATAAGTCTGAGAAGCTTCGTTTCATTTTGACAACCTGCAGAAAATCTGAAACAAAATTAGAAGGAATAGGAAGTCTGAAAACTTGAGAAGAGATCGGTGACAGCTACACGATCAGGCAGAAAATAGAAGAAAATTGAGAAGCACGGGCAAGCAACAGAGAAGGCACAGGATCCAGGATAAATCCAAAAAGCTTCCTTTTCCTCTTAGTAAATATATCGTGCTTGTCTATTCAACTTACATTATCTTATTTAATTATCACAACAACCTGATGAGGTAGGCACTATTATGTTCTGTATTTTCCAGATAAAGAAATATTAGGTGCTATTCCCAAAGTCACCAGCTTGGGGAGAGATCTCAGGGAATGCTGAGTTATTGCTGTACGATCAAGTACTTGGTGAGCACAGGCATCTTGTGACATTGAGGGTAGAATAGTGGAGACCCTGCATCTCCTGGTTAAGTAGGCAAGAAACCACGGAGTCCATTTTGGAAAGATTTGTACATGAAATGGGAAGAATAAAAAGCCTGTAGTCATTGTAGGTGGCTTAAGTTTATAGAAAATTTATATACATTAAAGTACAGATATAAACATTTGGAAGTTGGTACTCCAAAAAATTTTACAAACCAGAAACACAGAGACGTTACTGCAGTAGTTAAGTTAATAGATTGATTTATTATCTGGATGTTTCCTATTCCGTTTGTCGGCCTGGACTTTTTCTATGGTTTCCTAGAATTTTCTATGAGGCACTTGACTGCCACAGCCAGCAAGCTCTTCTCAAGAATTTATCTTTTTTTTGTCCTTCCTGCTGTGTAACTCATGATGGGATCAGTTAGGACTGGATTTTCCAACCACCTGCTATGGGTGACTGACTATTGAAGAAATGGTCTGCATTTGCCTGTTCCTGCAAAAAAAAAAAAAAGAACATGGTTGGAGTTTTAGACTGGATAAGTTCTACATAATGAATGTCTTAACCCAGTGGTCCCCAGCCTTTTTGGTACCAGGGACCAGTTTCATGGAAGACAGTTTTTCCACGGATAGCAGAGCTTGGGCAGTGATGCCATGGATGGGGAGTGGAGTGGCTATAAATTCAGACGAAGCTTCTCTGCTTCCAGCCACTCAATTCCTGCTGTTCAGTCCCTGTCACCCTCCTTCTCCATTTCCTAACTTTCATGGAAGACAATTTTTCCACGGATGGGGCAGGGCAGGGCACAGGCCAAGATGGGTACTTGTCCATGGCCCGGGGGTTGGGGACTGCAGTCTTAACCAATTCTTACTGGGGGTTGGGGATTTGGGGGAGGCAAATCCTTCATCATTAAGGATGACACCTTGGTGGTCCACCCCGGGTCCATGTTACTTTTCCGAAACTCAGCCTTCTGGAGTCTACCGCAGAATCAAGAAAGAGAGAACTCAAGCCAGATGTCACTGTCAGTCACATCCAGCACAACTTGGGGCAATTTAGTGAAGGGACAAAAAACCCACCACAATTCATCATGTCCTTAAGCAAATAATTTTTGGTGTTCATAGTGATGACTCTGAGTGAGCACACAATGTTGAATGCAGGTATATGAGAGGGCAGGGAAATGTTCGAGATAAAGAAACAACATTTGCAATTTAAAGAAGTTACCTTGAGCTATCTGGGAACTTAGCCATCCAGGAATGGTTCATTTTCTGAAGACTTCAACTAGCCAAAGTTTTATTCTATTGTGATTTTGAAAAGAAAAACATCTTTTGTTTCACTGGAAGAGAAAATTCTGAACCCTATGGGCTAGTCTCACCTGGCATGACATTTCTTCTGTGCTTTTGGCAATTTTCACAGCATATTGATTCTTCATTTCATTCTCAGACATCAGTTAATTAGCTAATCTGGGTTTTGATTCACATATATTAAATACCATCTTTTTTGAGCACACAAAAACCCTTTTATGTGACATAAATGGCATTATGTTCAAAAGAATGGTGTTAGATTGTCTTTTAGTTTGGGAAAAAAGGAGGTAATTAGTTTGATATATATTTTTTCATTCCTGAAGGTTAATGCCATTTTCACTGCTGAGGAGAGGTGAATGGCTGTGCCCAGTCACTGCTCCTGATTTTTGTGGCTCTGACATTATATAAAGGAGTTTGGGGAAATGGAATGGAATAAAAGGGCCTCAGTTGAATACGTGGATAAGTAGTGTTCTTAATACTTCAACAAAGTCTGAAAGAGTTTGCAATTCATATACCTTTTCTGAAAGGCTACCAAGAGGGATATTTTCAATAGATTGGTGGAACGAGAAATTAAATGTAGATTATTCTGGAAAAGACTGGAATTTAATACAACATCTGAACAGGTTAAATTTATATCACCAAAACATCAGGTGGAGAATGGGACCATTTAATTTCCAGCACAGAGAAGACACATACCATTTGCAGAAAGGACGGACACACTGTGGGCTGCTGTTTCGGGCTTGTGTGTTCATTTTCAAAAGCAGCCTGGGAAATTTCTGCCGTCCTTTGGAATTCGAGGTAGTGGCGAGACTGCAGTCAAATGTGATGGATTGTGCAGCCAATTTGCTTGAAGTTTGTGGTTCATTAATCCAGCACTTTGAATTTCAAAGAACTGAAGTGATGTCATTTGGAATGTACATCACAGAAAATTAATGGGGTTCTTGGTCAGAAGTGAACGTGGGGACAATGTGACAGGGAAAAGGGATTGGTGTGACTAACGCTGCCGAGCAGGAAGCCTGGTTTCCAGTGGGAAAGCCTGCCTGGCCATTCAGAGCTGCCCAGCCCCCAGGCAGCGTCTGGGGGGGCCTTCTTTGTGGGCCAGCCCTGCTGGCTCATTCTGAGAGAACACAAAGTGTTGCTTATTCCAGAGGTTCCCAAGAAGTCGGCAGCTTCTGATGCAGTTAGAAGTTTTCATCTGTCGAATTCAATGCAGCAGATCTGCCTTGTCCCTCCTGTCTCCAGTCCCTGGCCCAGCACAGCCACTACCTCCCCCACCGCCCCTGTCTGGGTCATGCTGGCCGGGCTGGGCTGAGCTCCGGGAGCCCTGCCCAGCAGAGTGCTGTGCTGACATTGGATGCTTCCCACGCTGACCAGCCAACCTGTGCCGTGAGGCCCCAGGCAGCAGGGAGGCTGAATCGCCGTGGGAGAGGCGGGCTGGGAGAGTGGGCTCAGAGGAGGTCCCGAGAGCCAATGAAATAAGCGAATGGGAAGGGAATGGGTGTTCAGGGAGCTTCCACTCTGCCACGCTGGTGGTAGGTGCTGTCACAGTCCATTGGATCATTATAGCAATTGTGACATCAATAGAAATAGAGTGCCTGGCACAAAGTGGTTACTCAACAAATATTTTTTTGATTTAAAACAAAAAAAATCAAACCACAGCTGTTCAGCTAGGTGATAGTATTGTTCTTCCTTTCCAAATGAGGACGCAGATTCAGAGCCTTGCTCAAGACAGTAAGAGAGTTCTGTGCTTCTTTGTACTTTGTAAACTGCATTAAAAAAATGCTCTTCAAATGTTACTGTCATCACTGCATCACTAAGACCATTTCCTTGAAGCCTTTGCCTCTGGAAGTGCCTGAAACATTGTAGCAACTCAATACATATTTGTTGATTGAAGGACTCTGTGACCATTGAGCAAGAGGGCCTGATGGCATCTTAATGGGACTGTCATCTCGCAGAAAGAGACATGAGGATTTATACACACATGCACATTCCACTGTGCAGGGTGAGTGTTCTACGCTGCACAGGAGAGCTGAACTTTGCTATCTACCAAAAAAAAAAAAAAAAAAGGTGATGTGAGATTTGGTAGGGTTGCTTTCCCCGTGGAAATCTCAACTTTGGCTTGGACGCCCTGAGCGGTTCCATTAGGACTCAAAATACACTAGTGTTTTTATTGGGTAACAATATAATCTGAAAAAGAGTATAGAATTTGCTGTTTGGCAGTGCAGATGGTGGTTCTATTTCATATTAATAGTCAAATCTAATGTGAACGGTGGTTTTTGTTGCCTATATGTTTATTAATATTTGAGAACGATTTGAACTTGATAGCATGTTTTACTGCTTTCTCTAACACTAACTACTCTTTCACTTTAAATACATTGACTATATTACACCTATATTTCAAGATATAATACAAGTAAATTTGTAAGGAATGATTCCAAATGGCTTTATGTATTCTTCTTTCTTCTTTTTTTTTTTTTTTTTTTTTTTGAGACAGAGTCTCACTTTGTTGTCCAGGCTAGAGTGAGTGCCGTGGCGTCAGCCTAGCTCATAGCAACCTCAAACTCCTGGGCTTGAGTGATCCTTCTGCCTCAGCCTCCCGAGTAGCTGGGACTACAGGCATGCGCCACCATGCCCGGCTAATTTTTTATATATATATCAGTTGGCCAATTAATTTCTTTCTATTTATAGTAGAGACCGGGTCTCGCTCTTGCTCAGGCTGGTTTTGAACTCCTGACCTTGAGCAATCCGCCCGCCTCGGCCTCCCAAGAGCTAGGATTACAGGCGTGAGCCACAGCGCCCGGCCTGTATTCTTCTTTCTATCCCTAACTTCCACTTGGGGCCTAATAGTCCTGGAGGTAGCCACTAAAAGTTGGTCAACAAAAGGCAGCTTTCAGGATCCAGGCGAGAAGCCTTAAAAGAGAATCTCGGGGCTCTGTGTTCATTCTCTCCTGGTTCCATCTTTTTCTAGGTGGAGAAAACTGAGATCTTCTCTATCTATGTTGTGGTCTCCTTTCCTGACTGGAGTTGGGATCCTCACTAGCAGTGAGAGGGTAGAAATTCTGTAGGTAAAAAGTCTCTGTATGTTTCTTGTAAATGAAAAAAAGAAACAAAATTTTTATTATGGAAACCTTCTAAGATACAAAATGTAGAAGGATAGTTTTATGACTCTGTGTGTTTCTTACCCAGATCCAACCATCATCTCGTCATTTTGCCCATTTCCTTTTATCTCTTTTCTCCCACTTATTTTTCTGGATGATTTTAAAGTAAATCCCATATCATTTCACCAGTAAACAGTAATTATCACACCCAAAACAATTAGCAGTGGTTCCCCGCATTTCATCTAATTTACTGCCCATAGTAAAATGTTCCTGGTTGTTTTAAAGGTGCCCTTTGCAGTTGGTTTGTTTAAATTAACATCCAATTACTGAATGTTTTTCCTAAAACACAGATATCTCCCTGGGGCTGACTCAGGGGTCTTTCTATGCTCTGAGAATAGAACTAAGGCAACTAAGATAAACTTGGGCTCTGAGGCATTAGGGCGCTGTCTGCTAGTTGGAACTATGGGGGGGAGGAGTAAACTAGGGAACTAGGGACGACTAACCTGGCTTCTTTTTTTTTAGAAATGGGGTCTCACTCTGTTACTCAGGCTGGAGTGCAATTCACAGCTGACTGCATCCTCCAACTCCTGAGCTCAAAGCATCTTCTTGCCTCAGCCTCCTGAGTATCATGGTATACAGGCCTTTGCCACCATGCCAAGCTAATTGAGAAAATTATTTTTTGTAGAGATAGGGTCTTGCTATGTTGTCCAGGCTGGTCTTGAACTCTTGGCCACAAGCGATCCTCCCACCTCATCCTCCTAAAGTGCTGGGATCATAGGTGTGAGCCACTGCACCCAGCTGAGTACCCAAGTGGACCAGCCACAATTCTAAAAGAGGCGGAGCAGTCTCATTCTTAATTCTAGAAGTAGTCTGTTCTAGGCCATTCCATCTGTGGCTGCACAGGCAACAGTGAAATTCTCTGGAGCTTGGTGGGAAAGAGCAGTCATTCCAGGAAATCCACCCTAGGAAGGCAGCCAAACATCGGGTCTGGTGGGGTAGGGAGGATGGTACTAGCACCTCAGCAGATTAGCTGTACCTGTAGGGAGAAGAGTAGTAGGCAAAGACTTAAACAGAAGGAATGGAAGCGAGATAGAGGATTTATCCAAGGTAGAGGGAAGGAAAAGTATGCAACTGGTTCTGTAACTCTCTGAGGACTCTAAGAATCAAGTATGTTTGGACACAAGATTATTTGGCTCATAAAATAGGAGTCTAATAGTGGGATCTGGCCATGGGGTCCCAGTTCTGGAACTATAATTTAATTTAAATCCCTGCTGGGTGGGAGAGTAGGAGAGTAATTTATGCCTACCCTGCCAATGCTGAGGCTGGCCTGGGACTGTGGTTGAGCCTTCGTGGGAAGGAGTTCCGACCAACCAGCACAGAGCAGTCTGGTGGGGCTGACGTAGGTGCTGTTCCGCACAGAAGTCGGTATTCCCAATGCTGGGTTACTCATCTGAAAGAATTAGACATTTTTTCCTTTAACACGTCAATGGTCTTTAATTATCTGTATTACTGATAGTATAAGTAACATCCCTAAGTGTAATAGTAATAATAAAAACAAGCATTTGAAGAGTATGTCATAGTTCTCAAAACATTTTTACAAACATTATTTTCATCATCACAGACACCCTGCCATTTAGAATTGGCCATTTGAGATGTTTACTGAGCTCTTATGTGTGTATGTCATAATCTCTGCTGGGTGCTTTCTCTGCTTTATGTTATCCTCGCTACCTACCCCTTCTTTAAGGGGGCTTGTCTCTAAGATCCCTTGCTTGTTGGATCAGACAGCATTTGCTCAAAGTATCAGAATAAATAAATAATCTATTTTTTTATAGGGAATTGGCTTATGCAATTATGGATGCGGCCTAAGTGGTCTCTACAAGGCCGTCTATTAGCCTAATGCTAGAGCTTGAAGTCCCAGGCAGGTGGACACATGCAGGCTGGAACCCTATGTGCAAAGCCGAACCCCTTAAGGACACCCCAAACACTATGTGTGTTCCTGTGGTCTCTGACCTTGGTGATGACAGTATCCAGGAATAGAGGAGAGCAACTGGAAGCCCAGATGCTGCTTCACACCAAAGAGGTGAGTCAGCAGACCAGCAACAACTACGTGCTACAGGACGGCTGCCGCCGCCTCCCGTCTGCCTACTAACTCTCCTGACAATCTCCCTGGTAGCTCTTCCTTTTTTTTTTTCTTTTGAGACAGAGTCTCACTTTGTTGCCCGGGCTAGAGTGAGTGCCATGGCGTCAGCCTAGCTCACAGCAACCTCAAACTCTTGGGCTCAAGCGATCCTCCTGCCTCAGCCTCCCGAGTAGCTGGGACTACAGGCACGAGCCACCATGCCTGGCTAATTTTTTTTCTATATATTTTTAGTTGTCCTGCTAATTTCTTTCTACTTTTAGTAGAGACGGGGGTCTCTCTCTTGCTCAGGCTGGTCTTGAACTCCTGACCTTGAACGATCCTCCAACCTCGGCCTCCCAGAGTGCTAGGATTACAGGTGTGAGCCACCGCACCCGACCCTGGCAGCTCTTCCTAAAAGGAAATATACAAAGAAAAGGAATTCTGGGAAATGTAATTAAGCTTAACCAAGTGGGCACGTTACAAAGCCATCACACGTGTTCTGTTCTAAGATGTGCTGGAAGTAGGGGTGGTTTGCTGTGCATGGCAGGGGTGGGGGGAGGTTGACCTGCAGTGCAAGGGGGATGTGGGGGTCCATCTGCAGCACTTAGAGATAAGCCAAACTAGACCTTAGCGACCACACTAGATCTTCCATTACTGCGGTAGAAGCTTCACGTTGTAGGGCTAACTCCAGTAACCACTCGATACATGCAGCTAAAATTTGCATAAAATGGGGCAGTATTTTAAAAAATTGAATAATTATCAGGAAAACATGCATTACTGGCCTGCTTAAGCAGAAGGGTCATTCGTGCATTTCGCAGCTATTCGTTGGCTCTGTGGTGGTGTCACTGCCCCTCCAGCTCTTCAGGGGACTGCCCAGTATCACATGGGGGAGCAGCTGAACCCTTTGGGCTCCCAAAGGAGTGTCACATACCCCTTATCCCAGCAGGCCCGTGCCTGGCAGACTCTTCTCCTCAACCAGGAAAACAGCCTTGCCTGCCACGGCATCTTCTCCCAGCTAAGTGGATACTTGGTTGCTGAACCTGTCTTCCTTGGCAAATTCAGGCTCAGGTAAAGAACATATTAATAACTTGGCCGGCCCAACTCTCATTTATTTAAAATCCCCCCAGCAACTTGGAGCTCCAGCTGTGTATGCTTTGTGGCTCTGTCACTGTGGACTCTGCAGGGCTCTGTCACTGTGGACTCTGCAGGGCCAGGGGAAGGAACCCAGTCTCTGCGGGTCTGAGAGGTGTGCGGCGTGGGAAGGAGGCGGTGTGTCTCCTCTGTCTTGGCTGGGACGGGTGACTTGCAGCCTCTTTCGAAATCAAAAGTAGGGAATAAAATGCCCAGTGGGTGTCCCGACAGTCCCTGAGGACAGCACAGGGACATCTGGATCAGCAGAGTCTGTTACACAGCCCAGAAGGCAACTGTGCCTCCGAGCTCCTGGAGCAAGATGACAAGCTCTGCCAACAAGCCTTGTGTGTGTCGCTCTGACATCAGTGCCTTCCCTGGGAGTCGCTTGCCATTGATAATCTTTGTGCTTTTATCTTTGTCCAGTGGGGAAGAAAGCTTGGGGGAGAAGCTGGCACCACGGGCTGGGAACAGAGCACGGGCGGCAACCCCCAAAGACAGCACCAAGGCCGGCTCGGGCTGCAAATCACCACCTCCCACCTTGCTGACAGGCTTTATCCATTGGCCAAAGGCGGGTGATGATTTCCTGGACTTTCTGCATAAACATATCCAGATAACTCTCTCTAATGTCTCACTGTCTGTCCCTGTCCCAGGGGAAGGGAGGAGCGACTCTCAGAAGTTTGGAAATGTGGTTCAGCCCAGGGCAGGCTGGATCTTGTTGCCCAGGAAGAGTTAGCTCCAGGCTTAGCTGGGGCTCCCAGAGGCAAAGGTTTTATCTTTTAAAAAGTCAATTTCCTCTTCTGAGAGGATTTAGTAAGTTATTCTATGTGTTATCACTGAGCTAATCAAGTTATGGCCCCTGGGCACCTAGAATTCCCATTGAACACATTTGAGAGAATGATTTCTTTTTGAAGAGTTTGGGCGGTGGTGTTCTTCCAGTTCACTGGAGTCCGCTCCTGTGCCGTCAAAGACAAGTGCCCTCCCTGGCTTGAGGATTTTACAGCTCCTGGCCCTTTCAGATCCCTTTCTTGCTTATGAGCAAGCCCAGCTCCCCACCAATCATAGACATTCCAAGCCATCAAGGTCAAATAAGTCAGATCTGCTCTAAAAAAGTGCACACACACACGGGTATGTGATAAATTGATCTTTTCTTTCTCTAATCAGCAGGAGAGGTTAGAACCTGGGTGTATGGCATGTAGTGTCTTTAAGACCTGTAGAGGCGTGCTACGAAGAGGGACCCCACATTGGAATGTGCTCAGAGAGATGTGTCTGGTTGCATGTGCTGCTCACGCTGCCAGCCCTGGAGATTCTCCTGCGAGAGGCGCTTTCAAATGTGTTTGGTGAGCCCACCCCAGCACGGGGCTTTGGCAGAAGAGCCCTTGACCGTGGATCAGGGCTGCACCCCCTCCAGTGCACTGAGCATAGTCCCCTCAGTATCTGTGGGTCCAGCTTGGTTCCTGGACCCCCACGGATACCGGAATCCAAGGGTGCTCAAGTCCTTGATATTTGCATCTAACCTGCGAAATTCTCCTGTATACTTTAAAACATCTTTAGATTATTTGTAATACCTAATACAATAAAACACTGTGTAAATAGTTGTTATACTGTGTTGTTTTTATTATTGTATTGTAATTTTGTATTTCTATTTTTTCAGAATACTTTCTGAGGTTGGTTGAATCCATGGGTATAGAACCTATGGAGATGGAGGCTGATTGTAGGCAGTGTGCCCTTCGTTCTTTCTCTGGGATCTAGAGGTTATCTGCTCTTTTCTGTCCTTTGCATTCCCCATATTTCTGAATGTGCTACTCTCATCTCTGCTCTGACAGCTCCAAACTCTACCATTTTGCTTTGTGGCCAAGAGAGAAGAATAGCACTTATTTTTTTTTGAGAATCAACTTCTTTTTTTCCTCCTTCTCTCACTAAACTTTCATAAACTTCTAAATGCCAAAAGCTGTGATAACCACAGGGCTGAAAGGTCAAGCAATAACATATTTTGTACTTGGAGGAGCTCATAATGTTCTAGGGTTGACATTCATTTATATCCAACAGCTAGCTATATGCATCCATTCTCTACTTGTTTTGTGTATTTAAACTACATCAGCAACAGGATTTCAAAGCCCCTGTGAGTGGAGATTGAATTCCTTGTTTTGCGAGGTTCACAGTGCCTGTCTTGGTGGTACAGGTGAGTTTCTTCATCTATATAATGGAGGTAAAACTGCCTATTTCCTAGTGCTGTGGTGAACTTTAAGTTACATGATAATCTACAAGTGCATAGCCCAGTGCCTGGCCCAGAGTCAGTCTCAATAAATGGTAGCTATTATGATTATTGCAGTTACAGCAACTCAGTAACTACTCATTCAATTCTTTTGAAATGTGAGGCTTGACAGATGGGCAGAAACAGGAGGTGAAATTCAAGCCCCTTGACTTGTTAGTAGAATAGATCCAAAATGAGATAGCAGAGCAGAGATATTCTAATGCTGCTTCTGTTCTGCTATAAGTAAGAGTTCTTATGCAAAGTTGTTTTCTTAGGAGAACATGCAGAATTATGAAATCCGCTGCCTGTCAACAGCAGGCCCAGCCTGCACCAAGATTTACCCAGCTTATCATACATACTATGTCACACGTGTAACTCGCATCATCGTAAGAGTGACAACAAAGGTGGAGTAACACATGCATGAGGTAGGCATCGCTTTCATATAGACTGTATTAGTTTGCTAGGACTGCTATAACAAAGTACCTCCGACTGAGTGGCCTAAACAACAGGAATTTCGTGTCTCAGAGTTCTGGAGACCAGAAATTCAAACCCAGGTGTGGTTGGGATCAGTGCCTTCAGAGACTAGTGAGGGAAGGATCTGCTCCAGGTCTGGCTCCTGGGCTTGTAGATGGCTGTCTCCTCCCTGTGTCTCCATGTTGTCTTCCCTCTATTTGTCTCTGTGTTCAAATTCACCTGTGTTTTCAGGACACCAGCTGTATTGGATTAGGTTCCATCCTAATGATCTCATTTTAAATCAATTACCTCTATAAAGATTCTATGGCCAAATAAGGTCATATTCTGAGATACTGGGGTTTAGGACTTAAGCATATAAATTTTGGAGGTGCACAATTCAACCCATGACACAGATCAACATTAGCTATTATTCCCCATCATAATAGCTAATCTTTAGAGAAGGGGAACGGGGGCCCAGAGAGCCTTGGGGTGGCCTGACTAATCAGTGGAGGACTGGGAATGGACCTCCAATTTCTGCCACACTTGCAGGTCACTGGGTTCCGTGAGAATCCAGGTATACGAAGTAGCAGTACTTATTCTTGTCCAGGAGGTGTGCTTGGTCTCAGGTAACATTTTACATGGACAAATTACTCAGGTTAAAATAAGAGTATTTTCCCTCTTCTTAATTCTCACTCTTGTGGTCATGGTGGTGGGATTCCTACACCAGCATCTGTTGCTGACAGTAACAGTTAGAACCACCATATGCATTACCATTTTCATCCTTGTGACAGTCCTCTAGGGTAGGGGCAGATTTGTAAATTTCTATTAAAGCCATTGGGACCAGATGTATTTCAGAGTTTTGAACTCTGCAAACCTGAGAAAAGTAACCATAGTACATGTCCTGTAGGATATAACATCCCTACAGGGTCTGGAGCAGCTTTGAAATCCAACAGGAAAACATCTAAATATTCACACAAAACTGGATAAAGATAAGCAACAACCCTTTGTCCATTTGGGTCAGATTTTGCTGCTGCTGAGTTTTGAAAAACTTTTGGGTTTTAGAATGTTTTGAATTTCAGATACATGGCTAAGGGATTACAGGCCTGTTCTTATTATTGTTCCTGTTTCCTGAGGACAAGGAGAAGTTATGCATTCACCTGGAGCAGGCGTCCTCAAACTACGGCCCGCGGGCTACATGTGGGTGTTTTTGCCCATTTGCTTTTTTACTTCAAAATAAGATATGTCCAATGTGCATAGGAATTTGTTCATAGTTTTTTATAAACTATAGTCCAGCCCTCCAACGGTCTGAGGGACAGTGAACTGGCCCCCTGTTTAAAAAGTTTGAGGACCCCTGACCTGGAGAGATGAGCTTGGCTAGGTGAGCTCAGGGCTTGGCCAGGGGAGCCCAATGGACACTCAAAGCACCAACCTGGCAGCCACCCAGCAGTGGAGGGGGTGTTGGGGAGAATGCTGTTCTAGAAGGATCCGGGCACTAGTTCTGGGTCACCAGTGACTCATTGGTCAGGGCCACTAGCTGCATTGTTCAGGCTCTCTGTATCTCAGTTTGCAGTTTGGCTACAGTACACCTACCTCATGCCGTCGTAGTGAGAATGCAACCAGCTAGAGAGCAACAGGAAGGGAGGATCAATCCAGGTTTTGTGGGACCCAAAGCTTTTAAGATTTTGGGGGGTCTTTTTATGACAAAGAATACAAAACTACAAACAAAATTAATACAAAGTGAATTTTTCTTTAGATTGAGAAATCACAACAGATTATAAGTTTACAAAAGCTGCCAACTAAACTGGCGTGGGTGTAAGTGTATGGGGTATAAAGGGCTCTGTCCTTTCTGCTCAATTTTTATGTAATCCTAAAACCACACAAGAAAAGGTTTATTCATTTTTTTAAAAAAGCTATCAAATAGTTCAGACATCACTCAGTCCAGAAAGAAAACATATTTTGTTCATTAACTACCTGTACACTTTTCTCTAATATACTTTTTTCCCCTACAAATTTTTTGGCTGTGAGTTCTTTGATTTCCTTTTCACATGACAATGATTTTTTGATATTGTTACAGAGACACTATAAAAATCACATAGAGATGACTCAGTATTCTCTCTGGCATGATTGATCAAATTGTTTTTTTATTATTGAGAGCTTAGAAAAGTTCCATTTAGCTTTGCAACTCTTTATTGGTAATATCATATAAATTTTTAGGATTCTTCACAAATTTGAGACACCTTGGTCCTTGGTCAAGCTCCTGCTGTCTACGAGCCATTCTTCAGCTTCGGGTCAGCCTCTGGAGCACGGTCTCGTTGGGGAGCGAAAAGCACGTACACCCACTGCAGACAGAGGTCCAGGCAGCCTGGTGGGTGGCTGTAATATGCCTACCTCGTATACCACTAAGAGTGGGTTAGCCCTAGTCTGGTTTTCACAATGAGACTTTCTTTCCAAAAACTTGATGTTGTTTGCTTCCTTACTGTAGGGTCAGCCCTGCCCTGGCCTCTAGAACAATCCTTACGTAGGAGGATTTTTAGCAGACCTGTCTTCCCAAAACTCTAGGTCTCATTTGCACTTCTAGGCCACTCTTGTTCTGCTAGCTGAGCCTCTGTTGGATCTGGGCAGCATGCCTAACACCCCAGCTCCCTAGAAGGGAGCCCTACATGGCCCCTACGCCCTGACTCTCAGTGGACTCCACCCAGCTAGGTACCTCTTTGTGGAGGATGCTGAGACCTGCTTGTTTCTATTTCTGAGTCATGCTTCTCTCTCTCTCTCAGGTGCGAGCTCTCTGATGGGTATGTTTTCCCCACATTTGTGACCCCAGCACTCAGCACAGTGTCCTGTATGGAATTGGAATTTGAAAAATTGGGGGAAATGAATGAATAAATGAATGGGACATGGAGGGCTGGGTGAGCTTTGTTGACAAAGGTCATCTGGGAGGCCCCAGAGTAGTACACACAGATGCTCTCCAGCTTGGCAGGGGGAGATTTGAGGGCTGAAGGTGTGGTGTGTGGAAGTATCTCTATATTTGCCTGCTGGGGCTATGGTAGCAAAGTGTCACAAACTGGGTAGCTTAAACAAGAGAACTTATGGCTTCATAGTTATGGAGGCTGGAAGTCCAAAATCAAGGTGTAAGCAGGGCTATGATCCCTCTGAAACCGATAAAGGAATCTTTCCTTGCCTCTTCTTAGTTTCTGGTGGATTTCTAGCAATTTTTAGTGTTCCCTGGTGCTATGGCTTAAAATGTTTTTGTCCCCTTTAACTTTCTTGTTGAAACTTAATCCCCAAAGCAGCAACATTGGGAGGTGTGACCTTTGGGAGGTGATTGTGTGAATCCCATTTTCACCAACGAGATTAAGTGCCTTATAAAAGGGCCTGAAGGAGGGGGTTGTGTCCTCCTGCTGTTCTGCCTTCTGCAGACGTGGTGCTTCTCTCCTCTGAAGGACTCAATGTTCAAGGCGCCATCTTGGAAGCAGAGAGCAGACCTTCACAAGACAACAGCATTGCCAGAGCCTCAGCCTTGGACTTCCCAGCCTCCAGAGTCTGGAGAAATCAATTTCTGATCTGTGTAAATTACATAGTCTGTGGTAATTTGCCACAGCAGCACAAATGAACTAAGACACTTGGCTTGTAGATCCATCACTCTAATCCTCTGTCTTCACATGGTGTTCTCCCTGTGTCTCTTTCCATCTTCTTCCCTTTGTGTGTGTCTGTATCCATGTTTCCTCTTTTTAGAGGAACTTCAATCATACTGTATTAGGACTCACCTTAATAATCTTGTCTTCACTTGGTTAAATCTGCAAAGACCCTATTTCCAAATAAGCTCACATTCTGAAGAAGTAGCGGGGTTAGAAATTCAACATATCTTCTTTTTGGGAACAAAATTCAACTGACAATAATCCCCAAAAGCTTTTTACCTGAATGTTTTGGACATTTCCATGACTTTCATGGGATGGAGTGAGGATGGGGTGTTCTCATGGGCAGAGCAGCAAGGACCTTGGATGGAGTTTCTTGATACTGTATCAGCTGAGACATGGGTTAGTGCTTGTGATGTGAATGGAAGGAAGAAATAAAAAAAAAGAGAGAGAGGATGAAAGGATGAATGAACACATTTTGTGGTGTGCCGTTCTATGGAAATATCCTAGTGACCTCATCTTGAACATTCCGTGTTATGACCTTGCCCAGACTAATGGTTTGTTTCTGAATGCTTTGGGCACAATGCTGCCAGACTGGACTCTCTTAATGCTGCAACTGGGAACCAGGTGACCTGTGTTTGTCCAAATCCTGGCTCTACTATCTTCCAATTATACAACACAGGTCAAATTACTCAATCTCCCAGAAATTGCAGTTTTTCCTTGTTGAAAATGAGAATGACAATAATAATCTTATAGAATTGTTAAGTATCAAATGAGATTATATACAATGCATAGTTCTGGGCTGGCAGATAGTAAATGACCAATAATGATGATCAGTCCAACTTTATCATCATATCTGTTTTTTTCTTATTTGTTGTTGCCCTCCCCTAGTTTGTTGATTTGGTTCTGGTTCCTTCCTTGCCACCCCTTTCTTCCAGCTGTAGTTCACGAGGCTGTGCCCAGCCACTCCCAGAACTAGGGTAGTCAGATGCCCTGTCCCAAGTTAGGCACCAATGGCAAAATGCCTGTCTTTTTGGGCTATATCTTCAACTAGGTGGCACTGAGGACTAACCCATGTGCCCTAAATGTCCTCATTTATAAAATGAAAAGGTTGTTGGTCTAGGCCTGTATATGGTTCCTATCAGTCTATATGGTTTTGTGTCTCTATGAATGCAGATGATAACTACGATTAGTATTATTTTTCTGTAAGAAAGGATTCTTATATTTTGTTGTTACTGGACATGGTGTTAAAGACCTGGACTGAAGAGCAGCATAGAAATCGCGGATTAGAGCATTCCTCAGAGGAAAGGAAGCTAACAGTGCCCGCGACCCTATTGTGCTTCATGCACTTGCTGTGTGCTTGTGTACAATAGTATATCACAAACACACCAAAGCCTCTAAGGAAGGGATTGTAACTCCCATCTTTAGGGCAGGAAACTGAGGTCTAGAGAAGTTACATAACTCACTGGAGGTCTCAGTTCAGGTGAGTGGGAAAGCCCCAGAATTGAACCTAGGATATCTGACATTCAGATCCCTCTGGAAAAGCCGCTGGAACCCAGAAGAACTGAGAACAGCCACCTGTTTGCCGTGTACGGGGTGGCAGCTGCCTTGGGCTTGAGCAGTGGTCTGTTGAAGAAAGTTCTTGTGAAAGCAACAAGCCTTGACTAAAGAACCATAGACCCTCTGGCCTGCCAAGCGAGTCTGCATGAGAAAATGAGCTTTTAAGAGGATAATGAACTTAACCGTGCAGGGAGGTTAGCAGGCAGCTGGTGGAAAATGTTCCTGAGCAGATTTAGCAACAGGTTCAATGCCCCTTGCAGCCTGTTTCTGCCGGCCAGGCAACAGCCTCACACTAAGGAAGAAAAGAAACATCCATTTTCCTTCAGCCCAGGCCCCTGGGAGTGATTATGACCACACAGCGAGGTTTCCAGGCCATGCTTCCTCTGGTTCTCAAAAGCAGCAGTGCATTGACAACTACCTGTCTTATACTGTGGAATCTAGACAGCAAAAGGCTGGGGCTGGGGCTGCCTGTAGGTGAGTCAAGGAACAGAGGCATGACTGCCTTTGGGAAGGCCAACCCCAGTGACTGAGGTCAGAGGGGAGTTATTTCCTGTGGATGAGAAAAAGGGAGGGAGGAAGAGAGAGAGAGAGACAGAGAGAGCGAGAGAGAGAAAGGGAGAAAGCGCACAGGCTGATAAGGGGTTGTCATCCAGAGAGGAGAGGAGACCTTGCAAGAAAAAAGCTGGAGATAGCCCGTGGGAGCAGAGGGACCAGTTGTAAGTGCTCAGCCAGAAGATGCGTTTGCCCACGCCAGGCTGAGCAGCTCTCAGGATCTGCTTATCAACCTTTCTCCCTTTCCACTGAGCCCCCTAGAGCTGGAGGTGGGAGGCGGCTCTGGTGTCAGGGGAAGATGTCGGATCTGGAGTGGAATGACCTGGGGGGTCCTGGTCAGCCCACCTGATCCGGGGCTCTGCGCCTGGGGGAACCAGCTCCTCGAGAACAGCAGAAAACCCCCCCCCCGCCCGCACCCCGCTGTGCTGCACCAGGGTGTCTGGCGGCTAGGGGTCCTTTGAGAACAGAGGCCGTCAATGGAAATACTTTTTAAGAAGATGCAAAATTTCAAAAAAATGTGTATGTATATATACACACACCTATACACATACATATATACAAAATATAGACAAATATTTGTATTTCTATAAAAAGTTGTATTTGTGTATGTTTGTATGCATGGAAATATATGTGTATGTGTGTATATGTATACATCCATCTGTCTGTCTATCTTTGGCTTTTCAGGATACATAGCAGAGATATAGAGAATTTAAAGTCACAAGGGACCCTAGAGGTTGTAAGCCAATCTCCTGATTTAATAAGTTAGCAAACCAAAGCCCAGAGACGCCAAGTGAGTTGCCCAGTCTCACACAGACAGGTGGTGGTGGAGCTGGGCTGGGCTCCATCCCACTCCCTGCAGCTTCCTTCCCTTCCAAGCACTGGGCAGGTGCTTGGCGTGGTGCTAGACACTTCTCCCACGTGGCCTCGGTCAGCCTCCATTTTACAGGGGAGGATACTGGAGGGTAGAATGGCTAAGGGACCCGGTCACACGATCGTCCATGGTGGAACTTAAAACACAGGTCTTTCTAATTCTAGAGTCTGAGTTCCTCCCTAGGAAAACATAAGGTTTTCTCCTCACATACCATCTCCAGTTAGCATGGAGTGCTTTGGGGACGCGGCTGACTCGAGGATGGGCTCAGTGTCTGTGAGCCTGGCCTGTGCCTGGTTTACTCAACTCCTAGTGGGGAGCCCTTTGGAGGTCTCGGCCGAAGCCTGGGCTGCTCACCAGAGCCGTTCCTGCTGCCTGGGCTCCGAACTCCAATCTTTGTCCTTGAACCCCTTAAGATGCCCAGGTTTTGTTCGGCCTTTCAGTCTGCCCCAGTCACTGAACTGGAATTGGCCAATGCATCGAGTGAGGAATGATCTCAAATGATGGCTGGCCTCTGCACATCCCTCCCCTCTGGGCTCTTGGCCCCTCAAGTCCTCGCTGCCTCGGTGGCTCTCTGCTGCCTTCAGATATGTTATACCCTTTTATTTAGTTGCTCTAGTTGTGTTTGGCAGGACGTTCAGTCTGCTTTGTGCTAGTCCTTGCCAGAAGCAGAAATTCCCTGTATTAGGATGTTAAGAAACCAAGCCTGGAATTTCAATGCTAACTTGAGTTATGTCAGAAATTAACCCCTCCCCAGAGGCTCTTCCCTGAGCTGGGCTGTGCCTCTGGGGCCTCTCCCCATTTCAGCCAGATTACACTGGAAGCTCAGTGATGGAGCTGGGAGCAGCCAGCGTTCTCCTTACGTAAAGGGAGATGGGCACAATTTCTCTGGGATTGGGCCCTCTAGCCCAGAAACGCTGGATGAGTTGCACCAGGCAGAGCCGGTGATCCAAGGTTGTGATTGCATCCTCTTCTAGTGTGAAGCTCTAGATGTCTGGTTCATAGTGACGGGCCCAGTGGCCACAGTGAGGCTCAAATAAATCCTGCAAAGTTCCACTGGGGCAAAGGCTGACCAGGCAGGCTGGACTGGCGTGAGTGTGAGCAGATCTGAGGATGATAAATATCTGCTCCCATCTTTCCACTGTCATCCTGGCAAATTTTCCAAAAAACAGACAATGCAAGAGGGGCTACGGGAAGCTGTAGGCTGTGCTCTTATTTCTCAAACTGTTGGCTCTAAATGGTCAGAATAGGTAATGATGTAAAACAGAAATGAAACGGTGACCAAAAAATGGACTGGCTTGCAAAGTGCCTGTACAGTATTTATGGTTCAGACACACCATTTAGCACTGTATTTGAAGATTGATGGATACTTTAGCAATACCAAATGCTTTGCTTTGTTTTGCAGGACCTGGTGGCAGGTAGAGAGGGCACAGCCCTGCAATTTGGAGGATGAGAATAGCTCTCCTCTCCGGGTGGCCAAGGGCAATAGCCCTGCCGGGTTGCAGCCCTCACTTGTCATACTTGCGACTTTGCATCTTTGTGATTCTGGTATTCTCATCACCCTCACCACCTTTCCTTCCAGCCCACGAGGCATCTTTAGTGCAGTCACTGCAGCAAAACAATCAGAGGCAGGCGAGCCGTGAGGCGGAGTCTGGGCCTGGTGAGGTTTGAGGGGTGCAGATGACAGCCACGTCAGTTGGCCATGGGCAAACAGGTGCAAGGCCATGGTCATTTTAAAATTCGATCTCCCTGGGTGGGTTGAAGCCCAGCCCAGCTCTGTGACTATCTTGTCCTTGGCCTGTCATTTAACCTCTCAGTCTCTGCTCCATCATCTGTAACAGGAGGACAATTATGCAGACGTGGCAGCTCTGCTGTAGGAAGGAATAAGGTCCTGCCCGTGAAGGGTAAGGCAGCCCGCACCCAGCCTGTCATTTTCTCCACCTTCTAATCACCTCTTTTTCTAGTCTTCATTACACTGAATCTTGGCCACCCTCGCTGAGGTTATGCCCTGGATTTGTCATTACCAGGGAGAGCACCTTGTCGGAAATATTAATTCTAAACATCCTATTCTCCCTTCATTCCTCCAACCCTTCTGGCTTGCTCAGGGCACCTGTTGCCAAGATTCTTCGACTGGCCCAGGACCTCCTGTCCACATGGTCTCTGCCTTGGATGCAGGAAACAAAGTGGACTTCCCGTTTCCATGATCACCCCCCTCCTGTCTCTCTCCACAAAGCAGGCAGAGCAATATTCTAAACATTTAAATCAGATCACATTCTGACTCTGCTGGAAGCCTTTTGATGTTTTCCTGATTGTTACCCAATCAATCAGACAGCGAATCCATAAATACATATGAGTATCTACTATGTGCTGGCTGCCACTGGGTCACGTTGATGAACAAGACACGTGTAGTGGCTGCCCTCAGCTCCTCCGTGTACTGTGATGAAAAATTGCCACCCCTGCTTACACCCACTGTCATCTCTGCCTGCCAGTCCCTGCGTCTTTATATTCCAATGAAAACCTTTTTTTTTGAAAACCCACTGCGTGCAGAAGCTATCTCATGGAACCTTGACCATGAAGTAGATATGTTTCTTCATTTCTCAGATGATGAAACTGAGCTTCAGAGAAGTTAAATAACTTTTGCAAGATGACTTTTGCAGGAGGTGACCAGGCAGCCAGCTCCTCAGCCTGCGTGTTTCTGCCGTGTCCTCCGGTCTGGGCAGCTCTGGAGCTGCGGCTTAGCACTGTGTTTACCCACGAGGACACCAACAGAATAATAAATTCTACTGTGTAACACAGGCATTAAGACCTGGGAGCTATCCTGACTCACAAAACAACTCCTTTGGAGAAAATCTTGGGCTATCGCCAAGGTAAAACCCACCTTCTGCGTTTCCTTGTCTCTTGTGAGTACCCTCACTCCAGGCTTTTGGTTTTACAGTCTTTTCCTTCTCACTTTGATCAACTATTCCTGGGTTGACAGATCTGTGACACAGGTGACATCTTATTATAACATCATCTCCATTTAGATGAAGATGACAAGTAGGCTAAGAGAGTTTAATTTACTTGCTCACGCCCGGGAGTAGCAGAACAAGGATTTGACCCCAGCACTTCTGCTCGAAACATTCCATTCTGTCCTTCCTTGTTGCCATGTCAATGCCGGTTCTGCCTATGGACTCCTGACGCAGGAAGGTCCGATAGGCTTTGGACCATGTGGGCTAACCCTGGCTGATTTCCTTCCCTCCTCTTCTCTTTCCTCTCACTGCAGGAAATCAGGCCTGTGAGAGGAAAGGGAAACTTCTCTCCTCTGCCCTGGACCCTCCATCTGCAAAGTGCAGTCTGCTAACTTCATGTTCAGGACTTGGGGGCGCCATGGAGACGGGAGAAAGCTTGCAGTTGCCCAGACGACAGGGCAAATCATGACCTGCTTCCTTCAGCAAAAGGGTTCTTTTAGATGGCCCCACCAGTGGGGGCCATGAGGGGCTGCCCCTGGCCCCTGGGGCTTCTTGGAACCGTTGCAGAAGGACATTTGGTGCACACTGTTGGGTCCTGGTGCTGTTCTGAAGCACCTTTTTGTCCAGCCTGGCATTCCCACCTTTCGATTCTGCCGGTCACCGTGCAGTCAGCTCAGGACTGTGCTTTGGGGGGCACAGCTGGCAGTGCAGAGGGTCTTGGCAGGGTGGGCAGGGCATTGAGAAAGGTGGCTAATTTGCTGAATGGGAGTCTTTCAGGACATGTCTGGAATTTGAAGACTTTTAAGGAGTGATGGGCGAAAAAGATACCTAAACGGCTGGTTAGCACTGCTTGGCTCACTCTGCCTACTTGATGGTGTTCACAATAGTTTTATTTCCCTGTGATTGTTCTAGATTTGTATTTTGGGGGCTCTTATTGAGAACCAAATTTAAGTGTTTTTTTTTTTTTTTTTTTTGAGACAGAGTCTTACTCTGTTGCTGGGGCTAGAGTGCTGTGGTGTCAGCCTAGCTCACAGCAACCTCAAACTCCTGGGCTCAAGCAATCCTCCTGCCTCAGCCTCCCGAGTAGCTGAGACTACAGGCATGCATCACCATGCCCGACTAATTTTTTTTTCTACTTTTAATTGTTTGGCTAATTTCTTTCTATTTTTAGTAGAGATGGGGTCTTGCTCTCGCTCAGGCTGGTCTCGAACTTCTGAGCTCAAGCAATCCTCCTGCCTTGGCCTCCCAGAGTGCTAGGATTACAGGCGTGAGCCACTGTGCCCAGCCTGAATTTAAGTTTTGAGAAGCACAGGGCTTAATGGTGAAAGGCACAGGTTTGTCCACTCATTCAGAACTGGATCCATGAATGTCATGATGCTGCCACTCACTCTCTTGGCATTTGGCCTCAGATCAAATACTTAACCCTCCTCTCTTCTAACCTGCGAAGTGTGGTGGTGATACTCCCATTATAACTCAGTTGTCCAGGACAATGAAAGAATGAATGGGAAGCATGTATCATAGTGCAAAGCCCAGGGTGGGTGATGGGGGCTGTCTTGTCATTACTGCCCAGGTAGGTTTTCTGGGCCGAGAGTCCTTTTGTTTAGGACTCAGAGGATGTGGTTCTTCTTCAGGCTGAATGAGCTCCGCAGTCACTAACTTCCCAATGCCTTATTTCCTCTGGAGAACACTAAGACCACTTTGCCTACTTTACCAAGTTGTTGTGAAAATCAGCAACATAATGGATGAGAAAGGTGCCTGGTTGACTATAAAGCATTATCCAAGTGGAAGGCGATGATTATTTTTTATTTTTGCTTGTCAGGTTTATTGAGGAATAAATCACATGCAATAAAATCCATCCTTTTAAAGGATACAGTTAGATAAGTTTTGACAAATGCCTGATGGGTATAACCGTGACCAAGGTCCACTCATGCCCCTTCGTGGTGAATTCCCTCACCCAAGACACAAGCCCTGGCAACTAGTGATTCTTCTGTATGAATACTTTTGCCTTTTGCAGCACGTTGTACAAATGGAACCTCCTTGTCTCCCCAGCCCCTCGCTCCCAACTCTGGATTAGCCTCCAGGTATCTCTTGGTGCCTGTAGGAGTCAGGATTCTCCAGAGAAACTGAGATTTTACGGAATTGGTCAGGTGATTACGGAGACTGGGAAGTCCAAAATCTCTAGGCTCGGCCACCGGGAGACCCAGGGAAGAGCCGAAGTTGCAGTTTCAGCCCTGAGGCTGTCTGCCAGCAGAATTCCTCGTTGCCTGGGGAGTCAGTCTTCATTCTATCCAAGCCTTCAACTGATTAGATGAACCAGGGAGGGCCAAAGTCTACCATCTTAAATGTCAATCTCATCCCAAAAAACACCCTCATGGAAACATCCAAATTAATGTTTGACCAAATATCTGGCCTCCATGGCCTGGTCATGTTTATCTGACATAAAATAGCCATCATAGTCCCCGAAGTGAGCTGCTGGGTGTGGCCAGAGAAGTCACGCCACAGCGGCCTGGACTCACTTTATTTCATTTTATTTTATTTTTTTTGAGACAGAGTCTCACTTTGTTGCCCAGGCTGGAGTGAGTGCCATGGCATCAGCCTAGCTCACAGCGACCTCAAACTCCTGGGCTCAAGCGAGCCTCCTGAGTAGCTGGGACTACAGGCATGTGCCACCATGCCCGGCTAATTTTTTCTATATATATATATATTAGTTGGCCAATTAATTTCTTTCTATTTTTTATAGTAGAGACGGGGTCTCGCTCTTGCTCAGGCTGGTTTCGAACTCCTGACCTCGAGCAATCCGCCCGTCTCGGCCTCCCAGAGGGCTAGGATTACATGCGTGAGCCACCGCTCCAAGCCCATATCTTGGTTTCTTTAAAGCCTGTCTCCCTGCTCTCTGTCCCTCACTCTGTCAATGGCACCACCATCCACCCAGCCATGCGAGCCAAGAATATTTGGGCTGCTGTGATTCCTCTTCTTGCAGCCCACCCCCCAGTTTGCCTCATGGCTCAATCCCAGCCACCGTGCCACATCTACACCCCTACCTCCATCCAGGAAAGCCTCAGGAGTAACCCTACAAAGCCATTTTCCTACTCCTACCCTTCTATAGCCTGTAGTTATATATAATATATGTAATATAAGATATATAAATAGTATATATGATCATGTCTCTCTTCTGCTAAACCTTTTCATGGCTTCCCATTGTATTTATAATAAAATTCAATTCACTTATCTCAGCCTGCACATGCTGGTCCTAATCTACCCCACCCTGCTATCCTTTGCTCCCCATGCTCTGGCCTCACTGGCCTTGTTTCCAGTCTGGGAAGGCAGCACCCTAACCCTTTCCCAGCTCAGGTTTTCTCATGCTCTCTCCTCTTCCTGGAAGGCTCGTTCACCAATTCTTCAAATGGGTGGCTCCCTCATGCAGTGTAAGTTTCAGCTTAACTGTCACCTTAGTTGCACCCGTCTTTCCAAAGTGGGTCTTGCTTCATGCGGGTGGGCCTCCTCCTGCTAATCCCCTAGATAGTTTCCGTCATAGCACTATGCTTTGTGATTATTTACGTGCTCTTTTTGGTCCCAATCCTCCACTGCCATGTCAGTTGTGTGAGGCCAGGGCTCTGCCCTTCTTGTGTCCCTAGCACCCAGCACAGCCCCTGGCACAGAGTAGGTGCTCACGGAGCATATGTTCATGGCGCTAGTGAACGTTCACATGTCCTTAAGGAGCTTGCAGTCTAGACCACTAAGGGGGATGCCGGGGGATGCGGAGGGAAGCCTTGTCCTCCAGGCTCTGTCCTGATGGGCTGTGTGAACTTGGACAAACCCTTCCTCTTCCTGGGCCTCAACCTCTGAGTGTACAGCAGGCCCATGAATAGCAAATGCCCCGCAGAGCTGAGCAAAGCACAAGGAGGGGATGAGTTGCTAAGGTGTGTGTGGGGGGGAGCCTGCACTTGTTAATTTCACTGGCCTCCCTGGAACAATAGCATCCGAGAAGGTGACAAATTTACCGCATTGATACTAAGAATATATTCTCAGAACACCACATTGCAGAGATCTGTGCATGCCCCTAAGGCAGTCACTCAGGCTCCCCGCCCTGCACAGAGAGCTCTCTCTTTCTGTCTTGGTTAATTACCAAGGTGATCTTTGTGATCCCCTGGGACTGGCAGAAGTCACAAAGATTAGTGACCATGCATGGTATCCCTGGTGGTAATCAGGAGAGAACCCTTCCTAGAATTCTGGGCATTAAATCCGAATGGGCCAGGCCGCTCCTGTTTGTTAAAACTCTCCTCTTTAATCATCATTAATCACAAGACTCATAAAACTGATGGAAAGTTTTAGCGACAAGAGACAGGAAAAGCCAGAAGGGTGCCAAATAATACTCTGCTCAGAGAGAGGAGAGGATAATCTTCAGAAATCTCTAAGAGAGAGAATCAGGAATTGGGGAGAAAAAAACTTTGAGCACTAAAGTGAATGATTTTAATTGAACCCTTCAATTCAGATATTCTTTATTTCTGCTAGCGGTTATCATGCTAAAGCAAGATGTAAAGTATATTTTTAAACGTTATGTAAGAGGTAGGCTTCCTTTTAGATTGTTTCGGGTGTGACTGCCATTCAGAATGAATGGGGTGGGGAGAGGAGGGCTGGAGAGGGTGGGGGAAAGAGGTGCACTTGCTGGAAAAATGGGATCAAGTGTCAGCCACAAGGACTTCCCCAGGCACCTCCATTAGGGTTAAAGGTGGGGGGGGGAGGGCGTGTGTCACAGTGACGTCATGAAACTGTGTTCCCCTGGATTGCCTTCCTTGCTCACTGGGGAATGCACTTGGATTCCTTTCAAGTGGCCAAAGGAGTGTTGGGTGTCACGTTTGCCTTGGGAAGTGGTTTGAGGATTGCTGGAGACATCTAGCGTTTTCCTCCTCTCCTGCCGACGCACTCGGAAGGGACGAGCCTTGTCACCGTTCACACCAGAAGAGACCTCTCCGCTGCTGCTTTTCACTGTCATAAAAGAAAGCATTCTCCCTGCTTTGCAATCCTCTATTGCTCATGTTCCGGGACTTGAGCCTCAGCATGGGTGCTGGGCCATGGGGCCTGTGGGGTGGCCCACTCGGAGGCATATTTCGAATCGATTCTCTCTGCCTTTGCCCTTGACACGGCCTGAGCGCCTGCTTGCTGCCTCCCCCAGGGCGATTCCCCCCAGGAGGCTCCTCGGCCTCTCGCTGAGGTCCGGAGATGCCTCCCTCCAAATCCTGTCGGAAGCCCAAGTAAACAGAGCTTCAGCTCAAGCCGAGCCCCTCTCCCAGCATGAGATGTTTTTCCATTTCCTCCTTTCCAAGGGTGCTCGAAAGCTTTACTGAGCAAAGAACAGCAAAGCAGGGCTCGAGTGGGCAGGCAGCAGCTGCTGTTCCCTCAGCCGGGGCTTCTGTGCGAGGGCTGAGCTGGGAACTGACGGGGGAAGGACAAACCACAGCCAGGACCGGGGACGGTGCCCGGGTTCCTCCTTAGCCGTCCAAGTCCTCAAGTGTGGGGCTGGAAAGAGTGCACAGAGGAGGAAGGAGATTGGAGGAAGGAAATAACAGCATTTACATAACATTGAAAAGACTCCCGGGCCCTGTAAGGCCAGCCCTCCCTTTTGGGGTGCTCACCGCTGAGCAGCGTCACGTGTTGCATCCTGCGGGTGCCTGGGCGTCCATCGCGGGTGCTGCCTCTGCTGCTCCAGGGCGCAGTTCCTGGGGCATCTGGCCGTGGCAGAGGATCTGCTCAAGCCTAGCAGAGTGTTTGTTCGCTAGATGTTGTGAATAAAAAGAAATGCACTGCCTGGCCCTGCCTGTTGCAAGGAGCAGTCTTGACCATATATTATTTAAAGCTGAATATTCTAAAAGGGCATGAAAGTAACCACCCCATCAGCACGAGAGAGAAATTGCAGTATGCATCACTTTGATGATCCTGGAATTCGAGTTACTCATTTAAAAACAGTCAGTCTGGGCATCCAGGAAACTGAGGGAGACTTTGGCCTGCTCACCGGCTTATCTGTGGGGCTGCACTGGGAAGGAGGATTGGGGGGCCCAGACCCAGGAAGAGGGGCCTGTCGTAGCTGGCCAGGACCTAGGAAGAGACCAGGGTGACCACCTGTAGGGGACTGACATATATTTTCCTAGCTTAAGAATTAAAGTTAGTGAGTAATGTACGTGTTCTGCTCAGAGCATTTGAAAGTAATGTGTTCTAGACAGGCTCCCTGTGATAAACAAGGATGTTGCCTAGAGGCATAACAAAGGACCTGAGCTGCGAGTAGCAAGAGCGGCCCCGCCCCACGGCACTGGGGTCTGGAGGCCACAGGATAAACACATTGTTCCTGCGATTGCTGCGTACACCCCATAAGATGGCTGGTTAGTCAATGATGGGTAAGACCCCTCAAGGGAGGGGCGACCTAAGCCAGGCAAAGCTGCTGGGGTTCAGCCGAAGATCTTAGGGGGTCACCCTAAGAGAAGCTGGGGATGAGAAATGCCCCCTGTGGCTCACCTTGCCCATCCTTGCTAATCTCAGTCCTTTATCTATGCCTAGCACCTAGAGCAACCACCTTGAAATTCTGAGTCAGGGGATATCTGCTTCCCTAAGGCTATTCCAGAATTTATGGCTATCGCTGCCACACCCGGGTGGTTACGGACAAGGAACTAACTTTAATCTTTTAGAGTATAAAAATAAAACGGACCTGGTGTATTATTATTCGAGTCAACTGTTTGTACATGTGTCTGTGTTTTTCTTTGTGTTCTGCATTTGTGTTTTATGTTCTGTGTTCATCCTCCATCCTGTAAACGGGCCAAGACAATTACCTGTCCTGGTTTACCCAGGACTGAGGGGGTTTGTTGGTATACAGGACTTTGAGTGGCTAAAATCAGGGAAGTCCCAGGAAAACTGGACAGGTTGGATGCCCTAAGGGACCCATGTAACTTAGTCAACTCCAGGGTGATGGGACGTGCCACCTGGCCAAGTTGGGAGACCTCCTTCTTGCTCGCGTGGGGGACACTTTGCTGCAGGGCATGGTGGACTCAATCTGCTTTTCCAGAGAGAGTCATGGAGTCTTAGAATAACTTAGGATAGTTTGATTTGTTTATGAAATTGTTCTGGAATGCATCTATTTGCCTCCTTTGTGGTTTGTTCCTCCGGTAGCGTTGTTTCTGTGGAGACGCGCCACTGGGCGTTTCCAAATGAGGGTCCTCGAAGTTTTCCCTGATTTGAACAGACACTGCCCATGACACCCTGTTCTCTCCAAGCCAGCATCTTTATGACCTTATCTCCACTGACCTCCAGGCCTTTACAGAGAGGAACATCTATGTAAGCCTTGGAGGTGAAAAGATTGATTTGTTTTCCTTGCCTTCCTGGAGGAAAAGGGGGTATTGAGGGAAAAGCAACTGGCAGAGGGAGGAGAGAGGGGGCAGAGGCGAGAGAAAGCAAGAGAGTCCCTCAGCCAAGCGTGCATGAGGTACTTTGCAGCGGGTGGAAGCGAACACACGTGGCGGGGGGCGGCTTTGGGAAACACGGCCCGAGTCCATATCACAAGGCTGTTTTGGCATCTTTCCTTTGCCCTAATTCTTTTTTTTTTTTAAAGCCTTCAACTCCGACACACTTCCCCTCTCTTCCTTTTCTTTCATTTGTCAGTTGCGAGTATTTTGGTTTGAGTCAAGAGAAACAGACAGCTGGTGCAGCCTTCACTGCTTCACTAACACCAGGGTGTTTATGTTCGCACTTTCCATCCAATGAGTGGGGTGGGTGTTAGGGAAAGCAGCTTGGTGCTCTGAGCCTTTGCGGGTGGGGTGGGGTAGGAGACCAGGATGGGGATGGCCTTCTCCAGGTTCAAGTTGAGACATGAAGGGATCTAGGGAGGTGAGCGTGGTGAGCGGAGTGTGTGTGCACGCATGGGGAGGGGGAGGGGACACCCCAGATCATTTGACACCGGGATCATGCCAGATGGTTACCTTGAGACTGGGCTGGGCCACCGACATTTTATAGGCTGTCAAGGATTATTAGGGTGAGTAATGATTTTTTTTGAAACTTCCAAGAAGGATGGCATCATTATGAAATTCACCTGTCTCATCAGCAAACGGGTACCTGATGTCTCCCTCCTAATTATTCTCAGGGCATCTCATGACCCTTAGAACTGTGTTGGCAGCCTGGGCTGCACATGGAAATTACCCGGGAGCTTAAAAGCATACCAATGCTTGGGGCCTCCCACCTCTAGAGATTTTGATTTATTTAGTGTTGGATGAAGCCTGGGCATTTAGGATTTTTAAAAGCTCCCCAGGTGATTATAATGCAGCAAACTTTGAGAACCACTGTCTCAGAGCCTCAAAGCGTGGTGGGTGAGCCAGCACCCAGCATCATCTGGGATGATGCTCACTAGAGATGTGGAATCTCAGGCTCTACCTTAGACTGAATCAGAATTTGCATTTTAGTAAGATCTCCCAGTGATTCGGGTGCACAGAAAAGGTTAAGAAGCACTGTCTGAAAGCCTGCGTCCATAAGGGGGTGGGACTAGCCAATGGCTTTGCTGAGCTGTTATACTGGTGAAAAGCCACAGAGTGGTTAAAAGCTTGGATTTTGAGGTCAGCTGCACCTGGATTCAAGGTCTATAATTGCTCTCATGCTTATTAGTTGTGAAGGATTGGGCAAGTCAGTAAGCTCTTGGGGTCTCAGTTTCCTCATCTATGTAATGGGGACAGTATGTTGTACCCGTTTCACACGATGGCTGTGAAAACAAACTGCCTGTGATTTGCTTACTATGGTGTCTGACACACAGCAACAGCCCAGTGTGTGAGCTGTTGCTACTGAGAGGCTGTGCCAATCTCACCCTTAGGACTGAAGGATTTTTTCCAGACTTAAGTTCCTTTGGCAATTATTAATATATGGTGGGTGCATGGGAGAGAGGGCCAGCTGTAGTTAAGTTATAACAATATTTTGTTTTGCTGTTCTGATAAAATCAACCCCCAAAGAATTTCCAGCAAGTGTTATCTGTGATGGGCAGTTACTAAAAATGCAATCTTATTTCCCCCCTTGATAGTCTCAGAAATATATTCTGGGAACTGAGTGTAAGGCACATCAGAGACAAATCACCTCCTTTGAGCTCTGCAGGTTATAGCCCCTTGGTGAACCCATTCCCCCATGCCCAGGGCCAGCCAGCCTGCTTCTGGGAAGCTGCAGACATGGTTCTCCTATATGGGAGCAGGCCCAGAGCCAGCCTCTGAGCTTCTTGGCCCAATAAAAAAAATGCAGTCCTCAGCAGTCCCTGGCCTCCGTGACTCACTGCTCTATAGAATATAATTCATATATCTAGATGAGAGGCTCATATATCTGCTGGACACTCTTACAACGAGTGGGGTGTTACTGATAGCCAATCAGGAGCATTAGTCAAAAGTATGACCTCAATTCCAGCCAATCAGGCCATTTCTGGGAGAGCTGGCCTTTCCACAGGTTTCCTGTTATTTGCAACTCACCTTGGAGGACACAGGTCCGGGATGCAGGTAGGTAACTGTTTGGAGAAGAGTTTTGCAAAGTGGAGCCAGGAGGTACTACATGAACAAAGGGTTCTGTGGCTGCGTAAGTTGAGAACCATGGCCTGCTACATCCTTCTCACAGAGACCTATAATGCGATTAGCATTTTACAGAGTAGGAGTGGTCAAGCTATAAAGAAAATTCTGTGCCTTTGCTTTACTCAAGTTTTATTAAGAATATTTGCTATGGATTCATAGTTTTAAATAATGTCGATTGAACATCTGGCTAAGCTAACATTTTACAGAGCACATTTTGGAAGCTGCTGAGTGAATTCTGAATTCTGCAGCAGCCATACCTCTGCTGTTTATATTGCCCTCAACCAATCAATCAATCACTTCATTTAACTCTGGGTTCTGGGGTTACTTTTCAGGGCATCGTTAGGGAAGGTCTATCCGAGGATGTCTCATTGAAGCTGAACCTTGAAGGATAAGCAGCAACCCGGCTCTGAAGGGCCAGGGAGAAACATTGCAGCTGGAGGGAGGGCACGAGCAGGGCAGCAGCAGATGGCAGGAAGGTGAAAGAATACGCAAGTCACTCTGGGCTGCAGCAAAACTGCCTGGATTTTCCTCACGTGTGCTGAGAAGCCTTTAAGGACTTCCAGCAAGGGTGTGACTTGGCTTGGTTCATGTTAGAAATATCGCATTGCCTACTAAATGCAAGGTAGTCTATAGAGAAACCAAATTAAAAGAGAATGGAAAAAACTATGTTTCCCAAAGGTGGCCACAAAGAATATCTTCCATCCCATATGTTCTTCTTGGAACTTCAAAGGTTCTATCAAGAGCTGAAGTCTAACTGAATTCCCTTGAACCTAGGCAGCCTTTCCAATTGCTTATAGGGAAGAATGTGTGGAAGGGATGCTGTGGGACTCCCCAGGTGAGGTTATCAAAGGCAATGCAGTTACTGTCGTGATAGCCGGAGCTTGCACCCTGAACCCCGGGATGCCGTGAATGAAATCTGAGCTTCCCTTCTCCCCCAGGCCGCCATGCTGTGAGGAACCCAAGCTGCATGGTGGAGCCCAATGGACTTTGTATTGGCAGCCCCAGACTTTGTATTGTCCCAGCCAAGGTGCCAGACATGTGAGTGCACACACTTTTCAATGACTCTAGCTTCCAGCCATTGAGACACCCTCAGCCTTTGAGTCTTCCCAGCTGATGCCCAGACATCAGGGAGAACACAGGTGCCCTTACTGTATCCTTTACAAATTCCCGATCTGCAGAATCATGAGCAGATTGAAACAATTGTTCTAAGCTGCTCAGTGTTGGGGTAATTTGTTATGCAGCAATAGTGAGCAGAATAGGGAGAGCAGACAGGAAGCTGTGGCAGTGCTTTGGGCAGGAGAAGAAGACGGCTTGGGTTTAAGATTGTCAGTTCCTATCAGGTATAGATCATACCAGAACACAGTTACAGTTAAAAAAAAAAGTTAAGTTTATTATTATGAGCATGCACACCACAGGGGACTGTGGGGTGTCTCAAAAGAGAGGAGTTAGAGAATGGGTATTTAGAAGGTTTTGGGGGCTAGAGTTAGTAATAGATGATCTTGGCAGAAATTGGCCAGAATTGTGTTATCTTGAAGCTGCTGCAGTCATGAGTGGTCCGATCTTTAGAACTCAGGTATCTGTATATAGAGCTGTTAGTTTGTCTATAAGGTCAATTTGTCTGGTCTTGCATGGAACATGTGGGTTTGAATGAATTGGTGTGAAAAGAATTTTTGCTTTAGATAGTCTATGATGAATTAGTCTAGTACAGATGATCTGTTTGTGAGTCAGGGTACATTTTGTAAGTTGTGGATTCTGTTTCAATTCTAAATTCTGCTCAACAGCTTTGCTGCCAGCTGTTACTTTTAAGAGTGAGATTGTGATTATGTTAAAAACAAGACTCCTTATCTTTAAGAGATACAAACTGAAATATTGATAATACAAAACAGCAGTTCTCAAATGTTTTAGTCTTGAGACATCTATATGCTTAAAAATCATTAAAGACTCCAAAGGACATTTAAAATGTGAGTTATAGCTATTGATAGTCACCATATTGGAAATTAAAACTGAAAATTTAAGTATTTCATAACATTTATTTAAAACATTTATTTATAACAGGGTCTCACTGTGTCACCCAGGCTGGGAGAAATGGCATCATCATAGCTCACTGCAACTTCAAACTCCTGGGCTCAAATGATCCTCCTGCTTCAGCTTCCTGAGTAGCTAGGATAATTTTTCTATTTTTATTTTTTTTTAATATATAGAGACAGGGTCTTACTCTTGCTCAGGTTGGTCTCAAACTCCTGAGTTCAAGCGATCCTCCCACCTCAGCTTCCCAGAGTGCTAGGATTACAGGTGTGAGCCACTGTGGCCAGGCCAAATAACCTTTTTTTTAAAAATTATGTTTTCAAAAAAATTGGTAAGAATAGTGTCATTGTTTCATGTCTTTGCAAATCTCTTTGATATTCTGGCTTAATAGAAGATGACTGAGTTCTCAAATCTGCTTTTGAATTTAATCTGTTGCAATATGTTGTTTTGATTGGAGCATATGAAAAATATTTGACCTCATGCAAACACATAGTGGATAAAAGCAGGAATCTTTTAATAGTTTTCCCTATATAACTGTGGTTATTATTCTTTGCTATTCCATCAAAACTTGGTAAGTGGTAGTTTCTATTTGTAATCATATCAATGAATTTTATTACTCTGTTATATTATAATCCATTGATCCATCTTGTGCTTTAAATCTTTTACCCATGCATGATTTTGTATTATTATTCATTGGTCATTTGTAAATATTAGTTTATCATATATTCAGATCTTCCAAATATTGACACATTTCATTGTATGATATTAAAAAAATTATACCCGTCAATATCACTACTGGTATCATCAGAAAAGTTTTTAAGTATTGGGAGCTGTCAAACTTATAGTGACAGATACAATTTCCCCAAAATTCTAATTTTTGCTTCCAAGTTTGAATTGTGTCATTGGCAACAAATGCTGTCTGTTGTTTTCCTTGAAATGACTAGCTTCCTTTATTCATTATGAGAAAATGTATGCCAAATACCTGAGTCTGAGCAATGACAGTTTATCTGTTAATCAAACTTTCAAGTAAAAATGATGTTCCATAAAAAAAGCAGCTAGTTTAGCTCATTGTGCAAACATTTGCATGAGTGCTTTTCCTGGAGGCAACTATTATACTTTGGTGTGCAGCATAAAGCACTTTATGCATACTTTCAATTTGTTGCACATAGCATTAAGATGTGTACCCAGAAGTTGAAATTTAACAAAATTAATACTCATCACTGCTTTATCAGGGACATTCTAAGTGCAACTGGACTTTATTTTAATGTGAGTGAGTGGTAGTGGAGACTACAATGTTGCCACACCAGTCAGAGTTAAGCACCAGCTGTTTACCCACCATTACTGTTGCACCCTTAGTGTGAGATCAGTGTAGTGAAAGAGGCAAATATTGTGTTAGTATTATGATGAAAATAGATTTGACCTGGAAGTTTCCCTCGAAGGGTCTTGGAGATTCCCAGGAGTCCACAGACCAAATTTTGAGATGTAGGATTTGCTTCAAATTAATCCAGGAGGAAGGAAGGAGAGGAGGCTCCAGATGACATAAAAGTGGCCGTGAGCTGATAACTGTTGAAGCTGGGTTGTGGACACACGGAGATTTGTTGTACTACTCTATTTTCACATGTGTTTGAGCTTTTCCATAAGTACCTGGGTGGACAGTAGTGCTATTTACTGCTGGGGGTGGGGGCTGGGGCACAGGGACAGGTTTGGGGGGGGGGGAGTTCAAGAATTCTGTTTAGGAAATAGTCCATCTGAGATGCCAGGGGAGTGCCCACCCCGGGTGTGTGGGTCCGGAGCACGGAACCCCCAGTGCTCAGCTGGTATTTTAAGCCATGGGACCGGCAGTGAGGGCGGGAGTGTGCAGGGAGGTCAGGGCCCGTGAAGCCGCCCCCTGCATGCCCTGCGCTTGCTGATCCTGCCTTGGGTAATTGCCTCCAGAGCCAAGAGCCTCTGCGGCCTGCCTCAGCTCCGGGTGCTTGGCACTGCCCCCTTGGAATTCAATATTCCTTCCTCTGGTGCTCTGATTATCTCCTGGGATTAGGGGGCATTAAGAGGGCCCAGGAGAATGCGGCAGCTTTTGGATTTCCTTGGAAAGCTCTAAGCAGATTTTATCCCTTCTCCATCTGTTGTGCTGGGAGTTAGCGGAGGGCCAGGGATCACAAGAAAGTGTGAATTCACAGAGACACTTTAAGCCTAATTTTGACTAATGTTTGCAAATGCCACCGGCCAAAATATTTGCTGGTGCCGTTCCGGGTTTAGACATTGTCGTGTCTGGGGCTAGCCTGGTGGGGAAGAACTTCACCTGGCCCTGGGTTCAAATCTCCCCCTGTCACAGGCTGCGTGACCTGGGGTGAGCTGCTGGGCTTTTCTAAGTTTTAATTTCCTCTTGTCTAAAGCAGAGAGTAAAGAAACATCTTCATTGGTTTGGAGGGAGGGTTAATGAGGCAATGCACTCAAAGGGTTTAGCACATAGCAAGTGCTCAACCAGCGCTGGTTCTTTACCCCCCTGCCCTATCCTTGCCCCTTCCTTTGGTGTTAGGCAGTAAGATGGAATGCAGAGGGGTGGCAGTGACTCATACAGGTGACCAGATGGCTTTAAAAGTGGCCATTTTATGGAATTTCATAGTCATTTCTTAAAAAAAAAAAAAAAAAAAAAAAAAAAGTGGCCATTTTATTGCATCAGATCTTTCTTACTATTCTCAGACCGGAGTTCTCTGACCTAGCGCTAAATGACTTATCCAGGAAGCTAAGCAGGTCCATCTTGAGCTGAGTGATGTCTTCTGTCTAATACATCTGGGAGCCTCCAGTGCCCGAATTGCATCACTGCCTTGCAGGGCCAGGGTGAAAAAGGCGAGGCCGCACCTGCTGCTCCCACCTGGCTCCAGCCCCCGGAAGTCCCAGCTCCTGTGCATTGCTGGAGCCGAGGTTACAGTGGCCTCACTAACGCTCAGTGTTTCCTCCTCTGCTCTGAGTCATTATTTTCTGGGCATGGCCATCGAAATTTGCCATCTGGGATAACTAGGCTTCTGTACTGTTCCAATTGAACTATTGGCGGAAGAAGCACCACAATGGTCTATTGTCCTGGCATCTAGCGGTTACCTGGTATGCATCATGGCATTTGTCTGATTCAGAATTTCCTACTCCCCATCTCCTGATGATTTTTGCTCAGCAGCAGTTGGATCCTCACGCCCTGTTTTCCAGACCTAAGTCCTGCGCTGGCCATGATCCAGCGGGCGTATCCAGGTATATGTCTATATATGTCTATTTACTAAGACTATACTTTACAACAAACGCTGACATAAACCCTGAAAATACGAAATTGCACGTGACACTTCTACCCTCCCGGCATTTTCCCGTTAGTGGGATGGACAGATAATGGAGAGGCTGGAGTTGGTGTGACAATCCACATATCCACAGGGGCCCATTAGTAACGCACAAGAGTGACGCAGGGCTCGTGTGAGCAATGCTGTCCTCTTCACGTGACTAAAGGGAAAACAACAACACAAACGTGATGATGAATGTCAACGGCCACCTTCTTCAGTGCTGGGGAACAGTGGGGACATTAGCATGCACCGTCTGAGACAGTGGGGGACGCCTCTCCCCTGCTCACCACATGCCAGCAGGACCCGGGCAGTCTGCACTAGGCGACTTCCCTCATTAAATGGGTGAGAGCCGGGATGGTGGGGACTGGGGGAGGAAGCCCTGACCACAGGGAGCAGCTGCAGGTGGGCTCTAGTCAGTTGTGCCGAGTAGAAATGTGGGCCAAGAGTTCTCCCATCTGATTTTTTTTCATCAAAGAAAGCCAGAAGTCTTGAAATTTTTAGGTAAAACCTTCAGGCTTAAACAAACAGATAAAATTAAAATGTGCAAGCCATCATGTGTTGACCCAGTAATGGAGTCTACAGGTCAAAAGTGGCTTATCAGCTGTTGTTTTGCAGGTTCTGGGCTACCGTGAGCCATGGAGACACTCTACACTAAAGGGTCACCAGAAGAGGTGAGATTAAGTGCCACCCAGGCCCGTGCAGTGTTTGCCGTATGCCCTATGGTGGGGTGAGGAGCCCTGATCAGTGTTGAGAGAGGCCAAGATCGGAGATCTTGGAGACCTTCATCAACTTATAGAGTCTCCCTGCAAGAAAGTGGGTCTTTTTATATTAGTTGCCTTTTTCTGTGTTAAATTCCCATTTTCCATGGTAAAAGGCATCAGGGAAGCATCTGAAAAGCATATTTTCCTATGGCTTCCAAGCTTTGGGCTTAAGCATCTCAGGCCTAGTGGGAGCTGAGTTGCCCCCAAATAACACACTAGCAGGAGTCCTTAACTATGGCCCTTGGGCCACATGTGGCCCACTGAGGACATTTATCTAGCCTGCCTGGTGTTTTTGCCACCGCTGCCTATCCTGCTTAGCAGCCAACTCATCCTGGGCCCACAGTGCGCATGTGCGGAATGTGTGCCGCATTCTCCAACGGCCCTCCAATGGTCTGAGGCCCCCTGTTTAAAAAGTTTGAGGACCGCTGCGCTAAAGTATGTGCAACAAAACCTGGGTCAGGTCCAAATGCATTTTCTTAGTACTTGGAAAGCAGGGGGTCCTTAGAGATGGTGTCTGTGGTACCAAGATGGCAGGAAGAAAACCATCAAAATACAAGTTGGTGCTGCTTCCCAGAGCTCTTGCATACTGAGCTCCGGGTGGCTGAGCGGCTCTGAGTAGTGAAACCAAGTAGCATGTGCAGAGCAGGTGGGCGTGGAAAGTCAGCTGGCCCGGCTCAGGCTGGCTGCTCTGAGAACACTATATTTATACCAACACTCCAAGGCAAACTCTGCCCGGTCTCATAAAGAGACAGCCAGTTGACTTTGGGCTTCAGAGGGGGTGTCTAAGATTGCTGGTCCTCAGCGGGGTTCACATGGAGGAGCACGCAAGCACAGCCCTGTGCAGCCACCACCTTCTGCAGAAAACCTGGTCTCCCCTGTGCGCTCAACCTCCAGATGAGAGAAGAGAAGTCAGTGTAGTGCCAGTGTTCTGCATCTTGAAGACGAATGCGAGTGCTGGGGAATCTCCTAAACACCGAGCCGTGTTCATTCCAGACTATCAGTGGCTGAGAATTGCGAAGCCCAGGAATGATAGAGAAAGACAATCAAACCTGTCTTCCTCTGACTGCTAGAAAAGGACAACGAGGAAGCAGTAGAAGCCACCTGTGTTCTCAAGAAGTCTGAAGACATGACGGGGACATCTGCACCCAGGGAGGCCTGGAGGAAGGGACCCCAGGGAGGGTGTCTCTGACAGGCTTGTGGGTTTGGGAAAGATGGTAAATTCTGCAGCTGAGCTGTTGGTCCAAGACCAGTCGGGAGGCAAGAGTCTAATGTTAGTTCTTGTCTCTATGACCATTTACTGGGGCCTAATCCTAGATGCTCAATTACTTCAGCATCTCAAAATCTTTCTGATATTTTTCTATTCCTGACAGCTCCGAGCACAGCGCTTGCCACATTGTAGACATGCGATGCTACAAAAAGGCACAACGTTTAGTTTCTCCATATGCCAGGAGCTGTGGTTGGCTGGCACTTGGCATCTCTTGTCTCCTTTAATCTGCACAACAGTCCTGGGAAGTAGCTGTTACTACACCCGTTTTATGGAAGAGGAGAAAGGCTCACAGAGATTAAGCAAGCTCTCATTGTAGTGACAAAGCTGAAGTTCACCCTAGTCCTGTTCTCCTAGGGAACCCCTCTCCCTGTCCCCTTTTGTCTCTGATCTACTGTGAGGTCAGGATAACTCCACTTGTTCATGCCGCTCACTCTACTTCTGCACACTGGGTTCTTCTTAATCTTGTTGACTCCTCATTATTAAAAAATCAAGCCCCTTCCAAAGTTCCTAACCCTTGAGGCATTTGCAGATCTCATTGTTGTAGTGTCCCTCTATTTCAGTGGTCCTTGTTCCCCTCTTCCAATACTCTCTTTCTCTCTTTTTGCAATAATGCTTTCAAATAAAGTCTCTCCTTACCTAAGTCCAGAGCTGATGGTAGCTAACATTTATTGAGCCCTGACTTAGCACCAGGCTCTGTACTAAACACTTAGTTGGTCAAATCTCATTTAATTCTTAAAAATAAAACTAGATGTTAGTGTCTTTTCTGTCATTGCATTTGAGAGATGAAGAATGGAGCCCAAGGTGACCTTGGCTTTTTTATTTTGCTCCATCGTGCCTGATGGTGCACCATGTCATGGCCCTGGGAGGGAAGCCAACCTCATAAAGAAGGGGGTGCAGCAAACAGGAGCAGTGGGAAGGGCCTTGTCAAAGGCAACTTCTCACTGAGATAACTCAGATCCCTGGGTGAGAGGCCTGCCATTTGATTAGCATGCAGGTGGCTCTTGGCTTCAGTACATCCTTGGCTTTAGGCTTAGTAGCTCTCAGAAGAAGCAAACCCATATGGCTGTCAGTGTTTGCCCGGGTTCTGCTACCTCCAGGTGCATGTCTTCATTTCTTCCAGCACCTGTTGATGTGTGGAGCCATCTCACCTTTGCAACACGTGTATGGAGAGAGCCAGGAAGTAGGAAGTTTCTACTACTTGTTCCAGGCCAATCCACAAGCTCCTGGCGGGTAAGAAGAGAGATGGCCTGAGATCTGCAGGCTGCCTGCGGCTCACACCCACGCTCTGCCAATGTGCCCCTCACACCAGCCAGGCACATTTCCAAGTGGAAGCACAAGCCATAGTTGAACCCTTTTGGCCTCTTGTGGTCAAGTTCAACTATGAGCCAATCTATCCAACAGTGCTGGGTCTCCAGGGGTCCTGGAGGCAAGTAGCCTGGTAGACAGCTGGGCTTTGGGATTGAAGAGACCTGGATTGGAATCCTAGCTCCACCACAACCATGTGCCAAAGATGAACTTGGACCATCTGTTTAGCCTTTTTGTGCACTATTTTATTCATCTTTTAAATCTGAACAGTATCACTGACCTCGTGAGGGTTGACAGATGACAGATAAAATACAGCCTGGAACATGAGGCCAGGCATGTAGTAGCGGCTCCATTCATGTTGCTTGCTTCTCTGGCTTGGCCACCCTGGGAAGATGAGTGTCTTTACCTGGTACCTCTTCCTTGTAAAACTCCTTCCTCTGGGTTTCAGGGTCCACTTTCCATAATCTCCCCAGAGACGGGGGCTCTCATTTTTTTTTCCAAATGGGGTCTTGCTCTGGTGCCCAGGCTAAAGTGCAGTGGCATCATCATAGCTCACTGCAACCTCAAACTCCTGGGTTTGAGCAATCCTCCTGCCTTAGCCTCCCGAGTAGCTGGGACTATAGGCTTGTGCCACTGCGCCTGCTGAATTTTTGTATTTTTTGTAGAGATTAGGTCTCACTATGTTGCTCAGGCTGGGTCTTAAACTCCTGAGCTCAAGTGATCCTCCTGCCTTGGCCTCCCAAAGTGCTGGAATCATAGGCACGAGCCACCACGTCTGGCCTCGCATGATTTGAACTCTTCCTATCTCTTAGGCAACTAATAATGTAAAGTAATTTTAAAAAGTTTAAACATATTTAAGGGATGACTTCTCCAAATGGTAAGTCCATTTTAAAAGAAATTATCTGCAGAGGACTTTTAGAAAAGGTTCTCCTGCAGATATCAAATAAAATGGCCTTATAGTATTGGGGGATGGCCTTAGCTTTCAACACGTGGTTCCACTTGCCTCCAAGACGACAGTCTTCCCACAGTGCTCTTCTCCCTGGGGAAGAGTTCTGTTCCCATGGCCCTTTGAAACCTCACGTCCAGGGGAAATCTCCACAGCCTGGATAAGAGCTTGCTTCCTATTACTCCCACTCACCCAATCCTTGACAGTCACCCAAGCTGACAACCTCAGTCATCTTTTAACCTTTGCTGTCAGTGAGCCAATCAGTGGTTGACTCTTCTTTGGTTGTGGTCCCTCATATCCACTCTCCTCTCTCCATTTCTATTGTCACGACCTTGGACTGGGTCCTTACCCATCTCACACTGCTGTCACTGGGACGAGTCCCTAACTAGTCAGCTCTTCACATCAGATGCTGGGCTCTGGAACCACACAGGCTTTGGAGCTCTGACACCAGGACGACTTTGCTGATTCCTTAATTTCTTGGGGTTTTTGTTCCTTCATCCTCACTGTGTAGTAATAGCAGCATCTACATAGCAGGATTGTTAAGTGATTCAAGTGGGGGTCTACAAAGACTGAGGAACTGCTCCAGAATAGTGAAGGAGTCTAAAGAGGCATGGTAGCTAAACATAATGTGTAATTCTGAACTGGACCATTTTATGCTAAAGGGTCTCACTGGGACAACTGATGAAACTTGAATTTGGTCTGAAGGTCAAGTAGTGGTCATGATCGATGTTAAGTTCCTGATTTTGATAATTGCATTGTGACCATGTGGGAGAGTGTCCTTCTGTATAGGAAATTCAACACAAGAGAATTTGGAGGTGATGGGGATTCCAATCAGCAACATATTCTCAAATGGGTCAGGAAAAAAACTATACTTACACATTTTATGTAAGTTTGTGATTGTCTCTGATAAAAACATTATGTAAAAAATTTAACAAGAAGAAAAGGACCAAGGTCCTGTATGTAAGGCCCTGGGGTAGAGTTGGGACTCAGGACGTGGGAGTCCTTTGCTTTCACCTTCCCTTGTCTCTCTGCACATGGTAACTTGAGCTCTTCCTCACCTACTGCTTCCATCATGTCCCTTCCTTGCTTAGGGTCCCTTCATGTGTCTCCACAAACAAATCTCAAACTCCCCAGCCTGGCTCGAAGGTCCTCCACAATTTTCCCTCAGTCTATTCCTCTGGTCTTTCTCCTCCTTGTGTCTTGGACATCCTTGGTCATCTCTACCTTGATATTTTTGCTCTTGTGAATATTCCCTCCTGGAAAGTCTTTTCTACTTGTCCTCCTTGGCCAAAACCTTCCATCTTCAATGGCACCATTCCAGATAAGACAATTTGGCTTGTCTTGTTCACTGCTGAACCCCAGAGCCTAGAGCACTGGCATGTAGTAGATGCTCAGTGAATGTCTGTTTATTAATTTTATATAAATGTCATATACTTCATTGCATATCCTGCAGCATGGAGCACAGTGCTCTGCAAATGGGTGCTCAGAAACATGTGCTGAATACATTAATGGATGAATTGGACTGGCGAGCCTTGCCGGTCATCATGGAGAGTCTAGTGTCTCTGCAGCAGAAAGGCAAGATAAATGAGTGACCGGTAACCACACCTGTTTGGTAGCACTGGGATACTGACTATGCAGTTCCTGCTGGAGGGTCAGTGGAATTCATGGCTGACGATGACGGCCCTCATTGCATTATTTATGGGCCTCTCACATACCCTCCCTGGCAGGACTTCTTTAGAAGTCATTTGCACATGATCAATTTCCTCTCCTTGAATGAGGCGTCATTCTGACCTCAGTGGTGGCCTGCTAGGTGGAACATTTATCTCCTCGGACCATGGGAGGTGAAAGGATGAGTAGACAACACTTACAGTTCTATCAGGCTCACCCAGGACCAAGGCCAAGATAAAAAACCTTTAGTACAAGAATCTGCCCTGACAAGTTGTCAGAAAGGCATCTCTGTGGAAGATGGCAGATGGATTAAGTGCAGGTGGACGAAAGGGACAGCAACTTATATTTTTGAGCACCTACTTTATCAAGCACTATGATGGACCCTTCACATACCTTCTCACAAAATATTATAAGCCAACAATGAGTTGAGGGTCATGTGACCCCAAACCAAGGCCCTTTGTCTATACTTGCTGTCCCTACCTCCTCAGTCTCTGATGGACCTCCTTTTCTACCCAAATTCCAAATGTTGGGATACCCCTTGGCCCTCTTTTCTCCTCTCGTTCCATTTTCTCCCCAGGAGATCTTATCCAGTCCCCATCTGTTTATTGACCACTCTCAAGTCTATTTTCTCTCCCCAGGCATCTCCCTTGAACTCTAGACTTAAATATTCAATTGTCTACTTGACATTTCTACTTGGGTGTTGAATTGCTGTCTAAGACTCAACAATTGCCAACATGGCCAAAATGAGAGTATTTGATTTTGACCTCTGAGAATCTCATGCCCTTCCAATAGAGAATTGGAAAAGCGTGTGATCAGCTTTTATGCACTTCTCTCCTGCCTGTCCTTTCTCATTCTCTTTACTCAGTTCAGGACCAAACACTACAGACTTATAGAAATCCTGGATATGGAAGCAGTTTGGCATTTGCTACTCAAGTCCCTTCATTTTATAGATGAGGAAACTGAGACCCAGAGAGGGGAAGTGATGAGGTCAATTAACAACTTAAAGTTAATTACCTACAGGGTGAGACTAGAAGCAACGCTTCCTGACTTGTAGTTTTCTTTCTTTTTTTTTTTTTTTGAGACAGAGTCTCACTTTCTTGCCTAGGCTAGAGTGAGTGCCGTGGTGTCAGCCTAGCTCACAGCAACCTCAAACTCCTGGGCTCAAGCGATCCTCCTGCCCCAGCCTCCCGAGTAGCTGGGACTACAGGCACGAGCCACCATGCCCGGCTGATTTTTATATTATATATATTAGTTGGCCAATTAATTTCTTTCTATTTTTATGGTAGAGACGGGGTCTCGCTCAGGCTGGTTTTGAACTCCTGACCTTAAGCAATCCGCCCGCCTCGGCCTCCCAGAGTGCTAGGATTACAGGTGTGAGCCACCATGCCCAGCCTGACTTGTAGTTTTCATTTTACTGGGATCTTATTTTCCATTTTTTTCCAATGAGCGTTTGCATTTGAGGAAAAGAATGTTTTGGGTTGCTTACTTTATTAATTGGTTTTCTGAACTCATTCACTGTCTTCTTTCCAGCCCCAACAATTTCCAAACCTTATTTTGTGGAATCCCGCAAAGTTTGTCAGAGATGGTAAACACTTGGCTCACGTGCTTCTACTTCCTCAGCAGCGTCCATGGCAGACATCACTAATCAACTGTGATGCTTTATACTGCCCAGCCCGGATGCAGCCTCAGAAGGCTTCCCAGTGTAGTGCTCCATGCAGCTACTATCTGTTGATCAGAGCTGACTTTCAAGATGAGACCTATTTTCCACTATACAACCCCAAATTCTACCCATTCCTGTCTGGTCTCATTTTTTTCCCCCCTGAATCTGTGTTTGGAGGCTATGTAATTCGATCTAGAGTATTACAGAGTGCTAGTGAGATATTACACTTTGACAGTGACACCTGGAAACAGTGCTGACTCCAAGACACAACATTTTATTGGTGAATGCATGAGAGCCTGAGGCAGGCAGTCGGTCTCTCTCCAGCCACAGCAGCTAGACAAATGGCTTCTGAGTTCAAGTTCAACTCTAAGCTATTTCCCAGTGGTGTGACTTTGGACTGGTTTCTTAATCTCTCTGAGCCTCACCTTCTCCATTTAGTAAATATGAATAAAAATTTACTTAAACTATATCTTTCTTTACATAAATAAATCTTAGACTCAAAAGTGATTCATCCTGGGGAAGCCATTAGCTCTCCAAAGTCTGTCTTGTCTCCTTCCTTCCTTCCTTCCTTCCTTCCTTCCTTCCTTCCTTCCTTCCTTCCTTCCTTCCTTCCTTCCTTCCTTCCTTCCTTCCTTCCTTTCCTTTCTTTCTTTCTTTCTTTCTTTCTTTCTTTCTTTCTTTCTTTCTTTCTTTCTTTCTTTCTTTCTTTCTTTCTTTCTGATGGGTCTTGCCAAACACTCCAAATTTTACTCACGGTAAAAAAAGTATTTAATAAGAGACACTTCAGTACAGAAAAACACCTCACTTGTAGCTCATCCTTTGAAAATGGAATAGTCAAGTGAAAAGTCAGTGCAGATTCTTATTTTTACTTAAAAAAAAATCAAAGATATTCATTGAGAATTGCACTACTGTGTTTTTTTCTTTCTCCTTTTTTCCCCTAGAGATGTGACATACACGCTTTCTGGTAAGTAACATTCTATCACACATTGTGCTAAATCAAAGCAGACAGATGAATCTGTTTACTGCCTCCTACTCAGGCTGAGTTAGCCCAGTGGAACACCATCCTGGTGTAGGAGAGATTTCAACAGAAAAAGAAATTACAGAGTTACTACCTACTCCGACAGAAAACCTAACAAACTGGTTTACATAGAAAGGATTTTAAGCAAATGTGCACAAACACACTTAATATTCTATAAGAACAGAGTACCTTTTAGTGTATTTCTAGCACACAGCGTACATTCGTTGGCGCCCAGTAAAATCAGAACGCCAATGCAGAAGGCGTTTTTGCTTTCGTAGCACTAACATCTAAAAAGCACACAGCATATAACAGTTTGATATTTAAATGGGTAATCATGGAAGTTCTAAGATCATATCCACTAGGTTAGCTTGAGCATTCATCTATAAACGTAATTTTTAAAAAGTAATGCTTAAGAGACTTCTAGAAACAGCGAGGCTACATCAGGATGAGCAGAAGACATAGTCACTATGTCTGGATCCGTGAGTGTGGCCTTTTGGCTGAATCCAGATTTTATAGAACGAATCCTGGGATTTGTTCTGTGAAGTTTGGATTTGGTCGAGGGGCCCCACTTGGGGATCTGGAGGGCCACAGGTAGGCTTGGGGCTGCAGGTTCCCCGTCTCTGAGTGAAACAGGACTGCAGATGTAAGACTAGGGGTTGAGTCTCACGCGTAGCTTTTAGGCAAAGGGTAGCTCTCTCAGTTAATTCCTACAGCCAAAACAAGCTGTGATTAGAGGAGATTCCAAAATCTCAAGATGGGCAGCTGGCTTGAGTAACACCCTAGATAAATACTCCCACGAATAGTCAAAAACCTCCCATTGAGGCTGAAGGGCTGAAACTCTGATTCATGTAAAAAAAAAGAGCTGTGAGTACACAAGAAGATTCATGCCAAACCTGCTGGGACAGAGAGGGTTAATGATGGTGGGTATATCACACCGTTGACACACCAACGTGCATGCTGGGGGAAGGGGTCCCCCAGGTGGAACGCTTGACATGGGCTTGCTCCAGAGGGGTCTGACTCAGGAGCACCCGAGAGAGGGGTCTACCCAGGGAAGGGAGGTGTCCTAGCTTTAGTGAATGCAAGAAGGTATATCAGGAGAAACAGGTCCAGTGGGGTCGGGTCGTTTTGTTTTCGTTCCATCAGTACTCAATGAAGGAAAACTTGCAGAACAGAGTCAGTCGGTCTTTCCAAGATTGTATTCTTCTGTGCTCATTAGCCGAAGCCTCTCCAAGCCTACCTGGACGACATCCAGGATGTGACATCTAGGATGTAGCCCATTCATTACCTGGAGGTGGGACCTGGTGACGCAGATTGTTCTGGGACGCTGGCCTAGAAGATGCTTTGCACGACAAAGTCACCGCCAAACTACTACTTACGTCCGGTCCCCAGCCTTCTTTCCTTACTCTGTAGTCCAGAAGCATTTCCTCAAATGCCATGAAATCTGTAAATGTGAGCAGCATGTTGAACACACCCCTGGCCACGTCACGTTTACGGTGCCGTAGGTGGCTCTGAAAGCTGCACGTTGCACCCAGGAGTCGTCCCCAGTGGCTCTTCAAGATACTTTTCTACCAAAGAAACACATCCCTTAAAAATGGTTGTGTAGGTGAGTTTATTCTCTTCTGTGTCTTCAAACTTCCTGTATTACTTGTCCGTGAAATGTCTCTGTAACGACTGGCAGTCATTATCCAGGATAATGTCCTCTAAATATCCAGCCACGCCATCAACTTCCGCAGCAGAAGAGGGGGAAAGGGACAGCGTGAAGCTCTCTTCCTCTAAGGCATCCATCATTGCCGTGGCTACATCCGCTCACCTGGGAGAGCAGCCCACTGGTCCACCTGGCCCTGGCTCAGGCTCTCCGGCTGGCGCTTGCGCTGGCTGGGCCTCCACACCAGGGCACACTGCCCGCCAAAGTCCTTCTTAGCTTTCCAGGGTGGCTTGATGCTGTGTGTGGCTGAGAGGTTGTGGTGTCATAGGAAGGACACAGCTTTTGGAGTCAGACTGACCTGCATTCAGTCTTGCACTTGTCACCTGCCAGTTGTATTATGACCTTGGGCAATTGACTCGGCCTCTCTGAGACTCCATGTGACCTCAGCATCCTTAAAAGGTTTCAACACGTAGTGACCGGCATGTAATAGATGCACAGCAATTAGTTAATCAATCAGTTCAATTCATTAAACTAATATTTATGGTGCAACTACGGTGTGCTGAAGATGGTGTTGGTGATAAGGCAATAAACAAGGCAGATAAAGGTCCTGCCTGTCTTTATGGAATTTAAGTGGCTGCTTATGATTGTACTGAAGATTTAGTGACTATCTTTCACAGGCTGAAATAGAACTCTGCCTGTCCTCATGGCTCCAAGCTCTCCCTGCATCCTCTGCCCCTGGGTAGGTACCACATGTAGGACAAAAAGAACATGCTGCCTGCCACTCCTCTGCACCATGCTCTTGTGGAAGCATGGAGGAGTTTGCCCAGGTATCCTGGCACTGGAGCTGGGCTGCAGAGAGCCTTCCCTGGTCTGGCAAGAGGCCCATGCTCAGGAGGCCACATTGTATCTGGGCCCAGTGTTGGCTGTCTCCTGTCTCCCTCTGTGGCACATGGCATTGGGAGTTTTGCCAACTAGAAAAACATCCAGCAAAGAGCAGATCTTTCCAGGAACGGCTGTAATTTCTTGGTAGGGAGTTTAATTCTGTGGCCACAGTACAAGGTTCTGTGGAACGAATATCATGTCAATGCTATTTAATAATATGGTAACCACTGACCATTTAATTACACGGTAATTGTCACTTAGTGGCTGGGTAATTGCATAGTAAGTACCATCTAATTTCAGGGTAAAGGGTAAATACATGATTATTTCAGGCTCCTTAGGCACAGTATAGGTCACCCAGGAATTAGGCTTGGATTGACTAAGTATAAATTACCTAGAAATCTGTTTTCGGGTGATTAATCCTGTCATCCTTCCTCGACAAAGCCCCTAATGGTTACCACACAATTAAAGAGAAGTTTCAAGATTTGGGGCCTCAGGAAATTAAAGGGGCACTGCTTCATCTTACAGTCAATCACTGTCGGCTGAGCGAGAGACGGTGCTTGGTCAGGGAGCAGATGGAGAGAGAGGACTTTACAATTCCACTCCTTTCCATCTGGACCGTGGGGTTTTCTTCGGTTGGTGTGGGTGGCTCAATGGCTGATGCTGAAACTTGGGACGTCTGACGTCCACTGACGTCACAAGGCGTAAACACAGCTTCTGCCCCCGTGGTCTCCTGTTTAGCCCTGGCCTGGCAAGAGGGATGGTTTCTGTAGTGGCTAAATGGTGGCTTCCAAAAAGATATGCTCACCTGCTAAGCCCTGGAACCTACAGATGGGACCTTATTCAGAAAAAGGGGCTTTGCAGATGTAAACAAGTTAGGGACCTGGAGATGAGCTCATTCTGGGTTGTTCAGGTGGCGCTTGTAACTCAGTGGCAAGTATCCTTACAAGCCATAGAGGAGGAGACAAAAATAAGAGAGAAGAAGGCCACGTGAAGACAGAGGCAGAGCTTGGAGTGATGCAGCCACAAGCCAAGCGACGCCTGAAACCAGAACCTGGAAGAAGCGAGGGACGGATTCTCCCCCAGACGCTGTGAGTTTGCACGTCTAGCCTCCAGAACTGAGAGAGAACAAATTTCTGTTTTTTTTAAGCCACCCAGTCTGTGGTGCTTTGTTACGGCAGCCATGGGAAACTCATTGTGTTTAAGGAGCCGTGGGGCAGCAGGAGTTCCTGGCCTCCCCAGCGGCTGTCCCTCCCCTGGGTGCCGGCTTGGCTGGAGCTCGGGGACAGCCACAGAGCAAAGGACAGTCTGCACAACTCAGTCCTGTCTCGTCCGGCGAGCAGAGCGGCTCTCAGCAGACCACAGAGCCGGGGTGCCAGGATCCCAGTCCGAGAGGCCAGGCAGGAAGCAGCCCCCTCCCAAATCCACTTGCTGGGATGTCATGCCGGAAACAGCCTGAATGTTCTGCATTAGGAAAGAAATTTGTGGTCCTTTTGGAAAAATGCAAAACAGTTTTTAAAAAAAATGCCCAAACTCCCAGTATCCAGATGTAATCATGCTAGTCTATTTCCCTTGAACCTTTTGTGTTGGTCCTAGCTGGTTGTTCCATGTGGTAGAAGGAATGAGAGTGCAGGCTTTGGGGTCAAATGAGCCAGGATTTAAAACCTGGCTCTCACACATGGTAGCTGGGTGACCTTGGGCAAGTGGCTCAACTTCTCTGAGTCTCAGTTTACCTATCGTTCAGGCCAGGATAATAAAACCTACCCTGTAGGATATTGTTTTAGTGAGATTATATACATAAATATATAAAATAAGGAGCAGAGAACTTGCGCTCAGTCAAGTGTAGCCATTATTTCCATATTAAATATACAGGGCAGTGTAAAAGCAACATTTTCTATGTTATTATGAACTCTCCACAGATGTTTGTAAATGGCTGCGTCATAGACCATCAAATAGATCTGGCAGAGATGAACTGATATTGACACTACCTCCCAAGGGTCCCTAAATGAGCTAAGTACACAGCCCCTCCACCACCCTGCTTCTGAGCTTCAGTGGCATTCTCCCCTCCCTCCGCTCCACTTCTTTCCCCACCCCCTGCTGTGAGCTCACAGTTTTCGAAGGTGCAGAAACCAGCTGCCCTGCTTGTACACCTTGAGTACCCTGGGCACTTCAGTTTAGATAAACAAGTGTTTAGAGGCAGAAAATAAGGCCCCCAAATAACCCATTCAAGACTGCGCCTAGCTTTATGATCCTATAAGAAGGAGCTATCTAGCCAATTGGAGGATTAACCAATAAAGGATTTAAAAGACCTTTGCTAAATAAAAAGAACATGAACCATTCTCCAGGAGGCCTCCTGGGTCCTCATTGCATTTAAGGGCTGCATGTGAAGTTGGGTTTATTTTTATTGGTTGTGAGTCATTTGCTCCCACAGCCCTCCTCATTCCTGTAACAATACTCCCTGCTCAGTTACACATGGCATTCTGCACACCTGTCCCTCCATTTCCCAGTTGGGCTGTGTAGAGGACATCCTCACCAAGGGGCCAGAGGCAGCCAGGGAGGGCCCACTTTCTGGTTTTCTGCCATAATGTTGCACATTGGTGGTCAATTTTGATCTGCGATCAGCACCTCAATGGTTTGTTTTGCTGTTTGGCAATGCAAGCCAGGCAGGGGGATGCCTTGGAGCATAGTCTCAGAGAATGGTATCTCCTAAATGAAGAATAAACAACAAAAAGTTTCCTTTATTAGATGTTTCTGCCACATAGGCATTTTGCTAACAGTTTGATAGGTACTTTCTTATTCAATCATTAGAGCAAATTTATGGGACTGGCCTTGTCACTCCCATTTCTTTAGGCCAAGTGAAGCCTGGACAGGTCCCCTCAGCCAGCTCAGGGCCAGGGGACTCATGAGTGGAGGTGCTGGGATTCAGACCAAGCCCATAGCTCCACACTATCCCAGCCCAATGGCTGTGCAGAGGGGTAGGTGAGAGTCACTTGCTCTTGATCACACTATTTCCAAGGCGATAAGTGTCTTAGTCCATTTGTGCTGCTAGAACACAATACCCGAGACTGGGCAATTTATAAAGAAAAGAGGTTTATTTAGCTCACAGTTTTGCAGGTTGAGAAGTTCAAGGCCATGGCCCTGGCTTTTGGAGAGAGCTTTCCTGCTGCATCACAACATGGCAGAGGTCAAAGGGGATGTGGACATGTGCAGAGAAGAGGGACACCTGAGGGACATCCTGGTTTTCTAACAACCCACTCTCATGGGAATTAATCTATTCCCGTGAGAACTAATCCATCCTCATGAGAGGGAGAACTCACTCACTACCACTGTACCATGGCGTTCATGAGGGATCCACCCCCATAATCCAGACCCCTTCCACTAGAACCCCCTAACACTGCCATACTGGGGATCAAATTGCAATGTGAGCTTTGGTGGGGACGAACCAACCCTATGTAAACCACAGCAAATTGCACTAATCACTTCACTTCTCTGAAGTCCCCACCTCATAACAGCCCTGCACTGGGAATCAGGTTTCCAACACGTGAGTTTTGGGGGACACATGCAGACCACAGCACCGAGTACAGTGGCTCTCTACATTGGCACACCGAGCAGACCAGTAACTGACTGGAAGTCTCACCTAGACTTCTTTTCTGGCCAAGAGTTATTAGAATCTGTACTGAGAGAAATCATACCTATATATCAGGAGGCTCGCCTGAGGATACGCACTTTATCATCCTCTAGGTGAGTGGTTCTCTTCTAGAATTCATCCAGAATTGTCCAATCAATCAGATTCCCCAGGGATGCAGTTTGGGCAACTGTATCTCTTTAAAGACAATCCTCAGGTGATCCTGATGCATCTAGTCTGTGGACAAGCATTTGGGAACCACTGCATAAAACATTCTAGATTTTTATCTCTGGATTAAGCCTCCTCATTAGAGAGCTGTAAATCAATTACATCTTTTTAGCTTTGAAAACGACAACTTTTACCATGCTGTGTGGTCATTGGCTGAAGATAAAGGATGTTATAAGATGCAGCCTTATGTAATTCAGAATTAAAGTGTATATATGGGATGATTGATATTGCCAAAGATATAATTCAGTAATCAGACAGGTCTCTTAATTACCTTTCTTTTAGGATTCAGTACAAGAAATAGCTTTGCTTCTCTTTCCTAACTGGTTTTTCATCTTCCATGTGAACATTGCATTCTGATTGAATTTCTTTCTTTAAATTGGCTACTAGGAAGCCCACAACAAAATTTATGCTTTTTTAGCAAACTGTAAAGAACCTTTATATATTTTGCTTCTAACTTTATATCTGGATTCTTTTTTTCTGTCCCTTTCTTCTATTCTTAACATTCCCACCATTGCCCTACCAAATGTAGTTTTTTTTGATCTGTCTGCCATGGTTATTCACTCATAAAATGCAGATTTCTTTCAAATTTAAATTGTTCAGAAACTGGTATGTGACCTACAGTGAATGCAATCAATTAATGTGATAGTGTATTATTAATAGTTTCCTAGAGCTGCCATTAAAAAGTATCTCAAACTAGGTGGCCTAAAATAAGAAAAAAATCACTGTCTCACAATTCTGGAGGCCAAGAGTGTGAGGCCCAGGTGTTGGCAGGGCTGTGCTCTTCTGACAGCTCCAGGGGAGAATCTTTCCTTGCCCCTTGTAGCTTCTGGCATTTGCTGGCAATCCTTGGCGTTCCATTGCTTGTAGGTGCATCGCTCCCATCCCATGGCCAGCTTCTCCCTGTGTCCCCACTGTATCTTCCCTGTCTGTGTCTGTCTCTGTGTCCAAATTTCCCCCTTTTATAAGTGCACTAGTCATATTGGATTAGAGCCACCCTGATGACCTCGTTTTGATTAATGTTATAAAGACCTTATCTCCAAATAAGGTCAAATTCAGAGGTACTAGAAGGTAGGATTGAAATGTATCTTTTTTGGGGACATAAATGTAACCCATAACATAGTATCTCTTTTCCTTTTCTTTCCATTCCATATTTTTCTTGACTATTTTCCTAAGGATCATTTAGCAGGGAGAGACTGTTGGGTGTCGCTATCATATTTTTTATTAAAATGAGTTTAGAAAACACCCATCTATTCAGTTGCCCTGGCCTTACCTGGTCCCAAATGGTCTGAATAATTAATGAACAATTGACTTTACACAGTCTCCTTCTTAAATCTGCCTTTGACATAGGATGTATTTATGAACCTTAGTGCTCCCCGATGGCAAAATCCATCCCTTTCCTACCTCCCTTTAGTCAACAGGGCCATTTTTATTAGAAGGGGGGATTGAATCACTGTAGTGGGACTCTGTTTCTGTACAATCCTTGTTTCATATTTTCTCCACAAAACTGTGTCCCTTATGCAATGCTCTAGAGCAATGGAGACTGTAGCAGGAAAACTCGTTTGAAAGAGTGGGCTCCTATCAACCATTATCTCAAAGATGGAGTAATAGAGGGAGATTTTTTTCCCTCTGCAACCAGGGAGGTCTTAACTACTCACCCACCACAAGTGGAGATGGCATCTCTAGTCTATTTCATAGACTTCTTTTGGGGTATGTTTGCAGAACTTCCACTTCTAGTTGCTTCAGTATTTGCATATGTGAAGGCAGAGCTAAATGCTTCTGCTGCTGAAATCTCTGTGTGGTCATGGAGCAGTGTAGAAACAGGTGCAGCAACAGAACCCTCGGTAAGTGCTGGTTTGACTGTGATGTGGGCAAGCAGCTGCTCTAACATAGATTGTCATGGATCAGCAAGGATCTCAGACTGGCATAGGACATGGAAATGGAACAGGGAGGATGAAGCCATCAGGCTACAAAGGAAGCAGTAAAGCCAGACCAGAGCCAGCACAGAGACGCTCTCTGGAATATTTCTGTCTGGATTTCATCAACAACCGAGAACCAGAAAGGGAACAGACCAAACTCATATGGTAGTTATAGATCTTTATTATTTATACTTTTTTGTGTAAATCAATGCTTATGTTTATAGTTTAGTAAGTGGTAAATTAAAAGCTTCCTTTGGAATACTGCTATGAGGAGATACTGTGTTTCCCTGAAAATTAGACAGGGTGTTATATTTATTTTTCCTCAAGAAGATACCCTAGGGCTTATTTTCAGGGGATGTGTTATTTTTTTTTAAGTATGGTACAACAATATACATTTATTCAAATATAGTTAAGTTGTCTTCTTCTGGAACATCATCAAACTCTCCAAAACCTGAATTCCATCCTGAATTTCTTGTGACTCTATTTCCTTTAGAACCATTGGTCCCAATCTCTCATGTCGAGCAATAGAGCTCTCATGGGGCTCTCAGAGATGAGAAGGGCTGCTCGCCTTCTTTACCGCTCCACAACTAAATGCATGGGTTGTGCAGATACACTGTGTAGCCACGTCCATCACTAGGTTTTATTTTCGGGGTAGGGCTTATATTGCACAAATGCTTAGAAATCCTGCTGGGCTTATTTTATGGGTAGGTCTTATTTTCGGGGAAACACGGTACTTAAATTGAGGGGTCTTCCCCTTGCAGTCACAACTGTGGTTGCTGGAGTGTGCAGAGCAGGGGAACATCTGACTTGCAAAGTGACAGCTCTTCATTCCTCTAAATGCTGCATACTGGTTCCCATCCCCATCAAAACAGTTGTCACTGAGGTCACCTGAATGCCACCTGGTGTCTGAAACCATCACTTTCCTACCTTCTATATAGTCCCCCTCTTCTTTCACCTCTTAGCAGCATTGGGTGTTCTCGAAACACTCTCTTCCTTTATCTTCTGTGACACTCTTGTCTTCTACCCCTCTGTCCTCCATCTCTGCTGCAGGCTCAGTCTTCCTCTACTGAGTTGTTAAATGCTGGGATAAATATTCAAAAACAGGCATTATTTTCTGCAGTTGGTATTTATGTGTCAACTGTCATGCAGTGAGTTGATGGGTACAGAGTTTAAAGAGCTAGGGATGGAACAGCCTTTGAGAATATTTCTGAGTCCCCAGCCATGAGGGCCAGCATTTGTGCTGAACCACACGAGGGGCTCAGGTGACTTTTGCTGCCGGCTCTGATGCTGGGATTATGGGATGCACTTCTCAGACACAGACTCTTCTTTGAGCTACCATCTCGCCTGTTCTTGGAGAAAGGAGGATTCTGAGATTTATGTTGAAACAGAGATGCAACAACAAAAGTAGATACAGAGCAGCCACATCAGAGGTGGGAAAGAAACAGGATCAAGTGCTTGGAGATCATTTAGGAAGGAAGACAAGATAACATCACCAATTATCCTTCCAGTTCTTATCCTTCCAATGTTGCTTGCTTCGTGACTTCATTAGAGTATCACTGTAAAGCATCAATTATTACTTGGACCATTCATACAGTGGATGACTTTGTAGTTTATTTATTTATTTTTTTTTACTAGGTTGAATAGCAAGGCAGTTGCTTGAAATTTCAAGCTCCCCACCTTGCATTTAGAATGCAAAATAAAAGTTGCCTTCGTTGCTTGCTGCAGAATATAAGCATGTGTCAGCCATTTTAGCAAAGAGGCATCATTTGATTTAATTGCAAATTAAAAACCATAAACTACCTTAAACATGGAGCTGATGCTTCCCCAAATCAATACAGTAATTGCACCAGGGCAATTGAGAGGCCCATGGAGCGTCTGTACATTGCATACTAAAAGAAGCGAGTGAGGAGGGCTGGAGAGAATTGGTAAGCCCTTCTGAATGGTTGGTAAGTTGCACTGACTGGCATTTCTTTTTCTCTTTTTTGAGGGTGGCCCGGACAGGCTGACTTCTTCATTGTCTGTGGCAACACAAAAGAATGGCCTCTGTCCCTGAAAAGTAGTTAATAATTCTTTCTGTGTGTTGGGCTGGAGAAGTTCTTGAAGTTTCACAGTCAGGGGGAGAAAGGGACGCTCCCGGGCTACTGGTAATGCTTCGTGTTGAATGTGGATTCTCTGGGGACCCAGCAATTATTTCTTCACGGGCTTGACATATTGTCGCAGCTAAATTATGCCAGTGGAATATGTCTGATTGACAGAGCCCGAGTCAATTGCGCTTTGTTCAGACATTCAAGTGACACTGGCTTTTGTTAAGCCACGGAGTATAGAGCAGTCACCGGCAGGCTCCACTCCGAGTGTCCTTTTGTTCCCTGAAAGGGGTCCTCTGGCTTATTTCAGGGACGGCTTGGACAAAAGGTGAATGAGTTTTGTTGTCACTTTTGCCATAGGACTTGAAGGGTACGGGGCAGACCTCCAGTCCCAGATAGGTCTCGCTGTACTGTCACAGTCCTGAAACGATTTCCTGTAGACACGCATTCCTTTGAGTGTCTGAAGTGCCAGTTAAGATGCAATTGCCCCTGGGAAGGATGAACAAATTAAACAATTAGCAGCTATTAATACCGCAATGTCAAGTTGATTCAAGAGGAGGCATCCTATGTGCCCCATGAGGTGCTCATGAAATAATGGCTGGCCGTGTGTCTTAATTAGTTTATCAAATTATCCAGTCACCTTGCAGGAAGCTGAAGGAACTCTTAGACGCTCCCTGGGTGAGCTTGGATGAGGCAGAGGAAGAGGATGTTGAATGTGGTCGGCCCCGGGATTCCTTCCTTTCTTCCCTGGCTTGGTTGAGAGGGAGGAGGGGATGCTCACGCCACCACCTGTCTTCCCCGGCAGCTGCTAAGATGTATGTGCTCCGAGTGTGAGGTGGGTCCCTGGTCCATTCTCCTCTCTCTCTCCCCTTTCCTCCCAGAACCCCCCTCTCTGGTCTCTTCTCACGTGACTGTACCGCCACCACCTGTGTAGTTTTCACCATCTTCTCTTCTCGAGGGCCAGACGCCGATCTCTGTTTTCCAAGCTATTCTTAGCATCTGAGCCTAGGTGGACACATCCCTGTCGGGCTACGCTTCATCAGTCCCCTGACACTCTCCCCTCCCCACACCAGATCGGAACCCTCTCCAGGGGACTTCATTAGTTTAGGTGACGCCTAAATTGGTCACAGACTTTGAAACCTATCATTATTATTATTTAAAAATGTGATTTATTTATTGAATGGTAATTTGTAGATCTAGTACCTAATTCAAAAGGCACAGAGGGGTAGACAAGGAAAAGCATGTCTCCCTTTGTCTTTTGCCCCAGTTGGCCAATTTCTTTTTTCGAGGCAATCACTATTATTATTTTTATATATCTTTCTGGAAATAGTACATGTATATGTGTGTGTGTGTACATGTATGCAGGTACACATGTATGTGCATGCACTTTCTCTCCTCCCCAGCATGGCAGTTATGAAAGAACATTATTCTGAATCTTGCTTTTTATAAAACAGACTTTCTTTTTCAGAGCAGTTGTAGGTTCCCAGCAAATGGAGCAGAAGGTACAGAGATTTTCCATATAGGCCCTTTCCTCAAAGGGCCTCCCCCATCACCAACACCCTCCACCAGAGGAGGATTTTGCCACAACTGATGAATCTTCATGGACTCATCACTGTCACCCCAAGTCCAAAGTTCACGCAAGGGTTCATTCTGGGTGTAACTCTCTGGGCTTGGGCAAATGCATGATGACAGGCACCCGCCATTGCGCATCTCATAGAGCAGATTCACCACCTTGAAAATCCTCTGTGCTCCGCTGGTTCATCCCTCCCTTCCTGATCCTTATTTTTACGCTTAAAATTATATCGTGGAGATGATTTCATATCGTACAGAGTGCTGCCTCATTATTTTTAATGACTGCATGCTATTTCACTCCATGGGAGTGCCGTGAAGCGTAGGCTGCTTCCAACTGTTGCTTTGATAAACAATGCTGCGGGAACACCCCTTCCCTGTAGCATTTGGCACACAGAGCAATGTTTAGGCTAAATATCCAGAAGTAGACTTCCTGTAAAAGGTACAGGTATTTTAATATCTAAGTGGAATATTGCCAAACTACCCACTGACCCCTATGAATTTCCATGCGGCCGGCACCAAGCCCATCCGGGTCACTTCCTGCACCTGTTCCCTGCCTCCTCCTCTCCACTCGTGTGATGGCTTATGCCTGTGGCTGGATCCGTGGTCCAGCAAGCAGGTGGTTGGCACCCAACCGGGGGCAAAGTTTCCTCAGTGTGCAAAGAGGCATGTCAGGAGGGGAGGTGGGAGCCATGAGCGGAAAGGAGAGAGGAACTGGTGTTTACCGCACATCTTCCCGGGGTAGGAGCTTTCTCCATGAATACCATCGGGCTCCACGGCAGCCATGTGACTTGGGCCACAGTTCTGTTGCTTTCACATGAGGAAACTTGGAGAGGTTAATCAACTTCACCAAAGTCACACAGCTAGTGTCATGGGCTGACTCAGAGAGGTTAATTAACTTCATCAAAGTCACACAGCTAATGTCATGGGTTGAATAGTCTCCCCTCAAAAGATGCGTTGAAACACTAGCCCGCATCTCCCATGTACCTCGGGACGTGACCTTATTTGGAAGTAGGGTCATTGCAGATGTGATTAGTTAAGATGAGGTCATACTGGAGTAGGGTGGGCTCAAAACCCAACATGACTGGTGTCCTTATAAGAGGAGGGAGGTTTGGACACAGAGACAGAGAGAAGACCACCATGTGCAGACAGAGGCAGGGGTTGGAGTGATGTTGCCACAAACCAAGGAACAGAGGCACGGACAGATGCTCCCCTAGAGGCTCTGGAGGGAGGTGGTCCTACCAACACCTGGATTTCAGACTGCTGGCCCGAGAGCTAGGACAGAACAAAGTGCTGTTGCTTCCAGTCACCCAGTTTGCGATACCTTGTCACGTCAGCCCTAGCAAACTGACAGAGCTATATTAAGTGGCAAAGCCAGAAATGCACCCTAAAACGGTGTCCACTTAAACCTCAAGCTAGCTCAGCTCTATTACTTGGTAACTGCTGCCCACGAACCTTCAGTGGGTTCAGAGTCAGGGCCTTCCTTCCAGTTGTGGTTGGGGGGAGGCGATGAACTAGAAGCAGGTGCAGTGATTGGAAGCCCGGTGGTGCTGGGCATTTGGTGTCTGCTCAGCCTGGTGGCAGGCGTCTTTCATGCGGGCTCCAGAGCAGTGGGAAGTTACCGTGTGTCACATTCCCTCGTGGCTAGGACACGGCTCTCTATAAACAAATCCATCTGCTGTGTGGCAGCGTCGGGATTACGCTAATCCAGGCACTGCTGATGTGACATGAGAGCAGCCACTGGGCCCGGAGTCCCGCTGCCTGTCCGTGGGGCGTAGGCTGTGCCCTTTGCAGACGGGCTTCGGGGCTGGCGTGGCTGCCTGGTTACTGTTTACAGGGCTGCCGGGGGAAGGAAACAACTGCCGACTTTCCCCTGTTTCCACAGCAACCGGGAGAGCAGTGGTCCAACTTCTGGGGACGTCCCTTCCAGCCCACAGGCTTTGGTGCATCCTTGTCCCCGAGGCTGCGAGAACAGCGGGAGGCCCGTGCCCGAGCGGTGGCAGGACTGCAGCCCAGGAGGGGCCCACAGAGAAGGGAAGAAAGGGACCAGGCTGCGAAGGCCAAAGAAACAACTTCCCGAGGCCTCCTACTCATTTCGGCTGGCATTGAGTTTATGCGCCTGTCGGAGGTGGCCCTCTGCATTTGAAGGGAGAGGAAACAGTGGGCTTGGGAGGGAAGCCTCTGGGCGGATGCATTGGGAGCCTTGCTTGCAAGCCCATGCACGAGAGTGCAAGGTGATAGGAACTCCTGTCTCATCTCTGTAAAAGGTTTACTTTTGGTATGTGCTTTATAAAATTCGCAGTATAGTAATAAACTCACACATGTAAAAAATAAACAATTGATATATTGGAGGGCATACCCAGTTTGGGAAAAATGGCAAAGGTGTATGATCAAAAAAATTTGGAGGCATTGCTAGAGAAGACCAGGCCATCAATCCCTAGCTGACATTCGGGGCCTTCCTACTCCTTGTGCACCCCTGTCCTCAGGGGTCCAAGTTCTCTGTCTGCTGTCCCACAAACATAGCCTCTGGGCTTTGATCCATGCCATGTCCATTTGCCCTGAATGTCGTGCACGTGTGTGCAATGTGCAAAGCCTGCCTTTGGAGCCGGAGATTTAAAGGTACGAATCTCACCTCTGTCATGTACTAGCTGTGGGGCCTGTGGCAAGCTACCTATTCACATCCCCCGACCTCAGTTTTCTCCTGTATAAAATGTGAATAACAGTCTCTCCCTTGCAGTATTGCTAGGAGGCTTAACCGAGGCCATACGTATAGAGTGCTTGGTATTGTTTTGTACGGGCTTAATGACTATTATTATTATTTAATGTCATTGGCATCATGATTATTTATCTGATTATTTAGTGGTGCAAATCCTTCTTGTTCTCCAAGGACTAGCTCCAGGATAGTCTTCTGCCAACTAAAAAGTTCAGCAGATGAATCATATGAGAAGCTAAGACCTGAATTAGTGGTTTGAAAGATCAAGAAGAAGAAATAACCTGATCAGAACACAAAGGTAAGGAGAAGGAACTCTCGTGGGATGAGACAGGAGACCCGAAGGCTAGATGCAGGAGGGCTGGCATTAGGAAGGAGGAGGGGAGTTACACATCAAACCAGTTATAGGAAAACAAAACATTTCTCAAGTGGAAGCAGACTCTTTAAGTCTTCAAATTAAGAGGTTTCACCAAGGTCCAGACAAGATTACAGAACTAAGGCATTTATGCATAATCTGGTAAAATTCCTGGTAAAGTTCAAGGATAAAGAAAGTCCCACAAACCAACAGCCCCCAGCACTCAGCCCAGGGATATTTCCTTTGCTTCCCGACTGGCTGGATTGTTAAAACATTTGTTGTTACTTCACTTTCCAGTTTTCCTTGACAAGTTTGTAAGACCTTGATAGTAGGGGTGATGCTTTACTTGGATTTCCATCTGTCCCAACATCTGGCCGTGAGAAAACCTGGTGCACAAGACAGGTGGTCTAGGGTACCCTGTATCCAATTTATGGTAGTCTGGTGGTATAGCAGTGTCATTGCAAAACTATCTTGACTACAGATGGTGTTAGTGGCCACCTGCTCTTACAATGTCCTAAAGAGAGTCTCAACTTAGGCTGCGGGAGCCCGGGGGCTTGGTTAGAATCTTTGGGAAGGAGAAATGATAGACAGAAAGAAAGAAAGCCCTGTGCAGCAGAGCTGGACCAGAGAAACCGACTTGTCATCCCCCAGGCTACTCAAGACTGATTCAGGGGTGAGCATCACCCTCTGACACAATGTCACCAACACCACCCCCAGATACAGTGTCACCAACATCACCCTCAGATACAGTGCCACCAACATCACCCTCAAATACAGTGTCACCAACATCACCCCCAGATACAGTGTCACCAACATCACCCTCAGACACAATGTCACCAACATCACCCCCAGACACAGTGTCACCAACATCACCCTCAGACACAGTGTCACCAACATCACCCCCAGACACAGTGTCACCAACATCACCCTCAGACACAGTGTCACCAACATCACCCCCAGATATAGTGTCACCAACATCACCCCAGACACAGTGTCACCAACATCACCCCCAGATATAGTATCACCAACGTCACCCCCAGATACAGTATCACCAACATGACACCTAGACACAGTGTCATCAACATCACCCCCAGACATAGTGTCACCAACATCACTCCCAGATACAGTATCACCAACATCACCCTCAGACACAGTGTCACCAACATCACCCTCAGATACAGTGTCACCAACATCGCCCTCAGACACAGTGTCACCAACATCACCCTCAGATACAGTGTCACCAACATCACCCTCAGACACAGTGTCACCAACATCACCCTCAGACACAGTGTCACCAACATCACCCTCAGATACAGTGTGGCCGTCAGACTCCATTCTCAAAGGCAAGGCCAAGGGGCATGGGGTCCAGCCTCCTAGGATGAGGGATATTCATGAGCGAGGCCGAGATAGTCAGCCTTCTAGCCTGCAAGGAGTGGCCTTTGACCTTGGTGTGTGTATGAGCTAATCAGGAAACTGGGCAGGAACTCAGGCACACGAACAGGGTAAAAGGTGGGGGTTAGAAAAGGTGGCAGCTGGGCTGGCAAAGCAGGCACCCAGGTTCAACCCAGTTGTACATGGGAGTCTCAGGGGGAACAGGAGCCTGCGTGGGACCCCCAGCTGCTCTACTCACCTGCTGTGCAAAGTTGGGCAAGTGCTTACACTCTCAAAAACCTGTCGTAAATAAACAAAATAAATCAAAGTGCTGGTGGAGTTATAGGTATGCAGCAAAGACTCAATGAATATGTTTATTATTAGTGTTTATTTTATTTATTTCTATTTTTATAATTTTTAATTTTTAATTTTTTTTTTTGAGACAGGGTGTTGTTCTATTGCTCCATGCTACCATGCTGGGATAATTTTTTTTTGTAGAGACAGGGCCTCACTCTGTTGCCCAGACTGGTCTCGAACTCCTGGCCTCAAGCAGTCCTCCCACCTCGGCCTCCCAAAGTATATTTCTATTTTTAAGTGTGACAAGGCTATTTCTGAATCTCATTTCTGGTGGGGTTGGGACGGCTCCTGTCCCCTCCGTGTGGGCTGGGCTGACTCAGCACCAGGTGGGTGGGTTGCAGTGTGGGTGCCGGACTCTCTGGTTACTGTTGTGGGAGGGAGGACAGCGGGCAGATGGGCCGGGGCTGGCAGCCAGCACCTTGCTCTGAGGACACCCTCACTGAGCCACAGAGCGGATAGAAAAGTTGGAATTGCCACTCTTCATTTTTGGCTCTTTATTTTGAAATCATGACACTGGTCACACAAGTTCATTCCCTGAAGCCTTTGCAAACAATTCTCACCATCTTTCTTTTCCAGGAAAATAAATTCCCAGTCCCTAGTTGACATGTGGATGTGCATGTCTTTTCCCTAGGTGAAAAGTTAAGGATTTCACCCACCATTGTGAGGTTTTTTGTTTTTTGTTTTTTTTTTATGCATGGATTCATTCAATAAATACTAATTTTTTCCCCCAGTGGAATACACTGAAGTTAGATTTGTGGGAGGCCCAGAAATGAGTAGGATATGATCTTTACTCTCAAGGTATTCACTGACAAACCAGGGGGAGATAAGAAATACACAGAAAGATAGAAAGTGACACAGACGACAGGATAAATAAAGGATTCCTGCGGGAGGCAGGACCAGCGACTCCCGCTAGGCAGAACCAGGAGCTGTGTCTGATAACGCTCCCTGCCCCGTGCTTGTCGCCAGAGACTGGGCTGTGGCTTTTGTACAGAGTGTCCCTTTGTTTATCAAGCTTGTCAAGGAAACCTGGGACGTGAAATAACAACAAATGGCTTAACAATCCAGCCAGTCGGGAAGCAGAGCGTGTGCGAGGAAATATCCCTGGGCCGAGTGCTGGGGACTATTGGTTTGTGGGACTTTCTTGTTTTTGAACTTTACGAGGAATTTTAGCAGATTATGCATAAATCCCAATTCCACAGTCTTGTCTGGAGCTGGGTGGAACCTCTTGATTTGAAGACGGAGGGAATTTGCTTCCACTTGAGAAATGTTTGGTTTTTCTACTGTTATTAAAGAGGTAGGTTCTAAAACTAAGGCTCCGTGAGGTGAGAGATACGAAGGAATTTACCCAAACACACAGGACGAGGCAGGGGCTGATGTGGGTTTTTCACCTGCCGTCATGTCACTTCTCTGCTTAAAACCCTCCGATCGTGTCCCTTCCTACTCAGAACAGAGTCGAAATTATTTTCTCTGGGTGACCAGGTCCTGCGTGACCCGGCCCCTGCCTGCCTCTCCAACCTCCCCTGCCTATTTCCCGCTAACCTGACGTGCTCCAGCCCCTCACCTTCTCGCAGTCTCAGCCCCACCAAGCTCGTCCCTAGCCCGAGCCTCTGCGTCCCACGTCCCTTTACTTGAAATGCTCTCCCTTCAGCATGAGGCGTTCTTGTGGGTCTCACCCCAAATCCCCCTCTCAGAGAGACTTTTCTGGGCCACCTGAGCTCCCCAAGCCACCCTCTATGGTCTAGGCCATGTTTTATTTTCTTCCCAGCACATCCCATCTCCGGATATTTTCTTTCGTCACCCCTTAGCGGAATGACTGACCCGGGAGAGCAGCACGTGGCCTGCGTCCTACAACACACTAGGACAGTCCCAGCTCGTGGTCGGCTCCCAATAGACGGATGTCGATTGAGTGAAAGAACCAAAATCAGGTCCCAGAACTGGGTGTGGAGGGCATTTTAGAGCAGAAAGCGTGGGGTGGTGGGGGTGGGGAGAGAGAGAGGTGTATTTTGGGTTAGGAGGTCGTTTCTACTTCTCTCTGAGCCTTACCTTCGAATGTCAGGCTAGAGAGTCAAAACTGGATTTACTAAAGAGTAATTTGGGCAAAGGTATTAAACCCGTGAGAGTAAAGTTTATGTCATTTTGGAATTGAGGTAATCGCTATCAGTGTTTTAAAAATAGCTTCTGAATCTTGATTGGAAAGACCCTTTTGCTTTTTTAAGGCATTTTTATGGGTCATGCACAATTTCCTTCTCCCAGTGGAGGAGACAGGACAAGGGTAAGGACATGTGTGATGGGTGACGTGCATGTCACCCACAGCACCCAGGCTTGGAGGCTTCGGAGATGGTGCCTCACGTTGACCTGGGCGTCCAGCCCACGGAGGGGAGATCTCGAGTCCAGTGAATGAGATTTACAGAAAGGGCCAGTCCTGACCGGCTGTGAAGATGAGACCAGGAATACGGGGTCTGGGAGCATAGGGAAGTTGGGTTGACTGTGGGAATGTGCCAGTTATGTTAAAGCAAGTCACCTCAATTCCCTCGGAGGGGAAGAGGGTTTTCATATGACCACGGTTGGCATTACCTCTAGAAAGAGGTAATGCTTACAGCTCTTCCAACTTGTAGCAGAAAGACTTTGGAATAATCTCCCTGAACTCAGTGTTTCTCAAATTTTCCCATCAACGGTAGCACCCTCTGGAAAGAACCCAGTGAAATTGGTCCCAAGCATGGAATTTCTAAGAATACTTTAGTGTTTTATCTGACAACCGTTTATGTGAATTGTGCATTTTATATTCATGTCTGTTTTAACATCAAATAATGTTTTAAATGGTCATTGGGTAAAAAAAATGCTATAATTATTGTTTTTTTTAAAAAAATGAAATCTTGGAATAAAATGGATGTTTTTCTAGAAAACATGCTCTGTATACCCTGAGGCTTTGCACACCTCCATGTTCCTTTGGGAGAAGTTGAGTTGGGGCCACAAGATCAACTCTAAGTAGCTCTTGGCTCTGAAGGTTCACAGATCTGGGGGATTCTGTACTGCCAGGGCTTGGCCACTGTGTTTGGTCGCCGGCTGGAACAGCTCCCAGATAGAGGAGGCTCATTTCCTAGGAGCTGAGAGCCGTGAAATGGCAAGAAATGAGGGAAACGTTGGGCAAGGTTGACTCTCATCAGCACCTTTGTTTACGAGTCGAGATGGGCTGGCAGATGCCTCACATCAGCATTATTTAGACATTAAGAGATTCTAATTGGAGACTAGCATGTGTCCTCATCACGGTTGACCTTATTTATGGAGTGGCTGACGTCTGAATGTCAAATTTGCATCAGTGAATTCTCTCCTCTAATAACCACTTTAATATGTAAATAACGCATTTGCAGCAGGGAGAAATATACGTGATATTCCGATGATTGCTTGGAAGATGTGGCTTCCTTCCGTACACGGAGACGGGAGGGCTGGCAGGTTCCTCCCTTTAATTAGGAGACATTGGTTAAAAGATTGAGCCAGAAAGGAAGGGCACACTTGACCTTAGATCAGCAGACGCGTAGACTTCCTGGTTTGTTAATGTACTTAGGTAAGGCCTGGGGGAGACCCAGCACTTAAAGGCAAGGCAGCCAGGCTCTGCCCCCAAGAAAACTTGAAGCCGTTGTAAGATGGAATAAGGGAGGTGTACAAATCAGTATACTTCACAGCACCATGTGATGAATTCATGAGGTAGGGGTGCAAGTAACACTATTCTGTGATTGTCTTATTTGGAGAAACCTGGAAAGGTGTTGTACTAAACAGGGATGTGATTAGCTCTAAACCCCAGCAAGCCCTATGACTGTGACTTAAGTGGATAAGCCTGAGGTGTCTTATGCCATGAGAAGTCTTATGTAGGTAGTGCAGGGTAGGCACAGTAGCTCTCTGTGGCCCCAGAAATCCAGGCTCGTTCTGGCTTTCCCACTTCACTCCCCTGAATGTGAAGGCCTTAGTGCTATGCTTGCTGCCTCATGGTTGCAAGAGGGTTGCTTTACCTCCAGTCCTCATGTCCACATTCTGGGCAGGAAGAAGGAATTGGGAAAAGCGAAGGGGGAAAAGGCCTTCTCTTTCAGAGATTTTTTTTTTTAAATTACAATTCTTGAATTGGATTGCAGACTTCTGACTTTATCTTACCTGCCAGAAGTGTGTCACAGGCCAGCCCTAGTTGGAAGGTGCCCAAGGAGGAGAGGATTATGGGTGGGGGTGGAACAAACAGTGGTGTCTGTCTGTCTGTCACAGGTGCATTGGAGATGGCAATGATGCTACGACATGGGCAAAGAATTTGAAAGTGTGTGTGTGTGTGTCTTAGCCAGTTAGGTTGCTGTAACAAAGTACCATGGAACATATGGCTAAAGCAACAGAGACAGTTCTGGGGGTTGGGAAGTCCAAGATCACGGTGCCAGTGTGGCTGGGCCCTGGTGAGGGCCGACTTCCTGGTTTGCAGACCGTTTTCTTGCTGTGTCCTCATGTGACAGAGAGAGTGGGAGTGACAGAGCAAGCCGTCTTGTGTCTCTCCTGGGGGCAGTACAGTAGTCCTCCATTATCACTGGCTTTGATTTCTGTGATTTCAGTTACAAGTGGTTGAACAAAGCCTGAAAATATTCAGTGCAAAATTCCAGAAATAAAGGATTCATAGGTTTTAAATTTCATGACATTTTGAGTAGCGTGATGACATCTTGTGCCATCCCACTCTGTCCCCCGGGGGTTGTGAATCCTCCCTTTCTCTAGCATCTCCACACCTTGTAGAATACCTGCCCGTTAGTCACTGAGTAGCCGTCTGGGTTGTCAGATCAAAAGAACACAGTACATATGGGGTACTGTCTCGGTTTCAGGTATCCACTGGGGTTCTCGGAACGCATCCCCTGAGGATAAGGGGGGGCTGGTGTCCTCCCATCCTGAGGACTCCACCTTTGTGTCCTAATTGCATCCCAAAGTCCTCATCTCCTAATGCCGTCACCTTGGGGATTAGAGCTTCAACATATGAATTTTGGAAGGACACATATATGCAGCCTATAACAGCAAGTATGGGGGATTGGCACGAGGGGAGATAGGACAGTGTGAGCAGTAATTGGCAAAGCAGTTGGGAGAGTCGGGGATGGTGCAGACGTAGAGCGGGAGCCAGGTGACTTTGTCGTGCACTTTTGGGGAAGAAAAGGAAGCAGGGGCAAGGCCCGGCAGGCCCGCTCACACTGCCTGTTGGCTTGGGGGAGAGGGTGTGTGTGGAGGGGCTGTGCAGCTGGTCACAGGGCCCTGATGGACCCAGGGCCATGGCAGGTCTGGGGTTCTAGAACCTTCCTGTCGGGAAGAGCAACCGGTGTCACTCAGCCTGTGTGCATGGTAGCTGGGTTCCCGCAGAACCACACCGAGTAAGGGGATAAAGAGCCCAGCAACTTCCATCTGCAGCACCCATATTAATAGAGATTAATAGAGAAATGTTAAACAAACAGTGTTAAGGTAATAACTCATAGAGATCATGTTGTTAATGAGGGCAGTTGGCTGCTATCATATTCATTTATTTATTCAGCAATATTTCTCAAGTGCCTACTTAATGCACAGCACTGGGCTTGGTGCTGAATAAGTGCAATGGGAGGCAATCTCTGCATGCCAAGGGCTGTCATTGTGATAGGGAAGACAAGCTAGAATTAGTAACCAAGCCAGGCAGCACTGGGTGACATTCTCAAGTGAGTGGTTCAGGTAGCATGTGAATTCCCAGGAGTTGAGAAAACTGGGTTGCTGTGTCAGCTGGCGTGGTGAGAAGGACCTCACGAGGTGGCATCTAATTTGTGGATCTTGAAGAGGTGATAGGATTTGGATAAAAAGTGGGGAGCATAGGGGGACATACTAAGTCAGGGAGGAGGCTGAGGAAGGAGGTTATGTAGCGCAAGACCATCATCCACCTGGGAGCGGGCCAGGGACTGGGCCGGGGACTGCTGGGAGGGACAGCAGACTGAGTTGGTGTGGAGTGCCGAGTCAGGCCTTGATGGTGCCCCTGTCAGAAAGGGACGGAGGGGTGAAGTGGGTGGCCCTGGAATGGAATCCTGGCTCTCCTCACCACCAACCATGTGTGTGCCCTTGAGAAAATATTAAATAGACCAACCTCTCAGAAGCTCAGAGGCATCTTTAAAATGGAAGCAATAATACTGGCCTGGAGGGTAGAGGTCTCAGGAGGGCCAGGGAGCCGGGTTTGGAAGGTGTGCAGGCTGCAAGCATGGTCTGAGTCCCGTGGAAGGACTGCTCCTGGGGAGACACCCTGCCAGGCTGGTACTGGGCACTGTCACCTACATCCCTGCCATTGGATGTGGACGTCCCGATGCCACCCTTTCCACGGTGGCTTTCATGTGGCACTTGCTGCTGTGGGTCACCAGATTCCCAGAGGACGGCTTTTGGGGGCATCTGATTGGCAGAGATCAGGTTGCATGCCTGAGCCCTAGCTGCAAAGGAGGCTGGGAAATCGAGTTTCAGCGTTTTACCCCAGAGGGTGGGGAAGACCCTGAGTAAAGGAATGGTGTCCAAAGGCGTTGGGTGCCAAGAGCGTAAGTACTATTCCTACAATGTAGCTTGTGAGCTTCTTGTGAGGATTAAATGATGTGATGCATGCCATGCACTTAGCATGATGTCTGGCACAGTAAGCAAGCAGTAAATGCTAGCTATTGTTAGTGTCAATTATCAGTAGCAAATGTGGAGATGCCTAGGGAGAAGAAGCGTGGGGTAATTTGTGCTGACAATTGACAAATGAGCCTCCTGGGGAGAGGAATTCGGCACAGCCCACCACCTGACCCTTGGGATCATAGGCTCTGGGAGCTGACTCAACAGCATGGGGAGCCTGGATTTGTCACGGGAGCAAACTACCCCCTCCCTGCATATAGTAATTCTAATTTATTAAATTGCAGTGATAAATGTAACTTTCTGTCCATGTGTTCTCCTGATGGACTTGTCCATCACATGGCCCTGTCCCCGTGGGAGAGATCTAGGGGAAGCCATTTCAGTTAGAAGTTCACTTGGTGAGCATGAACTTAGAACATGGAATTCTGGTGTGGGAGTTACATGATTAAGAGTTGTCTAACAGCAGGGATTCAGGGGGTACCCTGTGGCTGGACAGGTTCTGTCCAGTAAAATCCCTGGGCCAATGGTACGCTGCTGTGCTGGTGTGCTGGGAAACAGGCCCAGATTTGTAGCATTTGCCAATTCCCATGGTGTAAATATTCCCACCATGACCAATTTCAAGCTACCAACTTGATGTGATGATGTGTACATCATACCAGTAAGTACCTGATATACTCTTTTTTAAAAAAAATTTATTTTATTTTATTTTTTTGAGACAGTGTCTTGCTATGTTGTTCAGATTGGGCTCGAGTTCCTAAGCTCAAGCCATCCTCCTGCCTCAGCCTCCTAAGTAGCTGGGCCAACCAACGTACTCTTCTAAGCAGGTATAAGCTGATTCTAGCACATTACTCCCCTGGACTGAACTGGGATGGACTTGGCTGAGGGTGGCCTCATGAACTTTTACTTTTTCTTCTTTTTAAATTATACCTTTTTTTCCCCTCTAACAGCAAAAGGCCTGGTGTAGAACATTGGAATAAAAAGAGAGATTGAAAAAAAAACCTAAAAGTCAACAGAGCAAACCACAACTTAATATACTGGTATTTTTTGTTTATAGTATTTTTTTTTCTTCTTTGACATGTATTATCTGAAATTGAGGACATTCTATCATGTTCACCTATAAAAAAGGCAATATTATATATGATTCAACATAATACATTTCATACTGTATATCAAGTTTTATAGCCTACTCTACACATACTGTTGTATCGTAAACATTTCCCCACATCATTAAATTTTCTTTGAAGGTGTGTTTTTTAATGGCTGTCTTCTAGTAAGTTGTATGTGTGGCTGTAATTTATTTCACCATTTATTGTATTGTGGGATATTTTAATTTCTCTTTCCTTTTTCTTCTTTCCTTCTTTCCTTCCTTCCTTCTTTCCTCCCTCCCTCTCTTTCTTCCTTCCTTTCTCTCTTTCTCTTATGCTATTATAGAAAATGTCCAAGTGAACATTCTTATAATATTAATTTTTGTGCTTATCTCTGATTATTTCCTTAGGACACAAACTTAGAAGAAGAATGACCTAGAAGAGGGCCTAAGGGTTTTGCACAACCTTAAAAATCTTGATACATTAATGCCACAATGCTCTCCCCAAATTATACTAATTTATACTCTAATTAAATATGGAAAAGTACAGGTTTTATTGCAAAGTTTTTACCAATGCATGTTACCTTTTATTTTATTTTTATATTTTCCAAGTGCAGTGGAGAAAAATGGTAGCATTCGACTAAGTTCGCCTCACACTTTGGAGACATCTATGGCCATGAATGGAGAGATGAAATGGAGGCAGATTCTTGTATGAACCTCTGTTTGTGACCATCTGCCTTCAACTTCTATGTCTGCCCCATCTTTCAAAAAGATGGGGCAGACACAAACGGGTAGACCCATGGCTGAAAGCCATATAGTGCCATCCCTCCACCCATGGCCTCCTTTTCACCCACACACTTTCTGTGACCTTTTCTGCCAACAGTGTGTCAATGAGTAGCTCTCGTAGGTGAGTAAGCTTGTGGCCAGATGGCTGTGCATTTTGATATTTTACATGATTGAGCTGAATTACTATCATTGGGTGTAGGTGACTCAGCTCTGCAATCATAACACATTGTCAGGAGCAGAAAGAACGGTGTGGGTGGTTTGTCAGGCCTTGGGCACAGGGCCCCGTTATGTTGCTGCAGCTTGCTCACTCCAATTTATTCCCAACTTCAATGTATGACTTCCAGCATTGCCAATCCTGGCTTTTGGTTTCCACCTGTGTGCTGGGTGGGGGTGGGAAAGGGAGGGGGGAGAGGCAGGCAGAACAGGAGGACTGGGATGGGAATGTCATTACGGGTTGGCAGAACAGAGTGAGAATATGTTTGGGGGTGGAGGGAGGAATGAACAATGAGACAAAATTCCAACAATTCAGTTCCAAATTGTCAAAGCTGAACACTCGAACTCGTGGGAGAATGGTGCTGTCTTTGTTCTACCACCAGTGGAGAATGTCAACAGCTGATTATGCATTTTAGCCAAAAAGGAGATAGGACTGTGGGCTGTTAGGGAAGAAAGGGGCCAGAGTTTCCAACCACTGTGTGGCCCAGGGCTGTGTAAGAGGCATTTTTCTTTCTTGGCAGTGGCCACTGTAGCATATGTCTCCTCTTGCCCTTCTCTTCTGGTAAAGAACGGCGAGTGTTTGCCGTTCCATGCCATAAGCTGGGTTGGGACGGGCTGGCCAGACCTTGCCATGGTGAAATGTGCACAGGCTGGCAGAGCTGGTCCCTCTGGGGGACACTGGGGGCACCGGCTGGAGAGGTTAGAGATTGTCCCTGTAAGCTGAGTATGACAGTCGCCTTATATGGCCTCTGTGAGAGTTAAGACATCTCCTTAACACCTTTTGGAAATAGAGCCTATATATATTCCTGTTTATCTTTTTATTGTAAAATATACATAATATAAAATTTACCATTGTAACCATTTTTAAGTGTTCAGTTCAATGGCGTTAACTACATTCACATTGTTGTGAAACCACCACCACCATCCATCTCCAGAACTTCTCCATTGTTCAAAACTGAAACTCTGTGCCCCCTAAACAGTGCATTCCTATCCCCCCTCTCCCCAGGGCCCAGTAACCTCTATTATCCTTTCTGTCTCTATGAGTTTGAACTGAGCATGAATTCTAGGTACTCCATATTAGTGGAAACATACACTAAAATGTGGCTTTTTTGGTGGTTGGCTTATTTCACTCAGCATAATGCCCTTAAGGTTTACCTGTGTTGTAGCATGTGGCAGAAGTTCCTTCCTTTTAAAGGCTGAAGATATGCCATTGTATGTGCGTATCACATTTTACCACGTGTACAGAGATACCACATCTGTTTTTCCACCCATCCCTTGGTGGACATTGGGATTGTTTCCACTTTTTGGCTTTTGTGACTAATGCTGGCATGAACGTGGGTGTGCAAATACCTGTTTAAGTCTCTATTTTCAATTTTCTTTTGGTATATACCCAGAAGTGGAATTGCTGGATGATATGGTAATTCTATGTTTATGCACACATATGTTTTAAAAATGAGACAGTAGAGCACTGAACCTGTTCTGCATGATACAGTAATGGTGGATGCACACCATTATACATGCGTCAAAAAAGCATCCAGTGCACAAAGAATGAACCTTGATGTCAGCGATGGACATGAGTTAATAATAATGTACCTGTATCCATTCATCACGATGTACCCACCAAAGCAAGCTGCTGTTATAATAATAGGGAAAACTGGAGTGAGGGGAGAGAAAGAGGGAATATGGGGCCTCTCTGTACTTAGGCTCAACATTTCAGTAAACTTAAAACTGCTCTAAAAAATAAAGTCTATTAATTTTGTTTTTTAAAAAGAGAGAAAGTGCTTCATGTAGTATTGCATTGTGTAGTTCCCCTGTAAATGTTCTTTCTTTTCCCCTCCTGTTGCAATCTCTGCCTTGCTGCCCCTTGGACGTCGTGGGCAGTCCCTGCTCGTTCACCTCACTCTCCTGACCTCTCTCTGGTGCCCAGTTCCCTGTCCCAGTGCCCTAGCTCCCCCTTACCCGCGGGGGATGCGTTCTGAGACCCCCAGTGAGTGTTTGAAACTGCAGGTGGTACCGAACCCTACAAACACTATGTTTTTCCCTGTACATACACATCTATGATACAGTGTAATTTATAAACGAGGCACCATAAGAAATTAACAATAAGTAACAATACAATAGAACAATAGAACAATACACTATAATGAAAGTTATGTGAATGTGGTCTCTCTCTCTCTCTCTCTCTCTCTCTCTCTCTCTCTCTCTGCCTCAAAACATCTTACCGTATAGTACTCATCTGTTTTGGGACCTCAGTTGACTGCTGCCAGCTGAAACTGGGGAAAGTGAAACCACAGGTAAGGGGGACTATGTTTTAGATCATTTTCAGTGTCTGGCCTTCCTCCTTATTTCTGGAGACTTCTCTGAACTCCCTCGTCCATCCTCGGGCCGCACAGAGGAGGAATGCTGTTCACCAGGGGGAAGGATGCAGGGCTCTCGAGAAGACTGGCGAGTGCCCAGGGTCCCCGGGAGCATTCGAAGCAGGGTCAGGACTGGGCCCTGCCTCCAGGGCTCTGGGCAGGACCTGGTGTCAGAGCTGATATTCCAGTTAGCAGCATCGTCAGTGAAGGAGGTCGCCGTGGAACCTTCTAGGCTCCCCCGCTTTCCTCAGGAAGGAACCGAAATTCTTTATTATGATCTCTAAGCCTCTGTTTGGGGCTTCCAGCAACATGGAGACAGTTTGTTTGCTACAAGACACATGTTCTGTACAAAATCAAACAACAGAAAGTGCATGAGCTTGAAAGGAGAGAGAAAGGAAGCTTCCTGGTGTTATAAACACACAGGGTGGTCGGTGTGAGAGTGGCGAGGGGGTCTCACTGCTGCGGCTGGTGGGGGTTTTGGCTGGACAGAGGCTCTGTGTCCTAGAGACTGAGCCTTTTTAAAATTTTATTTTTTTAGTGTACTATGGGGGTACAAGTGTTAAGGTTATGTATATTGCCCATGCCCCCCTCCCACCTCGAGTCTAGAGCTTCAAGCGTGTCCATCCCCCAAACGTTGCACATCTTACTTGTTGTGGTTGTATATACCCCTCCCCTCCTCCCCCCTCCCACCTGCCCGACACCTGATAAATATTATTCCTATATGTCCACTTAGGTGTTGATCTGTTAATACCAATTTGCTGGTGAGTACACGTGGTGCTTGTTTTTCCATTCTTGAGATACTTCACTTAGTAGAATGGGTTCCAGTGGAGACTGAGCCTTTACTGCCCACTGAGCCATCAGGGACTGGACCAAGGCCTGCGGAGCAGGGTGGGAGAGCCGGAAGTGACCGCCCCTCGTAAAGCCCAGAGCCTCCCAGTGCCCCATGGTCTTGGGGACTAGGAAAGCTCTGCCCATCAGCATTACAGTTACTGAAGGGAAATTAACACTCCAGATCTGTATCCCAACTGGATGTGGGGCCTCAATTCCCTGAAAGGCCAGAGATTAACATACAAGTGGTCAAGGACCACTGACGCTCCAGGCTCCTGACAAAAGCAAACCCCAACTGCTCTATAACATGTTTCACAGCCCCGAGTACATTACAACCCTATGGGGGATACGATACTTGTGGAAGACGAGCTAACGATAATAATCATAAAAAGAGACAACCACACAAGAAAACAGACCACGAGGAGAAAGAGTCTGGTGAAACAACAAACAAAAATTAGTGCCCGAGAAGTAAAAATTATAAAATAAGCTGAAAAAACCCTATAAAATAAGCAAGTTTGAAATAAGAAGGGAAAATAAAAGATTAACAGGAGGAGGAGGAGAATCATAATAAAAGAACAGGACTTTCTCATCTATTTTCTGTCGCGCCCGCCTCGCCAGCAAGGAAGACGCGGCAACTGGAGTTCTTCTGACAGTGCTTTAATGGGGTTCCCTTTAGACTTACATGATGCGGAAGACCCAGCCCGGCAGCACGCAGGCTGCTATATACCCTAGAAGCACAACCGCTAAGCTGGGATAGGCCGCTCAGCTGTCAAGCCGCCAAAGCATTGGTCCATAGTAGGATCCTTCATTTGCATGCTTGCGCCACAGGGTAACCGACAATTGCGCGTGCGCTGAACTTGTTTACTGCTCTAGGCAAAGCCGGAAACAGGCGCCATCTTGTAATGGCGTTGACACCGCGCCCCACAATTTTCCCCACAAGGTTTTGAACGCTTTGAGGCAGAGTCCCAAACTCAGGACCCAGCAAGACTCAGTGGGCGTTTGGTGGACGAAGGGAGGGGAGTGGCTGAGCACATGTGGCGTGTGTCTGTATCCTGCCCCTTTCTGTCCGTGGGGGTCAAGGCAGGACAGGCAAGTTGTCTGCAGCGAATAGTCCTTGGGTCTCCTGTTTGGACACCCTTGTCTTTCTTTGCCTTCAGTGGTGTAAGGATGTCAATCCCAGAATCTGGCACGTGCTCCTCTTATAATTTGGCACAAGGGTGAAAGAAATAGAATAAAAGTAACTTTTCTGTTCAAAATGACCATCAATACCAAGAAGCTCATTTTTTTTCCCCAAAAGACTGTGACAAAGAACCCTGCAGACTCCCTGCCCAAATGCACACAGAGCCCACAGCTGTGCACACAGCGCTGTCCTTCCTAATTCTACGGTCATCTTGGAGAAGTGGAAGGCACAGCACTTGTTCCTGAAGACTTGGATGTATGTGTGCTGAGCATTGCAAGCCTGGTCCTTCTGTGCCTCTGAGCTTCAGTTTATACAATGTGTTGGATGGGGTGGATAAGACACAACCTTTCAGGGCTGCTGGGAAGCGGGAATAACTGAGTGAAGACACTGTATAAAAGCTGAAGTGCAAAATAACATAAGAGAGGCTGATCCCTGTCACAGAGCAGCATGCTTCGCTGTGCGGCAGAGCGTGTCTCAGTGTCAGCCGGGGGGTGAGGGGCATTGTGACTCGTAGGGCAGCTCCCCAAGGACATAACGCCCAAGGAAGGCAAGACTGGAAAAATGACTAGAACTAGCCAACCAAATGGAGAATGGGGAGAGGAACATTCCCAGCAGAGAAAGGAGCGCGTGCAAAGCTGGAGAAGAAAGCGCATGGCACCCTGGGAGGAAGCCCAGTGCAGAGGGATGGCGGTCTCCGCCCTGCCTGGCTGCCTCCCTGAAGTCTGTGCCGTTGAAGTTTCTCAGCCCTGTCCACGTGTGCTGCCAATGAACAAGAGGCGCCCCCGCCCCGTTGTCTGCTCCAGGCATCCTGCACCCCTCTGCACCCAGCCCTTCTGGTGTTGAGGTCTCTTTAACCTCACTTCAGTCCTTGTTCTTTCTAGAAGTCCAATGCGCTATCCATTGCACCACAGAGCCTGGTCAATCCTCGCTCTAAGTTTCACCTTTGTCCATTAAATTAGGACATGCCCAGCTCCAGGGCTCTGTCTCTCCTCTCCTGCACGCCCTCCTCTCTCCTAGCTGCCCAAATATGTTCTATTTCTAGCTTTGTTTACGATCCACTTCCCACTTAACTGCTCTTCTTCTTCCCAGCTGCCATTTTATTTTAAATGTGGGGTGAGCGGATGATAGGAAACAAGGTTAATTTCACAGCCAATCAGCACAACACATGCGACAAACATCTGTGAAAACAAGTATCTTAGGAGAGTTAAATAAGGCTCAGAAAAAGGCTTCTTAATATCAGACTTAGCAGCACTGGATCTGGACGGGGACAGATAATGGAATCAAAGCAGGAGGAGAAAAAGGTCCTGAATTACTCAACATCCAATGTTTTGTTATGCACAAGGCGTATTGTTGGAGGCTGAGGGAGACACTAAAATATCTAAGATGTGGTCTTTGCCAGAAGGATGCTATAATCTATTTTAGAGAGATACAAAGAATTTAGAAAGGAAATAAAAAGAGCAAACAGCCAACATTTTAGACAGTTCATTGAGTTCCTTCTCACGAAGCTAAAGAGATATTTTCCCCTACCCTGCGGCTGAACTTTGTTTAGGAAATACAGTTGTCTCGTATGTCACAGGCTGAATTTAGAATGCACACTCACAGATGACCCCGCGCAAGGTGCTCGGAGTGCCAGGACAAAGCCAAGGGTAGGTGCTGGCTTTGCTGTCACTGGATGATTCTGCTTCTTTGGAGTCTGTGAGTAGACGTTCCTGCAATCGTCTCTGGGGAAGTATTCACAGTGATCGGAACTTGAAGCTTCAGGAGTCTATGAAACCGTCTGATGTAGCCTCCCACCTATGGGAAGGAATACTTTCCTTGGTGCTCCTCTCACGGAAATAGGGCAGCTAAAAGACATTCGGTTTTGGGAATCACACAGATCTGGTTCAGATCCCAGTTCTGTTGCTTTTAAGTGGTGTGATCCTAGATGAGTTATTGAAATATTCTAAGCCTGGGATTCTTGAATTGGTCAGGACTCCTGGTTGCAAGTGATAGAAAATCCCACTGGAATGAGCTTATGTGACATTTCTACTGACACTAAATATATGTCTGTTCCCCATACCAACAACCAATTCTTCAATTCTCCAACACCAACTCAGCGTCCAACGATTCGGTTCAACTCTGACGCTAACTATCCAGAGGTAATGTAGACTCCAGAGGTTAAGGACCCAGTCTCACAAGACTTCCCCCACTTCAGATGCCAGTTGTAAGTTCCAGGGGACCCCGGGACCTTTGACCGACCAGCTATAAATTTGAGGTTCCTACAGCTGCCCCCTCCTCAGGTTTGGTAACTGGTTAGAATGACTCAGAACCCAGGAAAACACTTTACTTACTATTGCTGAGTTATTACAAAGGATACAACTCAGGACCATCTAAATGGAAAAGATACACAGGGCAAGGTATTGGCGGAGGTGGGGGTAGAACTTCTGTTTCCGGCTTGCCACCCTTCCAGCACCTCGATATGTTCACTAACCCAGAAGCTCCCCAACTTTTGATGTCAGAGAGTTTTATGGAGCTTAATTTCCAACTCCCCTCCTCTTCTCAGAGGTCGGTGGGTGAGGCAGAAATTTCCAAGGTGATCTAGGGGCCCCACCCTAATTAAATCACGAGTATAAACTCAGGTGTGATCAAAACTGATTCGTGATAAATGACAAAAGACACTCTGATCACTCAGGAAACCCCAAGTGTTTTAGGAGTTCTGTTCCTGGAACCAGGGACAAAGACCAAATATAATGCGTAATTTTATCATACCACAGAGCTTAATTATGATAAGCGGTTTCAGGAATTTTGGGCTCCTGTCATTGAAATATCCAGTGTGAGTTCTAGCCAGAGACCCGGTTCATCTTGCAATTCCTTTTCTCAGCCTCAGCCTGCCTTTGTGCTGGCTACATTCGTAGGCAGGTTTTCTATAAGAGAATGAAAACTGACTGCTAGTAGCCCGAGCTGTGTGTTTCCTTGGAGTTTAGCAACCCCTACAGACAGACAGCTTCTCTTTCTCAATAGTTTCAGAAAAAGAAAATCTCAGAATCTCTCTTTTGTCTGATGCAGGTCACATGTTTATCCCTGGGCTAATCATGTGGCTGGGGTTGGAACACCCTGATTAACTGGACCTAAATCATGCGCTAATCCTTGGACTTGAGTGTGGGCTCCACCCAAACCACAGGAGCCAAGCGTGGGGAACGAGTGGTTCCTCCACAGAAAATGGAGTTTCTCCCATCAGAAGGAGGGGAAATGGCTGCCAGGCAGACAAAAGCAACGGCTATTCCATCCCTTTTTCTTCTCTGTGAAGTGGGGGTCGTTGTCACGTCCCTGTCTCCTCCAACTCCTCTCCTACCATGACCTGTACTTCTAGGACTTTCTACAACATGCAGATGGTGTTTGCTCTGAGCTATATGCCATAGAGCCTCTAGCAATTTCTTCTGAAAGACAAAACCAGAATTTGACCGAGTTTTCCCACTGGGCGATGTTCCTCCACATTTTCCTAGACTTGGATTTATCCTTCCTAGCTTGGTTACACCCTTCCAGTTTATGGAGTGCAGTATTCCTATCCCACCCAAGCCCTTTCAATACTTTTTGTGTTTTTCATATTTCATCTGAAAATGTCAAAACACTGCCCACACATGGCCAGAGCCCAGCTGAGAAGATAGAGTCACTTTATGAGACCTGCCAAATAGGGTTCAGTGCTTATCTGATCATGAATCATGAAAGCTTTTAGGACAGATGGTGTAATCATATCCAAAAATAATGCCCTTTCAAGAGCGATGCTAATTGGATCACATGGCATAAGAGTTTCACATCTGTCACATGGCAGAGACTGAGTTTCCTTAAACTTTAGTTTGTTTCCATTTCCAGGAGTGGTTAGAGCTTACTTCAGTGTGTTCAGTAAACACACGCAGGATGCTAATTATACCAATTCATTCGTTCATTCATCCTGCACATATGTTCTCGGTTCCTTTTATATGCCAGACACTGTTCTATATGTTTTCATCCCTATGAAGTTTTCCTTCTAGCTGGGGGGAGGTGAGTGATAAATAAGTAGACCGATAAGTGAGTGACATCAAGGCAGATAATGATAGCCCCTATGAGGACAACCAACAGGGTAACCATGAATGTGTGTGTGTGTGTGTGTGTGTGTGTGTGCGCGTGTGTGGAGGGGAGCTAGTGGGGGCTGGGTGGTGACATTTCTGCTTGCCTCTGAATGCTGAGGTGGAGGTGGCCGGGTGAGGATCTGGGGCAAAGGGTACCTGGGAGAGAGAACAGCAAAGGCAAACCCCTAAGGTCAAAGTCACCTTCCTTCATCTAAAGATCAAGAGGAAGTTCAGTGCAGCTATTACCTAGTGGATCAGAATAAGGTCAGAGAAACAGCCAGGGGCCACGGTAAAGAGATTGGGTTTTATTTTAATAAAAACCTCGTGTGCCAGTGAGCGCTACATGGAGTAACTCATTCAATCCTCACAAAAATGGTACGAGATAGGTAGAATTATCAACCCCATTTTAAAGAGCAGAAAACTGAGGCACGGGGAAGTTAGGATTTGAAATCAGAGGGGGACTCAGGCTCCGGAGCTGTGTGCTTAGCCACCGTGAGTCAGAAGGAACCCACAGGGTAGTTTAAAGCCAGGGACATGGCCCGCTTTGCATTTTTCAAAGGCTGGGATAGACGGAGAAGGAGCCGGGACAATTGGCAGGAGCTGCTGCCATCGGGGTAGAGCTGGCCTGGGGAGGACCGTGGCCTGCAGCAGGAGGGGCAGGGGGGCTGGGGTGTGTGCAGATGGATTGGAGGCGGCTGGGGAGAGCAGAGAGGCATCGGAGAATGAAGACCGAAGAGGAGGCAGTTCCGTCTCTGCCCCCACAAAGCTGTGGTCGGATGGAAATCCATATTTATTCATTATTCTGGGGGACTAATTGCTGGTGTCGCAGCCACTCATACAGTCATGGGAATGGCTTTTATGCCACAGAGGGAGGGCCACGTCTTCACCCAGGAGGGCTTGGCGTAGAAACAGCCATGTTAATTCTCCTTGCCTTTCTGTCCCCAGGATCCTGGCTCTCCGAGTACCTAGGAAAGCCACATTTTACTCTGCCTTCCTTCAGCCCCGATGACCCATGGAAAGTGCCTGGGCTGCATCTGAGTCTTTAGCGATGGCGCAGCCTGGGCTGGATGGCTTCGTCCTCCGGAAGTCCCGAGTCACATGCGTTCCCTGCACGTGTGGGGCTTCTGACCCCTCCAGCCCTCCTTTACGGGGGCTTTCCTTTCCTCTGCTGCCTGCCCTCCTCTGCACCCTGCAGATCTCAGCTCAGCACCCAGCCCTCTGCAGAATCCCGCCCTGACTCCCCAGCCACCAGCTGTCCCCCTCAACTGACCGCCTCAGGAGTAGGACATGTGCGTGTTCATGTGTGGATGCTTATGCATATGATTGTATGTTTTTATGTGGGTGCGTGTTTGTGTGTGTGCACGTGTGCAGTTGTGTGTGATTGTGTTTATGTGTGTGACTGTGTGTGACTGTGTGTGGGACTGTGTGTGACTGTGTGCATATGTGGATTTCATCTTGATATCCCCAGCACCTAGCAGAATCCCTGCTGTACCAGAGCGGGGGCTGCAAAAGGAGGCTTTAGCTTGTGAACAAAGAAGCCAAGGAAGATCAGTGAAGGAAAAAGGGAGAAGGAGACAGAGATAAAAACTATCCTTTAGCTTCTGTACCTGGGGCTAAGATGGCTTCACGTGGCCTTTGCCCTCCCACGTAGGTACAGTGCGTGGGAAACCAGAGTACAGACGCTAACCCTGATGAATTTAGCTCCTCCTCAGGGAGAATCGTGGCACACTGGCCAGTCCAGTTGTGGGGGTCCCTGCTCCACAGCAGCTCCGTGTGAGTGGGCTTTCCCAGTTGAAATGTTCAATCGCTTTTCCTCCATTATTTCTCTTCCCCAGAGCGAATTTACCTTCATGCCATAATTGCCATATTCAGATTCTTCCAAAATGTCACTGATTTGACGGCTGCCCTGGCCGTGTCTGCGTTGCTGTGCTCCTTCACCGGGGCGAGAGGGAGGCCCGTGGCAGCGTTTACCTTCCATTACACAGAGTGGACAGAACAGAGGAAAATGGGAAAAAATAGGTCGGTGAGGGGAAAAGAAAACTATGGGTACTTGAAAAAAAGCAACAATTTTGAAGAAAAGAACAGACAAGAGACCCATGCATTATGTTATTAACTATATTATAAAACGTGTTCTCAAATGCATTCCTTATTTTAGCTTTCACTTGTTTGTTCATTCATGCATTGTTGTCTCACTAGACTTTCATGATGCATAGCCCACAGGTTGTAGGGAAAAGGACCACAGGTTAGGAGTTCAAAAACAAGACCTTGCTGTTTGTGAGAACTGCGCTGCCGGACAGGAGGGGGCACGTGTCCACCAACCAGCATCCTCATGCGTTAAAAGGCCAGGCTTTCTTTCACACCTGGGTAAAATCCAAGGCTCCTTCCACGGTCCATCTACCTTGATATCCACCAGGGAAGAGAGGAGCCCCATGCCCCTCAGGTAGGGAGGACAGGGCAAGAACATGTTCCCCGGGGGAAGAGGAGGAGAACCTCGGGGTCGTGAGACAATTTTAGAAAGTCTAGTTGGTGGGGGTGCTGCTAGCATGTATTTGAAGGAGGTCACCGTATTTGCTCTGCAAAATATTTAGGATCACAACAGGTAACAGTATTTGTGTAAGGGAATAAAATGAGGAGAGTCTATATATACATTTTGTGTGTGTATGTATATATACACACACATATATGTGTATATACGTGTCTCCAGAGGAATACAAGATTATGACATTCGTGATCTGTTTGCTGGGTAGGATTTTTTGTTTTTTAACTTTTAGAATAAGTGACAAGAGGCCTGCAGTAACCAAGGGGCTGATTTCCTGGGCACGTGGTCCAGGTGCCATGGAAACGTTAAGATGACTTACATGCGGTCTCTGTCCTCCAGGTGTCCCTAGCCTGGTGGGGGTGACAGATGAGCAAACTGACAAACTGCATGGTGGATAGAAGGTGGACAGCAGTGATATAAGTCACCCGTGACGAGAGTGTGTAGCAGAGAATAATTTGCTTTGGCGGAGGGTTTCGGGGTGTTTGCACGGAGGAGGCGACAGCTGAGCTGTGTGTTTGTGGGTGAGCAGGTATTTTTCAGGCACAGTGGGCAGGACGGCTGAGCAGGAAGGTGCACTAGGGTGGAAGCAATTGCCCATGGAGGGACAGAGCACCGTGACCGACCAGGGCTGGCATGTTGGAGGGCCCAGGAGAAGTTTGGGGGCGCTGGAGGGTGGGGTCATGGGAAGAGCAGTGGGGGATGCTGTGGAGGGAGAGGGGAGAACATTGGAGCCCACGCTGGGGTGTTCTGACTTGCCCCTGGAGTCACGCTAGCTAAACAGGAGGTCTACGTGGCTGCCCACCCACCTCCCCCTTTAGTCTTAGGGGGAAGAAAATCACTGCTTCTCAGTTACTTGCCAAGTAACTGTGGGATTTGCTGGCCCACGCTGTAGCCTTGTGTATTAGTTTGCTGGGCTGCCAAGACTAAGTACCATAATTTCAGTAGCTTTCTTACTGTCCCCCAGTTCTGGAAACTGGAAGTCTGAGATCAAGTTGTCAGCAGGGTGGCTTCCCTCTGCAGGCTGTGAGACAGAATCTCTTCTAGGCCTCTCTCCCCCCAACTTTTGGTGATTTTTTTGTCCAGCTAGGGCACTCTCTGGAACCTCCCCCATCTCCGCCTTCATCTTCACGTGGTGTCTCCTGTGAGTCTGTTTTCAAATTCTCCTTCTCATAAGGACACCAGTCACTTCGGATGAGGCCCGCTCAGTCTGATCATAACTAATCACCTCTGGAAAACCCTATTTCCGTATGAGGTCACAGCCGGAGCTACTGGGGGTTAGGACTTTAACACATGAACTTTTGAGGATACAATTCAACGTGTTCTCTGCATAAAAGGCCCCTGGAGGAGAGAAAAGAAGGAAGACGGAGAGAATAAAGTTGAGCCTTATTGGTGTTTGAGCACCCGTCCATCTGAACATGGGGAGTTCACAGGTGTTCTATGAAAAGCTTTGTGCTCCCTCTAAGCCCCTCCTCCAGCCAGGCCCAGGGCTTCACTCAGTAGCCTTTCCTGCTACTGATAAAAGTATTGTCTGTGAGGAACTACGGAAGCCATCAAGTTGCTTCCAGATCTCTTGGGAAAAAGACAAAGTGGGAGTTTCCTTGGCAATTGCAGGGTGCAGCAAAGGTGGAATATTTAGTTAGAAAACACTATTATTCGCCGTCTGCTGTGTTGTCGACTTTGTCCTGTGGGTGTGTGCTTTCTACCACAGTGGGAAAGACAGAGGCAAGATTCTAAGTTAGACAAGCTAGCAAGGCAGAACACAGGAGACGGGCCAGATTCAGGAGCAACAGAGTTTGTGTCTCTTGGAAGCTTAGGTTATTTCCATGGAAGAAATTCAAAAGTGGGCTCCAAAGTATTTCACTTCTTCAATGAGCATCCTCATTGTGGACATCTCATTCTGAACACCCACAATCAGTCACAACCAGAAGGACAAAGAATTACTTGGGGGACAGGAGCACTGAGGACCAGTACAGCCTCTCACCTGGAGCCGAGGCCAACCCCCAACTCAGTGACTGGGTCTGCAGGTTCCCAGAATCTAAGTGTAGAATTCGGAGCTCAGGTTCCCAGCCTCCCTTGCAGCTAGGATGCAGCCATGCGGGATTTCAATGCTCATGTTAGCAATATGGGGAATATAGCACTGGCTGTTGGTGGTTGCTCTGGCATCTGGACATTTCAGACACTGCAGGGATAATTTCTCAGGGGCAGCAGGTCAAGTTCCTGGTTCAGATGGTTTGGGTGCTCGGGACATGGGGGTGGGGTGATCAGGTCAAATTCTGGTATTTCATCAAACTCAGCGCTCAGTAGCGGCAGTGGATGCTGTTTCCACATCAAGCCAGACCTGCGGCTTGTATTTTGAATGTTGCTTCTGGACACGTAGCTTCTAGGCTGTTTCTTTATCCCCCTGTGACCTAAGTGATATCCTTTAATACTTCCTTTTTCTGCTTAGACTAGCTGAAGTAGACTCTGTTGTTTGCAACTGAAAACCACGATTGATACACTGTGTGTTTAAAATGATTTGTGGCAAAAATGTGGACCAAAAAGCAGGAAAGAAGAAAGGAAGGAAGGAAGGAAGGAAGGAAGGAAGGAAGGAAGGAAGGAAGGAAGGAAGGAAGGAAGGAAGGAAGGAAGGAAGGAAGAAAAGAGAGAAGGAAGGAATAAGAAGGCTGACCAGTGGATTGAAAGCTGGAGGCTCTGGTTTTAGAGCTGGGTGGTAACTTTGGCAAGTTGTTTCTCATGCTTGATCTCTAGAGAATTCACAGTGTTATGAGTGGCTTTTTAAGGTCCCTCTGGTTTAAGTGTCCTTTGAAACAATGCAATAGTTCAATGTCTATATGACATTTACTTCTTTGAGTTTGTATTTCTTGCCATCAAAAGAGTGGAATCAGATAAGATTTAGATGGGATCATAGTCGCTGCCTTAGATCAATCTAATAAAAAAAACCAATGTGTTTCCTTCTTGCTACAGGACAATGGGGACAGCGTCACCCACTTCCCCAGGGCAGGGATGGGCTCTGGGGTGCGAGGGGAGAGAGTGAACAGGGCAGCAGCAGGCGGCTCGGCCCAGGCTCCCCTGCGCCTGCGGGGAGCTTCTCCTTGGCTGGCGGGTTTCGCGCCATGAAGCAGCACATTCCTGTCTTTCACTGCGCGATGTAAAAGTCCATGAGATGAAAATATAAAGGAGCCATTTATCAAAATCTTCAGCGTTGTTAAATCAGTGAACTGTGCACCGGCACATTTGTTCTTATGAAGTGTCGAGATGGCAGTAACCAGTGACTGTCACTGTATCGGCCCAGGCGGCTGGGCTCCAATAAAGTAGAAATATAACTTAGCGAGTTTACTTAAAAAGCCCACACAGCCTGGGCCCTCTTGGTGGCATAGGGTGTGCATCAGGACTGTCGGCTCTCTGCTCGGTTCCCTCCTGTCCGGGTCAAGGAGCGTCTTCAAGCCTGTGGATTCGACGCGTTTGTGTCAAGGAGGGAGGTGGCCGTAGAAGGGGGAGCTGTTTTCACCATGAGAAACTTCCCCTCATTTCCAAATTCTTCTCTCAACCGGAAAGGGGGGCAGTGGTGCCGCTAGTGCTGGCACTCCAGCTGTGGGGGTGAAATTTGGTGTCAGCTTGGCTGATAGAGCCCGGCTGTTTGGTCAAACACCAGTCTGGACATTGCCGTAAGGGTGTTTCTTTAGATGTGATTAATATTTGAGTCAGTAGACTTTGAATGAGGCAGGTTACCCTCCCTAATGTGGGTGGGCCTCGTGCAATCAGTTGAAGGCTTAGCGAGCAAAGACTGAGGGGTCAATAAGAAGAAGGAGTTCTCAAGATTGCATCATAGGGAAATTGCCCGAATTTTCAGCCTGCTGCTCTGCGGAATTCAGACTCAAGGCTGCAACGTCGACTCTTACCTGGATGTCCAGCCCACCAGCCTGGCCTGTAGAGTGTGGACCTGCCAGCCCCCACATTGTTATGAATCAGTTCTTCAAAATAATTCTCTGTCTGTCTGTCTCTCTCTATATCTCCTATTGTTCCTGTTTCTCTGGAGAATCCTGACGAATACACCAGCCCTGGCTCCCCCCCCTCCAACACACACCTCCGTCAATTGATGCTTTCTGTGTAGCATCAGTGTTTCTGTAAAACGGGGATAAAATGACATTGCTATTAAGTCTATGAAGAGTTTGAAACTATGCTCCCATCATTTCCTGGGTTCGAATCTCTTCCTGAGCTGCACCCCAGAATCAGCTCTGCAGCCTTTCAAGAATACAAATGCCTGGGCCCCTTCTGAGATTTCCATGTCAGTAGACTCAGAGCAGGTGCTGAGCATTTGTAGTCTTTAAAATGTGCCCCAGGGGAGTCTGGTGTTAAGCACCATCAGCGTTGTAATCCTATCCGACTTCCTCAGCATCCAAACACCGCCATGATCTGTCACTGTCTAATATTTCACCATTTCATACCCAAATCCAGACACAGTAAACCTCCACGCCCTTCCCCTGTGTTTTTGTACACACTCTTCATCTTCATCTGAAATCCACCCCACCATACACTGCTCCACCAACCCCCGCAAACTCCTATTGATCCTTCAAAGCCCGGTGGAAAGGTGCTGCTTTTCCAGGCCTCCAGGGCCCCTGCCCTGCGTCCAATAACTCTGTTACGATATTGATCGCATTAAATTGACATCTAACCACAGTTCTCTGTCTGGCTGCAGACTCTTCAAAGTTGGGCATCACATCTTTGCATCCTCATTGCCCGGCATGACGCCTGACATATACGAAGCTCAATAAAGTTTTGCTGAATTTGAATTACAAAGCAAGCTCCTCTTGTGCCTGTTTCCACGCTCGCCAAGCAACATTTTGATAACTTTTACTTCCCCGGCAGCTGCTGCTGCTGGAGCCGGCACGTGCTCTTTCAGAGCAATGTGCATGTCTGGGCCACATGACGGTGCATTTATTTCCAGCTGTAAATTAATAAATAGGAGTCCTGGTTTACACACACGAAGTCTGTTAAATAAATGGCTTGCCTATGGCCATAGCTCAATTATCCAAATACAGATGATCCTCCCAGCCTATTATTTGCAGACTGCTTTTTATTTATTATCTTGAATCTGCTCTCCTTTTTGGCTCTTCCCAGTCCCTCCTCTCCTCCCCTGCACGGATAATGGAAAGCTGGTAGCGAGGGTGACCCCATCCGAAAGGTGATTTTATGAAGCATTGGTGGTGTTGAGTCATCAACATTGCTGATGGATTTGGCTGCATACACACCTAAGGCAAAATCCACCAAATGTTGGTGTGCAGGATCTCCACGCCATTCCTCACCTACCTAGGCTTGCTGCAGCAGAATCTAGCCTAGGACTGTGCCCTGTGAGTTCTGCCAGGAAGACAGGACGCTTTGCTGCACAGTTGGAGGGAGAGTGATGGGGAAGGAATCAGGCTGGCTTGTAAGTAGGCACTGATCTCCCCTGCTTTTAGGTTTGAGACTGACAGACCACCCCATGTATTTTGCCCTCGCAGATAGTCTGAAATAAAAAACAAACTGATTTTTCTCTCTACTGTGGAAGAGATGCATAGGGCAAGTTATGTGGGAAGGGGCGTGGAGCTTCCATGCCCTCTCTGGCAGCCCATCTTCTAGGGTCCCCCACATATCTGGCAATCTGGAAGCTCTCTGAATGCGGGCCTTTTTGGTTTTTATGGAGGCTTCGTGATTGATGATATCATTGGTCCTTGGTGATCAATTCAACCTTCAGCGCCTCTCCCCTCCCCAGAGGTTGGCTGGTGGGGCTGAAGGGCCAACCCTCTGCTCACATGGTTGGTTTCCTTGGCCACCAGTCCCCATCCTGAGGCTGTCCAAGAGTCCACCAAGAGTCACCTCATTAGAACAAAAGATGCTCCTCTCACCCAGGAAATTCCAAGGGATTTAGGAGCTCTGTGTCAGATGTTCCTATCGCTAAGGAAACTACAAAACTCTTCGGAGCTCTGGGTCAGGAACCAGGGTCAAAGATCAAATATTAGAACAAAAGATTTTCCTAGCTCCCCTATCTACAAGAGTTTTAGGAGCTCTATATTAGGAACTAGAGGATGAGATCTCTCTGTCTCTGTCTCATGCTCTCTCATTATACCACAATATCACGGGTAGCTCTGGCTGCTGGCATTTGCCTTCTAGCCCAGTTGTGCAGAGCAGGGTCCTTGAGCGAGCTCTTTCTCATAGCTGGAGGAGGCCACAGGGACCTGGGCAGAAGACTCTTCCATGGGAGAACCCTGGAGTCAGGGTGGTACAGTTGGGAACCCCAGCTAGGGATTAGCTGGCTGGCTCCAACCCCCTCTACCACCACCTTGCGTAGAACAAGGGCAATCTCCACCTCTTGTCAGTTTCACTCGAACCTGGGATTGGCTTACTATTGTCTAATGGACGATAAATAGTTTTTTGGTATAAGCATGTCTGTGCAATATTTGGGACATACTTAAAGTAAAAAATTACTTATTATCTGGAATGCCAAACTGACTGGCTGCCCTGTGCTTTAGCTGGTAAACTCACTCACCTGGTGTCATTTTGCAGTTGGAGGGCTTTGGTTCTCCTCTGTGTGGCCCCCTGTCCATCAGTAAACTGGATGGGACTCCTTTAAGGGGTGGGCTCAGAGCAGCATTTCAAAAGGGCAAAGGCTGTAGGCCTTTCAAGACCTAGCCTTGGACGTCACATAATACCACTTCCTCCTCATTCTCTTGGTCAAACAAGAGTCACAGGGCCAGTCCACATATGATGGACAGGAAGTGGGCTCTAACCTTTGATGGGAGGAGCAGCAAAGAGGCACAGCAAAAGGCTATGCATCTGGGGATGAAAAAATTGCTGCAGTCCTTTCTGCAAACAGAGAGTCAACCTTCTTTCCCGTCACTTAACAATTGCCTTGTATTCTACTATACCATAACTTTTTAAATCCATTCTCCATTTTTTAATATTCAGATTATTTCTTTTTATGTTGTTATGAACGTTGTTTTAATAAGCAGAAATTTTTGTGTATTTGTCTAATTTTGTATACTTTTTTCACTCGAGTGAGAAATCACTGCCTTGATTCAGAGCCCGGCTTTATCACTTACTAAACGTGTGTCTGGGAGGAAAATCACTTGGCATCTTCATGCCTCGGTTTCCTCATCTGTAAAGTGGAGACAAAAATATGACTCATATCATGGGGTTACTGTGAAGATCAAATAGGTACTAAATATAACATGCTAAGTAACTGTTGATCATTATTAAGATAATTCCTGGAAGTAAAATTATTATGCCAAGGGGTATCAAGACATATTTAGGACAATTGCTATATAGTAAATCAAAGGGACCATATTTTGAATTGAGAAAAACAAGTGCAAGTTCTAAAGCCTCGTGGTTAAGAATTAAGACTTTAGATCAGGCGTTAGGAAACTACTGCTTGTGGCCTGTTTTTGTAAATAAGGTTTTGTTGGAACACAGCTATGCCCTTTTGTTGTGCATTAGCTACTGCTGCTTTTGCACTACAACGGCAGGGTTGAGTAGCTGTGGCAGCGATCAAGTGGCCCACAAAAAACTGGAAATATTTACTGTCTGGCTCTTTATGGAAAGTTTGCCAGCCTCTGATTGAGAGTGAGAAAGGCCTAGCTCGAATCCACTGTCTGCTGAACATCCTCCCTGCTGGTGGCTGAAGCGTGTGGTCAAGGATGGTGTTCTTATTACTAGCATTCGCATGACTCTCTCTCCTACTGTCTTGGTAGGTACCGAGCAAGGAGGCCGGCAAAATGGTTTCATCCACACCAAGTGGAAGAGCTCTACAGAGTAGCAGCTGCTTATGTGCAAGGTGCTATGTGTGCTGTATGTGCATGTGCATCTGTGTGTGCGTGTGTGTGCTCACGTGTGTGTGTGTGTATATGCATGCACATGTGCACGAGTGTGTGTGTGTGTGTGCACGCATGGCCAGAGGACTGACGGGTAGAGGGGTCATTTTCCCTGAGCAGTTTCCGAAGTTTTCTATGCTTTTAATAGATACTGCTGACATGACTGCTCTGAGCAGTCTGACGAAAGGTCCAGAGGAAGCAGTGTGAAATAGTGGCCCATGTGGGGAATACGTAAAAAAGGTCACCAGTGTAGGCAGGAGCCTTTTCAGTGTTCCTACTCACCCAACGGTAATGGCACCAGCCCTCCCAGCAGAGGGTCTGTCGCCTCCCCCATTCCCGATGCTGGACCGTGGCTTCCCCTGCACCCTTCCCATTGCCCAGGTGAAATCTGGTTTCTCCCCTTCATTCTGATGACCGAGTGCCATCATACGCTCTCCAGTGGGTGGACTGCGGTGGGGGTACTTGTTAGGTTCTGGGTCCTGCATGTTACGTTGGACATTAGTAAACTCGGAGACCTGATGTGTGCCATCTCCTTTCATTCTAACACCAACATTGTGAAGCAGGTCTTCTTAGCTTCACTTTATAGGGTTTGAAACTGAAGGTCAGAAGGTCGAATAATTTTCTCAAAGCCTCACAGCCATGTAGTGACCGAAGCTGGGATATGACCCATGTGACTCCAAAAACTTGCTCTTTCTACTGCACTAGACCATCAATAGTCTAGAAGAAAAAAAATGCCGTTGTACAAACTTTACAATCAGAGTCAGGATGGGGTATATACCAAACAGGAGATACATAGAAACTAGAAGAATTCAGAAGAAGAAAGAGAAATCTTATGTAGATGGAAGCATTTGAACTTGATTTTAATTCCATAGGACCAAGAGAGAAAAAAAATATGTTTTTCCTTCAAAACTGAGATGTTAGATAAAATTAGGGGGAAAAAGGACGTCAAACCAGAATATGTTGGGTCGAAATTTGGGAGGTGAATGATAATCTTAACTGAAGAAAAGAAGTTTATTTTAGTCAATGGAAGGGGTGGGCCAAGTGCAGTTTTTGCTGCAGGCCACATCTCCTAAGGGACCCAGATGTTACTGTTCTAAGTGGGGACTTTAGGGATGAGTCCATCATGGGCCCAGGACAATGTTTAAGGCGGAGTCATCATCACTTCAATTGGGTTCTTTCCTTGGCTCTTACAGTTACCTGGTCTCTGCAGCACTTGCTGGTGGTGGAGCCAGTTGGGGGCCCCTGCTAGGTCCTGGGGGCCCCCTCTCTGCCCAGCATGTGCCCCTTACAAGCCCGTGAGGGAACAGTTATTATTCTGCACTGCTCTTCAGACCATCTGTCTGTGGACTGCAGTCCCCAACCTCCACATCTGTGAACGGAGGCCTCTGGGAGCCACTTCTCCGGCCGAAGCGAGAGCTCAGGCTACATTCTCACCAAAGCTTCCCGAGGCCACGAGACACACGTCCTCAGGCCTTTGAGGAAGCTTTTCCTAAAAAGAGCTCAGGAAACGCCTGTTGGCCAGAGGAAAGGACGAGTGTGTGAACACAGCCGAATGTCTCTGTCATTCGCTGCTGAGCCCACTGCTGCGAGGAATTTAGGCATTTCATTTTCAAAATAAGATTCGCTGCTTGGATGTTCAAGCTGGAGCTGGATGAGATTAAAGACAGTTCAGCTCTATCTACCCTCAGATGGTCTGATTTGATTGGTCTGGGAAGAAACCTGGTAACGGTGTTTGTAAAATGCCCCCCTGGTGATTCCCATGTGCTGTCAGGGCTGAGAACTGGTCAGATGTAATCCAGCCTGAATCCTCTCAATTTACAGTTAAGGAAACTGAGGCTCAGGGAAAGGCTACAGCTTGGAGGCCCTCTGCCATGAAATGAAATGCAGAAAACCTGCTTAACTACCTTTTCTTCATATCGTGTTCCTTGCTCCTCCCTTCTCCGTGTGTACAGGAGAGAGATGGTATTGAACTTGGGCCAGTGGTCAGGACCAAACACCTGCCCTCCACTAACTCCTCCCTTCCTGGATCCTCTCTGACCTGCTGCTACCTCCTGTTCACTTTTTGTTTCCCAAGTGGCTTGGGTTTAATTTTTGTTTTAATTGATAAAATGTCCCTTCTGGAATGTCATGTCTGTTTTTCCTACTCTTTCTCCTGGAAGCAAATGGGAGAGATTTATGGCTCCTTGTAACATCCCAACCTTGTTTAGAAATTGCTTGTGATTGATTAAGTAATAAAAATGCTTTTAAGACAGGAAGGTAAATCTCCCTGCTAATTGCTCCGTGCTTTACATTAGAACCTTGTTACCCTGCCTGATGCTCTCCAGGGCTGGACAACTTTGTAACTTCCATCACCCTGAAAAGTCACATTGGAAGCATTGTCTGCAGCTTTTTTTCCAGGACCGAGACTGTTAAAAGACACAGACAGATAATTAATGGGCCAATAAACACAACCGGCAAAGCATTTGGAACATGAGAGCCAATCCCATCTTCCCGCAGAGGGTGAGTTCCAGCGCTCGTCTGGGCGTGCAGACGGGAGCTAAGCCCTAGTGCAAAGGTGGTCCAGATGGGATAAGGATGGGGTTTCTCAACCTCCACCTGTCCCTTCTCTCTTTCTAGTCCAATAATCTCGATACCCTAAGCGATGCAAAGATCATAAGTCATATTCACTGGCCTGGAGCCAGAAGGGGATGGGACTTGCATCCTAGTAGGGAGGACACATCCTAGTAGGCAGGGCACGGGGATGATGTTTGGTCTACCCAGCCTGGATTGAGATGATTGGCCAGATATGTGGGCCCTGGAGAAATACAGTGATGCGGCCGTCACCAAATTCATTCTCAATCTCCATCAATAGAGCCGGTGTGCTTTTATACAGCCCTCTGGAGTTTTCAAAACTTTTCAAAGCTACGAGTAAGTAGGTTTGAGATGGTTAACAGCTCCCTGCCCTTCTCCTGACTGCTGTCTCAGCGGTGCCCCATCCCCTGGGACACAGGCAGTTTTTTTTTTTTTTTTATCAGTGTAGGAGGCCAGGGGAGTGTCCCATAGGGGAAGGCAGGAAATGGGCCCCAAGGGAAGGGTTTCTGGTGTCAGGGGAAAAATATCCAAGGGAAACCGTGTCCAAGAAGAAACTTATTGTCTCACCTAGGGCCAAAGTCATCTGACCCTTCCCCTTTTACCACACGTTTGTAGTGACAGCATTTGAGACATAGTTGCCTTGGGGGAGACCTGATTATCCAGAACATTCTGTCTGGCATAGATGGTAGTGATAGCAAGTTATTGAAAAGAGTGACAAGAGGAGTAATTTGTAATTGGTCTAAACTCAGGAAATCCTCTAGTGCCCTAACATTATGTGCTTTAGGCTGAGTGCAGTGGCTGACACCTGTAATCCTAGCACTTTGGGAGGCCGGAGTAGGAGGATCACTTGAGCCCAGGAGTTGAAGACCAGCCTGGGTGACATACTGAGACTCCATCCCTACAGATAATGAAAAAGCAAATTAGCCAGGTGCAGACGTGTGCACACCTGTAGTCCCAGCTACTCATGAGACTGAGGCAGGAGGGTCTGCTGAGCCCAGGAGTTCAAGGTTGCAGTGAGCTCTGATTGTGCCACTGCACTCCAGCCTGGGTGACAGAGCGAGACCCTGTATCAAAACAAATAAACAACCTATAGGCTTTAAAAGCATTTTCCTGGGGATAGTACACTTCCTTCATCAAAATTTTAAGGGATTCACAATGCAAAAATAATTTTTGAAAATTTTCTGAGTTGCATTAAATCTGTTAAAAAGGTGGCAGGAGAATTAATTCTGACGTGGAGGTCAGGGAGGGCTTCACAGAAGTAATGACTTTTGGACTCAGCCTTGAAGGGAGATGGGGTTCTCCAGGAGAAGGAGGAGGAGGATTCCAGCAGAGGGGGTCTCATGTGTACAAGTTTAGTTCTGGAAAAGCATGTCATCCCTGCAGACCAGAGAGAAGGCAGGCTGGAACGGAGGGAATGTACCTGCTCAGCTGGTGCCCAGTCGCTGAGGGATGTGCTCGGATGCAGGCTAAGGAGTTTGATCTCCTTCCTGTGTCTTTTGCATCAGGGATCTCTTTGGAACAAGGTCATGACCAGCTCAGAGGGGGTCAGTGGAGCAAAGCAACCTGATGAGCAGTGAAACCTGAAGGGTTGAGCATGGTAAGGAGAGGACCTCCACCTCAAATATATGCCGTGGCTAGCTATTCCCTAATGTACTTAGGACTTCCCTAGAACTTTCTGTCACTCTGGGTCCCTGGCTTTTCTGGACCAGCTTCCATGGAAAATCATTCTGCTCTCACTAGTTACTGTGGAATAATTTGTTACCCAGGGATATGGGTTTCAGGTTTTGACTCTGGCCAACTGAGAACGATTAACTTGTGTTAAGGATGGGACACAGGGCAAGTGACAGGGCCAGAGCATGGATACGAGGATTTCATTATGCTCGTTTCCCGGCATTACCTAGCTATTCCACTCAGTGATGCCTATGGGATACCCGCTCTTTAAATGCAGAGAGGAGCTATCCGCGCGGGAGGGGTGACTTAGCTCGACCCCAGGCTTCCTTGGCATCCCTGAGAAGCGACAAATCTCAGACCCCTCAGTGTGCTAGCAGGATAATGATGAGAACACTCACTCAAGGCTTGGTCCTGATTTTAAAAGTGCTGCCCCCAGGTCTTTCTGTGAAGAGACTCTGCTGAGATTCTGTGTTCGGACGAGAGCGACAGCCTTCCAGCATAAGTGACAATTGCAAACAGACAAGGAGCTCCCGGCCACCTCTGGCTATGGCTTCTGACCCCTTCTGCTGTTCCAGCTCTCCTGAGGTCCCAGTCAGGGGCTTTTAGTTCTTTTCTGGCAGTGACCAAATTGTCCTACTCTATCCTCCTGTGGAAGGTAGAGATTGAGGAGAGCTAAAGAGACAGAAGGTCCCTGCCCTCCAGGGCCTGGCTGTCTACATTGCCAAGTCCAACAGAGTGAAGAAGTCCAGCCTAATTAAAGAAGTAGTTAACAATTAGTGAGCACACACCAGGAGCCAGGCACTGTGCTTCATGTCTGGATTATTAGCCGGATTATCTCACTGAATCCCCCCAACAGTCTCATGGACTATGTACTATGATTGTCCCCACTGTACAAGACTGGAGAGGATGGGGATTAACATGCTCGAAGCTGTACAGTCAGTGAGGAGTGGACTTACGGTCCAAACCCAAACTACCTGGTCTCAAGAGGGGGCATTTTTAGCCACTGTGCAGTTTACTGCTGTCACAGTTCATCGTTAGCTGGCTTTGGTCTCCTGGGCATCCTATACATAGGGCAGGGGGCAGGCATAAGACTTCTAGTTGGCTCTAATTTCAGCTATAGAGTGGATATAGAATTGGTATCTGTAAGAGATCTGAGTTGATGCAAGGGATACTGGAAGCATTTTGTACCCATAGGGGGACGGTCTGGTCAGGGACCAGGTGGGGTGCCAGGCCCCCCGTTTGGGTGGCTTGAGGCATAGAGGCTGCCCAGCAAGTTATTTCCAGATACTGCTCCCTGGTGAAGAGGAAGCATCCAACTGGAGACCTAGAGCTAGTGGACGAGGAAGAGAGTGGTTGGTCCTCTGAGGGTGGACAATACTGTGGATTGCTGAGTGGGCCTGGGGCCAGTGTCGCCTGGCCTGTTGAGGGTGTCTGCATCTGGAGGCAGCTATTGCATCTCTTTGCCCATTTTCCTAGACTGCCAAGTAGAGCCTGTGTCCACAGAGATGTATAACAGTAACAACGGCCATCATCACTGTAGCAGGAAACTTAAAGAGCTTTCATTTGTTGGCCTGGACGGGCTTGGGTAAGCTCCTCCTTCCTCTCTGCCCAGGGGTGGTCTGGCAACTGGGTGAAGGTAGCCCACTGCGGTGTAGACTCATGGCAGAGCCTCCACAGCCCAACATGCTTCTGGGGCTCCATTTGCACAAACCACTTTGGCAAGTGGCCCAAGCATTGACTTCTCCTAGGGCCTCCAGGCCTCCCCCCAACACTCCAGGAAGAATCTCATGCCTTTTCCTTCTGAGTGATGTCTTTTAGCATCTAATGCATTATAAGGAGGTAAATACATTTCTTAAAAGTTTCAACTTTTAAGAGTTTAAAAGAAATGATAAGATTCCTAAGGGAAAGGGAAGTATATCAGAGACAGTTTTCTACTCCTCATACATAAAGTGTGTAGAAGATTAGTCCCTGAAAGTGTATACACAGATTGAATAATTTATGGCAAGTATTTCTTAGCATTTCCTTTGGGAAATAGTGATCTATTGAAGGTATTTAGGCAGGAAAATAATACGACTTGATTTGTGAATTCCCGTTCAACCACTAAGGGTTATAATTAGTGCTCTCTGCCTGAGGATAAGGAGTGGAGCCCTCTTTGTTTTTGCCGCCCTGGGACCTAGCAAACAAGTGCCACGCACTGACTTGCCGCTCAGTGCATCCCGAATAAATGAGTGCGTGTGCAGGAAGGTGTCTGCAGATGCAGGCGGGGCTGGAGTTAGAGTTGAAGGATGCAAGTGGGGAGCTGGAAGTGGCTAGGGTCAGAAGAAGAGGCCGGAGGAGCCCGAACACTTGCCAGGGGAGGGAGCTACCGAAATGGACTATGGGAAAGGAGAAAAATGGGAGGATGCAGGACACGTTGTGCAAGTGAGGAGGACGCTTATTTCTATGGTCTAGAAGAGGCCTCTGTTGTAGAGCATCACTCTCTACTGGAACCTTCTGCAACGATGGAAGTGTTCTATATTTGTGTTGTCAGATGTGGTCATCATTAGCCACGTGTGGCTATTGAGCATGTGAAATGTGGCTTGAGCGACTTAGGCACTGAATTTTTAATTAAAAAATTTGAATTTAAACTTAAATAGCCAGATGTGGCTAGTGGCTACCATCTTGGGAAGTGCAGAATACTCTTTCATCTCCAAATTACAAGCAAACACTTTGTGGGTCTGGGAAAAAGATCGGGGAGAAGTCAGTGGGAAGAGTATTTGATATGCCAAATAATAGTCTTGAAGACAATCGGTAGCAGCAGGAAATATTACAGTGAGATCCCAGGTTTGGGCTGTTCACGTAGGTGCCAACTTGGTGAAGAAATAAAATTACAGTATCCCAAAGACTATGTTTCATGTCCTTTATGTATGAGCTGACTCGCAGCTGGAGTCATTTATTCCTTAGTTTAATGGTCAAAAATGAAATCAAGCGTCAGAAATGCTCTCTCTCTGTTTCACTGGCATCCAGCCTGGTCCAGGTGAGGGCGCTATCTGGTTCCCCTGCCAATTCATGCAGAGGTGTGTGGATGAGGAGTCACTGGGGAAACATAACCTGAGCCAGCTGAGTCTAGCTGGGTTTTTTCTGATCACTTACAGCAAATTAACACAAATTTGCTTTGGGGCGGGGGAGGGTTTTATTTTCCTGGCATCATGTACTTGTAATAAAAGTGCCCTTTTAAATAAAAAAAAATCAATAACAACTTAAAATACACAATAAATGTTGCAACATTAATAAAACATACTATGCACTAAATCTAGCTTTACTATGTAATGTGCACTATTTACAGCTTGCATTTCAGCCCTGATCATGCTTCCAACAGCTGGTGAAATGGCCTAAAACAGCTGTCAGATGGTGTGAAATGAACATAGGCACAAGGTAAATAAAATTCAAATGAACCCTAAATGTTCTGTCTCAGCAGTGAGGCCAGCCCTGGATAACTAAGGATGGTGTATGGCCCATAGCCATGAGTGCTATAGACCTGTCCCTCCACCTGTCCCTCCCTTCTTCCCTCCTCTCCCTCATTCTCTCTCTTCTTCCTTCTAGAACTTGAGGAATACAAAAGAAATTGAATGCATCTCTTATTTATAGGAGTTTACTATCATTATGTAGATTAAACACTAATTATATACATGCTATAGTTCTTCACTGGCTCCCTAATACTTAAAAGATATGGATTTCTGATCCATTGTATGTGCTATTTCCTCTCTCTGAATTGTCCTGGCTCTTCTTCTCCACTTAGAAAACCCCTATTTATCCTTCCAGAACAAAGTCAGATGTCATCTTCTCTATGAAGGCTTCCTTGAGCTCCCGGGCAGAGTTGTAAATTCCACGAGGCACTGTGTGTCTTGTATACCAGCACCTAGAGTGTCTAACATAGTAGGTGCTCTTTGCATATTTGTTAAGTGGGTGAATCCCAATTGGAGGTCAAATTTCAGGCCCTTCTAGTTTGTCCTTTCTTGCAGGAAGTCAATGGCCATGCCTGGTTGCATGCTGAGGTCCAACTCCTGGGGCCAGACAGTTCAGGTTCCTTTAGTGGGCAACCTGGCAATCTAGTTCTCTTTTGTATTGATGAATTCTAAAGAATATTCTTTCATCTTCTACTGGTTTATTATTATTATGTTTAATTATTTTGTTCCAAAATATTAAGGGGGCACGAATATTTTTGTTACATAGATACCTTATATAAAGCTTAAGTCAGGGCTTTTGGTGGTCTGTCACCAGAATAGTGTTTATTGCACCCAATAGTTAAGTTTTTATCCCACATCTCCCTTCCCACCCTCCCCCCTTCTTGGTTTCCAATGTTCTCTATATTGTTTTGGCCAGTGTGTCCATTGTTCACCTCCCAATTATTAGTGAGAACATATGATGTTTGGTTTTCCATTCCTGAGATACTTCACTTAGGACAATGGTCTTCAGTTCCATTCAAGTTGCTGCAAATGACATTATTTCATTCCTTTTTATGGCTGAGTAGTATTGCATGGTGTGAGTGTGTGCGTGTATATCACATTTTCTTTATCCACTCATGAATTGTTGGACACTTAGTTTGGTCCCATATCTTTGCAATCATGAATTGTGATGCAATGAACATTTGGGTGTGGGTGTTTTTTTGATAAAATGACTTCTTTTCCTGAGGGTGGATATCTGGCAGTGGGATTGCTGGATTGAATGGTAGGTCTACATTTATTGCTTTGAGAAATATCAATATTATTTTCCAGAGAGGTTGTACTAACTTGCAGTCCCACCAACAGTGTATAAGCATTCCTATTTCTCTGCATCTGGGCCAGTATCTATTGTTCCTTGAATTTTTAATAATGACCATTCTGATACAAGGTGGTATTTCATTGTACTTTTAATTTGCATTTTCCTGATGATTAGTGATGTTGAGCATTTTTTCATGTGTTTTTGGCCATTTGCCCATCTTCTTTTGAAAAACTTCTGTTTATGTCTTTTGCCCACTTTTTGATGGGGTTGTTTGATTATTTCTTGCTGATTAGTTTGAGTTCTTTATAGATTCTGGTTATCAGTCTTCCTTTGCTGAATGTATATTTTTCAATATTTTATCCCATTTTGTAGGTTGTCTATTAACTCTGCTGATTATTTCCTTTGCTGTGCAGAAGCTTTTTAATTGAATTGCCTCATTCATTTATTTTTGTTGTTGCTGCATCTGCCTTTGGGGTCTCAGTCATAAATATCTTTGGCTAGGCCAATGTCTAGAAGGGCTTTTCCAATGTTTTCTTCTAGAATTTTTATGGTTTCATGACTTACATTTAATTTTTTTTATACATTTTGAATTAATTTTTGTATATGGTGAGAGATAGGGGTTCTGTTTCATTCTTCTGCACGTGACTATCCAATTTTCCCAGCACCATTTATTGAAGTGGGCTTCCTTTCCCCAGCATATGTTGTTGTCTGCTTTGTGGAAGACCAGTTGGTTGTAGGTATTAATAGATCATTTTATTTCTGTGTTCTCTATTCTATTCCATTGGTCTATGTCTCTACTTTTATACCAGTATAATGTTGTTTTTGTTAGTATAGCCTTATAGTATAATTTGAAGTTAGGTATTGTGATGCTTCCAGATTTACTCTTTTTGCTTAGAATTGCTTTGGCTATTGGTGGTCTTTTTCAGCTCTAAATAAAGCTGAGGGTTATTTTTTCTAGGTTTGTGGAGGCAGGTGGTGTGACCTTGGCTACTGCTTGTGTGGGACATTAGTGGGCACCTGTATGCATCACAGGACTGCTGCCAGTGGTGGCCTGTGTTGCGGTGCCTTGGTGGGTGCCTGGGTGTGCTTTGGGACTGCAGCAAGTGGCGAGTTGGGTTTTGGGAACATGATAGGTGCCTGTGCAAAGTGTAGGATAGGATCTTGGTAGTTTCCTGGACTGGTTGAGGGTCTTGGCCAGTGGCCAGACAGATTGCAAAACTGCAGCCAGCAGCTGGGTGGCTCCTTGGGCTACAGTGGCTGGGCTGCCCACAGCTGATGGGGGTGGGGTGATACATGGCACCCCACTGGGGATTCATGGTGGCTGGAGCTTTCCCTCCAGCTCTCCCAGATTCAAGTGTGGCAGCTCTTGCATTGTTACTCAGGTGGCTGTGGGGGTGCTATCAAGATGGCAAGATGGTGGTGACAGATGCTGATGGCCAGTGAGCACCTGCTCTGCTCAGATCCCTAGGAGGCTGCCACTGGGGGGAGTTGGGGGGGGGTCCATGGCATCCAGTCACAGTGCATGTGAGAGCGTTTGCTCTTCCTGCTCCCTCTCTGACCTGGCCAGGTAATGGGAAGGCAGATGCAGTGGAGCTGGCCCTTTTGCAGACTGGGCGTTCTGGTGCTGAGAGTACAGATCACTGTGTTACAGTGATCTGGGTGGGACCAGAAGTTGGTGGGACCCCACTGTGCTCACTCTCCAGTGCAATGCTACTACAATCTCCAAGCAGCTCGCTGATCATCTTGGAAGCCTGCTTTGGTAGGGGAGTCCCCTCACAGCTTGCACTTCAGTGTCTGCTGGGGGAGTGCAAAGCCCTGGTGATCTTCCCCGACCCTTCCCTGCATGTGGATGTTTCCCCCTGGTAACTTTTGATCTTGCTAAGTGTAGCCTTTCTACCCTTCCTCTCTCTACCCTGCACTAGGTGTCTCCAGTTGCTTCTCTGATGATTCACAATACTTTCTCCAAGACAGTCTCTCCACAGGTGAATCTCTACCCTTAACCTTTGATCCTCTCCTTGACAGCAGTGACTGCAGGCTTCTTCTAGTTTGCCACCTTGGACCATGTCATCCTTATCTCCTACTGATTTTAGAGAACAATTGGTATGGGGTGGGGACAAAGTAGTTGAGATGTTGAAGGATCAGCCTCACTCCAAGCACAAACTAAAGACTTGGTAAGTTCTATAAAAACTACCTTTAATAAGCTCTGCCCCTGAATGATCAAAGTGAATACTTGGAGTGCTATTTTCTAGTTTATGTGACCTTGGGAAATTACTTAATTTCCATGGGTTCAGCTTTCTGTAAAATGGGCACAATAATGCAGATGCGATCACGTAGGTATAGCAGTAGGACAGTGCCTGACACATAGTAGGAGCTCAACATGGTCCCCTCCACCACTTTTCCTTCTTCTCCCTTCTATTTTCTTCTACTTTATCCTTCTTTTCTTTTCTCTTCTTTTTTCTTCTTTCCTGCTTTCTGCTAGCAAGGGTCTTGCATGCATGTCTAATAATTTGGTTTTGTTTGCTTCTTCTCCCCATCTGTCATAACTCAAAGACCCTTTCCCGCTGTAGGACTCTTACATGGCCTTTGTTGATTTCCTTGTCTGCTAAACTTCCAGCTTAGACTGGCTTTCCTGAAGAATAATACGTGAGAGCAAATTTCTAGTACATGTACTTAATAGGTTAATTGGTTTCAGGGGACCCAACTTGGCCCATATTTAGAATGCAATAATGAATTGTGCTTTAATTGGTTTTTCCTCATTTGGAGGCCATGGTGGAGAGCATAATTTCCTCAAATTCTCAGTAGGACCTGTGGTTAGAGTAACCATTGAATTCTGCCTTAGCCAGACTGAATGTGGAAGGCTCTTCTAGGACAAAACACAGATCTCTGTTCTTTCCCGCAAATGGGGCCGCAGATGCAGTTCTCCGCATGCCTGCTGAAGTACTGAATCCAGTCCCGGAGGGAAGAGTCTTTCAACTGCGTCATTAACAACCTCATTTGCTGCATTAGTTAGACTTCTATGACAAGGTTGCTCCTTTGGATATGCAAATACTGTATCCACAGGAAGACCAAAAAATTTTAAAAATCTAATTATCTTGGTTTCAAGGAACAGTAAAAAGATGATCACATATAGCACCCTGAGGAATGCACGAACGATGGCTTTGACACTTTCTGAGTTCCATCGAATGACTGAGGGGGCACACGCTTGGGCATTGGCTGAGCTGATATCTTCTTTTATCTTTGCAGCCCAGGGCCTATAACTTAATAGGTAGGTGCCTGGTGGGTATTTGTTGAAATAAAAGGAAAAATTCCCAGGGCTTTAACTAAGATTGGAAAGGACTGTTTGATGTGCGAATATGGCTTGCATGATACACTTTTTCTACTCTTCCGCTCGCTTTGGGTTGAAGTAGTGCCTCTCTTTTTCGGCACGGATTGTACCTAGATTTTGTCATTTGAGTGAGCTGAATGGGGAGAAGGGGAGGGAGAAGAGGACTCAAGTTTGTTTTGTTTCATTTTGTTTTTGAGTGCCTACTACAGACCAACCCACTTTTCCTAGGCACTTTTCTAAACATTGTTTTTGCTATTCTCATTTACAGAAGTGGAAAACTAGGCCCAGAGAGGTTAAGAAACATGTCTGAGCTCATACGACTAAGCCAGCATCGAAACCATGGTTACCTCCATCTAAAACTGATGATTGTCCACCAAAACCATAATAGGTCAAGGTGGGGACTGCAGGAAATGAGGGGTAAAGGGAGCACCACCTGCTGAGATCTTGCATGTCAATTGGCTCGAGGATTTTTGGAAACCCTCTCGGGGCTGTCATAAAATGAGCTGTTGTCTCTGCACTCTCCATCCTCTTCTGATGGCTTCTATGATTCATACGTTAGTTTATCTCAGGGATAACCTAAATTGCAGGTGGACTTTAACTTGGCAAATCCCTTAAGGAGTGCTGTGATAGCAGGTAATGAATGGGCCTGGAGATTGTCGAATTCATGCTTAGAGACCCAGGTCCTGGGAGGTCAATGCGTTTCTTAATGCTCAGAAGAATGTCGCTCTAATGAAATGAAGCAGGTAAGAAGCTTAAATGCCTCTCCCCCTTAGGCAAGTGCTCAGAGGCGGTGATGATGATAAATGGAAGACAAATTCTAGCTGCTTGCAGCCTCCAGCTTGCTTTGCTTTAGCTCCCCAGGCAGCCTGAGAAGGGGAGCACCCCCTTTTTTCCTCTTGAGTTCCTCCCAACCTCTCGGCCAGTGGTTCTTGGCAGTCCCGGCCACAGGAACTCATGTAGCCTGCTGGGATCTTTCTTGCTATTCCTGCAACTCTCTCTGGGCCATTAGGGTAACACCAGGCCTGTACCATATGTCGCCTTCTGGGTCTGAAATTTGGCTCTTTTAGATGAGTGTCTTTTAGAAGAGGCAGCATAGCTTTAGGGGGAAGCACAAAGGACTTTGGAGTTAAATGGACCTGGGTTTGAATCCAGTCTAGATGGTGTTTTAAAATGACCTGAGATTTCTGGGTGATTCCTCATCTGCGAAACAGGGGGCATAAGTCCTCTCAGCAGAGTGAAATGTCAGCCTTCATACCTGTAAAATCAAATGCTAGTAGCACAGGCTTTGGGGTCCGATGGATTCAAATTCTGAATCTGTTATTAACCGGCTCTGGAAGTTTGAATAAATGTCTTAACCTTTCTGACTTAAATTTCTTACCAGTAATTTAGAGATGGGAAAAACTATCTTTGGAGGGTCTCTGTGATGATTAAGTGAAATAATGCAAGAGAGGGGTTGGCATACCATTTGGTACACAGAAGGCAGTCCATAAATGCTAATTTGCTGCATTTGCATTATTCAGTGTCATTTTTGTTTCTGTTGGAAATATTGTTAAGGCCATGGAACCCATAGTGGTGATACTGTGCTCAACCCCCTCACCTGTACGGGGATCTCACCCCGCCCCCCTCTCCCAGGGCTCATAGCCCAGTCTTGCCGCTGGGCCTGAGGTTGCACTCCCTCCAATGATTAGTCTTTATGGAGATACAAAAGCCAGTCCCTTTATCTTAATTAGGGCAACTCTTCAGGGTCCTGCCAGCTCCAGAGCTCCCTGTGACGTGGGACCAGGGCACTGTTGCAACTGCAGGTTACTCAGCTATTGCAATTGTTGCAACTAACCCCTTGCTTTGTTCCCCATCCTGCTCCCTCATCCCTCATAGGTGCTGTTCTTGAGAGCACCCCCATTAAAATCTCCTGCATGGAAATCTTAGAATCTCAGGTTCTTTTTTCCCTAGGAAACCCAACCCTATAGATTTTTCTGTGGTTATAGATTTGCATAATACATTGTGTCCACTTACCAGGAGGGACTTAAAAATGGCCCTAGAACTTGTTAGGATAGTTCAGATGCACTCTGGCCGGTGCAGAATAGTTTAACTGAAGCTCAGTGACCTCCAAACCACCACGACGCAGGTTTAGTGTCTGGTCACATAACTTCCGAGACCCCTTAAGCGTTTAAGTATTCCACTCAACCAGGAGAAATGAGACGCATGTGAGGGTGTCTCTCTTCTTTATTATCTCTCTTAAAGTTTATGTGTGTGAATATGGTCTGGTTATGAGTTAACAATACAGGAACAATCAATACCAGACTCTGAAACAGAGAACTCACAACATGTCTATAAAACTGAAATGAGCATCATAAAACAATTATGGATTCAAGTTTTATTTTCTCTCTCTTTTTTTTTTTATTTCTCACTTGGCAAGAGGAGTGGCTATCTCTGTGCTTCTAAACTAGAATTTTAATGCTTTTGGAGGGGCAGAAAGGTCCTTATCCATCATAAGGGTCATGCCAGATACTCCTATAACAAAAGACATGTCAACAAAAGAAAAGCCTAAAGTTTATTTAATCAAAGCTTTATGTGACACAAGAGCCTGCAGAAATGAAGACCCAAAGACCCAGACAAAAGTGTCTGTTTCGATGCTTAGGTTCAGTGAAGAATGGACAGCTGTGCAGGAATATGATTGGACAAAAGGGTGTGACTAATGGTAACAGAGCGAGGCAGGGCTCCAGCAAGGCTGTCTGTTCAGATTCTTACTGGCCTCTCTGGGCAGCCTTCCTTCCCCCAGGTATGGGGGCAGGATCCCGCTGGGATGGGGGTCTTCAAGGGGGAGAGGGGAGGGAGACAGTGACCTTTCTAGGTTTCCTGGCTTGCTTTGGGGCGAGGAGTTCTAGTGTCTATGACTTGCTTTGGAGAAGAGGAGTTCTGGTTTCCACTGCTCACTTCAGGGGAGAGAGAGAGGGGTGAGAGGTGTTGCTTCTGAGGCCCCCCAATCTCCTGTAGTTCAAAGTACTCAGGAGCCAAAGCACCATACCTTGGGGTATCGGTTCTGAGCCCCAACACTTTCAAAATCTGTGTTACTTTCTGGAGGTATATATACAGAATTCTACCATTTTTTTTTTTTTTTTATTCCACTGCACTGTATTTTGTTGGCTCCATTTGCAAGAAGGTAATAACAGGAGCTAACAAGTGTTTGGTAGGTGCTGGATACTAGCAGCTGTGGAAAGCATGTTACAGATATTTTCTTGTTTTGTGCTCACAATGACCTTGAGAAAGAAGGCACGGTTATTGAGTCATTTGCCCAGCGTCACACAGCTTTTAAGAGGGACTACAAGACATGAGCCCTGGTGATGACACTTCTCACTAATAAGGTGGATATTTGATCTTCCTCTGCCAGTTGGCGGAGCCTGTCACTCACTTGTTCAGAACTTGAGCAGGGAACAAAGATATTCTTTTTGGAGCCCTGCAAACTCACACTCTCAGCAGAAGCGTCTGGAGGTGAGACCTGGCCCAGGGAATCCAATTCTGCTCCCTCTCCCAACCTTTCTGCTTCCTACCTGACATTCATTCTGAATTCCAAGCAATTATGAAATCCCTGGCTACCAAAGTCCCAGAATAAACATTACTCAATATCTACAACATCATAGGAAAAGAGAAGGAAGAAGGAGGCAAACTGAGAAAAATGCATACAATCTGATTTTATAAGCATTACTTTGTCACTTTATTTAAAACTTTCCATTAGAGGCACGAGTGCAAGACATCCAGGCAGTGGCTCTTTGTATCTTTTATATAGGGAAATGGCAGCATCATTGATTTTTAATATCCTAAATATATTACCTAAATAAGGTAATGACCAACTTTGTAAAGTTGCCTTAGAGGGTGCGGCCAGGCTGACTTCCCGAAGCAAGAAGCGATTTTCTGTGAAGTACATTTCCAAACACCTTTTATAAACACCTGTCACAGCTTCAATGGGCTTGTCAGTTGTAAATGCTTCCAATGACATCTCTGTGGGATGTGCCTTTTTACTATCTTGTGACCCTAATGGAGAATCATTTTGAGGGTGTCTTTCCCACATACTGACAAATTGGCTGAGGGAGGAAAGGCTCAAGAACCTTTAAAGTTGTTGACGTGAGTTCTTTTTATGGAAGCAATAACTCTCGCTCTTGAAATGACATTGCATATGGTTTCCTATATGCCGTAATTACACGTTTAGCACCTGTATGTTTGATGTGAGCCTACAGTGATGCCAGGGTGAGAGTTTCCAGAACATTCCCTTCTCTTGGCCCTGGAATGATTTCTCTGGCCACAATTACGTTTTCAGAATGTTTGGAGAGCTGTCTTCTACCTCGCTGGTTACTTTTCCCATGAAGTGTGAATAGGTGGATAAAAGTTTGCCTTTTATAAAGCAAAATGGCATATACAACTTTGTGTCATTGGAGTCTTTGTCCCCTGCGGTAATTGTTGCCTCCTTATAAGAAAGCAGAATATGTCCTGCTTTGCAGGGAGATTTGGAGGGAAAGGAGAAGGCAGAGGGCCCAGGCTAAATTTCAGGTGCTGGAGAGGAATGAATGCTTATTCCCCAAATACCGATTAGGTCTCATTATGACTCTGCAGGAAAAACATGACACCTTGTTTCTCTACTCAGAACCTGATTTCTCCCTTGACATCCATTGTTTATTTCTGTGGCTAAAATAATTGAGAACAGATGGCCTCTGGTCCCCTCCAGCAGCTTGGATGAAATGTAGGCACTTGACTGCCTGCCCTCGGCTTAGTGGAGCGGGTCTGTACTGGGACTCCGGATCCCAGTAGTTTAGGTTCAAGCCCCATTGTCTAGTTCCATGTTGTGGCATCTTGAGCAAGTTAGACTCTCTGTGCCTCCATTTCCTCATTTGCAAATTAAGGATACTAACAGTAGGTGCAGTGTCAGAAAGCCCCAAGCAAGTAGTGTGGTGAAACCAAACAGACCAGAGTTGGAATTCTATCTTTGCCAGTTACTAATTTTCTGACCTTGAACTTATTATTTGATCCATGCTCTAGGTGTATTCATAATGATGATAATAATGATAGCAACATAATGTCTACTTCACAGGGCTTGTGGAGATGATTGATAAAGATAATATCTATGTTGTGCTTAGGACAGCGTCTGGCAGGTAAGTACTCAACTCAATAAATGTTCGTTTATTATGATTAATGCCATGGTATTTTTTTTTAATTGAAGAGCATATTGATAGCATCCAGTGTGGACACCTGGAGGTCATTGTAAGGCTCTGAGGCCCAGTGAGGAGGTGCCTCTGAAGCAGGGACCAGTCACAGGAGGGGAAGAGCAGTTGCCATGGAGATCAGCATGGAGACCAGCTGCCTGCAAATGGCCTGCCATGCCCGCGCCACCTCTACTTCTTAAAGCACCACCAGGACTTCTTAAAGCCATCAGCTGATTCCTGACCCCACCCCTGGGTTCCAAGTTGGAATGTGGGCTTGTTGGTGTCCGGGGAATGCTCACAAGTCCCATTGGTGACAAAGACTCTCCTTGACCAACCTTGAGCCAGGCTCCTCTTTTGGAAGAGGCCTTTTCCTCTGTCCATGGCCTGCTTAGCACAGTTTTAACAAGAATCCTGCCGAGTCTGTTAGCGAAATCCCCCACCCTTGGGATCTGATCAGATGCCTCATCTGCACCCTCTGTATCTACCCACCGGGCCCTGGCCGGCCTGCAGCAAGGATCCTGTTAGGTCTGTGGGCCTAAGAGGAAGAGCCTGAAGCACAAACTGTGATTTTGCTTGGACAAAAATAAGGACAGATGCCAGGAAGACTCAGATCCTAGTAACCTTAGATGCGAGGGCTCCATTTGGCCTTTGTCACAGGCAGGTTTTTAAAGGCAAAATCAAAGAGGGGATGGGGACTGGGCTAATATAAAGTTCTGCCAGGAATTCTCATCAGTTTACAGAAATTATATTGATGAGTGATTAGTTATACATTGTTAAGCCACAAGATGTGGGATATAGTGTCCCGTGAGGCATTATTAGAATAATTTGTAGCTACTTGTGGCAACAGCAAGCAGTTTCAATAGAAGCATACATAGCTCAACAAGGGGGAAGTAGGACGTGATTGCTGTCTCCTCTTAGTGCCTCTTGGGGCCTAATAATTTGAAAGGACTCGCATTCCTCAGATAAAAATTCTTTTCTTCCCTCAAGCCTATTTAGCCAGAATGCCCCTCACTCCTGTTGTGAGTGGGATATTGTATAATTGTATCATATTCATAGTAATTCATAGTAATTAAGGGTAATTTTCCATCCACTGACTCTACCCTGCTCCATGGCTATAAATTCCCACTTGCCCTTGCTGTATTTGGAGTTGAGCCTAAACTCTCTCCCCCACCGCAGAATCCCGTTGCAGGGGTCCCCGTACCCATCAAATGGTCCGCAACAGCCTTTCTTACTGTGCATTAACATGTGTCATTGGATAATTTTTTTGTTAACATAGCCCAGAGTTAACAGAGATTTTGAGATGAGCACTCAGTCTCGGGCTGCAGTTGGTGCTGAAGAGCCTTGTTGGGGTCCGGGGCAAGGGTGTGTGTGTCCGCGTGCACATGTATGTCCGCGTGCACGTGTATGTCCGCGTGCACATGTATGTCCGCGTGCACGTGTATGTCCGCGTGCACATGTATGTCCGCGTGCACATGTATGTCCGCGTGCACGTGTATGTCCGCGTGCACATGTATGTCCGCTTGCGCCTGCACCTAGACACTGGCTTGTCTCCTGTTTATAATATGGCACTATCTTTCCAGGAGGAATGGATTAATAATCTACATAAGGCATTTAATTAAAAATATGTCATCACCTCATTACTGTCTTCTCCGAGGATGCATCATTATTCTCTTTCATTAATAGTCGTGCTGATGCCCCAGGCCGCCTGCCTGCAGAGGCAGGTGCGGAAGGAGGGTGGTGCAGAAGGGGGGGTTTCCTGGCCCCCTTGAAGGCTGCTCCAGTGTGCCCAGGAGGGTAGCCTCTCCCTCTGTCCCCCGTTCCTGTTCCTTTGCAGTGCTCACCCACTACATGTCTGATCCCGCCTTGTGGTGGGGACAGGGCTCCTAGGTGCCTCCGATGGCTGCTGGGCCTCTTGGGCAGCTCCTCTGCTCAGAAATCAAGAAACGCCGTGGAGCCCCACAGCGCAGCAGTCCCCACCTCCAGCTTCCTTTCAACTGTAAGTACAAGGAAGCTGAAAGCCACACAGAGCCGCCCCAGAAGAAGGGCCATGAATTATTCATCTCATAGTCTGGGCTCTGGACTCAAAGCGCCTCCTCTTTCCCCATCCTGAAAGGCAGCCAGTGAGAAAAGCTCCAATTCACCGGCTGAATGACTGCATGTGAATGGCTGGAGGATCCATTTCAAAGCCACACTTAGAATTGGCCTATTAAAAAAAAAAAAGCAGCCCAATTTGTTTCAGAAGCTGCACTGGAAATGAATGAGGGCTCTTCCATCTCTGCTGGCTATTAAAAACGCTTTGCTCCTCACAGAGCAACTATTTTAATTAAATCAATAATTATGTTTTATTGAATTCAATGCTCTTCAGCAAAAAATCAGCACAGAGCCTTTGAAAACTTAATTTAGGCCACCGGCAGGTTGGGGGAGGAAGGGGACGCCAGGTGAGAAGAGAATCAGAAAGGACAGTGGCTCTTTAACCACACCTGTTAGACGGGCTCCTCCCCATCCGCTGTGAGGGAGGGACCATGGAGAGTCCAGCTTCTGTGCCTTGGGAAGCTGTAGGTTTTTGTTTTTCTGGGGGTGGGGTGGGGCAGGGAGATATTTAAAGCCAAGCTTTCCAAGTTGTTTTTTTTTTTATCCTGGCTGCAAGATGCCTCATTGACTCAAGGCAACTGGCAGAGTGTCCTTCTGTTGGCTCTGACTGGCTGCTTCCAGCTGGTGTCACCGCTGGCTGCCTGTTCCACAGGTGGACATTTGCTCAATCTGAGCCTGGCAGGTGACCCAGGTGAGTGAGTGGAGCAGGCCAGGTGGGGACAGAGGCAAATTGGGGAAAAGCATGCCTTGGCCTACAAGGCTTGGCTGAAGCTTAGCTCCAGCTGATTATTGCTGTACAGAAACAGAGCCCCGTGTTGCTGGTATTTTGACTTTTTTTCCCAATAAAATCTGGAAATCCTGGCTTTTCTGTGAGTGTCAAGTTTTAAATATTGGCTGCTGTGCTAGATACAGTAATTTGTTCAAAATAGTCACCATCCTTTTGTAAACTAAAAATAAAATCCTTCTTTCCCAACTGAACTGACCCTCTCTTAGCCAAGGGGACCCCAGAAAAAGACCTTAAAACTGAGTTCCCAGCCATGAAGGGAAGGGTGGGTGGACATGCCTCCTTGTACCCTTTTGGAGTTTAGACACTACAGCTGACCAGTAATGGTAAATAGAGATCATAAAACTGACAAAACAGACTGTTTGTGGCAATAAGATACTAAATTGCAAATAAGACTTAAGGCCATGGAAGGTATAGATTAAGTCAAGCCTGCAGGCCATCAATTTGCTTAACAGATCACTTTGAGTATACTGTGGCTTTCTCTGTGATTAACACACTTCCTTACCTTAACCTAAAACATTCCTTTCTACTGACTCAAAGCATTTAGGTCAAGCTTTACTTCTTCAACCAATTATAAATGAAAGAATCTCTGAACCCACCCATAACCTATAAGCTCCTGCTTCAAGATGCTCCACCTTTTTGGGCCATACCAATGTATGCCTTCCAGGTATTGATTCATGATTGTACCTGTACTTCATGTCTCCCTAAAATGAGTAAAATCAACCCTACTGCCTCTGGTGCACTTTCTTAGGAACTCTTGAGATTGTGTATTTCTGGGCCATGGTCACTCATATAGGCTCAGAATAGATCTCTTTAAAATATTTTACAGAGTTTATTTTTTCCCCCTGGTAACACCTTCTTACTAAGCCTCAGGATTTATATTACGCAGCCTGTCGGTGTGGGGCTTGGTCACATGATATGCTCTGGCCAATGAAATGCAGTAGGACTGATACGTGCCCCTGCTAAGTAGAAGCTTCAGAGACACTGCATGGTTCTGTCATCCTTCTTTCCCTCTGTTGCAAAAATGAGTTGGGAAGAAAAAATTTTCCTCTATAAACTTAAATCTGAAATGGTTGGGAGCCTGACAAATCAATTGAGAAAAGATAAATTAACAGGAGAAAAGACAAGGTTTTATTCTCTCTCTTTCTCTCTCTCTCTCTCTCTCACACACACACAGACATACACACACGGCCTCCAAATAATGGAAAACTTGAGGAAGAACCACAGAAAAGGTTTATATATATGAACTTAACAAAAGGGGATCTTTAGGGTTTTAGTGATAGAGAATGGAATGTTCCGGAATGGGCAATCTGTCCGGAAGCTCCCTATAGTGGGGGGTTATGGCAGCTAAATTCATACTTCCTGGTGCCAAGAGTCAGTCTTTTCCAAACAGGAAAAATGCCTGGGAGTGGGTCAACAGCAGCTGAATTTTTGGGAGGTTCTGCTTAAGCTTAGATAATGGTTCTTTCTGTGCCTGCTGTCTATGCAGATAGTTTTAGTTTAAAATAATCTTCATAACACTTTGGTGGCTCCTAATTCCTTCAGATGCACATCCCAGGCAGGGCTTGCTCCTTTAGCCTTTGTCTCAGAATGAACAGACTGCAGTAAAGCTGAGGTCAGCCCAGAAAAGACAAGAAACACGAGCAACAAAGAAAGCACAATGTTATTGAATGTCACTGAGGTTGTGGTCATTTGTTACTGTTACAATTCAGCCTAAGCTAACTGATACATCTACTGAGTAAAAGAATACTTTGGAAATATGGTGAAAACTAAGAACTATCAATCTATGGATTATCCACTTTCCACCTGTGTGCTACGGGAGGAAGTTCAACGTCCTTATCATGACATGTGGAGCCCTTTTCCCACCACGCAAGCTCAACTGCTTTGACTTCTGCTTGGCCCTAGCTGGGTCACACTCATTGCAGGTCACTCTGCACCATGGGTGCCTTGCATTGGCTTGCACATATTGTAGCCTCTGTCTGTAATGTCCTCCTTCTCCTCTTGGGCTAAATCTTTACCCTCAAGATGCAGCTCAAGACCTACCCTCTTTGGATCAACTTTCTTGCACTTACTCATTGGGTAAATTAGGTGGGGTTAGAGTCCCTCCCACATACCTTTAGAGCACACTGTTCAGATTTTGCTCTTCCATAGCTCTTTCACCCATGATCGTACTTATTCGTTTGTCTTTTCCCCACCAGAATTATGAATTCTTTGATGTTAGGCTATATGCCTGCCTTGTTTACCATTGGTACTGAACAAATATTGAGTGAGTGAATATAAGTTTTTCCAAGGAGCAAAGAATGAACTAGTGGGTCTCTCAGAGATCTAACTGCAATTGCATATATTTCTGAGTATATACATTATACGTGTGTGTCTATATATGTGTGTATGTATGCATATATTCCTGAATATAGTAAGTGGTATGAAATGCTCAAAAGAAATCTGAAATGTTCTTAGACACTCTAAGAATAGAACTTTATGTCGATTTCAGACATACCTTAGGAGACTAGAAAAATTAAATCTAATTCAAATGGGGTCCAAGTAGTATACTAAGGGTTGGAAGTACCTACATCCAGATGATATGGCCCTATGACCCTACAGACGTTCACACAAAGGATCTTATAGGTGGGAGAAATATCCTCCTAGATCCACCAAAAATGTGTTACTTTTCAGAAAAAAAATTAAGGGAAGCTAATGAATGATGAGGAGAAATTAAAAATAATTTAAACTAAAGGAGCAGATATCCCTGAAGGAACAGTTTAAACCACTTCTCAAATTAGGTGTCTTTCCTTGGCTTCCAGCCTGAACCCTGGAGTATCCCTGTTTGGCTGGAAAATAGGATTGTTCCTGACCCAATAAAGGCTACGTCTTTGAAAACCCTCAGTAAGCAGAGCTGGCCCTCTAGGGTGCAAAGGGAACACAATGTCTGATTCTTCCCTGTTGAGGTTCTATAATACTAGAACATTTGTATTGGCTTGAGAAAGTTTCTACGGAGATGACTGGAAGGAAAGCACTCCAGTTTATTCATAGTGCAATTCATCATGAGGGGTGGGGAAGTCTAGGCTGGTGGTTCTCAACACAAGGGCATAGACATGCATTCCAGAAGGATGGGTCACTGAGGCCTGAAGCTCTTCTGGACTTAGCCACCCTGATGAGATGATGTTGCTTTGAGCATAATGGCTGAGCACGCAGTTTTAAAAGCTATGAATTGACAAAACTGCAATCTTAGATATATAAGTCTGGAACTATTACAGAGACTTCAGACGGACCCAAACCAGCAAGGACATAACTGCTGCAGTGGATAAGAGCATATCTTTCTGGAATGAACCAGCTTTCAACAGTGAAACTTTTCAGAAGCCACAGGGAAACTGGCCACCAAAAATTGACACCTTCTCATGCCCTGACCACTGACCATCTGCGTCTGTCCACCTGGCATTTGGAATGAGGACTGACTAACCCCTCTGGACTGAATGAGCCTGTAGGTTCTTAGATATTTCATGGGCAGTGGGGTGAGTGCGTGATAAGAAATTGATTTTCTTATTAATAATATTTGCCAGGTATGATTCTAGGTACTCTACACATAATCCTTACCACAATTCTTTAGGGGAGGTAGCATCATCATTCCTATTTAACAGATGAGGAAATGGAGTTACAGAGAGGTTAAGTAACTAGCTTAAGGTCACATAGCTAGTAAATTTTTACACCAGGCTTCAGATCTATGCAGACTGGCATCAGAGATTAAAGCATTAACTGGGAAAATAGACGTAGCTGGAAAATAGCTTCTGTCCCTGAAGCTGATAAAAGAGGTCACGTGGATTACCTTAAGTGTGATTCAGTAATTAATTGAAATTCAATCTAAATCAACAAACATTTACTGAACACCTACTCTTTTTCAGTTATTACACAAACCTGAGGGATTCAAAGAAAAAATCTACACCCTTTCCTTAAGGAGCTTTTGGCCAGAAATTATTCTGTGTTTTGTCTTGTCTCTGTTCAGACAGTAGCCTAAAACTGATGGGGAAAATGCCTTTTTAAGGAAAACCGCACTGAAAAAAAAAATCCCCAAAGCAGCCTTCACGGATGCCCACTGTGTAGGAAAACAAATATACACCCTACCGCTGACAAGCATCTGCAGGAAACACAGGAAGCATCTGACAGGGCCAGGCCAGACACCTCTACAAGAAAACAAGCACTCCACACACAGGGGTATGTTTAAACGCTTGTTTCATTAAAGTGTTTTCAAACTGTGACCGACCACTAGTGAGACCTCTCCTGCAGCTCAAAAGCCTCCCTTGATGCTAAGTGGGTGCTCAGGAAAATGAAATCAAACTGATTTGCTGTCTTTGTAGAGTACTCTGTGTGTGTGTGTGTGTGTGTGTGTGTGTGTGTGTGTGTGTGTGTGTATGAGAGAGAGATTGAGAGAGATCTTGGGCAGCATTTTCTAGCCTGCAGTCAGAGAGAACCACAGAGCTCAGTTTCCTAGAGTAGCACATGCTTAGGGAGGGGAGATTCCAAGTTTAGAGCAAGGATTGGCAAACTTTTTTCTGTAAAGAAGCAGATAGTGAATATTTTAGGCTTTGCAGGCCATTTGGTCTCTGTTGCAACTACTTGACTTTGCCATCCCAGTGAGAAAGCAGCCATAGACCATATGTAAAAGAATGAGCATGGCTGTGCTCCAGGAAAACTTTATTTACAAACATAGTCAGTGGGCCAGATTTTGCACACAGGCCAGAGTTTGCTGATCTCTGCTTTAGAGCTCTCAGCTCCGGTCCATTAGAAATAGGAAGAAGGGAAGAAAGATCCAGAACTTGATGCTATGGTGACTCAAAAAGAGCGAGAATGGGAAAGCGTCATGTAGAAGGTCAAGGTATATTTCTTTATTGTATTTTTTGAGTCAGAGTCTCACTCTGTTGCCTGTGCTAGAGTGCTGCGGCATCAGCCTAGCTTGCAGCAACCTCAAACTCCTGGGCTCAAGCCATCCTCCTGCCTCAGCCTCCTGAGTAGCTGGGACTACAGGCATGTGCCACCATGCCCAGCTAATTTTTTCCATGTAATTTTACTTGGCCAATTAATTCCTTTCTATTTATAGTAGAGGCGGAGTCTTGCTCTTGCTCAGGCTGGTTTTGAACTCCTGACCTTGAGTGATCTGCCCGCCTTGGCCTTCCAGAGTGTTAGGATTATAGGCATGAGCCACAGCGCCCGGCCCAAGGTATATTTCTTGAATGGTAGTTGCCACATTCAGGAAAATGAATGTATCACTTGCTGTGGCACATGGGCTTTGGATGGAGATAGGGCGGACATAGATATCTAAAAAACTTTTTATTTTGAAATAATTTTGAATTTACAGAAAAGTTGCAAAGATAGTGCAGTGTTGGGGCTCAAAATGATACCCCAAAGTAAAGGCCTATGAAGCAGCCTCAGAAGCAAAAGTTTCTTTTTGATCTTTTCCTGCCCTCCTGTCTCTTGTTCCTCATCCTCCCCCAGGCTAGCCATAGAAATTAGAATCCTTCTTCCCCAAGGCAGGGCATAGAAACCAGAACCCTTTTTTCCCAAAGTCAGTCATAAAACCTAAAACTATTACTCTGACTTTCCCCTGCCTTTCTGTGTAAGAACTGGCCATAAAGAAATTCTCTGTCCTACCTTGTTTGATTGTAGATCATAAGATCCCCATTCTAGAAAGGATACTGCCCCATACCCAGAAGGAAGAAAGGTTGCTCAGAATGGCCAAGAAGAGTCTGAACAGACAGGTCTTGCTGAGTTTCCCGACTCAGTCTATTAGTATTAGATCATATTCTTTTTATCCAGTCACAGTTCTACATGACTACCCATTTTTCTTTGAACCCGAGCAAACAAATGTATAGTTTTCTCTGTACCTTTTTGGATCTTTAAATTGAAGCCTTCAGTGTCATGTAAGACTATGAACACATATCAAATTCAACAACCCTTCATGATAAAAACTCTCAAAAAATTAGGTGTAGAAGGACCATACCTCAATATAATAAAGGTCATATATAAAAAACCCACAGCTAACATACTAATAGGGGAAAAGCTGGAAGCTTTCTCTCTAAGATCTGGAACAAGACAAGAATGCCACTTTCACTGCTTTTATTCAAAATAGTACTAGAAGTCCTAGCCAGAGAAATCAGGCAAGAGAAAGAAATAAAGGATGCCCAAATTGGAAAGGAATAATTCAAATTGCTCTTGTTTATAGATGACATGATCTTTTATATAGAAAAACCCAATGACTCCACCAAAAACCTATTAGAACTAATAAAAGAATTCAGTAAAGCTGTAGGATACAAAATCAACATAAAAAATCAGTAGCATTTCTATTTGCAAATAGCTAATTATCTGAATAAAAATTAAGAAAACAATTCTTTTTTACAATAGCTACAAAAATTCCTAGGAATAAATTTAATCAAGGAGATGAAAGATTTCTTTAATGAAAACTATAAAACATTGATAAAAAAATTTGAAGAAGACACAAAAAAATAGAAAGATATCTCATGTTCATGGATTGGAAGAATTAATATTGTTAAAATGTCCAAAATACCCCCCAAAATCTACAGATTCATTGCAACCCTATTAAAATACCAATGATATTCTTCAAAGAAATAGAAAAAAAAATCCCAAAATTCATATGGAACCAGAAAAGACTCCAAATGTTCAAAGCAGTTTTGAGCAAAAAGAACAAAGCTGGAGGCATTACATTACTTGACTTCCAAACATACTAGAAATTGATAGTAACCAAAACAGCTTGATATTGGTATAAAAAAGACACATGGACCAATGAAACAGAATAGAAAGCCTAGAAATAAACCTACACATCTACAGCCAACTGATTTTCAACAAAGATTCCAAGTATACACAATGGAGAAATGACAACTTCTTCAATAAATGGTACTGGAAAAACTGGCTATCCACATGCATAAGAATAAAACTAGAATCTTATCTCTCATTGTATAAAATAATTAACTCAAAATGGATTAAAAACTTAATGTAAGACTCCAAACTATGAAACTAATAGAAGAAAATATAGGGGGAAAGTCCCATGACATCAGTCTAGGATCTTTTTGAACCTCAAAAGCACAGGCAACAAAAGCAAATAGAGACAAGTGGGATTGCATAAAATTAAAAAGCTTCTGCACAGGAAAGGAAACAATAAATGGAGCAAGGAGACGACCTATGAAATGGAAGGATATGTTTGCAAACTATATATCTGATAAGGGGCTGGTATCCTAAATATGTAGGAAACTCAAACAACTCAACCACAAAAAACCCAAATAACCTGAATAAAAAATGAGCAAATGACTTGAATAGACATTTTTCAAAAGAATACATAAAAATGGGCAGCAGGTATGTGAAAAAATGATCAACATCATTATTTATCAGGGAAATGCTAATCAAAACTCCATGAGGTATCACCTCAGCTCAGTCAAAATGGCTACTGTCAAAATATCAAAGGTTTACTAGAGAGGATGTGGAGTAAAGGGAATCCTTACATGCTGGTGGAAATGTAAATCGGTAAAGCTACTATGAAAAACAGTATGGAAGCTCCTCAAAAATTTAAAAAGAGAACTTCCATATGATCCAGCAATTCCACTACTGGGTATATATTAGAAAGAAAGGAAATCAGTATATAGAAGAGATATATGTACTCCCATTTTTATTGCAGCACTATTTATAATAGCCAAAATATGCAATCAGTATAAGTGTCCAACAACAAATGAGTGGATAGAGAAAATGTAGTAAATTAGCAGGGCATGGTGGTGTGTGTCTGTAGTCCCAGCTACTGGGGAGGCTGAGACAAGAGGATTGCTTGAGCCCAGCAGTTTGAGGTTGCTGTGAGCTAGCCTGATGGTATGGCATTGTAGCCCAGGTGACAGAGAAAGACTGTCTCAAAAAAAAAAAAAAAGGAAAAAAGAAAAGAAAGTGTAGCATAGATACACACGATGGAATACTATTCAGTCATAAAAAGGAATTAAATCCTGTTATTTGCAACAACATAGATATATATGGAGGATATTATGTTAGGGGAAATAGGCCAGGCACAGAAAGACAAATATCCCATGATTTTACTCAGCTGTGGCATCAAAAATGTTGTTCTCATAGAAGTAGAGAGTTGAATAATAGCAGGGGATGGAGAGGGTTAGGTGTAGGAGGATGGTGAAGGATTGGTCAATGGGTACAAAGCTACAATTAGATAAGAATAAGTTCTGGTGGTCCATGGCATAGTAGGATGACTAGAGTTAACAATAATGTATTGCGTGTTTCAAAATAGCTGGAAGAGAGGTCTTTAAATGTTCTCATCACAAAGAAATAGTAAATGTTTAAGGTGATGAACATACTAATTATCTTGATTCAGTTATTACACAATTCATACATGTACTTAAACATCACATTATACCTCATAAATATGTACAATTATTATGTGCAATCATAAAAATGTGAAGATAAAATAAATTTGCTTGACTTTTCTCTAGTTAGCCTGTCTTTTGTTATGGGGAGTCAACTGTGACCTTAACGATAGGGAGAAAAGGGACCACTCCCTTTCTGTCCCTACAACAGAGAGTTCCCATATATCCCCTACATGTACATTTGTCAAATCTAGGAAACCTACATTGGTACTTTACTTTGGTATAATAAAAAGAATATACATGTTGGTACAGAGCTCCTAAAACCTTTGGAATTTTCTGAGCACTGCAACTTTTGCTATTCATAACAAGCCTTTTTCTGACCATACCTTACTTTATGCTAATAAGATAACTCTTGGGAGTGCAGGGCAGGGACCTTGATAGTTGCAGGATAGGGTCTGATTGCCAGAGGAACCAAGCATGTGATTAGAGGGTTGGAACTTTCAGTCCCACTCCCTGACCTCCAGGGAGTAGGAGGGGAGTAGAGGTTGAGATTAATCACCAATGGCCAATGATTTAACCAATTATGTTTACATAACACAACTTCAATAAAAACTCTTGAACAATGAGATTTGGAGGGCTTCAATTAGATAAGAATAAGTTCTGGTGGTCCATGGCATAGTAGGATGTTTTTCACCACATTGGTGAAAAACATCGATGTGCCAGCTGTTAGTGGTGCACCCAGAGAGGGCATGGAAGCCCTAAGCCATGCCAGATCTCTGCCCCATACCTTGGCGGGTACAGCTTTTCCATTTGGCTGTCCCTGAGCTGTCTGCTTTATAATAAACTGATAATGACAGCTAAAGACTCCTGAGTTCTCTGAGTCATTCTAGTGAGTTATCTGACCTGAAAAAGTGGTTGTGGGGACCCCTGAATTTGTAGTTGGCTGGGCAGAAGTAGGGGTACCCTGGGGACCCTATTTGTGCCTGGCATCTGAAATGAAGGCAGCTTTTTGGGACTGAGCCTTTAACCTGTGGGGTTTGCACTAACTCTGGGTAGTAGGCGTCAGAACTGAATTAAACTGTAGGGCGACTATTTGGTACTGGAAAACTGGTTGTCATTTGGAAAAACCACATGCAATCACTATTCACTAAATTCCAGACTTTATTTGGATTTCACTAGCTTTTCCACTCACATCCTCTTTCTCTTCCAGGGTCCAATTCTGGAACCAATTGCAGTTAGTTGTCATGTCTCCCCAGCCCCCCGGCAGGTGACAATATTTCAGTCTTTCATTGTTTTTCATGTGAGTTTTAAGGAGTCAAATATTTTGTAAAATGTCCTCCAACTTAGTTTTTTAAAAATGTTTTTCTCATGATTAGACTGGGGTTATGAATTTTCCGAGACAGTATTACAGAGGTGAAATGTCCTCATTATGTTATGTTATGGTATCTAATATCCATGTTGCTTCACTGGTGATATTAACTTTGACAACTTGATTAAGGCAGTGTTTGCAGATTTTTTCCACTGAAAAGTTACTCTTTTTCAGGCAGCATAATTTTAAAAGGCTTCTTTAAATAAAATAAACCATGACGTAACCATAATATGGTAAAGGCTTACCGTAGTATAGAAATATGTGGTATAAGCAAGAAATAGACCCTTGTAATTTAATAATCGAATATGGGGATTGCTTATTACCATAGCCACACCTAGTCTATCCTAAATAAATAAGGATAATAAGACTCAGAGAAGTTGAACAACTTGTCTAAATTCACACTAGCAAGGGTTGGAACAGGGCTTTGAGCCTGGCCTGTCAGATTCAAAACTTGGCTTATCAGTCAGGCTAGGCCAGGTTATGCTGCAGTAACAACTTACTCCAAAACCTTAGAGGTTTAGCACAATAAAGGTTTATTTCTTATTGTATTAAATCCTCTGCAGTCTGGGTACCTCCTCAGGGCTGTTGTCACTCATGTGGTGCTTCAGCAAGCTGGGTCACTTTGGCCTTGTGGCTTTGCCATGTCCATATGAAGCCTCCACGTTCACTGTGGCAGGGAACAGAAAGACTGGAAATCACACAGTGACACTTCCCTGCCTGAGCCCGGAAGGTTGCCTGTCACTTCTATCTACATCTCCTTGTCCACAACTTATCATCTGGCCTTGCCTAACTGCACAGCACAGGGAAGTATGATTTCTTAAAAGTGCATTAAGGCAGAACAGACATAGGCGAGCTTATTAATGACTCTCACCACTGATTGTTATTATTTTTTTTACCAGGCTATGTTACCTTAGCTACAAGGTTCAGAACGGCCTCCTTCTACTCAACAGGTCACCAGCCCAGGCCTAGAGCTGCTTTTCTCAAGCCGTGCTCTGTGGGGAAAAAGTAGCCCCAAGAAATATGCCATGAGAAAAAACATTGCATGAACAAACACATTCGGTGAAGTTTGGGCTAAATGAAATTAAACAGGCTTCCTTGCTGTAGAGCTGCCTAGGACAGTTCCTACGCTAATGCAATCGGGAAACTCCCAAAGTCGGTGCAGAAAACAGTGTCCCCCAAACTTGCCTGACCTCAGAATATTTTTGTCATGCACCACGTGGAAGAACGGACCACCCTTTGGGAAATGCTGACCTAACAAATATTAAGCAGCCAAGAAATATTTATTTAGGAAAAATCCACTCTTATTTTCATACATTTAAAAAAATGCCTCCCCATAAGTAAAAAACAACTTTTGTGTGCTTTGGAGTTTACAGAGTTCTTCCACGTTCATTAGATCATTCAGATGATTAATCTTTTGAGTGGGTAACATGTTCTCCTGGTTCAAAACAGAAAGAACGAGCAGGTATTCGATAGAAGTTCCCTCTCCTCTCATCCATGCCTTCCATATGCTTAGGTTCCAGTTTCTCCCCCCCCCCTCCGCTGCCAGGCAGCTACTGTTATTACACTGTTCAGTTTCCATACAGACTTTATTTATGTACATGCAGGAAAATACAACATAGTTTCTCAACCCTCAATTTTTTAACAGAAAAGGAAAATTTTATGGTGCTTTAAAATATGAGGCTTATTGAAGTATAATTTACACAAAATAAAATCCACCTTTTTATAGCGTACGACTCAATGAGCTTTAACAATGTCTGCTGTCAGGCGGTCATGACACAGAACAGCTTCATCACTCGGAAGTGTTTTCTCCTACTTCTTTTGCAGCCAAGCCTCTCCCTCCACCCCCAGCACCTGGCAACCGCTGGCTTATTTTCTAGTTTTGCCTTTTCTGTAACGCCATATAAATCGCATCGTATAATATGTATTCTTTTTTTTTTGCCTGGCTTCTTTCTCTTACCATAATGCTTTTCAGATGTGTGTATAAGACGTTCATTTCTTTTTATTGCTTAGTAGTATTCTGCTTGTTTGAAAGAAAAACTTTCCCTCTACCAACTTAGGTTGGAGGGGTCTAGGGTCTGTGAATTCATTGGTAGAGAGATTAGCAGGAGAAAGGGTTTATTGCACATACACACGTGGGAGCACTTTATAGGGAGTGGTTCTTTAAACAGCTAGGGGTTAGAGTTTATATACTGGCTTATTAAGGTGGTGGGCTGGGGCTTCAGCAATAAGGTGTGGAAGGTTTTGATTAGGGTTGTTTACACAATTCCTTAGGATGTCTCAGTGCTAGGTCCCCGTGATACGAGTCAGCCTTCTACTTTATAGGAAAATCTCCCAGAGGGGCATTTATGGCACCTAAATTCTTGGAAAACCTGCTTTCATTATTAAAGGGAAGTTCAGATAGGACTTCTCTCTGTAGCTGTGGTTTGTCTAAATGTTTTTGGTTTAAAAGTCTTTACGCTGTTCCCTTCACCCTGTACAAATGAATGCACCACCATTTCTTCCCCATTCACCAGCTGATGGGCATCTGTGTGATCCTAGTTAGTGGTGATTATGGATAAAGCTGCTCTGAACATTTGAGTACAGGTCTTTGGGTACACGTTTTCTATAAAATATGTTATGGACTCAATTCTGTTCCTTCCGAGTTCATATGCTGAAGTGTTAACCCCATATCTTAGTCCACTTGGGCTGCTATAACATACCATAGAGTGGGTGGCTTATAAACAAAAGAAATTTATTACTCGCAGTTCTGGAGGCTGGGAAGTCCAAGGTCAAGGAATTAGCAGATGCTGTGTCTGGTGAGGGCCACTCTCTGGTTCAGAGATGTGTCCTCACATAGTGGAAGGGGCAAAGCACAGCTCTGTGGGGTCTCTTTTGTAAGGACACAGAGCCCTCGTGACCTGACCAACTCCCAAAGTCCCCACCACCTGATACCATCATCTCGAGGGTTAGGATTTCAACATATGAGTTTTGGGGGGACACAAACATTCAGAATCGAGCACCCCAGTATCTCACAATGTAACTGGATGTGGAGATAGGGCCTTTAAGGATGTGATTTAGTAAAATGAGATGATGTGGGTGGGCCTACTCCAATACCACTGATGTCCTTGTAAGAGGAGATTGAGTCGTAGATGACACAAGCAGAGGGAAGACCATGTGGAAATAAACAAGGCGGTCATCTGTAAGCCATGGAGGGAGGCCTGAGAAGAAACCAATCCTGTCAAGACCTTGATCTCAGACTTCTAGCTTCTAGAACTTGGAAAATAAAATTTTATTGTTTAAGCCACCCACTCTGTGGTACTTGGCTATATGGTAGCCTTGGCAAACTAATACATAGAGTAAGTTGTATCTTGCTTTTTTTGCATTTAAGCAATATATTCTAGAGACGTTTCCATATTAACAAATGAAGACCTTCCTCATATTTTTTGGAGCAACATAGTGTAGCTTTGTGTGAATCTGATCCTTACACCCCTGTGAGGAAAGTAATCCTGTTTATCCATTGGTTAGAGCAATCAGAGACAATCAGAGACTCACAGGGTTAAGTGACTTTTCCTAACTCTTAAGTGGGAAAAATAAAATTTGGCCCTAGGTCTGTCCAAGTCCGAGTCTTACATTGTTTATAAAATCAAGTCTAATGGCCTTATCTAGGTTTTTGGCTTTGCCATAGTTTGTTTTCACCATTTAAAATCAACTCTTCCTTCCACTAGTCCCTCAACAACAAATCCTCTACTTCATTCAGTTCACTTCATGTCACGTCACTTCACTTCACTTCACCCCTGTAATAGAAATAACTTATTTGAAATATGTTAGTGTGGATTTCCATAGCCTGCAAATTTTGCTGCCCTAGGGATTTCTAACTTGGAAGCAACAAGTTTTAGTGCCTCAGAGGAAGCAGATACCCTCTAAAGCAAAGCAGTGTCTACGTAGCTGCAACCGCCAAAACAGATTTCTGTTTTACTTAGAATCAAGAAAATAGGCATCATCCAGTTACCCCAGGACCAGCCCAAACTGGGCCTTCTCTGTCGATAAAATGTCGAGCTACCTTGCGGGTAGAACAGAGCCAAAAATGCAAGCCATGTAGCTGAGGCATGCACAGTAGAAAAAGCTTTGACTTCTAGCACCACCCAGAGCTAATGATTCCTCCCTATGGTCTGGGGCATGACTGTTGCTTGAACACCAGAACCCTTTCAAAAGCGAGGGGTCTGTTGGCCTAGGAAATGTACCTCAACATGAGATTCCAAATCAGAGAGACAGATTTGAGCCTCATCTCCTAGCTCCTTGCTGGCTGCCCTTGCAATGAAGGTTTTCTTTTCTCAAAAGCCAATGCCGTAGTATTGGCCTCTGTGAGCATCAGGAAGCGAGCCCACTTGCTTGAGAAACAGCCCAGTGTCATACTACTGGCAGCTTTAACAAGCAAGGGCCAGTCCTGATTGCAGGAAGAAGGCCACTGCATCTTCCTAGACAAGGGGATTGTGGAAAGAAAGAGAGAGAGAAAGCAGTAGGAGAAGCAAGGGCTTTGACTCTGAGCTTAGATCACCCCAGTGGGCCCCGTGTTCATACAGGAAGTGGAGTTCAGAGGGAGGAGACTTGCTGCACTTCACGTCTGGGACTCTGGAAAGACACCGCCTCCCAAGTCCCCCTGTCCGAGCTTGTACAGTAAACTTGCTAGGTCAGCTGGCGCTTTCTTGAACTGCTCTAGGTTCCCATATGCCGTAGATGGATCCCAGAAATTGCCATATGCACTGCAGAGTGTGAGTTACAGAAAGTGATTGTATCGGTGCCCTTGAGCCTCTTGGATCCCACCATGGCAATGAGTGAGTGGAGGCTTCTGGGAGACAGCCGAGGCCTGGGGCAAGTGGAGAACGTGGCAGAGGCTCAGAGGGATGCAGGGAGGTATCAAGAGCTGAGGGGAGGTCAACTCAGCCAGGGAGCAAGACGGGTGCTAGAATATGGTCCTTGTCCCAACTTCGTTACCAAGTGCATAGGAGCTGATAAAAACTCACGTCAATTATGCATGAAATAAACTACACTTTCTTTGCCCATCTGATTTTTTGTGTGTATCAAGCCAACAGGTAGAAGCGGAAGCAGAAGCACTGCATGCAAAAAAGTCACCATTCAATGAAAAAATGCTTCTTGCTTGGGTTGAAGAGCCAGTTTAGATTTTTGCCTCACTGATGTAGGATGTGGTTTTTCCATTGTTATGTACTGACATGTTGTCCATAGGGTGTCCAGCCTGACACGAGTTTATGCCTTAAAACTTTGCCGAGTCCCATTTGGACTGCCCTGAGGGACGTTTTCCCTTTTTATCAATGAGCAAGCATCCTTCAAAGTTGCCCTCTGAGGCTGAGGTGGCTGGCAGTTGCTGCAAGTAGAAAGCAGCCTGGCCTGGGACTACAGTTTTCAGAACCACTTGCATCCAAGTCTAGTCCCATCAGAACCAACGGCGAGGAGCAGGAGTGATGAGTGCCTGGACTCTTCTGGAAGCTCTCTTCTCTCTTTCCTCATCCGCAGCCTGGATGACGAGGACTCTGACACCCTAGGGGTTGGGACAACTTGGGTTCCTGAATCACTGCATCAGGAAGGTGTTGCATTGGATTATCATGGGGAGTGAGAAATAAACTCCTACTGTGTTAAGCTCTTCTCATTTGTAGCAGTTGCTAGCATTCCCTTAATGAATAATTCCTCCAACAGAGGGTTAGGAAATACTCAACATCCAGAATGGTGGTGCTGGTATGGAAAGGTACTTGGGGAAAACTTGTGGTGCTGAGACTCACCCCTCTTATAATTCATGGATCACCGACTATATAGACAGCATTGTACTAAGCAAGCATCGAAAAACAAAACAAGATAACAAGCAACCCCTTCTAAGGCAACTTGCACAGCCTTCTCTTATTTACAGAACGCTTCCTTACTCATCATTCTCATCTGACCTTGAAAAATAACTGATGAAGCAACCAGAGTCAGGAAGACTCATCTGTAAAAATGCGGCAATTGGAGAGATCAATTGAACGAGCTGATAACAAAATAACGCATAACTTGGCCCTTTTATTTTAACTTAAATGTACATTCTTTTACCAACATTCCGATGTAGGCGTTTGTGTGAGTGTGGATCCACTGATTGACGTTGTACTTTGTTTTCCTCGCACGAACTTAATGATGCATAATGCATCAGCTATAATTTCTAGGTTTAGTTTCTTTAAAGTGAAATCAAAACCTGAAATACTTCTAAGGCATTAGGAGTTCAGAATTCTTCTGGATATTATGATTTTCCCCAACTACATATGGTTGTTTCAATCATACCTAACCGGATAGCAATTTTTAAGGTTTGTTGCCTTTGCTGTGATTTTCCTTGGTATTTCACTAGGTTCCTTAGAAATAAAATTTTTTTGCACTTGTACTTCATTGGTTTAGATAATATTTTAAAAGATTACCCAGTTATATTAATTGGCAAACCAGGTTTGTGAACAAAATTCTGCTGACATTTGATGAAAAGAGCAGTGTGTGGGTATATCATCTGTGTGACTCAGTGAGAGTCTGTGTGATTAGCAGAGGAAACAGAATATCACTTGGTCCAATAAGTGACTACCCTTAGTGGTGCTTAGCCCATAGGCCCCTTTCTCTGGACAGGGGAGCACCCTGCCAAGTACAAGTCTTGGTGAACGGTTCCCAGGCAAGACTTCAGCCCCCACTCCCTCCTTCAGTCAAAAATCCTTGTGTAGAAACCAACCTGGATGAACATCCTTACATGGCAGCTTAGTCTATTATATTTGTAAAATTTAAATATTATACCAAGATGGAAATAAATGAACTGACTACCCTAAATTTCCAAGTTGCCAAGTAGGAGTGGTGGTGGCTAGAATTTGAAGCTGAGCCTTTTTTACCCAATCCAGACTGGACTGGGCCACCTGGTGCAGGTGTCTGGATAAACCATCTCCTTTTGTCTTGGTCACAAGACAAGAGCCTCTCCAGTCTTGTTCAGGCATTTAATGTACTTGGCCAAGCCATGTGCATGGCTACTGCTTGGGCTCTAGCACGTGGTTTGCTCACCCTAGGTTATGGCTACAATTACTTAATGCTTCCCCTTCTACACATCCCTCCCTCTGCACTTCCTTGAACCCTCTCCTTTGTTTCAGGATTCTCTTGGTTAATCTCTCCTATTGAATTTTATGCCAAGTATCTGCCAATACATAAATTTATGACAATTTTGTGCCAAGTAATATTTAAGTATTACTCCTATCTCTTTGACCCTTCCCCTTTCCTCCCTGCCCTAGCCTCTACCCAGAGAGTCTGCAGAAGGTATGATTTTGTTGCTATCTAGGTACAGCTAAGCAGTTCACCAATGAGCAGTGGAGGTTGATAACGGTTTGCTCTTTTGGGAGAGATGAAATCGGGCAGCTGGGAGAGGCGTGCAGAGCAAGAGAGAGAGAGAGAGAGAGAGAGAGAGAGAGAGAGAGAGAGCAATTGTCTTGGTTCCTGACAGTTTTCAAGTTCTCAGTTCCAGTTTTCCATCCATCTATTCATCCATCAGTTCATTCACAGGACACACTTACGCCGAGTGCTTCCTGTGCTAGAACAAAGGGAAGCTACTGCAAGGGCTTCAGCTTTCACTCTGAGTGGGCTGGGGGCCACCGAAACAGAGCATGGCTTAATCCAGGTTTAAAAGGATCGCTTGAGCTGTCCTGTGGAGGAAAAGCTGGAGGGGGTGGGAGTGGAGGCAGGGAGGCTAGTTAGGGGCTGTTGCCATCCTCCTTGTGGGAGGCGATGGCAGTTGGAACCAAGGTGGTAGCAGTGGAGGGGACGAGAAAAAGTTGGGTTTGTGTCTTACTGGACAGAGAAAACAGATTTACTGGTGGCTTTGAACTAAATGTGGGTGTGAGTTGAATGCGGGTGTGAGAGAAAGGGCGGAGTCAAGGTGAGTCAAGGTGGAGTTTGATCTCTTGAGATGGAGAAGACTGTGGAAGGATCAGCATCTGGGGTAAAAACCAGGAGTCTTGCTTGTCGGTGGTAGGTTGGAGCTGCCCATTTGACATCTAAGTGGAGATGATGGAAAGGCAATTGCACATGTTGGATACATGAGTCTGGGGTTTCCTTGGTTCTTCTCTTTCTCTCATGTTTCACATCTAATTCATAGGAAACCTGCTTAAAACTTTCTCATGGTGTTGCTCCTCCCTCAGACTAAAAGCCAATGTCCTAGGGGGACCTTGGAGGCCCTGTGTGATCTGGCCTCCCTTTGCCTCTGGCCTTGTCTCCTGCTCACTGTTCTGAGCCACAGTGTCCCCTGGCTGTTCCCCAAGCAGGCCTGGTCTGTCCCTTTGCATTGCCTTTTGCATCGGTTGTTCCTCTGCCTGGAAATCTCTTTCCCCTGGGATCGGTAAAGCTCACTCCATCTCCCTCAAGACTTGGTTGAAATGTAACCTTCTAGGTAAGGCTTTTGTAAACCACCATCCTGCTAGTCCTCACTCCTCCCCAAATCCCTTCCCTCCTGTCTGGTTTCCTAATCTCCTTCTAAGATCACACATATTTCACTCATTTTGTTCGTTGTCTGTGTCCTTCCACTGAACTATCAGCTCCAAGAGGGCAGAGATTTTGTCTGATAATGTGCTGCTGTATCTCCAGTGTCTGACACACAGGCCCTAGTACATGTTTGTTGAATGAATGAATGAACTTGACTCTACCCTTTACTTTGGTGCTTGCAAGATACTTCAGTATCTTCATAATGAATTCCCTTTTATTCAAGTTAGGGTGAGTGGGGGTTTTATTTCTTGCAATAGGATGATGTTCATCTCTCTTATATAAGGTCCTCTTCCTCCTTGTGGTATCTGTAATACTTCGTTGCTCTGCAATTCTGTACCAGTGTTGCTTTGCCACATGTCTATCTGCCCCGAAGACTGTAAATGCTCCAAGGTTGAGGACTATGCTTTATACAAGCCCATGGCAGTGCCTATGTTGTAGCACGAACAGCTTTCACTTATAAAATGAAATGATTTTAAGTTAAATTAACTTTCCTCTCATTCTAAAGGTGAGAGAAATTATAAGAGAAAAACATCTATCAAAGGCTTGCAGGTAAATCACTCATTTGTATCTTAGAAAAACCTTGCTTTGTAGACAGGAAACTCAATTCATTCTTAAAGACAAGGGCCTCAGAGGAGGGGTGCTCAACTACTTGTGGGAATATTTTGCTAAACCTGGGCAAAAACAAAAACAAAACAAACAAACAAAAAAACACAGCCATAACACATATTAGAAACTGCTCTAGGGACTTTAAAATATATCAACTCCTTGAATTCTCAAAACAGTAGTGTGGGTATTATTATCATTCCCATTCTACAGATGAGGAAATCAAGTCTCAGAGACATGAAGCCACTTGCTCAGGATCACAGAGCTAGTAAGTTAGTAAGAGGGGAGCCAGGACTGAACTCAGGCCCTTTGGCTCCAAAGCCCACCCTCTAAAGGAACAAGAGAGGGGAAAGTATATTATCTAATAGACCTTCCATGAAAGCAATTGGTGAGATAGAGCAGTGCCTGCCTTGGAGAAAGGAAGAGAACAGTGTCAACCTCTTGCACAACCCTCCTTCACATGAAACCAGACTGATCCCTCCAAGTAGAGCTCGTCACCTGAAGTGAGGGTGACCTGGCAGGTGGGCTGAGCTCTCAGAGTTAATTCTTGAACCAGTCTTCAACCTCCATAGGTTGGATTACTTTCCATCACGCGCCTTCCAACACTCCTTCCCTACTGCTCCGTCATCCTTCTCAGCCTCCCCGCACTGTGTCCCGGCTGACAGCAGACTCACCTGTCTTGGGACCGTGTGTTCACACCCAGGCAGCGGCTGAGCATGGTGGACACCTGGATGGGATGGCTGTTGTGGGGCCCAGCCTGGCTTCTTTCCTCATCAGATTCTGAAGTGGCTGACTTGATTTCCCCCTCTTCCACGCTGGCTCTCCTCCATCCTACAGGGTAGTGATGCTGTTGCTATTGAGATATGACCTGCCTGAACCCAGCCAACTAACTCACCTCTGGACTCCTTCTGAGTTCCACATGGTTCTTCTTCATCGTGTGAACTTCTGCAGAAAATAAATTAGGAACAATAGCCTTAGTTCTTGCCTTTAAGCAGCCACAATTATTGGATACGATGACTGCGTGCAATGAATTACTAAACTGCACAGTGATGCTATAAGGTGCTGGAGGTCAGAGAGGGGACACATCAGAGTGGTCCGGAGTAAATCACAAACTGTCCCCGTTGAGGGAGACCTTGCTGTCAACATGGTTTTCCAAAGGGAAAACAGAAGTGCAGAGAACTCAAGCCACTGGCTGGAGAGAAAACAGCAAAGGGCTGGAGAAGGAGGTATGGGGTGTGGAGTTCTTCTGAGCTGGGGCCAAATGCTCTCCTCACTGGGCTCTGATGCCTTCTCCCAGCAGCACGGGGGTGCGGGGAGACAGGGAGTCGAAAGGGCGTTCTGATTAGGGAATTGCAGGAGGGAGGACACTGTGGCAGAAAGAGTAACAAGGACCAAGACCAGGAGGAGTCAGAAGGAGAGTCTACCCAAGAGAGAGACATGAGCTGAGCAACCTATTCTTGATCAAGCCCAGGGGCTTGCAGGCTGTGATGGTGGATCCTGCCTGGCTGTTAAGTACTGTCCCTAACTGAGCAAGGAACTTACCTTCTCAGAATGTCCATTTACCCATCTTAAGAATGCTGGCAGCAAAGCAGCCCCCCTCACAGGATGATGGGGAGTTGCTTATGGGCAGTAAAGCTACTGGGGTGTGAAGACCCGCATATCAGAGCCACTGAATGGATAATTACACAAGGAAAGCTGCGAAACTCCCCTGTTTGGAGGGCATGTTTTTATGGGCTTGACAGAAATTCTCCCAAGGGTTCCTGCTCTGCGTAGGTACAGACTCTTCCAGGGCATTCAAGGAGCACCTGAAGGTCTCCTGGGGCTGACTGCCTCCTTTGCGTGTTTCCTGAGTGTATTTACGGACCTGCAGCTGCTCTGAGGGGAAAGAAAAAGTGCTCACCCTGTTTCCAAAATATTTTGCTCTATTTCTTAATAATCTGATTTGATAGGAAAATATCACACATATTTATGGCTCCTCTGAGGGGCTGGGGGTGATGCCAAAAGCACAGGAATGGGAGTTGGGAGAAACAGGTTCTTGGCTCTACCATGAACCGGCTGGATGACCCAGGGCAAATGACTTAACCTCTCTGGGCCTCAAGCAGTTCAGACTAGATTATCCCTAAGGCCCATTTTGGTCCTAATATTTTATGAGTCTAGGAAGACAGTGTTGTAATAGAGAAAGAGTACACATGTTCCATGGTCAGATGGGCTGGGATTCAGAATTACAGCTCTGAGCCTCATTGTGTGTCGGCCCTTTGGGAGGTTACTTAAGTACTCTGAGCCTCAGCTCTTTTTCATACGTTGTATGTGATGAGGAAAATAAACGTGCTTCTTCTAGTAAGATAATGCCAGATACATATGTGCATTTAACAAACGTTGGTTTCTTTCTTTACTTTTTCCTTTATCTATCTCTAGCAACCTAAGGAAACCAGCTAACCTTCAAGTAAAGTAAGTTTTCCTACTTCCCTTCCTCTCTTTCTCCTTCCTTTCCTCCTTTTCCTTCTCTCTTCTGTATACATTTCCTGAACGTGTTGGTGCCCCAGGCCCTGGGGACAGACAGGCGACTGCGATCTGGTCTGGGATGCTAAGCTTGGTACAGTCTGGTGGGGGAGATTGTGATAAATTACACAATGGAGCCGAGGCACACCTCTGAAGCTGCGGGCAGGGGGGCGGGCAAAGAGGTCCATCCCTGGAGGAGGCCTCTGGGGATACTTTGTAAAGGAGTTGACGATTTAGCTGAGTCCTGATGGAACTTTGAAGAAGCACAGAAGATGCACTGTTTGTGTGGGCACTTGTGTCTTCATGCTGGAGGTGGTGGCACTTGTGATGTGGCTTTGGGCAAGGGACAGGGAAAATGCACCCAGGGATGCTTTAAGTGAGGCCAGAGGCTTTGCAGAAAGAGCTTGGCAAGGGCAGACTGAGGTTAAGACACTATCTTCTTAAGGTCCAATTAAACCGTGCATGTTTCTCAGGGAGGGCCACGGGGCTGCAGCAGCATAGATTAATTTTTTAGCTTGGTTGGTCCTGGCAGGGCTACACAGCTCCCTGGAAGCCTGAAGCAGATCATGGTGTCAGTGGAGCCATATCTGGTTTGGAAAATGGCATTCCCAGAAGGACAATTTAGTGGCCTGCAGAAGGACAATTTATTAGCCTCTTGATTTCCCAGCTCTGTCCTACCTGGTCTACCCGGTCTACCTGGTATGGCCTTGAGCTCCTGGAAAGGTGAACTGATGGGTATTTGTCCTGACCAGAGGTCAACAGGCATCAAAAGGCACTTGCAACCCTACCCAAGTGACAGAACCTAAGCCACGTAGGCTGAGCCAGTCCTGTCTATTTTGCATGACATCCGAGCCACTCACAGCCACCTACCTACTCACCATCAGGCACTAGTAATCTAAGGAACCACGAAGATCCTCCTGGTCCAAGCCTGGGAGTGTTTGCTCTCCTCTGCCTTGGGCGGTCTGGCTCTGCCTTTGGCTTGGGTGCTGGGAACTTTTCTTTTCTTTTCTTTTTTTCAGTTTAACTCTTTCTTTGTGTGTTGCACTGGGGCAGTCTCTCTTTTCTGGGGAAGCACTAAGTGAAACGATTACAGAATTTGGGTTTCTTTCCCCTTACCGATATGCTTTCTTACCTAATTGGATATAAAAGAGTTGATTAAACAAAATTAAAGTCATTGCCTTGAAAGAAACCTCTGTTTGCTCCTTTGCTTCTAAGTGCTTGCCATTGTAAACTGGGAAAATAATTTTATGTGGTATAAAGGAAGCATTTCCCCCTTCTCTCCCTCTTCCCCCTCTTCCTCTTCCACTTTCCTTCTCCTGCTCCCCCTTCATGTGGTCAGAGGCTTTCCTCCAGGATGGAAAGTGTCGGCTCCATCTGAGCTTAGAGGTGGTGGTGGCTATGCTCCCGTGTTCCAGAGCAGAAGGTCACGGCAAGGCGAGGGGGACCCGCAAGGCACCGCCTGGAGCTGGAGGCCACAGACTGGAAGGTGTCCCCTGGGGATCTCAGCTCTGACATGAACCGCCCTTCTCTCCCAGGGCAGCGGTTCTTACTTCCCTCTGAAAATTCACGCTGCTGAAATTGATAGTTTCTCACAGCTTTACTGACAGGTACAATTGTCTCCAGGCACAGAATAAAGAGACAATGCAAAACAGCTCCCCTAAACTGCCTTTAATTGGCTTTTAAAGTCATTTTCTTGAGATGGATTAATCACACCGAGACACAGTATGCTAGTGCAGCTCATAAAACCTGTTTTTTCCCCTATCATTTTCCAGGGTGAATAGATATTCTGTGCCACTCTTGGTCGTCGTGTGAAGTCCTGCTATTAGATTTTATAGGGGCTGGCTGATGGGACACACCCAGTCAGGTTTTGGCACTGCAAGTCCAGTGGACAGGTGTGCCTTAATCCCAGAGGCAGGGTTTCTTTCCATCTTAAAGTGCATATTAAATTCTTTCAGCTTGTGGAAAATGGCAGACCCCAAAACCACTATCCTGCCAGTGACAAGTATTCGGCAGACCCTCTCCCTGAGCTCTGTAGAGCTCGCCATTATTATAAAATTCTATTTCCTATTCAAAGAAGCTTCCATGCGGGCGTTGATCTTTGTGCCAGCTGCCGTTTCAGTGTTGAAGGAGCATTCCAAGTGCAACTGGGCCCCCCTTCCCCAAAGTGAACTAGTGAATTAGAAGAAATCCATTGGACGTGACAGTTCTTTTAATTTTTGTTTTAGAGCTCTGTTACTTGGAGGAGAAAACCATGGAGGCGCAGCTTCCACGGAGAATTTAAGGCTGAAATCAAATAAACCTTGCACAAGTTAATCTTAAACACTTAATGGTATGCAAATTAGAGCTCCTATCCGTGTAAATCACTGTAATGAGAATCGGTTTCAGCCAGCCAGATCAGATGCTGCAGTTTTCCTCTTGTTGCTTCCTCGTTTTCCAGGGTGAGTGATGTGCAGGCGTGCGGATGATTTCCCTGGGACTCCTGTGCTGATGGGTAGGCTGCTGGAGGTGGGGAGAGAGCCGGAGGGAAGGCGGGGGACAGACGGCACAGCAGCTGGGCTCCGTGGTCTGTTCACTTTATGGCTTCCTCGGCAAGGCTTCCGCCTCCTCCTCCTCCAGCTGCAACACGGTGGCGAGGGGTCCTTCGGAGGCAGCTCAGAGCGTGGGCTTTCCCCACCTGACTGCTTACGTCATCAAGCCAGGGAGGGTAGTCTCGGGCGAATCTGCTAGCAGGTGGATGGAGTCTTGCAGAATGTAAAGAAAGCACGAGAGTGACATCCCATCACCCAGGCCATACTCCGTTGGTTAGGAGCAAGTCCTAGGTCCTGCCCACACTCAAAGAGTAGGGATGACACAAAGGTGTGAACACCAGGAGCTGGGGATCACGGTTCCACTTCCAAGCATCTGAAAAGGGTTAAATAATGTCAACTTCACCATGGAAGGATATCCTAAGTAAAACCAAAGTCACCGAGGGTTGGTCCTCCTTATCTTTCAAATATCTCCACCCGTTTCAGGTGTTTGACAGTCTTCTAAAATGAGCTGATATCTTTTGCTGGTGTGAATTGCTCGAAGATAGAAGGCTTAAATCTCAAATGCTTCTCTGAGGTTGCTCTGGACTGGATGTCGTTATCTGAACTGGTCACCATTGTTCATGGCTAACATCGGGCCGTCGTTTATTTGTATGGGAAAGGAGATGGGGTGGAGAAAAGTAAAGCTCCCACTGAATGAAGTATGGGATACAGACTAAGAAGAAGGACAAAGGACTTTGTCTTTTCTTCGGATCTTGTTCCCTACTTACCAATAGCCAGACCATGAGTAATGGAGGCTCATCTCTGAATCATTGCAAGGGCAGACAGCTTGGAAAAAGCATTGTCATAATGTCCCAGAAGGGAAACCCGGAGTCTCTGATGTGTTCACAGAGTACTGGGGGTCCCAAGATAGCTCCATCAGAGGTTGTTAATCAATTGTTTAACTGAGAAAGAGATCCTCCCATTATAGTAAACTTACTAGACTCCCACTTGGAAAAAGGAGAGAGGGAAACTGGGGAGGCCTCTTGAATCTCACAATCATTCCTTCCCTGGATGATGCCCCAAATTTCATTTGTTGTCTCCTAGTGAACTGTGAGTCCTCCTGGTTGAAGCACTGTAGCCTGCCTTGCTAGTTATTCCCAGCCTAGTGTCAATGAGGGAAGAGGGAACTGGTTTTTCTATATCCTCCATTACATGTGGAGCAGGTGGGGGGAGGGAGGAGCGGAGCTCACATTTCCATGGAGAGAGAAGAAATTTAAGCATGAAAATGAATTTTACCTATGTCCCACCTTTGCTTACAAATTTTCATTGGGCTCCCATTCCACTTTAGGGAAAATAAAACCATTTCATTTGGCCTGAGCCACTCTGCAGGCTCATTGCAAGTTCTCTGTCACTTGCACACCAGCCCCTCGTTACACCAAATACCCCAAAACCGTCTTACCGTCTGACACAGGATATACCCTTCACACACTCCTGTTTCCACCGAGAACGCCCCTCTGCTCTCTTCCGCCTGGAATTCTTATGAGATCCAGTGCCAGGGCAACATTCTTTGAAAAACTCTTCCTAACTTTTCTAGGCAGCAGAAGTTACTTTCTTTCTGGGGCTCCCACACTGCAGTTGCCAGGATCCAGTTATCCTGGGAAAGGTTACATGCAAGTCAATCTCTCCCGCCACCCTGAGAGTTCCTTGAGAGGAAGAACTGCCTTTTTCACCTTAATCTCTTTGATACTCTCTCAGGTCCTGACAATAATGACCACTAACATGTATTGAGCACTTACTATATACCAGACACTGGGCTACACATCTCGAATGGATTACTCATTTAATCTTTACAACCCTTTGTGTTACTATTCCTGCTTTCGCGATGAAAAACTGAGGGCCAGAGAATTTATGAACCTGTTGAAAGTCATGCAACTAAAATTGGCAGAACCTGGATGTGAAACTAAGTTGTCTGATTCCAGAGAGTTTGCTCCTAGCTCCTATGCTATGGCATTGTGCATACGCCCTATTACAGAATATGATTAATACGTGTTTGTGGAGTGAATGGCTGAACGAATGTGGTACCTGCTGGAGTGTGGCCTTGCCCTCGTAGCCCCTCGCCAGCGAAGCCCTGGCCCTGTCCAGCTTGGCACTTCTGGCTTGCAGTCTCTCCAGCCTTCACTCACTGAGGCAGAAGGAAACCTCCGGACTGGCGGCCTTGATGGCTGATATCTCTATTCCTTCTCCACCCCACTCTGGACAGCCTGACCTGAGGAGCCCTTGGTTCCAGCTTGTTTGTGACCTGATACTCCAGCTTTGGGGCCCAGAAGCCAGGAGCCTCTGGGCTGGCCCAGCTGCAAGGGTCTGATGGACATTCCACAACTGTCAGCACTACGGGGCCGGCCACTGCCGAGAACAGACCGGGTAGGAGGGTGGGGCTTGTCTTGGCTTTGCCTGAAGATCTTTGTCAGGTGTCCAAAGGCCTGAGTGGATGCTGAGTAGAGTTGGCCCTTTGCCTCATAGGACCAAGGATGTGGTGACCTCTGAGCTGCCACTTGCTGACAAGGCTGGCAACACTGCCACGTACACTAGCCCAGACGTGGGGCTTTCCCCTTTCACTGGAGGCCGCTGAGACCCTACATAGGTGCTGGTGCTGTGCTGGGTGTTATGGATATACATGGCTCCACTGGCCCTTCAGAGACTTAGAGCCTAATGGCAGCGATGTCCATATAATATGGTAATGTAGCATATTATATTACTGTAATATAGTATAATGAGTACTTTGTTATTATATATGGATATACTTTGTAGATACATAAAAAGGGATATTGAATTCTGCCAATAGCCAGTGTGGTATCATGTGAAGCTGCCAAAAGAAGATGACATGGTTTAGTGTGAGATAAATAAGTACAGCGCCTGCATAGCAGCGGACACACGGTAGTGTAAACATAGTATTCGGCAGGCAGCAGGTGCTCAGCGATCTCAGATGCGCTGTCTGCAGCAGCAGCAGCAGTGGCATCCCCAGAGCTAGAAGAATGAATGAGTGATCTCCAGTCACAGAAAACAGGAAAGGGATCCGCACTCCTTCTGTAAAAGGAGAAAGTATTATTCTCATGGAGTAAGTTTAGGAAAAATACTGAAAAAATAGTAAGTTGGGAAGTTGGAAAGACACTGAGCTCAGTGTTAGGAGATTTGGTTATAGTTTCAGTTCAGTTGCAACTCGCTGTACTAACTACGAGCTCTTGGTACATAGTCCTTTCCCCCATGGATTCCCTTTTATAATATGTAAATGTAGGAAGATGGACCACATGGTGCCCAAGTGCCCTTCTAATAACTGAGTGTTCAGTATCTACAATACCACATTCATAATGTCTTGCAATTAATAAAAAATGATCAGACATGTGTAGAAACAGAAAAATATATTCCATAGACAAAGGAAAAAGCAGTCAGTAGAAACTAGTTTACTCTAACATATTGGAATTAGTACTTTAAATATTGTAAATATCCATGTTAAATGTGTTCAAGAATTTAAAGAACAATATGATCATAATAAATAAACAGATGGGTAGTATCAACAGAGAAATGGAAAGTATAAAAAGGAATCCAATGAGTATTGTATAATTGGAAATTAAATATCTGAACTTAAAAAATCACCATATGGACTTAATATCACATTGGAGATGACACATAAATGAACTTGGAAAACTAATAGAAATGGTCTAGTCTGAAGAACAGACAAAAAAAGTCTTAGCAAATAAATAGAGCCTCCAGAACTAGTGGTGCCCTTATCAAGTGATCTAAGATATAAAGAAAGAGGAAAAAATGGGGAAGAAAGAATATTTGAAAAAATAATGACTAAAAGTATCCAAAATTTGACAACCCCCCAAAATTTACAGATGAAGGAACTCACTGAACACAAGCAGGCTAAATAAATAATAAAACACACTTAGTTGCTACATAGTAAATCTGCCAAAAATCAAAGAGAAAGAAAAATTCTTGAAAGAAGCAAGAAAAAAACCCACATATTATGTACCAGAACATTGATACATATGATGACTAACTTCTCTTTAAAAATAGTGGAGGCACAAAAGCAATAGAATTATATTATTAGGGTGTGAAAGAAAAAAAGAAAGACTGTCAACCCAGAATCCCAGAATTCTATATCCTTCAAAAATAATGGAAAAACAAGTAGATTTTTCAATAAATAAAAATTGAGAGTATTTGTTGTCAGTAGATTGCAAATTCAAGAAATGCTGAAGAAATTTTTTCAAGCTGAAGGAAAATGATTCCTGATAGAAACTTAGATCTTCAGAAAGGAATGATAAGCATTGGGAATGGTAACTATGTGAATGGATATGAAAGACTGCTTAGCTTTTCCTCTCATAATCTCTTTAATAGACATATTATTGTTTAAAACCAAATTAATATACAATGGGGTTCTTAACAAACATGTAAAATATATATATATATATATATATATATATATATATATATAACAACAATATCAAAAGGACAGGTGGAGGAAGGCTCGTGATGGCATTCTGTTGCATGGCTATTACATTTCACATAAAATGGTACTGTATGAACTCCAACTAGACTGTAATAAGTCAAGGATGCATAAGGTAATCATGTCAGCAAGCACTGAAATGCAACGCCTAGCGGTAGAGCAGAAAAGCCAATGGCAGAATTGACATGGAATACTAAAAAAATATTTGATTAGTCCAAAAGAAGGCAGAAAAGGAGAAGGAGGGGAACTAAAAACAGATAAGACAAGCAGAAAAACAATAACAAAATGATAGACCTAAAACTAGCCATGTCCTAATCACTCAAAATGTAAATAAACACCCAAATTAAATGGCAGAGAGGGTCAGACTGAATGTAAAAGTAAGACTCCACTATATTCCTTGTACAAGGAATAATTTTAAGTATAAAACACAGACAGACTGAAGCAAAGGATTAAGAAAAACGTACCATGTAAACCATAAGCATAATGAATCAGGAGTGGCTATGTCAATAGCAGACAAAATAGACTTTGAGACATAAGTATTATCAAAGATAAAGAGGAGCATCTCATTATGACAAAAGAGTCATTTCGTAAGGAGGGCATAGCAGACACACATGCCTATTTGCCTGATAACAGAGCTTAAAAATACATGAAGTCAAAACTGACAGCCCTAAAGGGAGAGAGAGACCAATCCATAATCAGAGGACACAGAGGATCTCAACAAGACTCTCAATTGCTGTTGTAGTCCATTCAGGCTGCTATAACAAAAATACCAAGGACTCCATGACTTGAACAATAACTACTTATTTCTCACAGTTCTGAAGTCTGGGAAGTCCAAGATCAAGGCACTGGGAGATTCAGTGTCTGGTGAAGGCCCCCTTCCTGGGTCATGGACAGCTGTCTTCTCGCTGTGTCATCACACGGATGAGGGGACAGGAAGCCCCCTGGGCTCTCCTTTATAAGGGCACTAATCTCATTCACGAGGGCTCTGCCTTCGTGGCCTGATCTCCTCCCAAAGGCCCTACCTCCCAATGCCATGCTATCAGGGATTAGGATTTCAATATGTTTTTTAGGGAAGCACAAACATCCCATTCACATTCAGTCATTACAACCATCTTGACCTGATCGGCATTTTTAGTATGTTACAACCAACAGCTGCAGAATATACATTCTTTTTTTATATACACATAGAATTTCCTTCAAGACAGACTATATGCTGGGTCACACATTTAGTCTTAATAAATTTCCAAAGACTGAAATCTTATAATATTTAGAATATGTTCTCTGTCTATAATGGAATTAAACTGGAGATGAAATTTATAATAGGAATTCTGGCAAAGTTCCAATATTTGTATATTTAAAAACACATGTCTAAATAATGACAAATTTTAGGAAGTATTTTCAGCTGAGTGATAATGAGCACACACATGAAAATTTGTGGGGTTCAGCTAACACAATTCCTAGAGGGAGATTTACAGCTTTGTATATTTACATTAGAAAATAAGTCAGATTTAAAATTAGTGATCTTTCTACCTTAAGAAGTGAGAAAAATACAAGCAATTTAAATCCAAAATGAGTAGAATGAAGGCTATGATAGAGAGTACAAATTAATGAAGTAAACAGATAAACAAACACTAGAGACTATTGCAGAGCCAATTACTCTTCTAACATTCTCTGATAAAAGTAACTCAATGGAACGAATACGTGTTTGCTCCTGGGACCAGTGGTCCCTTTTGTGGCAATAATAACACTTTGGGGTTCTGAAATAAGAAAAGCCTGTGAGAAAAGTTGGGAAGATTTTAAAAATGCTGTATTATTTTTTTCTAACAGAAAAGGCAATCTACAGTTAAATGAGCAAAGTGGTCCTCGAGCCTGTCTAAAAGGTCTACATTAGGAAGCAAGGCTTGTATGATTCATGGGAAACTCCTTGTGAAAGCACAGCGTTTGCATGATTGGCTTATTGTAGGAGCCCATCCTAATTACAGTCCTTATCACTAGATGACAAAGGGGCAGGGGCGTGGGCAGTGCTGCTGGGGCTTGGGGGTGGCTGCAGGGTGAGCCGTGTGAACAGGAGGGCAAACCACTTGCCACAGAACCTCCTCTTTCTGTTCTAGGCATAACCCCCTGTAGGACTTTTGCATTTCACCACCCTTCATAGTTCCTGAAGGATCTGGGCTTTCGCTTCTCATCAACCAGGAGGAAGGAAAAATATTCCAAGACAGAGCAGGACAGTAAGTTATCACCTGGATGCCCTGTTCAATAGATCAGGATTTATAGATAAGGCACAGCAGAGGGAAGCCAAGGGAAGCCTTCCTACTACTGTTGGGCCCCAAATTTATGCCGGAAATCACTCCCTTATAGCATTCAGAAAGGATGTTTGTTCACCTATTTTGTCTACTCTGGGGCACAGAATTGAATAGCCAGATTCTGAGTGGTCCAGATGTGACAATATTTTGAATAGTTCTTTCAGTGCTTATTTAGTGAAAAATGAACAGTGTTACTTTCATTTGAGAACAATGTGCAATTTTTAAAATGGAGCTGTACACAACACACTATGTAGAGAACAGAGGAGATTAAATTCCTCCCTGTCTTAGTCCATTTGGGCTGCGAGAGCAAAATACCTTGGACTGGGAGGCTCATAATAAAAAAGAAATTTATTTCTCCCAGCGCTGGAGGCTGGGAAGCCTGAGATTTGGTTTATGGCGAGGGCCTTTTCCTGGTTCCTAGATGGCACTGTCTAGGTGTGTCCTCGGGGGTATTAATAGAAGGAGATGGCAGCTCTATGGGGTCCCTTTTGTAAGGGCACTAATGCCGTTCCTGAGGGCTCTACCCTAATGACTTAATCACCTCCTCAAGGCCCCACCTCCTAACACCATCGTGTTGGGAGTTAGGATTGCATCATGTGAATTTGGGGGGGACACATTCAGTCCATAGGACTCCCCATTAGGGAGCCGCTTCTCCTAACTAGTGCAGTTGGATATGCTCCCTCTGCACCTTGCTGTTGCATCCTGTGCTGCCCTTGTCACCAGAGCAGCCCTTGTCACCCTTGGTGCCCTTGTCACCAGCTTGTGGTGGAGACGTCTGTGCTGCTTCGGTCCCCTACCTTCAACTCCTGAGCTAGTTCAAAGACCCAGTGCTGGTGAGCGCCAGCCTGCTGTGGGCTGGGCTTCCCTTTGGCAGCTGCATAAGACGCTGGCCATGGTGGGCCATGCTGTCACTCTGTGTCTCTCCAGCCAGAATGAGACTGAGCTTCCATTTGCATCTTCTTCGCTTTGTCTGGTGTCTCAGCTCAGGCAGCGGCAGGCTGTCTGCGCTGCCTTCAGTTGTGCACACTCCTCGTGGTCCCCGGAGTCCATTTGAGAGATGCTTGGGAATAATGACCAGGATTCAAAATGATTTTCCTTGTTGGGCAGAAATAGGGCTGCCAAGTCACCTCCTCCACCTACGTAGCACCCTCTAATTTAGGAGGAGTCCAGGCTCAATAGTTTCCCATCCACTCATTGCCTTACATCTGTCCCTTCTGCACGCATTTGCTCATTTAATCCTCTCACCAATTATTTGGGGTAGGTATTATCGAATCTGTAACAATGGTACTAACAATCATAATTATATCAACAAATGCATTTACTGAGTGCTCACTAGATGGCAAGTGCTGTGGTAAGAACGCTGTGTTGCTCCAATTAATCCTCCCAGTAACCCTGTGACGTAAGCATTATCATCCCCCCACTTAACAGATGAGAAAACCGAGGCACGGAGAGCTCAGGTAACTTTCCCAAACTCACATAGCTAGTAGGCAAGGGAGCGAAAGTTTGAACCCAGCTGCTCTGGGTTTAGAGTGCGGAGGGGCTGTCAGAAGAGCGGGTCTCACGTGCAGAGGTGTAGACACTCTTTATTCTTGTGCCTCTTCTTTGGTACCCTGCGTACCTGAGCACCAGGTCACTGCATCCTTCAAGGCCCAGCTAAGGCTCCTGGAGGCTGTGCTCCCACCCTCACTGCAGGGCCCGCTCTCCTGCTGCAGACCCTCTCCACCTGCCGGGAAATAAATCCCTCTTGTCATTTATGAATTTAAGTCCACTGAGAATTTCCCTTCCAGAGGCTTTTGCAGCTCCAGCCTTTCCCCTCTCAGTTCAGCCTCACTGCCATCATGGTCACAGATACAATGTTTATCCCCCTTTTACAGGTGGTGACCTTACATTGAAAAGACACTTTGGGGCCATGGGGCCATGCTGGGGATATGGGGTCATACTGGTCTCGCCTCTGGCTGCACCCCCAAGCCTTTGCCACATTCAACACTGTGGAGCCAAGCCTCCCAACCTTTATTTTTGCACAGATGGTAGCTGGGACCCGGGGGGTTGGGGGAGCTTCTACTCCTGGCTCTGTTATATTTCACCCTGTAGGATCCGGTCCATCACTCAAGGCTGTTGAAATCTTCTTGGATTCCAGCTCTGTCATCTGACATATTTCTATCTTAACTGAGTGTCATCAGAAAATTTGATAAGCATGTAGGCTTTATTTTCATCCAAGTCATTGATAAAAATGTTGAATAGAAAAGAGCCAGGGGGCTGATGCTACTAGATGCTACTAGAAAGCCCTCTACATCAGTGTCGATTGACTAATTACCACTCTTTGACTCTGGCGTTCTACTAGTTATTGAATCTTCCCAGTTGTACGGCCCTGCACTTATTTCCCCACCTTATTCACAAGATTTGAGAGTCTTGGGCCTGAGATTATGGGTTAAGAGAGCAGGTGTGCAGCAAAGGATTAATCTTGCCCAAAGAAAGGTTTGGCCCTTGCCCAGCTCCTGGGATGTAATCTCCAAGCCCTTGCAACATCCTGTCTGATGAGTGCCTTTGTTTACCCCGGGGTCCGGACCAGGCTGGATAGTCCATGTGTGCTGCATGGCGGGGACCTTGGGCCACAGAGTGTCAGCTTGAACTCTGGAGGGCTGGAGACATGAACAAGCCCCCACAAAAACCCTGGACACCAAGGCTTGGGTGAGCTTCCCTGCTCAGCAGTACTCTCTGTGTGCGTTGCTCACGTTGTTGCAGGAAGTGCCGTCCGCACAGCTCCACGGGGAGAGGACAGCTGGCAGCTCGTGCCTAGTCCCCCCTGGACTCGGCTCTATGTGCCTCTTCCTTTTGCTGATTTTGATCCGTCTCCTTTCACAGCGATAAACCGTAACGGTGAGTATAATGGTGTCTCTGAGTCACTCTGGCACAGTGAGTCACTCTAGCAAAGCACCGAACCTGAAGGTGGTCCTGGGGACTCCCCAGCTGCAACAAGAATCTCTAGATGACATTAAGCGTGTCTTCCTTTGAAGCCAGAGGACTGAGTTTTCTCGGGCTTCTGTTTGGGTCCGCTCCCTGGCTTCCCTAAATGCCTCCTTCAAAAGACAAAATATAAAACAAGTGCAAAGCACAAAGCAGCCTCCTCGCTGGCCTTTCCCGGGGACTGAGCCACCCCTCGAGGCTCCTCCAGCTGGTTTGATGAGTGCTCATTCGAATCCACTCTGGGGAAGATGTTGTTCTGCCCAGGAGGAGTCCAAGCCTGCGTCTCAGCTCCTGCCTTTTAGGAAGGTCGCTACTAAAATCCAAATGTTAACTGGGCAAGAGCTTGCTATCTGCTATCACCCATTTATATTAATACTTCAGTCCGCTAACAGAACTGGGCTTTCATCAAGACGCTACTCAGCTTTAAGAAACAACGGTGATATAGCAGCTCTTGTATTTTCCTGGATAGAGCTGGAACCCATTCTACTAAGTGAAGTATCTCAAGAATGGAAAAACAAGGACCACCTGTACTCACCAGCAAATTGGTATTAACGGATCAACACCTAAGTGGACATATAGGAATAACGTTTATCGGGTGTCGGGCAGGTGGGAGGGGGCAGGAGGGGATGGGTGTATACAAACACAACGAGTAAGAGGTTCAACGTTTGGGGGATGGACACGCTTGAAGCTCTGACTCAAGGGGGGAGAGGGGGGCATGGGAAACATACATAACCTTAACACTCGTACCCCCATAATACGCTAAAATAAAATAAAAATTAAAACGTATTGACAAAACTAAAAAAAGAATAAAAATAATAATAATAATAATAAAAACAGCAGTCGGGAGACGGAAGTTTGGACGGGGCACTGCTGGGGCTCTCCCTCAGGGTGAGCGTGGAGAGGGCTCCGCTAGGCAGGGAGCGGGGGTGCTGGGGTCCCCACCAGGCTCTGTCGGGTGTAAGGAGGGAGAGCACTGGAGGTGTGGCGGGGAGCTGGCAGCAAGCTGGACCTTCCCCCTCACTCTGTTAGAAAATCAGGGTTAGAACCAGCACTGTGCTCCTTGTCTGGCGTCTGCGTGTGTCCACGCGGACAGGTGGGCAATGCCTTCGCAGAGGAGGGAGGCCTGCCAGGCATGGGGGCGAGGGCGGCCAAGTGGGGCGCGTGTCACCGAGGAAAGAGACGGCTCACTCCTTTCCGCATTTCACAGGGGGTCAGCTGAAAACCAGGCCCTTGGCCCTGCAGCGGGGAAGATGTCATTAAGTAAGAGTGTGATGTTTTTCCATGCCGGGCTGTGACCTCACCTCTGCCCCGTGCAGTTCCAGGGAGCTGAACCAAGATGCTCTTTAACATGGAGACAGTTTTATTTCAATGCCAACGCTCAGGAGTGTGAACTCACCACCTTGACTTCTCTCCTTGAAGGTCGTTTTTGTGACTTCTCATTGCAAAGGTGTTTTTATCTTTAAACTATACTTTAAGTTTATGTAGGGAGAAAGGTTCTATTTTTCCTTCCCCAGGGCTCTCTTCTCTTTATCCTCTAGTAGAGGACCACAGAATAATCTGCCGCTAAGGTAATCGCACGGGACAGTCCCGTCTTCACTGCACCGTGACAGGACCTTAGAGGATCGGAGAACACAGGCCCTAAAAAGCTTCCCCCTCCCACAGAAGGCAGAAACCCTTGGGGAGCTTTTATTTCTACCTCCTGTCATCAGAGGTGTTAGGAAGTGTAGGGAGACAGCGGGGAAGGGGAGGGGAGAGGGGGGTCCACCCCCACCCCACCTCCACTCTGTAAATACGAGCTTTCATAGTCACTTCCCAAGGTGGGAGGTCTTCACATATATAAAGCCATCCAGAGTGGAAGTTTCTCGAGGGCAGGAACCACATGCATTTGCCCTTGAGTTGAGGGGCTTGGCCAGGCCTGACCCCTGACTTGGGACTTCAGAACACTTAGGCCAAGCAGGGTCTGGAAATGCAAACTCTTTTTCCTCAGGGGGCACAGGTGCTTGGGCAGCTGCCAGCGGAATGCTTTCGATGCTCATGAAAGCCCCTCAAACTCTGCACCGGGGTGCTGGCTGGGAGCTCCCTCCCCAGTGGCCGAGGCTCCTCTGCCCAGCCCTGCAGTCAGTCAGGAACCCACTGAGCTCCGCAATCTGATTTCGCACATCAAAGCTGTGCTTTGAGCTTGCTGAGTGCTAGTTACTGGGTCAAAACTTGTCAGACTTGTCCAACACAGTAGACTGTTCCCGCAATGTAATCAACATAGTCAAAATCAGAGATTTCCAAACTTTAATCCTCTGGTCATTTTGTTAACCGGCTCTGAATACCCTCAGGGGTCTTGTTAAAAATGTAGACTCAGATTCAGGAGATCTGGGGTGGGGCCTAACAAGCTTCCAGGTGACTCCTCGAGGGCACTTTGAGAAGCCAGCATGTGAAGGACTCCACGACACTGAGGTGTTGACGTGGGGAGGAGAAGCCGGGTGCTAAACTCTTCCCACACGTCTCCAGCAAAAGACACGGAAAGGGATGCGGAATCCTACGCTGATTTGGGGGAGGCTCACCCAGGGCATCTACCCTCCACTACTTTGACCAAAGTGCCTGCAGCAGCCAAAGGCAGGATGGTGTAATGGTTAGTGCTTGTGCTTGGAGCCAGCTTGCCTGTTTGAGGCCCGGCATGCGCTCCTAAGCTCTGTGTTCTTGTGGCTTAATATTTCAGTGATGTGGTTTTCTCATTTGTAAGGCAGGGATGGGGGTGGCAATAATAGTACCCACCCTTATACTACTGTGAAAATTAAAGGATTGTGTAAGGGGCCTGGTCCGCTAACATGTCCAGAGTAGGTATTTTCCTTCTCAGCCAGAGCTCCTGTCCCTAAGCCTGGGACCTCAGGGGGCCCTGGGCTTCTGTGCCCTGAACTGCCACAGTTGTGCAAGCACTCTTGGGTCTCCTGTTACCCGGGAGGCGGCAACAGACCAAAATAAAGGGGTGGAGGGGGGCAGCGGGGAGCTGAGCGAGCCTCTGGAGGGAGTCTGACCAGGTCAGCTGGGAATGCCTGTCAGCCGTCCAGGGTGGCTTCTCCTTCGCCCGGCTCCTGCATGGGCCTGGAGGTGGGTGAGTGACTCACACCAGTGCCCTCCCTACCTCTGTGCCCAAATGCTCGGCCCTCCCCGCAGCCGGGGCTCGCCTAATCCCCACAGTGGGAGTCGGGGGGCAATCGCGCCTGTGCCGAGGTCTAGGGTTGCACCGCGGTGACTTCACACGCAGCAGCATGTGCAGCTGAGGCCTCTGTGCAGCCGTCTCCTGCGAGGCGGGCAGCAGAGGTCAGCCCGGCAGCCGCTGCCTTTCCAACCTGGAGCTGGCCTCAGGCAGCGGCTCCCCGGGACCCCGGGAGGAGATGGCCGAACAAAAAGCCAGCGGGCTGCAGGTCCTGCTGCGCACGCTTCAGGTAGGAGAGGGTAGGGTGGGTGCAGAAGCTCGCAGGCGGGTCTCTGCCCGGCCGGCACGCCGTGGGACCGTGCACACGCAGTCCCCTCTGCTGGGTTTGCTGACAGGCGGAACACAGGAGTTGGCTCTCACCTTGAAGCTGACCGAAGTGATGCTACGGCGTTTAAATGTTAAACGTGACGATGTTGAGGACTGTTCTGCTTAAATTATTGAACCTGGTGGGATCGGAAGGTCTGGCTAAAAGATCCAGGTTTGCTAGAGACAGGAAAGATGGAGAAAAAAAAACCATCTGGCAAATGAAGGGGGCCTGTTAAAGCTGTCCCTGCACCAGGCTGGAGAGCTGCTGAGAGCACGTAGAGCTGCCTGGGAGGACAGGGACAGCTAAGGAGAGGACTCCTCTGGGTTTCTCCTGCTAAATGGCTGTAGGACTAGCTCCCAAACAGTGTTCTACAGCAGCATATAGACGGGATGCCAGCTAACAGGGCACATTCCCAGGCAGGGTCTGGCCAGAGGCATCTGCATTACTAGGAGCAGGATCCTGGGAATCTGCCTTCCACCTGGGTGATTCTAGTCACTTCTAATTTTGAGAATCCTTATTCTAGAGCAGGGTTTGCAAATTTGCACACTGGAACCATCTGGGGAGTGGTAACAAATACTGACACCTGGGACCCACCTCCAAAGATGCAGATTTCACTGTTCTGGGGAGCAACTTGGGCACTGGAGTCTGAAAACTTCCTGGGGGGGGGGGTCTCAATGTGCAGCTAAGGTTGAGAACCACTGCTCTGTGCTTGGCGAGCTGCGTGCATTTAGCTGGAGTCAGAGGACGCCAGCACTCACAGAAGCCCAAGGGGTCTTCTACCCCCAGGATCTTAAACTCGAGGTTCACTGTCGGAGGCCACAAGGTGGTGGGCATCAGGGCGTCCGTGACCCTGTTCCCCTATTTAGAATGTGAACGTTTTCTACTTACCTTCCTTTTCCCCTGCTGTGAAAAGCTTTCTTAGTTTTCCTCTGGTTCTTAAGGAGATCTGTATCCCTAAAAAGTTTAAAAAACCGGTAAATCCAACCTTGAGGGGTACAGATAAGGAAACTGAGTCTCAGAAGTGAAACAGGTTCCTTGATGTCATGTGACTGTTTAGTAGGGGAGCCGAGATGAGCGCTGAAGGACTTCACGATCCAGTCGACTCCGTGACGCACACACGGCAAGAACGTATCTGGCCAGGGCTCACGGGGGTGGCAGTGGACCTCAAAACAAATTTGCAAGACAAATCTATGAATTTTCATCTGGCTAGATTTGATTTACTAATCACGTGTAACAAGGCAAAATTCTGAGAGTTCTTCTCATTTCTGAACTGTTAGATGGAAATCTTGATTAACTGGGATTCAAACAACTGAAAGCCTCCTATAAACAGAACTTTCCTCGCACAAGCTATCCACCGAAAAGAGGAAAATAATAAGTTGGTATTAAGGGTTTAGGAAAAATGAGTGTCCTGTAGTTAGCCTGGAAGGCACTGCAGGTTGGGCTCAATCTTCCATATTCCCAAGATTATAAGAATTTATAATTGATATTTAGAATGATCACTACAAGAGTCTCATTTATCAAAGAAAGATTTAATTATGCTCTCTAGATCCTACTTAGTTCCCAGTTAACCAGCACATTAAAATAACAGGAACAAGCTTCTTGTGAACACTCTGGTTGATCAGAATTTGCCTGGGTTCCTGCTTTGGCCCCCACAAAATGCCTCCATGAGCCCTGTTCTTGTCTCCAATAGCAGAAATCAGAACTCTGAAATACTTATTAAAAAAAAAAAAAAGAAAAGAAAGAGAACCCAGATCATGTATTCCATGGAATAATCTTTCGTGCTAGATCTGATGCCCTGTTACCCTCCCCCTGCCCATGGACTTAAGCCAGGTCAGCCCACGTCGTTTCTGAGAAGGGGTTAGGTGAAACGCTCTCAACTGAAGATACCAAAGTTCTTACCATTTCAAACCAATTCCTCTCTCCTGTGCACAAAGGTGACAGGCAGAAGGCTTTGTATTGCTTCCCAAACATTCAAGGAAGACAGTGGATAGGTTTGCACCGAATGAGAGCTCAGGTCTCAGTGCTCATGTCTTTGGGGAGTGCCCTAGAACATCGCCAAGGGAAGGAGGAAAGAGAACAGGGGGCTAGAAAGAGCAAGCACGTGCATAACAAAATATCCCTGTGACGTGATTGCAGAAGTCCCCCTACTAGAGAACATCACCACTTCTGCCTTTTTGGGCAGAAGGCCCAAAGTCACTAAGAAATACCAGTTTTCTGCCTATCACCTTTTCCTGCACAAATTGGGAAGGGGTAAATCGTTTTTCCTTCCTTCATAGCTTTATCTCTGTCCTAAAGGTGTAAGAATCAGACTTCTACCCAGACATTTCCCAAATTCCTGGCCTTTACAGCTTGGAATTAGGGCAGAAAATCAGACTGACCCATGAGTGCCTGGGTGAAGGGGAGGCAGCCCACAGCACAGGTGCGAGAGGCAGAAGGGACTGGATCCAGCCCCCTTGCTGCTGGCACTTACTGGCTGTTTATCCTTAGGCAAGTCCCTCAACCTCTCTGAACCTCCATTTGTATATCTGTAAAAGGAGGGGCCATAAAAATGCGTTCCCTAGCACATTGTGTGAGGATTAAGAGAATATATTTGAAAAGCGCCTGTAAACTATAAACGGCTGTTCAGATGACTGCGGTTTTATGATTTCCCCAGCCGAGCACACAGTGGAGAGGCTGGGAACACTTGCCTACACTTTTCATCAACCTGCCTTGCTTTTTTCCTGGGCGAACTCCAATATACGTGGAAAAAAAGGAAGGTGTCTCATTTGTCCTGCTCTCATCTCTCCATGTGGTTTGAGCTAATGGAGGAGATGGGGAACTGCCAGGTCGCAGGGTGTGGGCTCCTCGCCAGCGCTGACGCCGAGAGCCCTTACCCAGCGGCGTCCCACCGAATGCCAGTTAAGTACCTTATTCAAACACGAAAAATGTGTCATTATTCGGTCAGCCTTGGCACACTCTGGGCTGTGATGTGGGCGCGTTTTTGCCGTTTGCACTCGTACTTTATTATTTCATGTTATAGCTGCTCAGACCGAATCCCAGGGCCACATCTTTGCCAAAATGTGCATCGCTAACTCCCTTGCTCAACCTGGGCCCCAGGAACATCATCTCTTATGGATTGCCAATGAGGCTGCAGGACGTGGGGCTTCCTGTCTCCAGTTAGCATGGAGCTTAGGTAACCCGGACTGGGGCGACCAGGCCACTTTTCCTCTTGGACTTGATCCTCCAAGGATTATTTCCAAGACAACAGGTGATTTCAGCCCCTGGGCTGCAAAGAGGGGAAGGGCAGAAAAATGATGACTGACATGTTTCATTCATAGCACGTGGGACTTTTGCTTCCAAAACATGTGTTTGAAAGTTAACCTTGCAGAGCGTGGGAATAGCCAGCTATTGTATCCGTAGGGCCAGGTGGAGAAAAAGCTGAGCTTTCCTCTTGGGCTAAAATGGAAGGGTTTGGACAAATCAAGGGAGGAATTTTCCTTTTAGATAGTGATCGCCGAGTGAACTTTCTAAAGTTCCCTAGGATTTATCTCTTTGGTGAAGTCTGAGGCTTTCTGAGTTCGTTGGAGACCTCAACCACAACACAAACATGGAAACAACCTGAAATCTGTTTTCATTTCAAGCCTTAGAAGATGCAAAAAAAGAGGTAAAATTGTCAAGAAATACCTAAGGAATGGCTTTGTGAAGGGGTGACGGTGGGCTGATGTGTAGCCTATGCTGAGCTGGAAGTGGGGAGGAGCCTTTTTTTTTTTTTTTTTGGTGTTTTATTTTTCAAGACCTTTTTGCTAGCAAAGTTCCTTAATTTCCTTGGATTTAGAGATTAGAGAAAATGAACAATTATTAACCTTGGGCCAAGCTTTCACCCCCATTCCCCAACTTCCCTCTCTCTGCCACCCGGGAGGGGCTGAGGCTGCTCTTCAGCCTTACAGATGAGGACGCCCAGGGTCAAGGGAAGGTGAAGATGCTCCAGGTTCAAGGACAGAGACTTAGTGAGTCCCAAGAGGAGGGATGTGAAGCGGGTCCTGTCACTCTGAAGTCTTCCCACTGGTCTGCATTGCGTAGGCGGCCTGGGGCATGCCCACTTATTCTTTGTTTTGAAAGCATCACCTTAGTCGGACTGAACCTGAAGGTTGGGGGAATATGAATTCCTCTATAGTTGAGGAAAGCTTATTTAGAATTAAACTATATTCCACATCCTAATTCAGTGTAGAAGTAAGGAACTCCTAATAAAGGAAAGTAACTCTTTGGATTTGGGTCAGTTGGATATTTTCAACATCCATCCATCCATCCATCCATCCATCCATCCATCCATCCATAGCTTTCCATGTGCCAAAAGAGATTCAGAGAAGACTATTAAGTAGAATGATATGCTAGGAAAAGCAAAGTCTTTGGATCTTGCTTGGCTCAGTGACTCAAAACTTGGGCGACTCAGGACAAACTATTGAATCTCTCTTTACTGAAATCCATAAAATGAGAATTATAACACCTACTCACAGGCTTATTATAAGTTTAGAGAAAATTCATATTAAGGGGTAAGCACAGAGGTACATGCTCAATAAATAGGAACAGTGATTGTAATTAAACACAGTCCCTGCCCTCCTGAAAATGCAACGTTAAAGAGGAAAGAAAGGAAGATTGAAATATTTGTAAAGCAAGTTTGCATGTGACGAATGCCATGGTAATGGCAAACATCAAGAGAAAATTGTATGGAAGCTGGCAGAAGAAACCCCTCCTGGCTGGAGATTCAGGGAAGGCCTTGGAAACGGGTCAGGTTTCAGCGGGGGAGGTGCGGTTGCCAGGGTGAGGAGGGCGCCTGGCGATTTCCCCCCTCTTAGGAAAGTGGGAGAGTACTCAGGATTTGCCAGGGCACTGAGTTTGTTTGGAACAGGAAGTTCACAAAGGAGAAGAAAGGAGATGGGGATGGGAATTTGCCCAAATTTGCCCGAGGGTCTTGAGTGTCCAGATTGAGGTCCAACCACGCCCTTGGTGGCGGCTGCCCAGCCCCGCATATGGGTGCTGGGGCCCAGGATACGCAGCGGAGGTGTCATTCGTACAGCCCTTTGGACTGGGGACATTTGCCATGACCGTAGCACGACTGTTTTTTTCTGATCAAGTAATGTGATGTGTCCTCACCCGCTATTCCTGACCAGGCTTTGGTGCCTGGACCTCCCCCTATGCCTGTCCCCTACTCTCAGCCTGACCTTCAAGCCCTCTGGTCACTCATCCCTGCATCTTACCCCACCTGGAACCTCTCCCCAGCCCTAACCTCACCCCACCCCAGGGAGAAGGGCTGGGACGAGTTGAGACTCAGGGATTGGAGGAGGAGAATTGCTCTAAAACACTTGATTTTTTTTTGTTGTTATTTTTTTAATTTGGAAGAGATACAAGTTATTTTAGGGGCAGCATTCAAATGTCCTCGCATCCAAGCAGCTCTGACAGCATGGCTGAATTAAAACAAACCTAATTGAGTCAAAAAGTCCCACCCCCACTCGGGAATTGAGAGCAGTTGGCGTTTCTACCTCCCGAGCCCAGATTTTGGCTCTGTCTCCCTGAACGCCCACCTCCGCAGCGCAGGGCACGAGGGACCGGGGGCCAGCGCCGCTTTGAGGTGTAACTGGAGAGTTGGCAGTGCTGGTGACAAGCTGAGGCAAAGGGCCAGCAGAGGGACCCACGCCCACGACAGAAACCCGTAACCTGGCAACATTTACTCCACAATTTACTCCGTTTCTAAAACTGGAACTGCTCTTAGGAGAGCCAAGCACAGTCTCAGTTCAAGCCCTGGGCAGGGAAGTACTCTAACGAGGGAGAGAACCTGGTCTGGGCCACCAGTGGCAGTCTCTGTGCTTGTGGGACAGGCAGCTATGAATCACACAGACCGGCGTCTCTTCATGTTTCAGACATGGGTGCATGGAAATGCATCCTCTTGGGTGTGACCTCCATCTCCTTTTGCCAGACCTGAAATGCAGAAGTGGAGGGGTTGTGGGATCTGAGCCCTTTCCCTGAGTGAATTCTGCATGCTTCCTTCAAGGCGACAGGTCTGCAACCAGGCGCTCATTAGAGAAAAGGGTGGGATGAGACAAGGGGTGGTCGAGAGCAGAGACGCCAGTAATAATGGAATGAATATAAAAGAGGATGTGGTGAAAAGCAGCATGGCTCAGAGTATGTGTTCAGCATGTGTCATTCCCTCCCTCCTTCGGTTCTTTCTTCTCTCCTTCCTTCCTTCCTTCCTTCCTTCCTTCCTTCCTTCCTTCCTTCCTTCCTTCCTTCCTTCCTTCCTTCCTTCCTTCCTTCCTCTTTCTCTCTCTTTTTTTTTTGATTACTGAATGCATCTGTGTAACCAGTCCCAGCTGAAGTAGCAGTAAACTCTCAGCATCCCCAAAGGACCCCTCTTGCCCACTTCCAGTCACTGCTCCCTCAGTGTACCCACTCCCCTAATTTCTAACACCCAGGTGACTTCTGCATGTTCTGTGCGTCACACACATAGAATCCCACAGCAAATCCTCTTCCGTGTCTGGCTTCTCCTGCTGAACACTGTGAGGTTCCTCCATGCTGTTGTGGGTGGTTCATTCCCTTTGCGGAGTAGCACGCCACTGTGTGAGTATGTGACACCTCCAGGTCGCTAACCATCCTAGAGATGGTGATATTTGCGGTAGTTTCTGGTCTGGGGCTAAAACAAAGTAGTGCTGCTATGAACATGCTAGTAGTGTCTTTGTGAGCATATGTGTGCATGTTTGTCGACTATATCTCTAAGAGTGGAGTCGTGGGGTCACAGGTACATACGTGTCAGCTTTAGTAGATAACAAGTGGTTTCCAAAATGGTTGCTCCAAAATGAACACCTATTAGACACGTAGCTACCCTGAGCTTGTGAAAGCTCTGGACACCCCACGTCCTTGGCAAAACTTGTTTAACACATATTTGCTAGTTGAAAGTGCTTTGAGATGCTTTGTATCAAGGGACTTTGTAGCATTTATGCTTTGTTTGTTCGGTTCTCCCTGCTTGGTCCCTTTCATAAAAATAGTTAAAATAACAACTAACATTTTTTTGCCTTAATGTATTCCTTTTATTTTAGTTTTTTAAAAAATTTTAGCATATTACAGGGGTACAAATGTTTAGATTACATATATTGCCTTTGCCCCCACCCGAGTCAGAGCTTCAAGCATGTCCATCACCCAGAGGCACACTGCACCCATTAGGTGTGAATGTACCCATCCCCTCGGCCCCCACCTGCCCGACACTCGAATGTTACTACTATACGTGCACATAAGTGTTGATCAGTTAATACCAATTTGATGGTGAGTGCATGTGGTGCTTGTTTTTCCATTCTTGTGATATTTCACCTTGTAGAATGGGCTCCAGCTCTATCCAGGATAATACAAGAGGTGCTAGATCACCATTGTTTTTTTGTGGCTGGGTAGTTCTCCATGGTGTAATAACTAACTTTTTAAAAACAGTTTCTGCAAATCAGGAGCTTTGCAAAGTCTTTCATATACATCATCTCACTTAATCTTTGCAATAATCCTGTCAGGCAAGTAATATTGTTATCCTCATTTTAAAGCTCTAATATGGAAGATTGTAGAGGTTAATGAATTTCCCATGATCTCAAAGCAAGCAAGAGGCATAGCTGGAATTTGAGCGGAGGGAATCTCGTGCCAGCAGAAGTGCCCTCACCAAGTGTATTAACTCTCTAGGGGAAAGAGGGCTGTTGAGAAGATTCTGAATAGATTTTCCCAGGCGTAGGTGTCTGCTTGGGAAGATGAAGACCCTCACCTGGCACATCCTGCAAGGATGGTAGCTGTCCCCACAGGCTGGGAGGATTGGCCAAGAGGGCACAGAACAGGTGCCTAGCACAGGGATCAGCAAGCTCTTTAGGTTTCGCAGGCCATGGGATGCCTGCTGCGACTATTCAACCCTGCCGCTGATGCTGTAGACAATACGCACATGCACAGGCATGACTGTGTTCCCGGGAAACTATTTACGGAAACAGGCAGTGGGCTAGATTTGGCCCATGGGTCATAGTTTGCTGACCCCTAGCCTGCAGGCCTTTGGGCCACAGGCCTGGTGGAAGGTGGGGGACAGGGTGGAAGGACAGTGACGGTGCACCAGGGAGCCAGTTGCTGCTGCAAGCTGCCAAGTGGGAACTTACCTCTCTGCTATGATGTTCTCAACGCCTGGACTGCCCTTCTTGCAAAAGCATCAGATCAAATCATGCCTCTGGGCACAAGTCTTGCAGAACTTGAAGTGCACAGTTGAGAATGTCATCTCCTGAGTCTCCTGCTGCTGCCACCGCTTCTCGGGATATCAGTGGAGATAGCACTTGTGTCCATCAGCCCTCTGGGGATGGGCTTTTGGGTCATTTCCATGCCATTTATTAATATCGGTGTAATGAATGACTGTTCTGCAGATTTTGTCTGTGCAAACAGCACTGGCAGCACAAGGTAGATGTTCAAACCAGTTAGCTACCTGGTCACTGCGCGCCCCGCCTCTCTGATTTAACTCAATTGTGAGTATTCCCTGATATTTCTTTTTGTGCTTTCTCCCTTTTCCCATCAGGGTCGGAATCTTGTCTTATCTTGTTCACTCTTTATCCCTACTAACTAAAGCACTGTCTGGGACATAGCAGGTGTTCAATAAATGTTTGTTGATTGACTAATAAAATGAGCATGCATGATGTATTAGTAAGTTGGGGCTATAATATATAGCATTTCTAACTCATCTTGGAAATGAAGTAAGTTTTTTTTTTTTCAATAAAAACCTGCTAGTATCTCATAGGAATATTAGGAATCCATGGAGCACATTTGGTTGTCAATTGATGTCATGTTCTGTCATTGCTGTTTGGTGAGGGCTGACTTTCTCTTGGGCTGGAAACTGGCCTCAGCATGCTGATATTGTTCTGATGGGAGTGGATTTGAAGTGAGTTCTATTGGAAGCCTAGGGTCAATCCTCTGCTCAGTTAATGCCACCAACTGGAGGTTCCACAACCAGTCTGAGTTGACATGAATTCTGGTCCTGACTTGATTGGGAGGAAAAATATAAGCCGCAGATGTGGAGGTTTAGGAAAAGGTCCTCCCTAGAGACTCAAGAGAGCTGTTCTGATTCTGATCCTGAGGACATATGGTGATAAGGACAGCTTTAGCTTCAGGTTTCAGATTAGCGGCAGGGTCAGATTTCACAGTCAGGGTATCTGATCAGGCTTTTCCTAGGGGACTTGGAGGAAAGCAGCTCATCCAATAAACAGTCAGTAATGAATTCTCTCCTCACCCTTCACCCTCAGCTACCCATTAAAACAATGCGTTACCATCTCTAATAGCCAGATCCGACCAATCAGTGCGAGCCCAATGTCCTCCATTTTTGACCCCAGTGCATCTTTACCCCAGCCCTCTAAGGACAGAATTAAGCCAAGCGGCCCCGAGGAGAATGCAGATATCTTTTACTTTTCATAAGCGCTAGATTGAGAAGAGCCTATAAGCAAATCCCACTTTCTTCTGGACTTTCACTATTAAATTATAAATTATATGTTATATGTTCTAAAGGAAAAAAAAGTCCCAAATGACAGCTAAAATTTTAGAGTGAGAAGAGGTTAAGATGATGATAATATTTGAAGGAAAATAGGTATTAAAATTGGAGGAGCGTTTTTGCTATGAGCCCCTCACGTTTGTTGGGCACTTACTATATGCTGGGAAATATCCTAAGCATTTTCCATGTCTTCTCCCATGTAATCCTCACAGCAATTTTGAGAGGTAGTTATGACTATTATTCCCATTTTACAGATAAAGAACACGAGGCACAGCTTAAGGTCTTACAGCTTTAAGTAGCAGAGTCAGGATTTGAACCCTGACATAGTCTGACTCCAGATTCTATAACATTCTACTCATCAGGCTATAGCATCCCTTTTCTTTTAACCTGTCCTTTCGCCACTAAACATATTTTCCTGATAAAAGTAATGCAAGCTCATTATTTATAAAAAAATTTAATTTTGAATATAAATTGTAGGGAGTAAAAATAAGCCCCCCCCATGAAATCCTACTCCCTAAGACAAATTCATCAGGATTTGCTAAATATTCTTTTAGATGTTTATGCATATAACAATGAGAATGTTTTTATAACTTTATTTATTGTATTAACAAACTTAATCAACTTGCATTTCCTGTGTATCAATGTACTTGAACACTTTTCATGCTAACACATATAGATCCAGCTCAGTCTTTTATATAGTTATATAGTTGTTTAGTATATGGATATATCATAATTTAAATAAATAGAAGTATTTTTTCTTCTAGTGTTTCATTTGAGCCTGACTTTGTCTATGTTCTTTCTTTTCATTTTTTTTTTTTTTTTTTTTTTTTGAGACAGAGTCTCGCTTTTGTTGCCCAGGCTAGAGTGAGTGCCGTGGCGTCAGCCTAGCTCACAGCAACCTCAAACTCCTGGGCTCGAGCGATCCTTCTGCCTCAGCCTCCCTGGTAGCTGGGACTACAGGCATGTGCCACCATGCCCGGCTAATTTTTTATATATATATCACTTGGCCAATTGATTTCCTTCTATTTATAGTAGAGACGGGGTCTCGCTCTTGCTCAGGCTGGTTTTGAACTCCTGACCTTGAGCAATCCGCCCGCCTCGGCCTCCCAAGAGCTAGGATTACAGGCGTGAGCCACAGCGCCCGGCCTCTTTTCATTTTTTGATGTTACATATGTTACATTTTAATACTCAACTTTATCAAACTTTTCTTTCATGGATTAGTTTTGGCTATAAGAGTTTTCTCCCATGATTTAACTCTTATACTTAATGATGTTTAACTTTTACACAATGCCATTCCCTCCTTCTTAAATCTTGCTGCTTTCATAGAGTTTCTCTGCCATACTATACTTCACTATCTTGTGCCACAGTTAAAAAATTTATAGCCTTAAAAGTTCTTTTACTGGAAGGTCCCATTTCTTGACCACCCAGTAGAGATCTGTATGATAACATTTGGAAGTTTTAAATTTGATGTAAATATTTAACTAAAATGAACATATATAGGTTTCTTGGCTGGGCTTCAAGAGGCCAAAGTTGATTTTGAGCACTACCACTGACTTTCTATTTGACTTAAATCCCCTGGGTCAGTCCCTCCTCTGTCCTGATGTTTTTCAGACTTGGGTGCTAGGAGGTTTGCCCAGCAGCAGCAGCTGTCTCCTTGGTATGTTGTGACTCTCCTGTTATTGTTTACATATTTATTGAATGCCTCCCTGTGCCAGATACTGTATCAGATAGTGGGTGGAAAGTTTCTCAGAATCTTGTCAGCAAACACTTTCCTATTGAAATTCTTCCAAATGCTAATGTATGATGTCAGGATGAGAGAGATCAGCAAATGCTGTGGTCACTCTGGTCCCCTCTGGTCTGTGACCACCCTATTCTGCACTGACCAGCTGAGAAGGCAGTAGCATCATTACTCCAAAGCTCTGGGGGCAGATTGGAAGACCCCACAGCTCTAACATGTCCAGCAATGCCTGCTCACCTCTGTCAATTCATATGTGGTCTGTCCCTCTGTTGTTCTTAACTACAAGGCAGTGAGTCTTAAGCTTTTAATTGTTTTTTTTTTTTTCTCCCAGGAGGAGAGGTGTCACAGATTCCTCTTGAAAGCTAAAGACACTTTCCCAGATAAATACACACAGAAAATTGTGAACAATTTCAGGGTAACAAGCCAGTCCATAGGGTTTCACTTTCTCTACGTCTACACTTGGGTTTCATCTTAGGGAATGAAGCTCTTAAAGATTAGAATAATGGAGCAAGTTCTGTAAGATTTATAAGAAAAATCTTATAGTTTTTTTCTAATTGTGATGTATCTCTCATGCCTCTGAACTGGACACAATGTTCTTTTATCTCCACATCCCGACTTGTTCTTGAAGATCTTTCATACTTTATCTATACGTTTGAAAATAATAACTACCCTTGATGATCAACTGAAATGTCCTTTTTCAAAAAAAGTCTTTTCTGATAACCCGAGTAGATGGTATCTCTCCTTTTCCCAAAGTAGCCCCTGAGCATTTGTACCTCTCTTAAATCATCTATGCTATGCTTGGTTGTAAATATAGTTGTTATTCATCTATTCAGCAAGCACATATTAGACATTGGTAACCCCAAAATAAATATGACATGGTTCTTGCTCTCCAAGAGATAAAGAGGAATTAGATAAACATTTGAGAATCTAGTTTGAAAATTGTGGACCCTCTCCCTAGATAAACACATGTATGCACTTAAATGAAGCATTTAAATCTCAGATTTGTCTACAGTTTGACTGAGAACCCATGCCATGTGATTGCTTGAGTAGATATGTGAACAAATAATTATAAAATATTGTTATAAATGAAGAGGTAACAACATGACCAGTGTAGATTTGAAAAATGGAGGATCTGTAATCTTCCATGAACCTCTGCTCCTGAGTAATGGCAGATTATTCAGACCAATCCTTGCACTGGAGATAATTTAAAAATATGGATAACATATAAATACTTTTTGTAAAGTTCTAATGAGATAATGAGCTTATAATGGATTGAGGTCAGTAGAGGTGAGAAACCCGGAGAGAAGAGCAAAACTTTGGTACTTTCGCCTCTGTCTTGGTCCATTTGTGCTGCTATAACAGAATGTCACAGACTGGGTAATTTATAAAGAACAGAATTTTCTTGGCTCATGGTTCTGGAGGCTGGGAAGTATAAGATCGAGAGGCTGGCATCGGGCAAGGGCTTTCTTGCTGCATCATGACATGGTGGAAGGTATCAGATAGTAGAACAGCAAAAAAGAGAGACTGAAGTAGATCAAGGGGGTGTCGAACTTGTCCCTTTATAAGAATCTCAGTCCTCTGATGATGGCATTAATCCATTTATACAGGCAGAGCCCTCAAGGCCTAATTACCTCTTAAAGGTCCCACCTCTTAACAATATTGCATTACGGATTAAATTTCTATTACATACTGTTTGGGGGACACATTCAAACTATAGTAGCCTTGGAGGCATTTACTGCTTCCCAAGGTGTGGCTGGAAAGGTTGAGTTGTACCTTTCGTGGCCTTGCACATCTAGGAGAACAAGAGTTGGAATATAAGGCTTGCCAAGAATGGAGACCCTAGTAAACTACTCCCTGCTTTAGGGCTGAGACCTGAGAGACTGCTTCCTAGAGGTAAAGTGAGCCATACCTAAGCTAGTCTTCACACAGACCCGTTATTCAACTCCTCTGGGTGGCCCAGAAAATCTTAAGACTGAAAAGGTGGTCTCTGATTCCTAAATAATCTAAGTGCCTGGTAGCTGCAAATTAAAATCTCCGTTGATGGAAGAAAATATCATATCAGGCCTTATGTTAATTCTCCAAATAATGTAAAAACCAGGTATAAGGGGAGATAAGCCAATGTGAGCAAACGCCAGAAGAAATAACAGATGATGGAATTAGACCCACGAGTACTCCAGAAATTGGAATTACCAGACACAGAATGTCAGAGAGCTTTGATTACTATGGTCAAAGAGATAAAAAAGCCAAGTTTAAAAATGTTGACAGTGTACTATAAACTATAAAAAGTGGTACAATAGATTTGAAAAGGAACCAAATAGAAGTTCTTGAACCAAAAAACGAAAGAACCCAAACTGAACTCAATAGGTAGGCTTAGCTGCAGATTAGACTTGGCTAAAGAAAGAATTGAAAATCAGGTCCTAAGAAACTATTCAGAATGAAACACAGAAAGTCAGAAGAATTGAACATGCTGAAGAGCATATAAGGGACATAGAGGATAGAGTGAAAAGGTCTAACATACATTTAAGTGGAGTCCTGGAAGGAAGGAGAGAATGAGGCAGCAACAATATTTAAAGAGATAATGACCGAATCTCAACCCTTCAATATACTGTTCTTTCCCTGATAATAGCAACAGTATCTCACCCAGGTCTGCATTCCCTGCAATATGTAGCAGGACTTTATTAAGTGTTTTTTTGAATTTGTTAGGTGAGGAAACTTTCCTATTATGTTCCATTCCACTTTTAATCTTTGGAATGATGCCTGAAGTTCTTTTAAAGTGGTAGGTATACTCTTCAAAATAATACTAGAAGATATGAACTGCTGTGTGATGTGGCTAAGTATCAACATATCTGAATCTCTATATTTGCAGCTGTCACTTCAAAAACTAGAGTTAAATCTTCTATGGACACTATAGTTGAACTTTAAGTTCTCATGTTTAGCCCAATGATTCATTTTTGACCAAAAAATTCCCTTGAACTCATATAGTATACTCCATTTGGTTCTGTGTAAGTTTTATAGTAGCCTTTGGCAGTGAGCTATAAAATTCTAATCTGGTAACAGGTAATTAAAACATTAATATTTACTTGGATTTGCCTTGTTCTCTTTAATGATACGGTATTCTGATAAGTGATTCGTATTTTCCTTTGAAATAGAGAGGAAACATGATGTTTTACAGGTTCCCTGGGAGACAGATTCTGAAACAAAGATTTGCATGCAGGAAGCTTACTGGGGGTGCCTGGATCCACACATGGGGTGACAGAGGCAGAGGGACAGCTAGATGGCAATGTAGTCACAACAAAGGCTCCAGCTGATCCCACAGGGAGCTTGGCAATGGTCTCATCTTGCAGCAAGAGGGTTGAGGCTGTACACCTTCTCCTCGGCATCATTGACCAGTCGTTGCATGAGAGCTGCTTCCAGACATGCGGCATGGCCATTGTGACCTTGACCTGTTTCTATCCACACACCACTTCTGACACCAAATGTGTGAGGTTTCTCCTCCCACCAACAACCAATTCTCCAATTTTCTGGACACCATCTGGGAGTCCCACAGCTTAATTCAATTCTACACTAACACCTGCAGTTAGCATCAGATCCCTCAAGTTAAGAGCTCAATCCCACAGGACTGACCCCAATCAGATGCCAATCACAAGTTCCAGACTACTGGAATCGACTGACTATAAATTCAAGGGGGCTCCCACTGAAAGGCCAGGGGGGTTCCCTTGGCCTTTCTGACAACTAGTCCCCATCCTGAAGCTATCTAGAGACCCCAGTCACCAGCCAACTGATTGGCTTACAAAAAGATACTCTTAGAGCTCTGGAGATTCCAAGGGTCTTAGAAGCTCTTGTGTCAGGAAGCAGGGACTAAGACCAAATATTTTAACAAAAGATGTTCCTATCATCCCTGTAAACTAGGAAATTATAAGCATTTTAGGATCTCTGTACAAGGAATGAGGATGAAGACCAAATATGCATTTCTTATTATATCACATGACTTTGGAGACTTTTTACCTGACAGCAATTCCCAGAGAGGGACACTGCTGAGAGCTGGCAGTCACTAATATTTTCCCTAATTGGAGGGTGACCACCTTAGTCCTGAAGGGGAGATACTGTAGGAACACCCAAAGCGTCCCCTACACATGATTGCGGATAAGACTGGGCATAATGAGAGCTCTTGGCTTTGCTACTTCTTGACTATGTGACCGTGGGCAAACCACTTAATTGTGACCCTTGGGTCACAATTTCCTCATCTGTAAAATAAATGGTAGGGATGAGATCAGTTTTTCCAAATCTTCAGTCATTTGCATGCCATTTCCATGATTTTTTTCATATTTTTGAATCAACTCTACTATTGTTTATTTAACATTATTTTTTTCAGTAAATCTATTCATTTTAACCTAATTTTATTTAAGGTAGATCTTTATATATAGCCACTTGCATATAGCTACTAGCAGTAGGACTTAGCACACATAGGAGGTAACCACAAAAATAAATGTAATATAAACATAATGTTATTAAACTTCAGCTAGATACTGTTGCCTGTGGAATCTCTGAGCCTCAGGTCTGCTTTCTGTTTTCTAAAAAGATTAGCAAATATTGGAGAGGTATTGGAAATAGACTAATAACTGAGACTTGAACAGACATTTCCCAAAAGAAGAATAAACACTTTACTGAGAATAAACATTTTTCTCGATGTGATTCAGTGATATTTAATGCTATGTCTCCTGTGGCACCTAAATCCAGGTCATAGACTGTCAGTAGGAGGTTTCTGACCTTTCAAGAAAATACTGGATTAGACGGTCTTTAGGGGAAAATTATATTGTTCATGATTCTTTCCTTGTGTGAGAGGAGTGCTGGGGAAAGATATGAATTATAATTTTTTTAGGTCATGCATCTATTAGATTGAGTACTTAGCCAGAAGCTTGAGGAAATGAGTTTATTGAAGGGGTTCCTAATATTATGAGCATGCCACATCTGAAATGTAGCCGTATGATTAGCAAAGAGAATTCAGGGTTTCAGGACCCCTGGGAGGGAGGGCCTTTCTCAGAAGATAGACACCCCCTCCTTGGGTAACCTAGTATAGCTCTGGCCTCTGTCCTGTCTTCCCCTCCTCTGGAGTGGCTGATCTGAACTCACCTGTTCTATGATCTTCTCATAGTGAGACCACCAATTTCTTATTCAGATGCCTTTTCCATGCTGACCAGGGGTGAGCCTGCTTCTCCTAGGGCATTTAGGCATTCATGGGAGAAGTCTAGAAAATTCTCCTCCCTTGTGGTCTCCCTGGAAGATATCAGACCCTGCACTGAGGTGCCCAAACCTGCTGACTTGCTTCCAGCATCATCCCTTCCTTGTATGCTGGTCCCCATCAGCTTCTCTAGGAGGTCATCTGCGTTCTCCACTTTACTAGGGCTACTGCTCCTGACTCTCTATTTAGCCATGGTGCTAGGTGCTTCATCCCAGTCTTGGCATCCTTTAATCCCCCAGTGTTCGGGCTCCTGGCATCTCGTGCTGAAATCACCTACGCTGGGTGATCAGAAGACGACTGAATTCTATGTCAGTACGGATTCGCCCCCGTAAGTAAATTACGAGGACGTACACCATTGCCTTACTTGGAGCTGGCAAGGCATGCACTCGCATTAGTGAGGCCACCACCCATCCTTTAGTTAGATCTATATTCTGAATATTCCCAAGGAATTCAGGTCACGAGACCTCTTGGCCTTGATCGTAAAACCAACTTATGTCAATATGTAATGGTGATAATGACAACTATTACCCAGGAGTAGGGAAGGAAGAAGGTAGGAGGAAGAGGAGGAGGGGCAGGAAGGGAAGAGGGAAGAGGAGAGCAGGGGGAGCCAGAGGCCCCTGTTGAGCACTCACTGTGTTCCAGGTCTTGTGCAGCTTTGAACACAGCCTCCATGTGACCGATGGATCCGTCAGCTTTAAAGCTCAGGTTCAACTAAACAAACAAGTGCTTCTTATTCTTTTCTAGACTAACCCAATCTCAGTTCCTTTTAATGGCTCTTTGAATCTTTTCTTGCTTGTAAAGTCTTTGGGGCCAATTCAGCAAGGTCTGTGAAAGTGAGTTAGTCTTAAGTATGCAGTTTTATTTGGTTATGTCTTACAAGTCACATGGAGTATCTGGAGTGACACTAGTATTTCTAGGCCTGCTCACTCAGCCCTCCATCTATTCAAATTTCATCTGAAAAAAAAAATCACTTTTCTTTTTGCTTCTAAATGTCTTGCTCCCTGTGCTGTTATTTAATTCTGCAACTGGCACAAGAAAACATTTTTACAAACAAAAATGTGAGAATATATTTGTGTTTAGTCTGCTGTCTGGGCATCTTCTCTGGTGACTTGTAATCCAGCGTTCTGTTGTATTTGTCAAGTGCGTGGATATACAGAGATAACAGAGTGATGAATGTGGGGCTTACATTACATGTGCTTGGTCTTTGTAAGATTTCATTTGTAGAATTGTTTTCAGGAAAGCTAAATTCCCCATTACTTAGAACAAAATGCATTGGGACGCACCCATGGAACCCATGGTCAAAGTGATTTTCATGCACAATATGTTGAGGGTGCATGATGAAGGGGGGTTGATATGATGCAGAGGGTCTTTGGATGTACCTTGAGTCCTAATCAGAGGTAGGAAACCTCCATCTGATTCTGGGATAATGCATTCCCTTTTCAGATGGTTCCAGTGGTTGTCAACCCAGGGCAATTTTTCCCCTAGGGGATGTTTGGCAATGTCTAGAGACATTTTGGTTGTCATAATTGTGGAGGATTCTACCGGGCAAACATGCCACAACCCTTGTCTACTTATTGTCCTATACTGCATAGAGCATCCCCTCCATCCCCAATAAAAAAATTATCCAGTCCAAAATGTCCTCATCGCTAAGGTTGAGAACCCTGCTGCATCCAATCAGCCCTTCATCTATTTTACTAATCTAGGCTGAAATTTAAAATGGCAGAATACCAGAGAGCACAGTGCAATTTTGTCTCGATAATACTTTCCCTGAGAAAGATAGAGACACTGTACTTGCTAATTCTTGGGGTTGCTCATAGAAGGATCGGGCTGGTGGATCTCGGGACATTGTCCCTCGGGAGCCACTCATCCTCACTCTTTGCCCACCGTGTGCACTTGAGCCCTGAGAACCAATTGGCAGTGATCAATGCTGTTTGCTTTGATGTATTCCTGAGGCTGGTGAGACTGTTGAATTGCGTGAGTGACACATGCCTGGAGGCGAGGAGTGTTATAATTCACAAAGGGGAGAAGGAGACCAATTAGAGTTGATTAAAAACAGAACACACTGTGGGAAGCACTCAGGGCCCAGAATCTTTTGGCAAGCTTTCGTGCGCACGCCAAGATCCAGGCGTGCCAAAAATGAAGATGGACGTGGCATCCCATGGTCTACCAGTGCACGGGAGACCACGGGGCAAGGTGAAACAGGAGAAGTTTGCAAACAACTCTGGTCCTCCACGATTTCTATTCTGTTCTTATTTCTTCTGCAGCATGGCTTAAAGAGCTTAATTTTCATCTGTAGTGGCCAGACTTTGGCTTTAGCCCCAGAGAGAGAGAATTCCAACCCTAGTTCTGCCACAAACAAATTATGTGCCCTTAGGCAAGTCCCCTATCTGCTTTAAACCTGTGTCCTCATCCATAAAATGGGGAAAATATCTACCTGTTGTGAAGATGAAGGAGATAGTGCTTGTGAATGTCCTAGGACAGTCATCACGGTCCCTAGATGCTTGATGAATATTCACTTGCCTTGTTCACTCTTGTAGCTGAAACAACGCCAGATCTCCCCCTCCTAACAAAATGCTCAGCTTCTCAGAGTCACTTTCTTGTAAGCATTTAGGAAGCCCTTCAGAATGCAAGCCACACTCTAGAATTCCTCAGAGGAGATGGGAGGCGAACCACCGCTTTACTCCTCACATTTAGCAGCATCTGCTCTCTTCCTTTGTTGTGCAAGCTTCAGTGAAGGGAGAAATGGGAGGAGGAAGGACGGAAAACACTTGGTTCAAGTCTTCCCCGTGGATTGAGACAACAGGAATTTCTAGGAACAAACTGGCACTGTTTTGCCCTCTCAGGGCTTTCCCAGAATCTCATGCATCCATATGGGTTCCCTTCCCAGTGTCTTGTAGAATAGTACCTCACTTTTTAACAATTCAATTCTCTTGGAAGATGTGCTCTCTTGAAACAGGACTGAGAACCAAGACAATAACCAATTAATGCGTGGGAAGAGCCCAAATGGATGGATGCTATAAAATCTGTACCCCATGCTAAGAGAGCCTCACCCTACTATAACCATTTAATTGTATAACATACAGTTAAATACACCTTTTGATGCAATTTGCAAGCCAATTATCTCACTGGGACCAGCAGATTAAAGCTAGGGGAGGACATTAGAGGTAGCTCCTTTGACAAAAAGCAGCTCTGCCTCAGCAGAGACTTAAGTTTACACATTGAACACAGTATTAACTTTTATAACAATGAGGATTCATTCTCACCAAGAAAGGTGAGATGATTTTGGAAGTCTTCTGTTTAAGGGGATGAGGATTTTCTCTTAAAAATGTTTACAATGTATAGCTATGGATAGTTTTATTGCTTAAAGACATGAAAACATAAGCTGGTCTCACCTTCAAAGAATGATTTAGTGCCCCAGAGTGTAGGTCAGAGTGGTCCCTATGAATACTTTCTATTGTCCCTTAAGTCAGCGGTCCCCAACCTATGGTGAGTTATATAATTATTTCACTATATATTACAATGTAATAATACTAGAAATAAAGTGCACAATAAAGGTAATGTGCTTGAACCATCTCGAAACTATCCCCTTTCTCCCCAGTTTGAGGAAAAATTGTCTTCCATGAAAGCTGTCTCTGGTGCCAAAATGGTTGGGGACCGCTGCCTTAAGGCATTGATGTGCCCTTAACCTAGGAAACCAGGGACTCAAAAGCTCACTATTAATTTTCTCTATGTAGCTCTTTGTGCTTCAGTTTTCCTTCCTGTAAAATGGGAATACATGGAGGTTCAGAGAGATGATTGGAAAATGCTCTGAGATCTTTAGCTAACGAGGAGGGGAGAGCATGTGGAAATGACAATATCACATTTAGGATCCTTCTCTTCTTTGATTAAAGATCTCTGGCTGTAAAATGGATATTGGTTACTTGAAAGGGTAAAATGAAAGAGAGAGTATATCTACTACAGCTCATTAGTATAATGAGTAGGTACCCGTTAAATGTTGCTATTAGGATAAAATACAGTGTTATAATAATGGTAATTGGGGGGACCCAGGTTCTGTGGGGCCTGAATCTTATACAACTTCAGATCTCTTTTTAAGGAAAAGAGTACAAAACTACAAGTACAGAATTAAGTATGAATGGGGATATTTATCTAGAATAAGAAACCTTTAAAAAGAAATGGTTTTTAAAAAGCTGACAAATACCAAGCTTCACAAAATCAGAAAAATAATGTATTTTAAAATTGACTTCCTGGCATTTCTTTTTAATCTTTTTTTTTTTTTTTGTATCTTTTGTGGCTGAGTTTTCTTTGATTGCCCTATTCATATGACATTTTATATAACACCATTTCTACAGCGAGTATAAGGATAATTCAACCTCTTCTCTAGTATGGTTGATCAAAATTCATTTTTTACTATTAATAACTAAAGAAAAATTTCTTTCAGCTCTTTCAGCTCAGTTTGTTTTTTCGGGTAATATCCTAAAAACATTTAGGACTACTGTCAAATTTGAGAAAACCTCTATCAAGCTTACAGAGCTGTTAAGTTTTGAAAGAACATTTCACAGAGCAGCTTCTGGCTCTATGCATCGCTTGCCTTGTTTCTCCTTTATGACTCACAGCCAGTACTAGACCCTGTAGACAACGTGCCCGTCACGATGGCACCTTCAGGTCATGATGCTAGTTGAGTCTCCACAGGTAGGAATGCACTCAGAAGCCATTGCTACAATCAGTGGGCTTGCAGTAACTTACCTATACACAACAGTTACTGCAAATCACAGAAATAAATCCCCCTACACCCGGGATAAATAGGTCTTCAACTCCAATGTCACCCAAACAGGGGTCTTACTTGTGATTAAAATACCAGCTTCTTGCGAATTATACAAAAATATATGCTGCTGTAGGCCGGGTGCGGTGGCTCATACCTGTAATCCTAGCACTCTGGGAGGCCTAGGCTGGCGGATTGCTCAAGATCAGGAGTTCGAAACCAGCCTGAGCAAGAGCCAGACCCCGTCTCTACTATAAATAGAAAGAAATTCATTGGCCAACTAATATATATGGAAAAAATTAGCTGGGCATGGTGGCGCATGCCTGTAGTCCCAGCTACTCGGGAGGCTGAGGCAGGAGGATTGCTTGAGCCCAGGAGTTTGAGGTTGCTGTGAGCTAGGCTGACGCCATGGCACTCACTCTAGCCTGGGCAACAAAGCGGGACTCTGTCTCAATATATATATATATATATGTAAATATATATATAATTATATATAAATATATATATTATATATATGCCTGTGTAAACACATGGCTAGGATTCCACTCAGATTTTGAAAGATTCCTACACAGTGAGGGGCTCCAAAGCCTAAGCTGCACAAGAGTCAAGGTAAATCTACTTCTGATAATAACAAACGGCACTTGGGAGAGAATTAGAGTTGGCTTTTAGCATGGGGGTTAGAGGCACCAACCCTGGTGCTGTCGAAAATCAGAACATAACTTATGATTTCCCAAAACTCAACTTCTCTTAGCCTACTGTTTACTGAAAGCCTACTGATCACATAAACAGTCAATCAATACCTATTTTGCATGTTATATGTATTGTATACTGTATTCTTACACTAAAGAAAGCTAGAGAAAAGAAAATGTTATTAAGAAAATCATAAGGAAGATGAATATGTTTACTATTCATTAAGTGGAAGTGGATCATCTTGAAGGTCTTCATCCTCATTAGCTTGACACTGAGTAGGTTGAGGAGGAGGAGGAAGAGGAGTTGTTTTGCTCTTTCCTGAGAGGTGGAAGAAAATCCACATGTAAGTGAATCTGCACAGTTTAAACCTGTTCGAGGGTCCACTGTGGTAGACTTGGGCCACCAGTTTGCTAAAGAACTAGGTATGTGGCCTAAAATTAATAATATCACTTTTTTATGGACCTGGAGTTCTCATGTTCAAAGTGAAAAGTTAGAACTACTGGAAGTATAAGATTCCTAATACTCATGGCAGTTTGTGATTCTGCGGACTATCTGTGAACGAGCCTAGCGGGGTCAGGACGGACTGGGAAGAGCAAAAAGAAATAGTTGTTACTGCATCGAGAACCATCCCTCCCTCTCTTGCTTAGCATACCAACTCTGAGTTTTCCCAACACAGACAAGCTATGAAGACTCTGCACCACTGAATATTGCTACAATTAGAGGCTGTGACAAGCCTACCTTTTATTCTCCCGGGAGTGAGACGTAAGGAGGGAACTGAGCTGTCTGAATGATTCGCCCAGGCATTTCTCTTTGGAAAGCCATCAGGGCAGGAGGTAAGGATGGGAAGAGCTTTTGCCTTTCCAAGCACAGAGACTGACGCACAGCAGGCAAGGAACAACTGTTGCTGAATCTGAAGCCTCGTGCCTGCTCCCCTTGGCTTGCCATCTTTGATAAGGGGGAGAGAGAGAGAGAGGTATTTAGAAAAGAAATGACATTGGAGTTTCATTTTGAAGGCCCAGTAGAAGTTTCCCGGGAGATGAGGTGGGGGAAGGCATTGTGTAAGAGCAAAAGGCACGTACTGAATTGTCAAGTAAAGAATTGCACCTGCCTATTTGCTGGCAAAAGGGGACTGCCCGCTGATAGAAAGGTTGATTGTGCAACATATGGGTGTTTATATCATTCCAGATGCTGTTCTTTGCATTTATCTATTCATATGCATGCTGCCAATGAATTTCACACATTTAATATTATAACATGAATATCTTTTCACATTAATCAAAATTTCCTACAACAACATCATTATCAATGATTGAACATTATTCTGTTGTATTATGGCAATTTACTTAATATTAGGCATTTAGAGTGTTTTCAGTTTTTCGCTACTAGCAACAGTGATGAAGTGATGGAGCTTCTTGCAAATAGATATTTGTCTTCATCCCTCAGGAATAATTGCAGTAAAAGTGTTGGGTCAAAGAGTCTGTACATTTTAAAAGCTTTTGATTAAGCACGTCTAAATTGCCTATCCAGGAAAGTTGTAGCAATTTACACTCTCTTCAGCAGTGTAGGAAAATGCCCATTTCCTCTCACCCTCACCAGGGCTGGATTTTATCCTGCTTTTAAATCTTTGCCCATTTGGGAGAGGAAAGATGGTAATTCATTTTAATTTACATTTCTTTGATTACTAATGTGATTGAACATTTAAAAAAATAAGCCTATTAGCCATTTGCATTTCTGCTTTTGTAAGTCGCCTGTTTATTTCCCTTGGGTAAGGGAATCTTTACTTTGGGAAATTTTCCTTTAAAATATCTGGATCATATTTTTTGAAACGTTATCTTTTGTTCTCATACTTCGAAAAGACGCCTCGCCTTGGAAATATGAAGAAACGGTCTAAAAGGAGGAAATGGGTGAGTCTGCCAGCAATGGAGCCGGGCAGATTTTAGGCTTCATGTCCCAACTCCCAGCTCTTGTCTCAGAGATGCCTCTCAGGCTTTCCGATGTGTTCGTGGCCCTCCAGTGCCTTACGCCTCTGCCAGAGGGCTGAGCAAAGGCTGCCTGGTAGCCTACATACTTGAGGGCCTGCATTACTGTGCCCTGCCCTAGGTTTTAAGCTCCTGAAAGGCCAGGAAAGTTTCTTCATCTTTTAATATCCTGCCACACCTCACACAGTTGCTTGTCCATGACAGGTGCTCACTGTGCGAAGTGAACAAATGGAAATGTCACTTCCCAGTAGTGCCATTTTATTATTATACTACTAGGCAACTTTGAGTTTTCCAGCCTTTTTCCAAGCTTGCTGCACAGTCTTAGAAAAATGACCAGGCTTCTCATTCTTCATGTCCCAAAGGAAAGACTGGCAGTATATGTTTATAAGGTGCTGTGTGTCACATTGGTTCTTTGAAAATGCTGAGAATTATTGTAGAGCTAAACAATAGTTAAGAGCATTCTACACGTAATTCATTAACTACGCTTGAAATAAAATATGTGAGTTAATACTGACATTTCAAGGACTATATTTGTTAATAACCGAGCCTTAACAAATTGAAATTATTTACAAACTTGGCTGAAATGGGAATCCAATAGCTGTTTCTAGTCTTGTTGAACAATGCAATTAAGGAGCGCTTTATATAGAACATGTATGCCATTTTTTCATTTGAAACATTGAGATGATGTTATATTTAAAATCTGCCACTGGTTATTTGATGGTGCGTGCCTCTGCATCTTCAGCCTTGGACTCCCAGGGGAAGTAAGTTGCACTCTGCCTTGGCAGGTGTCCAGAAGAAAGAGCTCGGAGGTGTCATTTCCATGAACCTGTGGGAGGTGGCCTCCATCGTCTGCCCCAGTCTGCCTGTGTGTGCCCATCTGCTGGTGACACTCTCTGTTGTTGATTTAATGGGACCCAGGTGCCCTGCATTTGCGAAAAGCAATAGGAACTAAACTCCTTGTGGCCCAAATGTTAACTTGACCTCCATGTGACATAGATATCTTACTTCCATGCTGAGAGTACCTTTCCAAGAGCTTGGCCTATAAAACAAAGGTAAATTTTGGAGATTCCAGGAAGGGTCTTTTCATTTATGTCACAGTCAGCTTCATGCATCTGAATCTTGTTGAATATGTAGACCTTGCTGGCTTAAGACTACCACGTCCTGCAAGGAGGTCAGTAAAATAACCGTGTGCTGGCTGAGCTTAGTGCACATGACAACTCATGCTGAACTGTGTAGTGCATGCCAATTTGTATCCCGCCTGTCATACCTTGGGATTGGTATACCAGAGCATACCAAGGCTAAGGTCCTCAAACAAGTCTGTTTCCCAGGGAATTCATGTGGGACCTAGTTCTGATGAGACTCTCAGTTGGAAGGCCTGAGCTTTCAATGAATTTGGCTATTGTTGGAGTGTTTTTACTGAGCTCCATGGTACGCTGTAACGTGAAAGGCGTGCAAAAAATTGCGGCTGCTTTGGCGCTAACTGCTCACCGTTGGGTTTGGATAGACACCTGCCTGGCACATCAAGTGAGGAAGACCTGGGGTAGTATCTTGACTGCTAAAAACTAGCTACTGCTATTTCAAAATGACACAAGAGACTACTTTTGTTTTCCTGAAAATATCTTTCTTGAAGGATGTTTGAGCCAGTCTCTGGGTGGCATTGTGACATCCATCTTGCTGCTAATCCCGGGATCCAGGTGAGCACCGTGAAGTCACAGTGGTCCATGGAGACTGTGAAGATGGACTTTCAATGGTGGAGTCCCCTCCATCCTGTTTTAGACCTGCCTGTTAAACACAGGGCCACTAGGTTGTGCTAGAGTATAAACATTGCATGGATGTACATATCCTGGCAAATCTTTACTTTGTTGGATATTTCTTTCACTCTTTCCCTTTTTTAAAAAAATAATAAATTCTTTTGTTCTCTGTAGCTCAGAATAGCATATCAGAAACATCGTTGCGATCAGTGTTGTTTGCAATGAAGGAGCTCTGAGTGACACTACTGTGATTTTGTAAAGGCTGGAGGTAGTGATATGCTCAGAACTATTTATATTTATGCCCAGATATCACTTACACACCTTTCAACATCTGGTTTCCTTGGGTGAGGACTGTTTCTTCTGCCCAATCTTCTTACCGGGTCCTCATTTTCTGCCTGACTTATCAATGCTGGAAAGCTCAGGGCTATGTTTTGGGTTCCTTTCTCTTTTCTTCTGTATGCTCTTCCTAGGGCAACTTCCTCAGTCACATACCATGTATGTCGTGAGCAATGATGCCCCGGCTGTTCCCCTGGTCCTGGATTTTCCATAAAACTCTAGACTCACCTATCCAGGATAGCCGAACATTCCAGTTTTCTGGGACAGCTTTGCTTTACACCTGCTGTCCTGTTATGATCACGGGTAGCACCCATTTCTCTCTCAAAATGTTTCAGTTATGCCATCCTACACATATGCCTCTGACAATTTGACATCTTCATTTGCATATCTTATAGGCATCCAGATTACTATGTCTGAAACTAAGCTCTTAATTTTCTACTCATTTTCTTTATCCTCCCAGTTAATGGCATCAACATCCACCAGTTGCTTAACTCAGTTTTTTAGGACTTTTCCTTGATTCTCTTACTTTTATGATCTAGGCAGTCAACAAACCCTGTGGATTCTACATTCAAAATACATCCCAGATCCACTCAATTCTATTTCTTTCACTACAATTTCTGTCTAAGCCACAATCATCTCTTACTTGGATATAACTTAAAATCAATTCTCTACATGGTAGTCAGGTTGGTGTTTAAGTCAGATCATGTCACTTTTCTCCCTGAAATTCTTTTAGAGGAAGGGAAATAAGTAATTTAGAGTAGTAGAATTTAATATACCACTAACACAAGCAGGGAACCTAGAATTTATTGTCCTTATACTAGGTTATTTGCATTTGCTCTCTCATTTAATTGAAACTTTATCTCTGTTTTGTATTATTCTAGTTTATTCCAGCTAAAACAGAACAAAACCAACCAACAGGTAGTAACAAAAAATTGAGACTCAGAAAGATTAAAATAACTCGCTTAAGATTATGCAGCTAGTAAGTGTTAGAGCTGGATTTGAATCTGAGTTTCCTTCTCGTGCTAAAGCCCAAGAGTCATTTGTTTGTGTTTTCCAATCAGTGTGTTGATATGATGGTAAATTTATGTGTGAACTTGACTGGGCTAAGGGAAGCCCAGATAGCAGGTGAAACATTATTACTGAGTGTGCCTGTGAGGGTGTTTCTAGGAAAGATTAGCATTTGCATCGGTGGAATGAACAAAGAAGTCTATGTGGGTGTGTGTCATCCAGTCTGCCGAGGGCCTGGGTAGGACAAAAAGGCAAAGGAATGATGAATTTGTTTTCTCTTCTTGAGCTGGGACATTGGAGCTCCTGGTTCTCCGTACTTCAGACTCTGGGACTTACACCAACCAGCAGAACTTCCCCCTTCCTCAAATACTCAGGCCTTTAGATTCAACCGGGAGTTAGACCATCAGCTCCCCTGGTTCTCAGAACTTTGGACGTGGACTGAATTCCACCACGGCTTTCCAGGTCCTCCAGCTACCAGATGACAGATTGCGGGACTCCATGATCACATGAGCCAGATTCCATAATCTTTCTCTCTCTCTCCCCCGCCCCATCTATTTATCTATGTATATATATGTATACACATATCTATATTTGGTTCTGATTTGGTACATATTTGGTTCTGATTCCCTATTTGTTCAGACTCCCTAGAGAACCCTAGTACAGTTTGCGACCAATCATCTTTCTTCATCTGGCCTCAGAAATATTTTCTTAGAGGATTTTGTGTTTCCTGGACCATTCGCTTAATAATTTATCGACTGTCATCACCACAGTCTTGTTGGAGGCTGTCTTCGTTTAACTGTATTGATAAGAATAAAATTTGGCTGTGGCTAATGGAAAACCGAAGTTCCTGTTTCATTCTTTCTTACACGAAGAAGTGTGGAGGCCCACAGTCCTGGCGCTGCCACTCACGGCTCTGGCTTTTCTTCTGTCCTGACACCGTGACGTGTGGTTGTCTTCCTGAGAACACCCTAGACTCCAGGACAGCTGCTGGGAATTCCGCCTGACACCGGTCTGTTACTAAGGAAGAGGGGGAGAAACCTGCAGTCTCTGCTGTTGTCACTGACTTTGTTTTCTTTATTTATCATTATTCATGGATATTTTTTTTTCCTAGTGGGAGTCTGAACATGTAGGGAATAAAACATGAAATAAGGTTCATTTGGCATCACAGTGAGCTGGCTATAATTTCCAGTTTTCCCTGTGACTAACTTTGTTTTGTTGGGCAAGTGTTGTAACTTTTATGAGCTAGATACTTTCTGCAATCGCCTCATTTAATTCTTCCTAAAGCCTCCAAAGTAGGCAGTCTCTCTATTTTACAGATGAGGAAACCAAAGCTCGGAATATGTTTTAGTGCATATCAAACATTGTATACTATGAAACTATTAACACTCCACAGGACACACGAGAGGTATTCAGAACTCTTGCTTATCTTGTTTTAATCTAAAGTTTCCCTCTTGACTATCCCCCTTCCTTCATTTTTGCCTTTATCTAGGTTTTCATGGAAAAAAACAAAACAAAACAAGCTCATGTGATTAGAGGTGATGAAAGAATGTTAAAAGGGCTTTAAAATATTCATACGCCTGAAATGCAACCATAAAGCCTTCGGATTTGGTGGTTTTGGATGGGCTGGGGGAATCTGTACTTTAGAAAGTTGTCACATATCTCCATGGGTGACCTTTCAGCACAACAATAGGTGCCAAGACATGGTCTGCTGGTCTGAACTTGGTATCTTCTTCTTAAATTGAAAAGTGTGCACCTATTCCACTGTTTGTGGTGTCATGCTAAATAGCCATCTCTGAATTTCTTGTTACTTTGACATTATTATCATGCCTAGGGTGTCAATGTATAATCCTTCTTCTAGAAATTCTCAAGAATTCTTTCAGGAGATGGCTTTCAATGTTCCTGGGTGGGCTCTGTTCCATTTTAAAGGTGCTGCCTAGGGCCTGTAGAAGCAAGTTCCCACCTGAGGTGTGGGACACCCTAGTTCACCTTGCCCTGTCCCCCTTTGCTTTTCTCTGGGGTTAAGGCTGGCAGAGGAAAATAAGGAGAAAAATATAAAGACTTTAAATCGGCAGGTAGAGTTTCAAAGCACAAAAATAATTGTATTCAAGGCAATGTCTCCCTGTGTTTATGCTCTCAAAAGGCTGTCTTTGCAAGAACTCTACAGCACCATGCATACTGTTGGCCCTCTGCAAATCAGCACCGATGACAACATTATGATTATGCTTCAAAAACAAAGGCAGTGAGAAGTTGCATCCTAAACATCCTTTATTTGGTTGCTCTAGGAGTGCCTGTTTAAGTTCAGCATTGGAGAACCAGAGCAAGGGTTAAAAATATACTTGTTAAAATCTAAAACCCAGTGTCAAACTTTTGTCATGACCATAATGAATGAGAGTGCCTTCCTGGAGGCTTGGGCATTAAGGGAGGTGATGGGGCAGGAAATGGGAATTCTTCTCTTGGATTCTGTTCACAATGCAGTCTAGCAAGGGTAAGGAGGCCTAGCAAAGGTGTCTTTTTTTTTGTTTTTTTTTTGCGGGGAGGGGTTGGGATTAGAATGCAAATTTGTGCTAACAAATAACCATAAGCCTGTCAGTTTCTCACTGTACTCAGAATTAAGCAGCTGTGTTAGAGATGGTCTCTTAATGTAAGCACAATAGTAATAATAGCAACTCGCATTTATTTAGCATCTACTGTTTGCCAGGCAGGGTACGAAGGACTTTTTTTATGAGGTCACGATCTCTGTTATAGTTTCCACAATAAGATTGTGGGAGGAGTAGAAGGTAAAACTCTGAGGGTCTTTGAGAGGACACATGAAGGGGGATATAACCAGCAGGTGGCGAGACCAAAATCCAAACCCACAGGGTCCGAAGTCCTTGCTCTTCGCTGCAGGTGGCATCTCACCCCGGGTATGTTAGGGCTCATTTGGGTTCACGTAACTGGAGTGCTGTTTTGAATTCAGCAAACCAAACTTACACCACACTTTGCGTTTACTAAAATAAACTGAACTCTAGTTTACATATAACAAGGAATTTATTATACAGAGATACGAAAGTTTCTCACTGGACACTAAAGTGGGTCTGTTTCTCCTGAATGAACCGCTGAAGTCGAGCAGGACTGATGCAGTTATTTTGTATTTGCTTTTCTGTACACCTTAGTTCACTTTTCCTGGGTGGGCTTTTCCTTCACTTTTCCTTCTTGCTATAGATGGGCTTCGTCCAGCTCCCCTGTTAACTCTACCCATATCCTGCATCATGCTGCCAACAGTTCCTGAGTTTAACATGACATAGCCAAGGCACCCAGAGAGGGTCTTCAGCTTCAATAGTCCTGAAAACTGGATTGACTGGCCCAGCGTGAATGAGCTGCCCACCCCCGGACATGTCAGCTGGGGCCAGTGGGGAGGTTAAAGCTGTATAAACACGGCTGCAACCACAGCGGCCAGGTGGTAGGGAAAGGGAAGAGCATATCTCAGAAAAGCAGTGTGTGTGCATGCGCGTTTGCACATCTGTGCCTGTGTGTGTGCGTATTTGCACATGTCTTTGTGTGTGTACGCGTTTGCACATCTGTGCCTGTGTGTGCGTATTTGCACATATCTTTGTGTGTGTACGCGTTTGCACATCTGTGCCTGTGTGTGCACGCACTTGCACATGTCTTTGTGTGTGTATGTGTTTGCACATCTGTGCCTGCGTGTGTGTGCATTTGCATGTTTCTCTGTATGCGGGTACGTACTGGCAGACGAAAGCCCAGGACACCCGTGCAGACTGCAAGTGTCTCCTGGTTGTGGGGTCCTGGTGGGCGCAGAGTTTGCCATACATAATTTTTGATTCTGTGCTGGTGGATGGCTGCCCATAACGGACAAAAGTGGAAGGATTACAACTGAAGAAAGTCAGGGAAAAGAAGAATTTGTCCAGAATCTGTTCACAGCATCAAATCTAAACATCCATTAACTATTAATAAACCAACTAGACTTTTGCTCATTTATTTACACATTCATTCATCCACTCATTCATCCATTCACTTATTCAGTTACTCATTTTTCATTCAACATATTGAGCACGAGAAAAAAAGGCCTTAAGGTCAGAGGCTCTCCACTGCCCACAGGAGGAAACCTAAACTCCCCGTCAGGGCCTGCTTTCCCAGATCACCTTCTGCCTTCCCCCTGCATGTGCTTGGGCTCTCAGGCAAGTTGCAATGCTCTTTTGCCTTGTTTGCTTGATAAATGAGGACATGTTGGCTTTAAGGCAAAGTTCCAGCATTTGCTCCCCAACTTCTTCTCTCCAACACCCTCTGTGAGCATAAAAAAATAACAGTCAATATGTTTTGTCCTGTTCTCTCAACGCCACCAACCATCAACACAGAAGACGTCTGTGACCAAATGTGGGGTCATATCTCTCCCCACCAGCAAGCAAGCAATCAGTTCTGCAGCAGCCACTACCTGGCTGTTCTCTGATTTGATTCTGACACCATCTGCCTGGAGGTAGCGTCAGATCCCACAGGCTGAGGGCTTGGCCCCAGGACTGCCCTCCTCCCCGACAGCGGTCGCAAGCCCAGGCCTCTGGAACTTCCGACCAACCCGCTTCAGTTGGGGCTCTCCCTCTTTGGCTTCACGGAACTCAGGGAAACGTGTCTAGTGGTTCATTACAAAGGACTTTTTAAAGGATGCAAATAAACAACCAGATGAAGAGATAAAAGAGGCAGCGTCTGGAATGGTTCTGAGCACAGGAGCTTCTGTCGCCTTGGAGTTGGGGGCGCCACCCTCCCGGAATGTGGGTGAGCTCTTGTTCACTTTCCTGTCAGTGCTCCGGAAGCTCCCTGAACCCTGTCCTCTTGGGCCTTTTATGGAGACTTCACTGGATGGGCATGCATGGAGCGTGGACAATCTTGTTGAAATGTGATGCAACAAAAAGGGCATGATCTAAACCCAGGCCTGGCTCCACGGTTCAGATCCTTCCTGGCCTCTCTGTATAACATTCCTTCCTCCAGCCTATGGGGCAGGACTGTCTCTGGAATGAGGGTCTTAGGACCCACAATCAGACTAGAGTCCCGCCTTGGGCAGGTGAAGGGAGGACAGGAGAAAGTCAGAGAGAGGGATTCTGCTTCCTGTAATAGACACTGAGGAAGTTATGAGTCAGGAACCATGGACAGAAAAAAAGACGTTATATATGGATATATAAAATCTCATAATAACACACACTTCCTGCCCCTGAAGCAAAGCTAAGTGACTTTTCCTTAATGTTCCCATAGTACTCAGTAAGCCTGTCTTTAGGACAGCCATTAACCTATTGTGTACCTGTGTGTTAGTGAGGAAACTGTGTTCCCTCCTGGAGAAACTTTGTCAAATGCTGGAAAATTGTTGTAAGAGTGCAGACCAGTGCTGGCTGTAATGGCAGATGTGCTATCTTAGACCTGGCACCATCGAGCAGAGCACAAGCAGCACGACTAGGTGCAGTGGCTGGGAACCTTCACTCTAGGACAGCCTGCACTCACCCGTTTGCATGTCTGTCTCCATCATTGTGCCATGGGCATAAATCATGTCACTAGTTGTGTATCCCTAGTGCCTAGCAGAACTCCTGGCATGGTTTTGGTCCTCAATAAATGTTTGTTGAATCGATGCAAAAATAAGTAAAATAGAAGGCAAGAATATTAATCACTGTACAGCTATCTCTTCAGTATAAGTGTGTTCCCCTCCCAAGGATATTAGAAACTTTTGGGCTCATGTATTTCCCACTACCTACTTCCCTCTCCCTTTATGTTCCATTTGCTTTTATCATTTTTTTATTATAGAAGTAGTCTGTGGTCACTTTAGAAAAATTAGAAAATCGAGTAAGCAGAAATTGTCATACCACTGCTCAGGAATAACAACTATCAATATCTACTTTCCAAGATATTTTTCAATGCAAAAATTTATACATAAATGTGGGTTATTTTAAAAATAAATGTAATCATTCTCTTTAAGTAGACATTAGGCAAATATATACATGTATAAATGACGAGGAAATAGCCACCTCTAAAGAAGATCTTCTTTAAGATGATAATTTCAAACAGTGGTGCAAGCTGCTTTGGGAGATGCTGAGTTCCTGGTTTCTAGATGTATTTTAAAAAACAAACACAAAGATTAGAAAATTCCTCCTCGGCATGTTGTAAGGGTGACCCCTGTATCTGACAATAGTGGTATTAGGGAACTAAAGTCTGAGATTCTGATCCATTTGGAGAATTCTCATGGATTCCAAGGGGAGCCCACGTCTCTAAAAGTGTCTGCTACAGTGTTGAGAGCAAGAACAGATAGCGTTCTGCAGCCCTGTCCCAGCCAGCCTGATGCTCAAAGGCAGCTGCTCAGAGGTTAATCTTCTTCGAACACACTCTCAGGCTTACTTACACTTTCCAGGTTGACAGATGAGTTTTCGTTCCACAATGTGTTACAGTCCAGCGAAGCCTAATGTAGTCATTGCACAATTAGCATTAAATTAGTTATAGGATAAAATGAAACAAATCTGGATTTTTGAAAAGGGGGACTTTCATACAAGGCCAAACTTAAGGGAAAGAAAGCCAGAGAACATTTCCACTCGAAAAGCAATTTGCTTTGCAAAAGGAAGTTGGAAAATTACAGCCCATCATACCTAATTACTGCACACATTTGCGTTTGAATGCGAGTTCTCCCTCCAAGGAACTGTCTCCAAGTTCCTTTCCCTTCACCTCTCAGCGGCCAGAATCCACTGCTGATGGCAAAACAGTCATTGGAGCAACATGATATTGTCCATTTCCTGACACGGTTGCAGGAGGTTCTGACAGATTGAGTGTTGGAGAGGGTCCTGTTCCAAGCGAAGTAATGGGCATGTGATTATGAAAAATAGGATGGAGAATGTGGATATTCCCAGGAAAGCTGAATGAACTCAGTGTAGCTCTCCCTCAAAGTTCAAGGATTTAAAGGATATATGTAGATACTACCCCTCCAAGAGAGGGAGCTTAATTCTATTCCTTCTCCCCAAGTAGAGGCTAGACTTAATGACTTGCTTCCAAAAAACAGAGCATGGAAAAGGAAAATGGTAACTTCATGGTGGAGAAACATGACAAACATCGCGGTACTCAAGTGCTAAACCAAGTAGTGACATCATCAGTAATGTCATGGGGTTATGTACCCCAGGTATGTGATGGAAAGGACCTCTGAAGACTGACAACCCCAGTCTGATGATGAGAAAAAAATCAGACAAACCCAATGGGGGGCCATTCTACAGTATTCCTATTCACTGCTCCTCGGTACTGCCAAGGTTGTGGGGGGAAAAAAAAGGAAAGACTGACAAACTATCACGCATCAGAGGAGACTGGAAAAACATGGCCACTAATGCAATGTGGTACACTGGATGGGACATTGGAACAGAAAGAAGACATTAGTGGACTTGTAGTGAAATCCAAGAAAGTCTAAAGTTTAGTTAACCAAAATGTACCAACGTCAGTTTCCTAGTTTTGACAAATGTACCTTGCTACTGTAAGATGTTAACAACAGGCAAAAAGGGCGACAGGTATACGGGAACTCTTTGCGCTATCTTTGCAACTTTTCTATCAATCTAAAATTATTCTAAATTAAAATGTTTGCCTAAAAGTTTTCAAGAGTTTGTTTTCTTTCTGTGTGCAAATTTCTCTTCCATTTACTTGATGGATTTGGTCCATGTCTCTGACACTGACTCAATCGGGTGGTTTTAAGTAAATCAGTATGTTCCCCACAAGGAGCGTCCACACTCCTGATCATGTAGCTCAAACGCCAGATTTTGAATGCATTTCTTAGGAGTAAATGGTTAGAGTGGTCATTCATTATCAACTGCTTGACAATTGACCATGGAGACCGAAAAACAGAAGAAGGTCATACTGATTACCTTAATTATGTATAAAGTCACTTGCAGCAGTCTGTATAATGGCAGGGCACAATTATAATTACTCTTGGTAAATGGACATAAAACTGATTGATGTTAAAACAGTAGACTTTACTTTGTGTAGGAATTAATAAAAGCATCGGGCAGTAATTTGGTCAAAGTGCAGCATCTCTGATGGGAGGCTCTCTGTTTTTGCTTATCTCATCTTATGAATGGTTTTCAATCATGGTGAGTTGGTGCTTTGTTTACATGGTTGGTTGACTTCCTTCAAGAAGATGGGGGCCAAACTTAGGATAAAGTTTGAAATAATTCATAATGTTTTTGGAAGAGTTTTCCTCGCTGAGTTGGGACAGCCATGGCTAACTAAAATAACTGTTGCCTCTCTTTGGAAAGGTCCTTCTATCTCCTCACTATTCATCTCTGTTAAGTCTATTTCCATGATAGAGCCTTTCAGGTGTCTCTTACCTGTCCCCAAACTCCCATTAACGATTCTCATACATTGTATTCAGGTTGTACTTGACTGTGATAACTTGTCAGTGTGTCTGCATCCTCTTTAGCTTGTTTTGCAGCTGGACTGAGAACTCCTATATTGGTGGAATCCTTTGAGTTCCCTCCATCCGTGGCTCAATGTCTTAATGAATATTATATAGCTTTAATAAACAATTGATCGAATGGATGTCTAGAAGGACAGATAAATGGACACTCTGTCAAATTCCTGCTTCTGAGGGAAGTCGTGACTCTCCACAACTGCACTTCTTAGTGACTTTCAACTAGTCATTTTCATTCACCTGGGCAGGGAGATGCCACGGGGTCTCTGAGTACTGGTATTCCAGCTACGTCTCTCAGATTCATTGAAAGGATCAAAGTCAAAAGCAACTTCCATCGTCATGACGTTTACTTGATAATTCAACATAAAGCTGGATTCCAGAGAGGCAAAATGAAACAGATTTGTACTCCTTAAGTGGGAGCATTGAACTAAGAGCTTATTGAGTGTCTCCTTAGTTCTTGGAATTCAGCCCTGGCAATTACAGAAGAGATACCTGATGTTCTGTTTATGGGCTACGTGATCCTGCACAGCTGCAGGCACTTTTCTGGACTATTAAAATCGTAACTTAACTGGCTAATTGCCAAACATTCAGGGCTTTGGTTATCGAATCCTTTAATAGACTATTTTCTTTCCACTGCCCTGTTATAATATTTGGTCCTTAAAGACTTGATTCATAATGGAACTACCATCTTCACCCTTTGAAGCACTTTTTTTTTCTATTATCTTTCCCATTTATTTAAACTCTTAACTCATTTATTTTATAAACTAGACTGCTGACATTGATTTTCTGGAATCCTCTGTTTTTTTGGGTGTGAACTATGAAAAAAACAAAATACCATTTATTTGTATTCAGCATTACCTTCATCTATAATCATCTCACCTGCTTCCTTTACTTCATGAAATATAATCCGGGTACTTGAATAATTTGGTGTGAAATTCTCAACAACCAAGAGGAATCCACTTGAAGCAGGCACAGTGTCCCTGGAAGATTTTTAGGGTTATAGCTGTGGGCTTTGTGTCTCCCGGATGGGATGTTCATATTTCCAAAGATGTACCAAGAATTTCATAAATAGATGGTAGAGTCTATGTGAATCTAACAATACTTTAAGCCCAAGTTCTTGTTGGAGAGGGATGAGACTTCTCCAAGAGAATGTTTTACAGAACACCCTTAACCATGTATGTTACCTAGTGATGACTAAATTTTGAACATTTTCATTCACTGGAAAAGAGGGCAACAGGACCTGATATAAAGATATAGGTGAAAACTATGTTTAATTCTTTAATCTTTGGATGATCTGGGAATTAAGTTATTGAGAATTAGGAAAGATAAATAAAATGCCTAACTTACTTCCAAACTGCTTGCTGTTTAGCTGTTGCATGCTGTTATAATTAATATAACAAATCTTGTAACACATTTTCATTGCAGTTGGCCACATAGTACCAGGATTCCTGGATATATTTGGTGGGAAATATTTTGCTTTGAAGATGAGAATTGTTAGGATGAAATCACAGTTGAGGTTCCTTAGAGGGGCTTGGTATGGACCAGCTGGTCCACCAAGCTCATGATGTGGCTTGAAATACTTCTAAGATGTGCCTCATGAGATGAGGAGGCCATGCTATCCAGACAGGATGGGTAATCTCTTTTCACAGAAACTTAAAGCTGAGTATTGACAAGTGCTTTTTCTGAGATACTCCCTAGTTATCTGACCTTCAAACGAACTAAAAATGGCAGGAATTCTAAATGTCCGACCCTTAGAATATCTGACCTTAGCTGGTAATGATTATGTTTAGGAAGTAACTCACTCATAAGTATAAGGGTTTTGTGATTTCATCGTGGCCATAGGTTGTGTGATATACCGACTCCTTCTTATTACCATTTAAGTTTTTTCCATATGTAACGTCATGTTTATTATTGAAGTTGAGGGTTCAGTTCCTCCTGAAAGGTGCAGTCAATAGCAGAGTCAATCTTTCATGAATGAGGTGAGTCCTCATACAGGAAATTAGAACTTGGGAAATTTTCTTACATTGCAGGATAGGAAATCCAGTGTCTCCTGATCTTGCTGACTTTGGCCTATAGTTTGATGAGTATAGACAGGTGGCAAGAGAAAGATGGCGCCCGCAGAAGAAGGCCGGTCAAGGACAGGTGGGAACTCACACCTCCTGGGAAGCCCTAAGTGGAAGAGAAGGAAACCGTACTACAACAGAGCCAAGCTAGCAATCTACCAAACCCATTCCCTCTTTTTTGAACACAACAGCTGGGCTGCATATTCTATTCTTCCCTATAGTTTTGTGTGAACACGTGACTGAATTTTGGTCGGTCAAATGAGGTTGGAAATGATATGTATCACTTCTAGGCCTGACGCATAAAACTTTTCCATGAGAAAGCCTCTGTATTTTCTTTCTGTTGCCTTAGAGGCCAATGAACATGTTGACCTTGGAAGGCACATGAGAAAAGAGCCACAGGAGAGAAGGAATGTGGGTCCCCAAATCACCATTTATAGAAGCTCTGCCCACCAGTCAAGAATATTTCATTTGGACTTTATATGAATTGAAAAAAAAACGAATCCTTTTTTGTGATTGGACCATTCATACTTTTTTAGGGGGGTTGTTATAATGGATAACATCTTAACTAACCCATATACCTTGAAAACTTACTTTTCTATTTACCAGTTAATCTCATGTAATGGTAAAAGTTTGAATTCTGGAGACATTTGCAAAGTTTATGTCTTGGTTCTGTAACTCACTGTCTGAGTAGCTTGGGAGGAAGGTGACTCCCCAGGAGCAAGGAATCAAACTCTGAGTTACAGCTGCTCCTAGCCGTGTGGCAATACCACATTTCTTCCACCCCAACCCAACCTTACAGAGTTTGGGGCTTATTTTATTAATGGAGGCAGGAAGTTTCCATATAAGTTATGCTAACTCATCCACATTCCCTTTTTTAAATCTCTTTTTCTTTAGCCAAAGGAGCTCATTTACTAAATCTGGAGAAGGAATTTACACTTATGTAACAGAATGAAGGGAACTGGGGCGTATGACAATTATATTTACTAACCTTACCATACTCAACACATTAGTTGAGCAGACACTTCCTAGATTGAGACACCTGTGAGAACTGAGACCCTATTGACTTATTTACAGCCACATCCCCAGTTTTTGACACAGAGAAGCCACCCAATAAATGTCTGCCAGTCATATTAATACAGTGCTTTCAATAACTGAGCCAACATGGGCAAGTTGTGGAGAATATTGGTAATAAAACAAACAAAAAACTTTAGTTTTTACCATCTAGAATGTAGTGTTTGCTCTTTTTTTATATAACAGAAGCAATTACTGTAGAGGGAGGAGGAATCAATAATCATTCAAAAATGGATGGAACATCTCATGCTAGATCCGAGCCACACATCTGTTTATTTCCTGGTTGTTGATTTATTTTTAAGCAGTTGAGTAGATGGTGGATATAGCTATAGAATGAAATCTGCTAAATTCAACTAGACTGTCACTTAACCCTGTGTGTGTGTTGGGGAGGGGAAGGGGCATCTGATTGATCACATGTCTAGTCTAGAAATCTAGTCCTGGCTTTGAGCGAAAGTGGGAAGCAGGTGCTTGCCTCAGTTGTCTGGGAGGAGGAATTTTTGGGAGACCCCACAAGAGTCCTGGACCAAGAGCATATCTCTGACGTGGCTTTCATGGAGCCCTGAAACAAGAAGATCTTTATCCCTTTGATTTATATCATTATCCTCATTGTATTAATATATCCTGGGACAGATAGCATGTTACAGAGGTATTGGTCATTAATGCTTTAGTGCAGTGGTTCTCAACCAGGGCCAAGTTTGACTTTTGTGATGTCTGTAGATATTGTTGGTTTTCACAACAGGGGCTGGGAGTTAGGGATGGTTCTGCTACTTGTCTCCAGTGGGTAGAGACCCAGGATACTCCCTCTTCCCCACTTCAACAAATAATTATCTGGCCCCAAATAGCACTAATGCTGCGGTTGAGAAATCCTGCATTCATTGGTAGGTCCTCTAGAGAAGAAGGTCAACAGAGCGGAGGTTTTGGGAGAGAGGGAGTGGGATGGACATAAAGACATAAATATAAAATTGTGAAAGTGGAGGATGAATGCTGCGATACCTTTATGCCCCAGAGGCTCCTGGCCAACACATGTGAATCGAAAGGGAAAGCCTCAGTCCTTCCTGGGAAATATGCCAAATGTAGAGCTGCTCTTTCAAAATGCCATGGTGCTGTCATACGTTAACAAAGGTCAGCAGAGATATGGGTGGGGAGACAGCAGGGATCTGGAACTGAGGTCCATACTGGCCTCTTTAATGTGTCTTACTCTATCTAACCCAGAGCCTAAGGGACACCTATAGAAGAGCTTCATGCTCTACTTGAGCTCTCTGAGGGCACACCTGTCCCCTGAGACTTGTGGGCAATTTTCCAGCAAATGAACAGACGCTACCACTTTCTCTCCAATTCTTCATCTTCAGAGTCTGACACACTCGACAGCCACACCACCAGAAATGGAAAGTTGGCCTGTTAGCATGAAGATCTTCTATTGACCCTGGCCTGACATCATAGAATGTCACTGGGTCATGGAATTGGAAGGGGCCTGAGAAATTATCCTTTCTTATTTTTTTAGTTTAAACATGAAGAAAGCGAGTGGGGTCCAGAGAAGGTAAATGACTTATCTAAAGTCATAATAGAAAAATTAGGATTAGAACTAGGTTTACCACCTCCAAGTCTGATGTTTCTCTACTCTTTATCATGTTGTCTTTTGCAAAATTCAATAACTGAGAAACTTGGTAAAATCTTTGTCAAATTTTGCAGTTTAAATGCTTGCTATGGATATTTTGTTTTTTCACTGTCATGCATTACAAATTTAGTATTTAGAAATCAAATGCTCAATGCTTTTTATTGATCTGCTGTTGAGATTGGTTTGCATTCTAGTCACCATTGCTGGGTAAGAAATTGTCCCTATCTCAGTTGCTTAAAGCAATCATTTGATTCTTCTCACTATTTGGGAGGACAGGCATTTGGAAAGGACTCAGCAGGGCAGTGGTGTCTCTTGAGTGGTTGTAGCTAGAAATTGGCTGGGGCTGCAATTATCCAAAGCTCCAGGTGGTTTGGACATCCAAGATTGCTCACTCTAGTGGTTGACAGTTAATGGCAACTAATCCTTGTTCAGTAGAGAGCTTAACTGACTGTCTACCAGAGCACCACATGGGTCTTCCTGTGTGGCTTGGGCTTCCTTACAGCATGGCTGCCTTAGTGTAGTCAATCCTCTTATATGAAGACTTAGGGCTTCAGATGCTGATATCCCAGTGACCTGATGACTATTTATTAACCCTCAAACTGTACCTACAAATCCAATTTTTTAAATGACCTAGTCTTGGAAGTTAAGCAGTGTTACTTCTGTTACATTCTATTTAGTAATAAGAGAGTTACTAAAATTGGCCAAGATTCGAGGGTAGGGCACATAGATCCCACCTCTTGGTGGCAGGTATGATAAAACATTTGTGGTCATATTTTAATATTGTCATAGCTAGATTCTAGAATCAAAGAGTTTTCAGTAAAGAAATATTAATTTGGCTATTTTACAATGTCCTCAATTTTTTTTTTTTCAAATTTGCTAGGTTTTCAAATTCAACTAATAAAATATGAAGGAAGGTAACTCTTGCTTGCCAGCAAATTATTCAACTTCTCTTGGCCTCAATTTCCTTATCAGTACAGTAGGAATAATGGTACCTAAATTGTAGGATGAGAATTTTGTTTTAAGGATTAAGCAGTAAAGGATGTCTGAAACAAAGCAGACACCAAATAGTAATAATCATATCATTGGCTATAACAGGGATGACAGTTCATATTTTTATACTTATTTCTTATACCTATTTATATCTATTTCTTTATACCTATTCCTTAACCCTCAAATTGTACAGAACATCTCTGAAGGCAGCTTTTCAGAGGAGTCCCTTAAATGGGAGACATGAGGACGGTGGGGTCAAAGCTTTTCTGCTTTAGCCCAGCTCACCAAGAGTGAACTAGGTAGGGGACCCAGAAAACATCATCTTCCCAGTGTTTTTGAAATTAAGGCGCCTCAGGACAGGTTGGTTCAGTGGACACATAGAGACAGGGATGAGCCTCCCTGTCCTGGATGCTTTTAATTGCCCGTGTGTTTTGGAGGATTAAGAGGGCATCGGGTTAGCAAGTGGCAGCCGCTGGTTGAAGCACGAAGGTGGCAGCTCGCTTCCTTAACGCTGGTGCTGAGCCTGGGGTGGGAGGCACCTGGAAGGGTTATTTACTCGCTGTGTTTAGAATCCTTTCAGAAAAGCTGAAAACTGTTTGGCATTTCTTTTCAGTAATCCTTAATTCTAACCTGCAAGTTTTGTGCTATAATTTGTCAACTGTGCTTTGGAGAGACTTCACAGCCTTCCAGAAATAGAGACGGTGCCTGCTTTCCAATGAACATCATTTAAAAGAAATCAGAGAACCTTTCAGGGATATGATGCTGTTGATTGCTGTCATTATTATTATGACGGGGAGACGCTACCATTTATCGAGTGGCAACAAGTGTGCTGGGCGTTGTTGACAAAGCACAGGGTTCCAGGTTGTTTCTGCCCGGAGGATGCAACCTTACCCTCCTCGGATGTTTTGTTTATTCTTCCCCCTTTCCCTAAAAAATTGGAAACATTGTGATCTCAGTGGAAAATTGATCTGGTAAGAAACATCTCGAAGGATCTTCAGACCTATTTTTAGATTGTTCACCTTCTGTCTGGCATGACCATGGCATCAATTCATTTACCAACGTCTTCATTGAGCATTTATAACTCAGGCAGTGAGCGAAGCAATTTTGCATTTGTTGTGGTATTTCTAACTGAATTGTATCCTTGAGTTAGGTAAAATTATTAGTCCAATAATATGGGTAAGAAAATTGAGTCTTTACAGAGGTTATGAAAACTGGCCTAAAGTCTATCTGAATGAAACCTATATCTTTTTTTTATTTCGGCATATTATGGGGGTACAGATTTTAAGGTATCAATAAATGCCCTTTCCCCCCTCCCCCCACAAGTCTGAGTTTCCAGCATGACCATCCCCCCAGATGGTACACATCTCACTCATTATGTATGTATATACCTTCCCCCCTCCCCCTCCCACCTGCCCAATACCCTATTACTGTAGTACCTATGTGTCCACTTAAAAACCTATATCCTTTTAACCACTTCTCTCTCTCTTGGCCTCAGCCTCTCTAGCCTTCTATATGTCCCTCACCTTTGCCAGGCTTCTAGTAGCCATGCAACTTTGCTCACTGCCCTCCTTTCCTCTGTTCTGCCCTCCTTTCCTCTGTTCTGCCCTGAGCGCCTTCCTTCCCATCCTTTGCTAGTTCCCTCTGCTTACCTTTCAGCTCTCAGCTTAGGCATTACTCCTGGAGGAACCCTTTTCTGACACATGTCCAATAACTCTAGTTGATGCTCACACGGCACGATAAACCCTGGCTCTTTTCCCCAATGACATCTTCACACTTACTTGGGTGACCGTTTGCACAAGAGATGCCTCCCAACTAACCCGAAAGCTCCCTGAGAACAGGGACTGTGTATATTTGCACTACCTGTGGTATTCGCAGCACACAGTGCCTGGGACAGAGTAAGCACTCAACAAATATCTGCCAAATAAATGGCAAATGAACCACATTCCATCTTTGCCCCGTGCTGGACTGTTAACACTCTTTTTACTGAGGAGGCGGATCATTGATAACACTTATCAATTAATCATAAAGGACCTCATATATAATTGGGATATTTGTCAAATTCTGGGGCCAGAGAACTATAAGGAGAGATCCTAGTGAGGTGGTTCATTTTCAAGGTTCTATCTGAGACACTCTAGCCAGAAAACATTGAATGCTATTTATTTTATTTTATATTTACTTTCTTTTCCTTAACGTTTTGTTACAGAGCCACATCACCCATCACTCAGCTTCCATGATTATGGCAAACCTCTTTGTCACGTGCCTCCACTATTGCCACCCCAGCCCCCATCATATTGAAACAAATGTCACTTCATGTCATTCATGGTTATTTCAGTCCATACTCTTTTAAAACACTGCTCTCTTGTGAACTCGTTTCAACCTTGGCAGGAATTTATTTTCCTTCTACCTAGACTAAATTTCTAATGATGTCATTTCTGCCCGTTTCCTCTTGTGTGAAGACAGAGCGGCTGGTCACTATTTTTGGTGCTATAACCCTTTTTAGTCATTGAAGTTTGTGATTAGTGCTCCCTTCAGTTATTCATTACCAAGTTCAAATTTAATAATGCCTTTTATTTAACCAGCGGACCATCTCTAGTGAGTGTTTAAACTGCATGACTGGAAGAACAAATTTATTTTTGGCAATATGGGTTTCCTGGCCTATGAGCTGTGTCCTGCGCTCTTGGCTCATGAGTTTGGAAGAGATTCTGTCTTATTCTTCAGAGACCAAAAATTAGAATTTCGTGGGCTTTTTCTTTCAGTCTGCGGGAACAGAGTGGCAGGTTGTAATTCTCTACGTCTGTGATATCGGGGTGCCACTCAAAGTGGAATGGGGAAAGATGGTTTTTCTCCCATCCTCCAAAACCAGGGCTGGGGGACTCGTGGAGAAAGTTGAAGGGGGTACACAGGTTACTTCTTTTTTCTCTATTTTAAGACTGTGAAGACATTGATGGTCTGGATTTTTCAACACAGTACCTGACATATAGTGACCATTTTACATTAGTTTGCTTAGGTGCTAGATTGACAGAAAAGTTGAGCTGTGCCCCTTGTAAACTTCTGTAACAATGTTCTCACTGGGACATACTTTAATCCTGGCATCCAGGAGAACAGGAAAGCAAGGCTCTGGCAGATTGCATATTGAATCTCCATTCCCTCTCGTCCCATGCCATACCATTCCATCTCATCTCATTCCATGGTTTCCTGAATGCCTATTCTGTGCAAAGCCCTGTGCTAGGATCTGGCGATGTCAAGAGGAATGAGTGGAAATTCTTGTTCTGGAAGAGCTCACAGTGTAAGGGGAGCATGGAAGATTAAAAGTGGCTGCAAATTCTTTGGAATCTGGGCTAGCATCAGTGACCTGATTGATGAATAGAATGCAGCAGAAATGACATTTGTCCTTCTGTGGCTAAGTCAAAAGAAGTTTTTGGAACTTCCATTCAGGTCTCTTGGAGTGCTTGTTCATTTTGGGGAAGCCAGCCACCACGTGAGAAGTCCAAGTACCTTAAAATTGTGCTGCTGAAAAAGCGATACGTGGGCATTCTGGTCAACAGTCCTAGGTGAGCCCAGTGCTTCAGCCATCCCTGCCAAGGTGCCAGACATGTGAGTGAAGCCATCCTAGGCCCTCCAGCTCAGTGCCACTCAATGACCTTAGGTGACCCTACGGAAAGCAGAAGAATCTCCCAGCCAAGCCCTGCCCAAATTCCTTGCTCACAAAATCAAGAGATATCATTAAAAAGGCTCTTGTTCTAAGCCATTAAGTTTTGGGGTGGTTTGTTATACCACAATAGACAGCTAGATCAGGGAGGTAAGAAAATTATGAGTATCTATTATAGTAAGAATTTGAATAAAAGGTATGTACAAAGTATTGTTGGAAAACAAATGTAGAACACATAATTTTGTCCTCAGAGAGATCAGGCCACCACATTGCTTTATGTGAGGGGCCATCAGTCATGTCATACTCTTAGAGAATGGCACCCCCTGGAGTTCTGCAGTGCCCAACCTATGCAAATATATATGGCAATTGTGGGTGACAAGTACGAAGAAGGTGGGTTAGCTGGAAAAACCATATGGAAAGGAGACCGGAGGTGGGAATTGAAATAGACTATGAGAAGGAGGAACAATGGTACTCAAGCATGCGTCAGCAAGAGCAAAGCCTTGAAGGCACAGGTGCCCAGAATGCTCCTGGGGCACAGTAACTGGTGCTGTGTAGCCAGCATGCTCAGCATTGGGGTGGGCGGAGTGGCTGGGGATGAGCCCCCAAAGGCAGAGTGATGTGAACAGTGTAATTTTCATGGTACGGTGAGGAGTCCGGAGGAAGAAGGCAACAGGGAGACATAGAAGATTTTAAAGCAAGAAGCGACAAATCAAAAACAGTATTTGAGAAAATTGCAGTTCAAAATCCCACAGACTGTGAAAGACACTGTTTGTTCTTCCAACTGCCTGCGTCTCCCTGAAAGCCTGGCAGATCCATTTTTTATAGGAAAGTCTTAAACAACAGGGGATTACTCAATGATTCATTTAAAAGGATCATTAAAGGAAAATCAAGGCACATCACATCCTGCCTTCTTTAATTGCTCATTTATTATTACTGTGGGTGAGATAACGGCTTGGTGTTATTCTTCTAAATAGTGTAAAATATTTATTGGTAAATATAGCAGTGCATAAATTAATACCAGTTGAGATTTGGTGGGGCATTTTTTTTCTCCATTGATAGCCATAATTTTTACTTAAAGAAAAACAATATTGTGCTGATCCATTCTGGCTCAGAGCTGAGTGAGAGCATCATGCACTCGACACCTGTGTGCTGCTCTGTGTCTTGTTTTCTGCGGGACAGCAGGGTTTGCTATGTGGGCTGGCTCTATGGTTGGTTTGTGAAATCAGCTACTTTCCCATTTATTAAGACTAAAGTGCTTGGGAAGAGGGCGCGTGGAAGTATAAAATTTTATTTTTCCTCTGTCATATCTGAATTCAGTAACAAACTACCCAATTAAAAGTCACTTCTACAAGGGAGGATATTTATTATTTCACCTACCTGAAAGTCCACAGGCAGGTGGTCCCATAGAGTTGATTTGGGGGCTTAACAATCACCTAGGACACAGGGTCGTGTTTTCATACAACAATGTACAAACACAGGAACATATTTTGTTTTGTTTTGTTTTGAATATTCTTTTTTTTTTTTTTTCAATTCTGGAGAAAAAATTTTTACAGGATTCTTCAAGAGAGTTCCACTCAGGTTTTCTTTTCCTGCTCTGGGGTTTACACCCACCTCCAAACCAATCACACAAAAAGGAGAAAGATTTAGAGGAGATGAACCATGGCCCGTTCCCCAGGCAGGGGAGAGAGACTCACATCTTCCGTCAGTATTTGCTGCCCTGTATTTGAAACAAATGGGGTTTTCTTGGAGGCAACCACTGAAGAGTGGCTGATGTGTGTGCAGTGTACAGTGTTGGCCACGGGGCAAAGCAATTTAGGGGTGGTGATTTAACACACACCATATGCCCAGTTCTGGCAGGCACAGCAGAAGCACATAAGATAATGCTTGTTCTCAGGGAGCATTAGTGGGCACTGTTATTAAAGCAGGCCATTCCTGAGCCTGAGAAATTAATTTAATAAAACATATAGATTATCTATTACACCTTATGAGATGGAAATAGAGAGATAATAAGGTCTAGTTCTTGCCCGCAAGGAATTCACGATTCCCTTCCCATCTGCTCATTCGATCCCATCATACTGGTTGCAGATCGCTCCCCCAGCCTCACCTGGCTCTGCCGTGCTCTGAGCACACAAGGCCACAGAGCAGCAGGAACACCTTCCCCCTTCCTACCTGGTGTCTCAGACTCATCACCATGGGCCTGGCAGGGCTAAATCCTTCTTACCAGGACTCTCTCACCATTGATGTTGACCTTTGTCACAGCCCTGCCCATCTCGGGTCCTACCTGCCTGCCAGCTGGTCCCCCAGCCTGGAGCTCCATCACCAAGATTGTTGATATCCATTTATATCCACTGTGCCCAGGGGGGTGACTGGAGTGTAGACGACTCCCAGTGAGTGTTTGTGGGGTGAATGCATGAATCACTGAATGAAAGCAAATTCCACCTGGATCTTTTGTTCATTCCCTTTCATCAGTTTCTACCTTATTAATTTTTCCTCTTTACCTTTTTTCTTTCCTCTTTTTCTCATCTCTCCATTTCCTCTCTTCTTTTCCTTTTCCTTGCTCATGTTTCAGAATTAACAAACGCATTCAGCATTTTAGAAGTTACCCAAAATTTGCACAGCCTTACAAAAAGTTTTTTATCCTCCTCTTCTTCACAAAACAATAATGGCATGCTGGGGGTGGATCCAGAAATGTCAGTCTCTACCAGGGAAACTATCCTAGGTATTTTGTTTTCTAGCATGAGCTGTCTTTGAGTCCATTTTCAAAGGGCTGGGGGAACGCAAATTCTTCAAAATGATAGATCAGTTGCTGGGCTGCTCCTTGGTTCCAATTTCTAGCTTTTCATAGACTAAAGAGGGAGATGCACCAACATTGGGCACATGTATACATGGCAGCTGCTGGGGGTGGTGTGGACTTGGGGATTCAATTAATTCTGTTACCATTCAGTGCAGCTGAGGGGCATAAGAAGGCATCTCCCAGTGGAGATGTCAGAGTAAACTTTCCAAGTCTTTTTCCTGGGTAACTGCAGATATTGAGTACCTAGGGATTCCCAAAAGTCTCATTCCAACCAGAGAGTTAAGCTTTTCTTCAACATGATTTTTTTTTTGCATTAATTTTAATTTGTAAAAATATAGAATAAAGATGTTATTTATCTTGGCTACTGCTGTTTTGTGATGTTTCCTTAAATTTTACACTGAGGTAAGTGGCCCTGGCTGGGGTTTTTAAGGTCTGACTTCCTGGAAGGTCTTAAAACTGAGACTGAAGAAAGCATAAGCACCCTTCTGCCTTGGGGTGTGGTGTTGGGCTTCATGGCCCCTGTAGCGTTCTTTTTGGTTCAACTCAACAAATATTTATTGCACACCTTCTCTGACAGCCCTTGTGCCCTGTGCTAGAAGTAAATATGCATGCAACTTGGTTCCTTTTTTAAAGATTTGAATACCCAGTGGGGGTGGAGTGGAAAGTGAGATTGCAGCAAGATACCAATGCCATGGTAAGTACACTGTCAGAACTGAGCCTGGAGCAAGGAAGAGACAGAAGGGACTTCAGCCCAGCTTGTGGGTGAGGTGGCCATGTATGGGTATCAAAATGCTCTTAAAGGATGAGCTGACATTGACCAGGCTCAGAGTTAGGGAATGGTGCTACTGGAAGAGGGAATAGTATGATCAAAGCTCCAGAGGCAAGAAGTGGCACGGTTTGAGCAGGAAACGATAAGTAGTTCCATGTTGCTGAAGCACGTATTTTGGGCAAGGATGTTGTAATGAATAATGAAGATAGAGACATAAGCAGGACAAGATCATGAAGAGCTTTGGAAATCCCATTAATGAGCTATGACTTTGTCCTATATGATTGGGAATTATTGAGGTCTTTGAAGCATATGAAGAGCATGAGTCTTACTAATGGAAAGAATAAGGCTTTGCCTTAAATAATGTTCCCCCCACCAACTCATAATACCTTTCAGTACAAAGGCCTGATCTTCAGGAGCCCGGCCTGGGTGGTACTTTGGGCTTTGCTATATGGATTACCTGGGGGGACTCAGCAAATCCTCCCTGTCTGGGAACTCAGGGTTCTGTTCTGCATAACAAGGGGTGAAGTGTCAAGCATTGCCAGGATGCCCTAGAGCATCACCATAACATTATTTGGTACAACCCTGGGCTTCTCCTGAGAAAAATAAGAATTCATTCTTATTGGTCCAGGAAGTCTTTCCATCAGAACATCTTAGTGGATTTCTGTTTCATACCTCTTGCCTGCATTTAAAAATAATCCAGGCCTACTAAAATAACAGAACCGTGTCCACAAAGCCCCCTATCCCATGTTTGTTTTCTGAGTACATGAGTACATTATCATTGCTTATTCTTGTGTTCATTTTGCCAACATGACTATAAGGTAGGTCCCCAAAGAGGGCTCTGAAGACTGCATATGGAGGCACAGCCTCTGGGTCCCTTATTGTGTGAGCCCCCGCCCCCATGCATCCTTTTGCTGCAGCAGGTCCTTCTCTATAGGAGGAAGTACAGTCCTGCCATTTCCACGTGTGCCCCTGACTATTCGCCTCCTTCCTCTTGTGTTACTTCTTAAAGAGGGCTGCTTCTGTTCTCCTTGCAGAGCTCCTCCGACAGAGAATCCATCTTGACCATCCTCAAGGTCCTCGGAGACCTGCTTTCCGTTGGTGAGTAGGCTGCACCCTCACCCTCACACTTGGTGGCCGTGGGAGCCTGCTGGCTGTAGTCTCTCCCGGGAACCTCTGTGGCTGGGGCTTTGCTCTAGCTCCAGCTTCCTATGAAAGACAGAATCATTAGCCTGTCTTTTTTCTTTAAGCTTAATAAGACCCAGAATAAACTGGGCTGATTGTTGGGTTTTTCAGTCTTGTTGCTCACCCGATAGTGACCCAAACTTAGGAGGAAATTAGACTCTGAGTGATTCTTCTGTGGTTTCTCATCTATGAGGCCAAGGACTTCCAGGGGCCTGTGCCCACCCACCTCTGAGCTCTCCTGAGTGACAGCTACCCCTCAGCCATTCTACCCCCCTGTCTCCTCCCTTCCATCGTGGCTCCTTTAAGAGAGTCAGGTGTTGGCAGCTGCCTTGCATATGTCAGGTGGAGACAGGAGGATGAGGCAGGAGCTGGACCTGGAGGCACAGCGAGCATCAAGGTTGTGAAGATATGATGACAGAATTGGTTACATTGGAATCAGCTGAGTTACCTGGAGCATCAAGTTCTTGCTGAGGTTGTGGGACATCCCAACATTCACTCAATTTGCATTTCTATGTATGCTAGCCACATTATATTAGAAAGAAATAGTAATACCAAAAAATGACACTCCAAAGCCATAGAGCCTCAAGGGTACAGTTTCAAGAGGAAGGGATCTTTCTGTAGTCTGTGGCGCTCTCGACTGGCAGGGCGACTTTCCCGTAGTCTTCTGGGTGAGTTCACCCTTGTGAAGCCACTTGTCTTCTGTGGTAGTGCTGTCTTCAATTTGTCTAGAGGTGTCTGAAATTCTTAGAATTCAATCTGGGAGTTCTCCCTCTGACACAGGTGGCGATAACTGCTCCTTTTGTAGAGGGTGCTGCTTTTTATGAGGATGAAAAATCAGAGAGTCTTCTTTGATAATGTCCAACCTGGTGGCCACTTTGGTTAGGTCAACCATGCATAGTGCATAGAGAATCACCCAGGGCCAGGTTGAAATGTAATCACTGCTTTTATCCTTGGGCAAGGTGGAGAAGGTCCCAGTTCAAAATTGTTCTTAGGTAGAAAGATCAATAGTTCATCATAGCCCAGACCCTCTTCAAAATTCCCCAGATAGGATGATTGGATGTTTGTTTCTCAAGGGTATACTTCAGTAGTTACCATATTTTTCTCCCATCAGTTTCTGAAGGCCAGGAACAGAAAATCATTATACCATTAATAAAGTTATTCCAGATGAGGCTATCATCCCAAACACTGTTACGGATGATCTAAACTTATAACAATGGGATATCGATACTCCTTCTTCTATTAAGCATACATAAGCCTTATGCATTTTTACATCCATGTACATCCGTGTACACACACATGTACTGAAAATTCAACAGATTCTCAGTTAAGTAGATTCTAGGCTCTATTTATTACAGCTGCTGCAGGTGAATACACCCAGGTTCCTCAGTGTTTCACTATTTTCCCATTTCACACCCCTCTTCACTTACGTAATAGCACAACTTTGACCCAGGTCACTTCAAGAACTACACAATTTTGGTTTCTGGGGTGAAATGAAAGAATCCTTGCTCTGTCTCTAGCTGTGAGGTCTATCTTTCGCTGCAAGGAAAATGAGGGTTATTACTTGCGGCTCATCTTTCCTCTGGGCTCCCCCTCAGGCACAGACCGGAGGATCCACTACATGATCAGCAAGGGTGGCAGTGAGGCCCTTCTGCAGACCCTGGTGGACACAGCGAGGACAGCGCCGCCAGACTATGACGTCCTCCTGCCTCTCTTCCGGCTGCTGGCCAAAGTCGGCCTAAGAGGTACCCACACCCCAAGACCCAAGATGGCTGAAAAGGCACTTCTGGGGTTGATAGCATGCAAACAACTGGGGAAGCTCGGTGGGTGTGCAGAGGAAGTGGCAGAGAAGTTCTAGACACCTTGGTGGTGATGGCAGGACCAGCCCCATAGGAGAGTAATTTGGTTGACCTAGATGTCACCTAATCCAAGGCATAGTGCTTAGGGAAGAGCCCAGAGCAGGGCCCAGAGCAGGCATGGGCTACATGGGGTGTGGGCCACAGTGGGGGGAAAAGGGGAGATGATACTCCAATGCAGTTTTTAATCATTTTTAAAATAAATGGAAGATGTCTACAATTGCATCTGACATGAAAGTCCATTATATAAGTGTATTTAGTTTCCTAGAGCTGTCATAACAAATTGCCACAAAGCGGAGGACTTAACACAACAGAAATTTATTCTCTCACCATTTTGGAGGTCAGAAGTCCAAAATCAAGGAGCTGGCAGGGTTGGGTCCTTGTGGAGGCTCTGAGGGAGAATCAGGTCCATGCCTCCCTCTAGCTTCTGGTGGCTGCCAGCAATCCTTGGTGTTTCTTGGCTTGTGGCTGCATCGCTCCAGTCTCTGCCTCCGTCTTCACATGGTGTTCTCCTCTGTGTCCTCTCCTCTTTGTACAAGGACATCAGTCATAGGATTTAGGGCCCGCTCTGATCTGTATGACTGAATCTTAAGTAATTAATCTGCAGAGACCATATTTCCAAATAAGATAGCATTCTGAGGGTCTGGGTGGACATTAATTTTGGGGGACTATGGTTCAATCTGCTATAATAGGTCACACAGAAGTGGAGCATCCCTAGTTGAAAGGAAGATGGGGGAGAGGCTTAGAGTTCTTGTCACTCAGGCTACAGAGTCATTTCTCTCTCCCCATGGAAGATCCTGCAACACCTAGAACTTCTTGGAGCACAGTTTAACAACCTGAGCATGCAGGACTCATGCAGACCTTGCAAACCAGTCATAACAGTTAAGCTCCAATTGTGTGCTGAGTCTTATACAGGTCACGAATGAGAAGCTCGGGTCCTCTGAAAGTGGCCCTTTGATGTCCCATGCTAGCAGCTGTAGCCAGGGGCCCAGGGGCTCTGGAGCACTCTTCCCTTCCATTATGTCAATCTCCACTTTGAGTCCATTTGACATTCCACAGACAATGACTGAAGACCAGGCATCAACCAGCGTCTGCATTAGCATGGCCCAGACAAAATCAATATCTCTTTCCTCATGAAGGGAATGGGTCATGTAGGGTTAGTCACGATCTCTTTGCTGGTGTCCTTTGGTTCTGAGGCAAATATTGGTAAACCAAGTTTAGGATATTATCTCTCTTTTACTCATTTCTACCTGTGATAAATCTGATCGAAATGTATTCCTGCCAAACAAACACGATGACTTGGGTATCACACTGTGGAAAGGACACAAACAAATGTAACTGGTAGCACAATCACCTGCTATCATAGTGGGAACAAGGAACACAGAATAAGAGGTGCTTTGTCCCTGTTTTTCTATGTTTATTTTTGAATTATTAAGATAATCATGGCTTATCTATAACAGTAGGTATCAGGTTATTTGGAGCAAGGATTTAGAGATATTAGAGGAGAACATTTTATTTTCTTAAAGTATGTTTTGACTTTTTATTATGAAAGTTCTCTTATATTCCTAAAACTTAGATCTAACCATCATTAACATTTTGCCATATTTCCTATTTATTTTTATTTAAAATATTAAAAAAATTACAGGGGGCATTTTACTCCTAAATCCTTTCAAGTGCACTTCTTTGCAAAGTGATGTTTTCCTACATAACCACAATTACAAATCTAATAAAATAAAAAAATACATGTATAATTTATATTCATTCCAATTTCTCCAAGTGTTCCCAGTCGTTTTTTACAGACATTTTCTAAGTAGAATTCGATCAAAGTTCACACACTGCATGGCACTGTATACCATGTTACGTAAGGATTCCTAACTCTAGACTTTTCTTAAAGGAAGAACTTTATTTCCAGCTAAGCTGTAGTGTATGTATGAGGACAACCTAAATATAGGGGCTCGAGAGTCATACAACCCACCAGCCTTCATGTAAATATGTGTAGCCCGAATTAGCTCTTCTGATTCATTTGGTTCCAGTGGGGACATATTTAGCGGCAATTTTTTTTTTTTTTTTTTTACTAAATATGTCTGAAAAGTGTCTTTAGCTATGATTATCCTCCTCCCTCCACCATCTTACCCTTCATCTATTCCACGCCTTGTACGACCCTCAGAATCAACGTGCAACACAACTAAGATAGATTGATTTGTGTCCTCAGATAAGAAGTTTGGCCAGAAGGCGCTGGAATTGGAGGCACTTGATGTGACATTGATTCTGGCCAGGAAAAACCTGTGCCATAGCCAGAACCTCCTCCACTGTCTCTGGGCCCTGCGTGTGTTTGCCTCCAGCGGTAAGTGGCCCTATGGTGGCTCCCTGGGTTGGCTTTGAGACCCGGGCTGGGGCACCTGGAAACCATGCGGGTGTCTGGTTGGAGGGAGGGAGTGGGTGGGGTATATATGTGGTCCCGACAAGATATATGAAGGAGCCTGACCATGCAGAGGCTGTGGAAGTGAGAAGTTATTTATTCTTCTCCCCTTTAGCCAGGTGGAAGTCTTGAGCCTTTCCCGGAGACAGACTTTGATATTGCTTTTCCTTGGGGGTCACATGGTGTAGCGCTCTAAACTTTTCTATTTGTGCTACACCGTGCAAACAACCCATGACAGCAGAAGGGCAGACTCTATTCAGTCCTTATCATATTCAAGGCACAGTGTCATGTGTAAATTACATTTGTTAAGAATGACCCTCCCATCACCAACCTCTCTGCTATATTCCTGAAGTTACTCATTGATTACAACGTCCTTTACCATTTTTCTTTAATGTCATCATCCTTCTCAACAGCGTCCTCCAGGTACATCACAGCACGTGGGTTGATACGTATTTGCTATCTCCTAATTTGGATTATTTCTAATTATCCTAACAATTCCGTATTTAGACTCACAGTTTTACAGCTTAGAAAAATAAGCTTAGAAGAGTGAAGTAATTGCTTGAATTCATGCAGATAAAAAGTCATGAGGGCTGAATTTCTAACTCCAACACTCATGTTAATTCTGCTCCATATGGAGACACTTCTTATTAATAGATTAGATTCTATACCTCCCATCTCACATGTAATGAGCACAGACTTCCATTTCTCCTGCGTGAGCCCCCTTCCCGTGGGATGGAAGTGACAATTATTTAGATGTAATATACTCCGTAGGGGAAAGAACGTGGGCTTAGAGCCAGAAGGACCTGAGTGTGACTCTGATTCTATTTCTTATGAGTCATGTAACATGAGCACTTAACCTGTTTAACCTCAGTTTCATCCTTTATAAAATTATAGTAGTAATAACTATTACTATTAGTCTGCCAGGGCTGCCATAACAAAAGGCCACAATCTGGGTGGCTTAAACAACAGACATTCGTTTTCTCACAGTTTTGAAGGCTGAAAGTCTGAGATCAAAGTGTCAGCAAGTTTGGTTTCTCCCGGGGCCTCTGTCCTTGGCTCCCAGATGGCTGTCCTCTCCCTGTGTCCTCACATGGTCTTTCCCCTGTGTTCATGCATCCCTGGAGTCTCTTTGTGTGTTAGAGTTCCTCTTCTTGTAAGGACACAAGTGAGATTAGATTAGGCCCCACGTTAATGGCCCCATTTTTATCTTAATTACCTCTTTTAAAACCCTGTCTCCAAATACAGTCATATTCTGGGGTACTTGGGACTAGGGCTTCAACGTATGAATTTCGGAGGGGGCACAAAGCAGCCCATGCAGCACTCGTAGACTTGGCATACGGGATAATAGGACAAAGTTCATGAGTGTGATTGCCACATGGAAGCTGCTCGCTAATGGTCAGTTTCCCTTCCCCGCCCCGCTCTTTTCCCTTGGTCTTTTGAAAGAATAGGATGACTACACATATGAGAAGTAAATAGGTAACTTTTTTTGCCAATTATCCTCAGAACTACTAAACTAATCTGATTTTCATTGGTTAATTCTATTCATAAGCATGGAGGACCCTTAACCAGAAAGTCTTTCTGGAGAATTAATGATGGGAGAGGTTCTTGACTTCTTGTTCACCGACAGAGTCTCCACTCACCCATATCGGACATATTGACCAAAAAATCAGAGAGTGTTTGGGAGAGGCTGAGTGGTTCTGTGCAAACCTGTCTCTCATAAAGGAAAAGGGAAGCTGTGGCTTTGTACAAAGGACACCTCTCATTAGTGAGCAGACAGAAGGTGTGCCACCCCCGTTTGGGGCTTGCCAGCAGCACAAGGCTTGAAGTATCTCATGGTTTCCTAAAGAATAATTAGGCTGAATAACTTGCCTCCCTTACGATATAGGGTGGCAGTGGAGATTTAGAAAAATTCCTTCAGCTGCAGGTCTGAGAAACACTGGGATTTGCTTGAGGGTGGGAGGAGGTGGTCATTGGTCTCATATTATAAGCCTACATTTATTTGTACCAATTAACTGATTCATAAGACATTTTTAAAAATTACGCTGTCACTCTCTATACGTTGACTCTCCTGACGAGAGGCAAGTCGAGTCCAAAAAGCGGGTGGGTTACTGTCACTTCAGTGAATTGCTAGCCACTGTTGAATGTCCCAGGAAGCTTTCTAAACAGCTTCTATCTTCAGGAGCTGGCTGGGACTATGCTGGGTCTTTGATAGCGAATGTACCCTTTGGAAGCTCTCAGATGGCCAATGAGGGTGTGCATGGAGCTGCCAGAGACCTAACCTTGGATAGGCATCCAGCAAGGGCGAAATGAGCGAGGATTTCTTATTGTTGTCGTCTCCCACTTCCAAGCTTAAAGTCTTCCATGTCAGAATTGGTACTCTTAAAACTATCCCCTCCCTAACTCAAGGCCAGAATTTTGTTGGATTATTTGCCAAGAGTTTGCTCTGGTCTGTTTTCCCACTTTAGAAGTAAGGACTGAGTTAGTAGCAGTAAGAGTGGAAGATTGATGGGCAGGACGAGGTTGCCAAATCCCTGAATTTTGATCCAGGCAATTACTGCCTGTCCTCGCCTCAGGAGGAACATATGCACAGAGGATGTTCCAGGAGTGTACGCTCTTTGTCATAGCTAAGACATCAGCTCCAGTCTCTACCTGACGGACCGTACCGGGATGAGTGATATCAAAGCCTCCAGGTTTCCATCTAGCCTCCTTTCCCAAGGCTTGGAGCCAGCCTGGATAAGCCACCCCTGTTGCTCCGCCCTTGTTTCTCTCTCCTTGCTTCTCTGAGACCCCTTGTTCCCGCCTACTTTTCTCAGGACAAGGTTGGCCCAAAGCACAAAGCATTCCTAGGTCTTTGTCTTAAAAACACCGGTGCAGCAGAGGAAAGAGAGAAGAGACTCACATCTTGGAAGACACAAACGTCTTTCCTTCTCCCACTGAAACCTTTGGCCCTGCTAGCCTGGCTCCCTGTCGTATCCTGTGCATTCCTCTTGCTTTTGATGTGATCAGAGCTCTTCCCAGGGTGATCTGAGTGGAGAGGGGATATTGGGGAATATTGCAGTGGGGCTGATTCTATTTCGTATGAGGCTGGGGCCTCTTTGGAAATGAGAATGACATCCAGAGCCTTTATTGATCTGATCAGATACCCCCTTTGGATTACTTTCTATCATTCAGATCTATGACTATGTTTCTATAACCATCCAATTGGGCAAAAAGGCAAAAATTTCCCAGACTCATTACCCCTGAGCAGGAAGAATAGATTCTTCCTTTGACATTGAAAAGGAGGCATAGTCAAGTCATTGCCTGGGTTATGGGAGATCCAAGTGTGGGAGTTGTAAGGGAACTTGCAACCAGGTTGGAAAAGAAAGGGCACTATCTTGTCTGTTAGGTTGCCCCTTATAGTTTTAAAGAAGCCAATCCAAGCTGTACTGAACCTTAACCCACCGACCCGTGACCTTACCTACTGTGCTCTTGTTTTCCTCAGTCACCACGGGAGCCATGCTGGGTATTAATGGAGCAATGGAGCTGATATTTGACATCGTTACTCCTTATACCCGAAAGCGGACCCGAACAATCAGGTATGTAGTACCTTCGTAGTACTTCTGCCTTCTTTGTAACAGATGGAGAGATGGACATGGCCCCACACATATTTTCATGATGTTTCCAGTTCAGTTTAGTGATGACTTCCCCCTTGGAGAGATGACTGTATCCCTTCTCAGCTTACATCTCTCCCCACCCATGAGTCATTTCCCGTAATCTTCACAACAAACCTGCATGGGTTTATTAGTATCCTCATTTGCAGAGGAGGAAGCTAAAATGCGGAGAGAGTCTTATCCAAGGTCATGGTGCTAGGAAATGGTACAGTTGAGATTTGAATCCAGTTTTCATACTCAAAACCCCATGTTTGTTTGCTTGAAGCCTTCAGGTGTAGACACTTTACTCACAGCAAATCTACCATAAATGAGTATATTTCTCAAAAGACAGTCCAGAAATGACCGGGTCTCTAAAGAGACAGCCAGTTAAATTTCTGATATGAGATCTGGGCCTTATAATAGTCCATCATGGCTGTGTGCTGGACTTGAGATATATTTTTATGATTGGAAAATGAAACTCAGCCTATTCTCTCTGCCTGTGCTTGCTGAAGTGGCGTGAATCACCAAGTTAAAAAGGGAGATGGTTAGACATGAAGGCTTTAGAGACATTCAGAACCATTAAGATCCATCATTTATGGGAGTGACTCAGCTAGGACCTTGAAAGAATATTAGAAGAAATTCAGACAATTTCCAAGATATATGGGGTCATTTGGCAAGTAGCATTTCCATGCCCAGCCATGATATTTTCTGCATCCTAGCATCAATCTTAGGCTCATGTTCCACCTGATTATTTTTCTCTTGGGTCACCACTGTTATGCCATTATCATCCATTCTCACCTGCGGTTCTCTACACCGGCATTTGCCAGAGTGAAATATATTATATTTCAGTGAAAAAAAAATCTCTTATCAAATAAATTGGGAAATACGGGGTTGAACAAATTTAAATAGGTTTCTTTACTATAAGACTTTTCAGAGCTTTTGTAAAACCAACAAATATTGAGAATATCTAAGATATTCAGGGTTATGGGATTTCCAGATATCAGGATTATGTGGCATATTCTGTTCCAAAATTGATTTGGCTAGGGGCCTTTTTTTTTTTTTTTTTTTTTTTTTTGTGGAGACTATCTTTTTTAGTGTGGGTCAGTGTTCTATATATCTCATTTTGGAAGCCTCTCCTCTGCCGTGTGAATTTATTGCCAAGTGGAATTCAGTTAAATCTCACCAAGGGACCTTCATCTAGTAGGTATAAGACTTCAGAGTCACAAACTCAGGGACAAAAAAAAATTAAATTTCTTTATTTTTGTAATTATACTTTATTTCTGTCTTAAACTTCCATTTATGCCAGGTAGCAAAAAAATAAGTCAGTGTTTTATCAGGAATCTAAGTTGAATTCATGATTCATTGGTTCGTTCCAGGTTTTCACTCCTGTCCCTCTGTTCCCGGGGCATCTAAGTTCTGAGAAGCTATGGTAGTGCCAAGGTGTCAACAGACAAGCACATTTTGTCCTCACTCAGCTCGTGTCCGTTGGGATGTGTATGACTTGGACATGTCACCTTTTGGTCATGTGTGCTGGCCTTTGCTGCTGACATCTGCAGTCTCGATGTGTCCTTTGGTCACCAATCCATGAACTTTATCTTTCTGCCCTATTCACAAGGCCTCTTCTAGTCCGGTGCTGTTCGAACTCAGCTGTTCAGAAGAAGCTCAGGAATATCTGGTCGCTTCCCCTACATTCTGTGAAAACCTGGGTGATGTCTGGTGGGCCCACACACATACGAGTCTTCGTTAGTCATCTCTTCCTTGCCAGTTGAGGGCCATGCTGTTTGGCGGCTTCCCGATGAAGCCCTTTCCAGCCAACAGTGGGTATCAAGGCACTAGCCCCCGCCTTTCTGGGGTCCTGATAGTTTTTATGGTCTTCCTCATTCAGGCCAAGCAGCAAAACAGAGAAGGCCCCTTCTCAGAGACTCACACTGCTTATCTTTATTGCTTTCTTTTCCTCCTGCAAAAGGAGTTGAAGTCAGGTGCAGATCGGATCAGGGTGTCAGAGGGAAATGGGAAAGTAGTGCCAGGGATTAATGAAAGTGGGGTGCTTCCAACAACAAAAAGAGCCTTTTGGGGACCTCAGGCATATTTCTGCATGTCTGGTTTGTCCTGCACATTTTGGACAAGATGGTTCCCCTTCTTCAGCCGAATGCCAAATTGAAACCAAACCTCTGTGGAAGGGAGGCTTTTTCTCCAACCGTTGCAATACGGCTGTCACTGCCTGGCTGTTTATTAGGTGCCCTGCACTGTGCTCAGCTCTTAAGATGCATTATCTCCTTTGAGCCTCTCCTCTCCTCTGTGAGGCAGGTGCTGTTACTGCCCCCGATTTTACAGGAAAAGAAATTGAAACTGAGAGAAGTTAAGTGACACGCTGGGTTTTAAGTGAAAGAGCTGGGATTTAAACTGTGTCTGATACACGAGCCTCAGCTCTTAAGCCACCACTGGAGTACCTTACACAGTCTATTACCAGCATTTTATGTCTGAAACCATCATATGTAAGACAATCACAGGCAGTTAAAGTTTGCTTAAATTTCTTTTACCATCTAAATGGCTCATATCCATGGAACAATTTGCTTAACGATAGGGGAGTCTTTCTCCTCCATGGAATGGCTACTTCCTCTCGAAGGCTAAATATCTTTTCCCTCCGCTTCCGAAGCTTTAGAATTCTTTCCCAAAGCTACCTTGTTTTCTACCTCACCCTCACTCCTCAACAGCAGGATAAGAACGAACGAGGGTGCTGAAACCGGGCGACCTGCACTGTTACCCTCTTTCTAGATGATTTCCTGGCGAGTCATTTGACTTTTCTTGACTCAACTTTGAAATTTCTTAAAGCATGACTATCACGTCTTACCTCCTAGGTTTGTCGTGGGTGTTAAAAAATAACGTGCGAGAACCTTGTGTGCTGCCATGGGTCAGGATGCAGAGGCCAGGGAAGTGCGTGAAGGCGAGCACTTCCTGCCCAGTCCCATCTTCTCTCCTGAACCCCATCCTGAAATAGTAACTAACAGTGAATTCTGCTCCACTCCACTCGGATTCCTGAACCTGTGGGCTGCAGGGGTCTTGCAGGAAGTGGGTGAAGTCCATGTCAGGGGACAAGGTAGCCCTACTGGGTATCATCCTCCCAATGCTAGCAAGCTATGGAGAGTTATTCCGGGATGGCTTTGCAGAAGCAGATGCCCCGTGTTGTGTCACTGTGACTCGTCCCTCCTGTGGAGATTAGACCTGCCCTACTTCTCCAGCATGAACCTAAAATTAGACGTGCAGCTGTCCTCCAGTGAAGCCCTGTCTCCAGATAGTACTCAGGGCAAGATTTATGACAGAAAGCTCCAAACACGCACCTACTAGAGAGAAGGGACATGTAGAGCAATGTCACTAACCCTCTGTGGCCTTGTGCCAGCCCTCACCCCAGGGGAGGCAGCTATTTCAGGCCTCCTCTACTTCCCAGCGACCCACCACGCTGCACGCACTTGCATTGGCTTGCGGTTGCCTCCCTCCCTTTGCTGCTCATGGCCACCACTCTGGTCCCAGCAGTGATGGTCAGATGTGGACTCCTACTGTAGCCCTCTGACTGGTCTTCTTTGACTTCAAAGCCATCAAGAATGTGCCTCAGTTTCCCTTTCCAGCATTGTTTCTCATTCCACCTCTCACTTCTCTTTCCAGCGAACTATCCCTGAGTGTGGCTTGCCCTATTCTGTCTCAGGTCCCTTCCTACCTGGGGAATGGCATTGCTGGCACATTCCATGGCAGACATCCCACCCAGTCTTCAAACCCTACCTGGTGCTACATGCTCCATCTCACCAGACAGAAGGAATCTCCTCTCCTCGGTGATCCTCGAGACCTTTGTCCACACTTTCCTTAGACAGGCATTTTAGTTCACTCTGTACTATGCTGGCCTGCGTGTCTCCTCCCTAAATTCTGTACTGTCCTAAAGGTAGAAATCAAATTAAATTTATCTTGCTGTTCTCCACAGGGCCTATCCCAGTGCCTACCTCCTTGATGGTAGGCTCTTAAGTTAAAAAGAAACACTTTCATTGAACAAGTTTTTGGTGAATTGCCTATGTAGTAATGAATAAAACCCAACTGAGCAGGTACTATGCTAGGTACTTCCTGTTTGTGGTCTTTTTTTTCCCCTTGATCCCAGGCTGGCTCCACATGTAGGGTTCTGCCCTGTCCAAAGATGTCCGGGAATTCCTGCAGCAGGTCTACCCAGAGCTCCACTGTAGGACGGACGGACGGAGGTGCCTTCTGGGAGAGAACTTGTCCCGAGACACTGAGAGGCAGCAGCTGTCAGCTCGATTGGGAGCAAAGTTTCACTCACGGGAGGGAAGGAAAGGTTTAGCGTCTTCTGAATCATTTAGCGTTGTCTGGGGGACTTTTCGAGAGTGGCAGAAGGGAAGGAGCTGAATTTGAGGGGCAAGCGGGGGGCAGCGTTCACATGAAATCTTTGCCTTCTGTTTGAAATAGGCTTCCAGTATTTGGTCTGTTAATTGCTTCTGCTTCGGCTTAACATTTCTGGGCTTGCTTTTTATAGAACCAGGGAGGAGGAAATGACCCTGGGCCAGAGTGTGCTACCTTTTGCAAGCGTGTTCAACTGCGGACAAGCTTGTTTATTTGCACTAAAGCTGTCTTTGAGCTGTCCAAACTCACTAAGTAGGAAAATTTATTGAGGCAAAGACAGATTACTTGTCTGCGACTGACTCATCTTGTGACCTTAGGAAAGCTTGTGTTCGCTCCACGTCTCAACACTCTCTGCTAGGAGCTGTCCCTCCCTTCCTCTGTTCTCAGGAGGGGCCTGAGGGGCTTGGTAATGGCAGTGACCATTTCCAATGGCCATTCACTTGACCTTTCCCAGAGTCCAGCCTCATTTCCTGTGATCACGTTGGACCCTCACTCTGGAATATCTAACCCAGTCTTTGAAACTGGGTCATCAGATGTTATCACCAGTGTATGTCCCAGGACTTTTTTTTTTTTTTTTTTTTTTAGACAGAGTCTCACTCTGTTGCCTGTGCTAGAGTGCCGTGGCATTAGCCTAGCTCACAGCAACCTCAAACTCCTGGGCTCATCCTCCTGCCTCAGCCTCCTGAATAGCTGGGACTGTACAGGCATGCGCCACCATGCCCGGCTAATTTTTTCTCTATATATTTTTAGTTGGCCAATTAATTTCTTTCTATTTTTAGTAGAGATGAGGTCTCGCTCTTGCTCAGGCTGGTTTGGAACTCCTGACCTTGAGTGATCTATCTGCCTTGGCCTCCCAGAGTGCTAGGATTTCAGGCGTGAGCCACCGTGCCCGGCCTGTCCTAGGACTTTAAACTCTGCTGTCTTGCCTTGTCTCATGAATATCAGAGTCAATCAGAAATGGGTGGGGTCTTCCTAGCAGAGGCTGGTCCTTGAACCCGGTTGTGTGCTCTGATCATTGCACCAAGGTGGTCAGAGGGGCTCAGGACTGAGAGATGGTTCCTTTATCGCTCACCTTCGTTCTCTCTGGAGCCGCCCTAAGTGCACAGGAAGTTGGGGAGTGTGCTATTCAGGCCCACACTGGTCTTACCCTCAAGGAGGATAGCATCCTTAGTATCCCCACCCCCCTCAGTGCCCTCTCGGGTCTCAGCAGGGTGCCATGCTATGATTGATCTCCTTAGGCTCCGGGTCCCTGGCCCCGGTGGCTGTGAGACTGTGGGGGTCCGAGGCTGCGTGTCACAGAGCACCCGGACTCACACACCTTGGCAACAGGAGGAGATGGATGTGTTTGGGCTTCGGCACGCTGCATCAGCACATTTTTCAGCTTAGTTTCCTGTTGGCCGTCCTAGCAGCTCCTTGTGCTCAGAATAGTGTTAGGTGATCTTCTCGTTTCAAAGGTCTGCTGTGCCAGGGCCTCTCTGGCATTCGAGCTTTGCCCGACTGCGGGATGACTGGGCCTTGCTCCATCGGCAGCTCTTTATGGTGATTTCGTCTTCAATTCACGAGCTGGGAAAATTGTCCTGCTCCTCCTTTCCTTGCCCCCAAATCACTGTCTTTTCCCGAAGCCGGGTCTCCTGGACTCCCTCCTGCCATCACGCCATTCCTCTTTATCTGATGCTAGAAGCTGAGAGATGAGTGGAGACTCAGCCAGAGCTAATGGGTTCCCTGGGTGACTCAGCTACTTTGTCACGGAGACAATGGTAATCCGAGTTACAAGAAACAGATTTTTCTGTTTCTCAAAATAGCTACTGAATTCCCCCTGGCTTTTCAGTTCCCTCCAGCCCCCATTAAGGGCTTTGAGACTCTCTATTCAGCATAATCAGACTCTGTGGTCTCCAGGGCATGGGCTCACACTGGGGTTCAGAGGCGGGGTGCTCCAGAGCACTTGGACTCCAATACCTTGGAACAGGAACAGAAAAATTCCACCCCAGCCTCACAAGTGCTGATATTGGGGGTGTGTATCATGGGCTCAACTTACTTACAGAGTGATTATTGCGTCTGCAACCTGACTCCAACCCTGTAGCTGATGGTGGAATGAATAGTTTCCTACATGAATTAAACCTTGGCAACTAGGTTTATGGGGTTAAAGCCCTTTCGTCTTCTTAAGAAGCCACCAATCCCTTCCCGATTAGGGCCAGTTGTAGACATTCAAGTCATAGGATCTAAAGCTGGAAGATCCTGAGGGACCTTCTTGTCCACTTCCTTCATCTTAAAACAAGGTCACTGAAACCCAGAGAGGCTGAGCCAAGCCTTCCACCCTAATTTCAGGACACCATTCATTACTCTAAGATGCTGTTCTGCATAATACAAAACAAACGTGCTTTGAATTAAGCCTTTTATTTGAGAACATTCTATGTGCCTGTCTCAGGGTTATGCACTGGGGATTTGCAAACAGCAGAAGGGGGGCCCTGCCCTCAAGTTGCTGACAGTCTATGCCAACCATACCAATGCAGTGTGGCAGGAGGGTCCTACGTCCCGACCCTGTCTTGGGCTTGTGAAATGGGCCAGTTTCCTATCCTGTGAACATGTTTGTATAATGCCTTTCTCAGAAATGTCCTTAGAGCTGAGCAGGCAGGGCCTCAGGAGGCCCCGCACCTTGGAAAGTCTTCCTTGAAATATACAAAGTACCCCTCTGTGCCTGAGAAGGGCTTGCATTGCCAGTGCCATTTGGGTGGGGGTTCGAGTCCCGGTGTCTCCCCTTTGGAATGTTTTCTGACCTCCTGTCACCTGAGCGAGGTGGACCAGGTGCCCTGAGGAGGGGGAGGTCTGGAATTCATGGGTGTAGGTTCATCCTGAAGTCCAGGCCTCGGTTCAGGTATGTTGGCCTGGTAAACAGATCTTGCCCACTGCTGGTGCGGTATTTATTCCTCAGGATGGCATGAGAATGGTCTGACATGCTGATATGAGATGGATCAAGTTGTTTACATAGACAGGGCTCCAAAATACACAACAAAAACAAAAGTTCCTGGGTCCTGCACATCCTGGGAGGCCTTACATGTACCACGGTCCCCTGGTGAAGGCTCCCTCCCGAAGCTCCATTGCCATCTTCCTCTGCTGAGCGTGTACTGTTCACACCTCTCCGCAGATTTCCCCATTTTCCCTCTGGAGACTAGAAGAGACTCAGGAGCTTCCACTTATCCTGGAAGTTAAGTGGAAGCCTGACTCAGTGAGTCAGCCTGACTCAGCCTGACTCAGCGAGGAGCTTTTGCAAAGAAAGTTTACCTTCCTGTTAACCATACCTTTCTCACAATACTGTAACCGCCCACAAATAGGTGGGAGAGGGAGTGTGAGAAATTGGGGGGAGGCACAGAAAGACTCTCTTATCAGGACAGACTCTGGTGACCTTTGCTTTGAGGGACCCGCTATTTCTAATAGACCAAGACCAAATTCTTCAGGGATTGATTTCGCACTCAGACACCGCAAATTACAAAACAGATGGGGGAAGAAAACACACTCTGCTTTTCCTGTGTGGGGCCGTGAGTGGGTGCAGCGTCTGGGAATAGGCACTGACTTCGCAGAGAGAAGCCAACTCCATTAGCTGGGGAGGAAAGGGTCAGAAGGAAGCCACCACGCAGATGTATAGCCAGGGAAAGCGAGCTGCTTTTGAGAGTTTAGGCAGAGATGGCAGGATGAGGACAGATTGGAGGCTTTCTGTCTAAGTTCAATTATGGTGCTATTTTAATATTAGATCTCTGTGTGGTCATTTGTCATATTCAGCAGGGGTAATGAGAAAAATGGCCAGAGAACAATAGAGGGTCGTTTAGAAAGAGTGAATTATTATGAATTAGGTCTGAAATTCCTTCAGATGGTACACAGTAGGCATTCAATAAATGCTAGTCAAATGAATGAACACTGAGTTGCCTGAGTTGTACTCTTTTAATGATGTATTTATTCATTCAATAGTATTTAGGGGCTTTTACCATTACTGGGAAATTGCAGGCTTTGAGATAAAAAAGACATAGTCCTTGCCCTCGAGAAGCTTATACACACACACACACAATGGCATGTAGATGAATAAGATAAATCCTTTATTGGTGGGATGTTCAAGAAGGATGGTCTTGGTCTACTTAGGAACTGAAAAATGAGTTAGGATGAATTCCCTCCTCTTCAACTTTTCGGGATAGTTTGTAAAGAATTGATGTTAGTTCTTCTTTATAAGTTTGGCAAAATTCATCAGTGAAGCCGTCTGTTCCTAGGCTTTTCTTTACCAGGATACTTTTTGCTTTGATTCGATCTCGATACTCACATTGTTATGTTCAGGTTTTCTATTTCTTCCTGGTGCAATCTTGGTAGGTTGGATGTGCCCAGGAATTTGTTCATTTCCTCCAGGTTACCCAACTTGTTAGCTTACAGTTGTTCATGATAGTCCCTGATGATCCTGTGTTTCTGTGGTGTCAGTTGTGAGGTCTTCTTTTTTTTTTTTTTTTTTTTTGAGACAGAGTCTCGCTTTCTTGCCTAGGCTAGAGTGAGTGCCGTGGCGTCAGCCTAGCTCACAGCAACCTCAAACTCCAGGGCTCAAGCGATCCTGCTGCCTCAGCCTCCCGAGTAGCTGGGACTACAGGCACGAGCCACCATGCCCGGCTGATTTTTATATTATATATATTAGTTGGCCAATTAATTTCTTTCTATTTTTATGGTAGAGACGGGGTCTTGCTCAGGCTGGTTTTGAACTCCTGACCTTGAGCAATCCGCCCGCCTCGGCCTCCCAGAGTGCTAGGATTACAGGCGTGAGCCACCGTGCCCGGCCTAGGTCTTCTTTATAGTTGCTGATTTTATTTATTTGGATCTTCTCTCTTTTTCTCTTGGTTAGTCTAGCTAGTAGTTTATTGATTTTATCTTTCAAAAAACTAACTTTTCCTTTTGTTGATTCTTTGTGGTTTTTTTTTTTTTTTTTTAGTTTTTGTTTAGATCTTTATTATTTCTTTCTTTCTACTAATTTTGGGTTTAGTTTGTTTTTGTTTTTCTAGTTCCTTGAGGTGGATCAATGGGTTTTTTATTTGAAATCTTTCTACTTTTCTGATGTAGGCATTCATTATAATAAAGTTCCCTCTTAGCATTTCTTTACTGTATCCCATAGGTTTTGATATGTTGTGTTTCTATTTTCATTTATTTAAATTATTATTATTTTTTATTTTCTTCTTAGTTTCTTCATGGACCTAATGGCCACCCAGGAGCATGTTGTTTAATTTCCATGCATAATAGTTTCCAAAGTTCCTTTTGTTATTGATTTATAGTTTTATTCCATTGTGATCTGAGAAGATGCATGATATGATTTTGATTTTTTATTTAATTTATTGAGACTTGTTTTGCATCCTAACATATTGTCTATCCTGGAGAATGTTCTATGTGCTGATGAAAAGCATGTGTATTCTGGAGCTGTTGGATAAAATAATGTTCTGTAAATGTCTGTTAGGTCCATTTGATCTAAAGGGCAGTTTAAATCCATGTGTCTTTGTTGATTTTCTATCTAGATGATCTGTCCAATGCTGACAGTGTGGTGTTGAAGTCCCCCACTGTTATTGGGTTGGAGTCTATCTCTCCAGTGCAAGCTGTAGTGAGTGGGATGGATCACTCCCCAGGACTCCCGTGACACGCAGGGGCACTGGTGGGGTGGTGCTGGGTGGGGAGGGCCCATCCTTAGGCCCTCTGATGGTGTGCCCAAGCACCAGCTGCAGTGGGCAGGGCTGATCAATCTCCAGGTCCCCAGATGGTGCACTTGGGTGGAGATGGCAGCAGATAGGACAAGCTTATTCCCAGGCCCTGATTAGGTGCCCCAGTGCGCTGATCCCTAAGCTCCCTGAAGGCACACGTGGGTGTGCAGCAGCCCTGCTGCTTGTGGTGTAGGGCGTGGGTTGGGGGATGGAGGAGTGGGAGGGGAGTGAGGCAGAGAAGAAAGTGTTGCTTCCAGTGGCAGCAGCCCCAGGCAGGCAGCTCTCAGGCTATGGGGAGTGCATGCTTTGGACCCTGTTCCCCAGGGTGTAGGACACTGTGCCGGCTAAAGTGCTGGGGACCCAACTGCCATGCCGGGTCCAGCTGGGTCTGGATGCTGCAGCCGCCCGTGTGGACGTGGGGGATGTCAGTGGGGCTCTATAGAGGTGGACATGCAGGGCTCCTGTTGGGTCCCAGGGTAGCATGCTGTCTGGTGGGGTCTCTGTGTGGCAGCTACTTGGATTTCCAGGGTGCATGGGACCCGGTGTGAACTTCCTCTCTGGAACAGTTCTGTCATTTGGACTTCAGGCAGCTCCCTCTACTCGGGTTCCCATAAGGACAGAGGAACTCTCCCATGCTGGGATAGCAGGAGATTGGGGTAGGAATGCAGCTGCTGTGGATCTTTTACTTAGATTTTTTTCTGCACTAAGGACTATCTCCTGGCTGCAAGCTGATCCCGATCCCCACTGGGCCAGATGCTTTGTGTCCCTCTTCTTTCACGGCTCGGAGGTTCCCTGTCACCCCCTTGCTGAGTTCTAGTGCTCTCTCCCAGATGCTCCAGTTGACATGCGATCCTCTCCCGGCTGCTTTAGGGCCTTCTTTTGGAGCATCGAGTGCTGGGTGCCTCTAGTCAGTTGTCTTGAAGCTCTTCCCCAGGATTGTGTTCAAAACACACTTTAAAGATGCAAAGATGCAAGTGGGTTAAAAGTAAAAGGATGAAAAAGATATACCAAACTCATACTCATCAAAAGAAAGCCAGAGAGCTTCCACTAATATCAGATGAAGCAGGTTTCAGAGCATAGAATATTGCCAGGAATTAAAAAAAAGTAATTTCGTAATAATAATGGGTCAATTCATCAGGTAGAAATAAAAATCCTAAGTATTTATGCAACTAATAACAGAGCCTCAAAATAATTGAAGTAAAAACTGATAGAACTGTGAGGATAAATAGACATATCCATGATTATAGTTGAAGATTTTAATAACCATCTCTCAATATTTGATAGAGAGGAAATCAGAATATAGAAGATTTGAATAACATAACACTATCAACAAATATGACTTAATTGATATTCATAGGGTACTTTACTCACCAATGGGCAGAATATACATTCTTTTAAAGTGCACATGGAATATTTACCAAGATAGACAATGTTATGGACCATAAAAACAGTCGCTATAAATTTATAAGAATTCAAATGATACAAAGTATGTTATTTGACCACAAGGGGATTCAGTTATAAATCAACAACAGAAAGGTTTCTGAAAGTCTCATTTTTTTTTTTTTTTTTTGAGACAGAGTCTTACTCTGTTGCCTGGGCTAAAGTGCCATGGTGTCAGCCTAGCTCACAGCAACCTCAAACTCCTGGGCTCAAATGATCCTCCTGTCTCAGCCTCCCGAGTAGCTGGGACTACAAACATGCACCACCATGCCCAGCTAATTTTTTCTATATATATTTTTGGTTGCCTGGCTAATTGCTTTCTATTTTTAGTAGAGATGGGAGTTTCACTCTTACTCAGGTTGTTCTTGAACTCCTGACCTGGAGCAATCCTCTTGCCTCGGCCTCCCAGAATGCTAAGATTATAGGCATGAGCCACCATTCTCAGCCTGAAAGTCTCAAAATTTTGAAAATTAAATAGTACACTTCTAAGGAAACCATGAGTCAAAAAAGAAATCAGAAGAGAAACTAGAAAATATTGTGAACTGAATGCAAATGAATATAGTATATTGAAATCTCTGGGATGCCATGTAGTTAGGAAAAATTCATAGAACAATAGGCATATATTAGAAGACAGATCGAAAAATTTCTAATCAATGATTCTAGCTTTCACATTAGAAAACTAGAAAAAGATTATTGAAACCCAAAGTAAATAGAAGAAAGGAAATAAGAGAAATCAGAGTAGAAATCAATGAAATAGCAAAGAGAAAAAACAAGAGAAAAATCAATGTAATCAAAAACTGATTCTTTGAGATCAATAAAATTGATAAAACCTTTCTCCAGACTGAATGGAAAAAATGAGAAGCACAAATTACCAGGGTCAGGAATAAAGGTAAAATTACTACATGTTCTACAGGCATGCCAAGTATAATAAGGAAATATTACTAACAACTTTGTGCCAGTAAATTTGACAACTTAGATGAAATGGAAAAATTCCTTGAGAGTCATTACTATCAAAGCTCACTCAAGAAGAAAGAGATAACCTAAATAGCCTCATATTTATTAAATGAATTGGAATTGAATGCATGGTTAAATTATCTCCACAAAGAAAAGTCTAGCTTTAGATGGCTTCCCTGGGTGAATTCTACCAAACATTTAAGAATAAATAATAGCAATTCTACACACACTTTTGCAGAAAATTTAAGAAGAGGGAGTACTTCCTAACTTATTCTATGAAGTCAGCATTACCCTGATACCAAAATCAGGAAAAGACTTTATAAGGAAAGAACACTACGAACTAATATCTCTTATGAACAGAAATGAAAATATCCTTAACCCAAAGATTTATCCCAGGAATGCAAAATTGTTTTAACATGTAAAAATTATTAAAGATAATTTATCATACAAAAATCCAACAACATATGATCATCTCAATAGACCCAGAAAAACTGTTTGAGAAAATCTATCATTTCCTGATAAAACTCAAGATATAAGAAATAGAAGAAATAGAACAATAAGAAATATTGAGTTTATTTATAAACTCAATAAATTGCATTTGTGAAAACTGTCAAGAAACATCATACTTCATTGTCAAAGACTGAATGCTTCCTCAAGATCAAAAGCAAGACTAAAATGTCCACTCTCATTGCTTCTATTTAACATTATACCGGAGACTCTAATCAGCAAAATAAGGCAAGAAAAATAAATAAGGTTAAGGAAGAAGTAAAACTCCATCCTTCCATATGGATAAGGAAGAAGTAAAACTCTTTTGGCACATGATTGTCTATGAATTAATGAAAATTCTGATGGAATCTGTACACAAAAAAGCTACCAGAACAAGTAAGCTTACCAAGGTTCCAGGATGCAAGATAAATGTACAAAACTGAATTATATTTCTACATAGTGCAAGTGTCAAAACAAATTAAATAATACTTAAATAAATAGAGAGATAAATAAAATTCACAGCTCAGAACACTCAGTATTGTTAAAGTGTCAATTTTCCTTTAGTTGATCTATAGATTCATTGCATCCCCAGTCAAAATTGAGAAGGCTTTTTGTTTTTTGTAGAAACTGATAAATTGATTCTAAAATTCATATGGAAATGTAAAGGACCTAGAATAGCCAAAGCAATTTTGTAAAAAAAAAAAAAGAACAAATTTGGAGAACTAATACTTTATTTCAAGACTTATTATAAAGTTACAGCAATGAAGGCAGTATGGTATTGACATCAAGATTGACAGATTAATGGGACAGAATATGGATCATTGATTTTTGACACAGGCAAATTACATGGAGAAATAATAGTCTGTTCAATAAATGATATTTACAAAACTGGATATCCATATTTAAATGATGGATTTCAGCTTATACTTTACACCATAAACAAAGATTAACATAAAATGGATAATAGACCTAAATGTGCAACCTACAGCTATAGAATTTCTGGCAGAAAACATAGGGAAAAACCTTTGTTACCTTTGGCTATGCAAAAATTCTTTAGATGCAACGTTAAAGGCACAAACCATAGAGTAACAATTTGGTAAATTGGACTTTATCAATATTAAAAACTTTTGCACCTCAAAAGGCACTAAAGGGAATGAAGATACAGGCCACAGGCTTGGAGACAATATTTGTCAATCATATATCTCATAAAGGAGTTTTATACTGTATATAAAAGGAACACTTAAATAATAAAAAATGAACAATTCAATTACAAATGGACAAATGATTTTAACAGATATTTCACCATAGAAGAAATGCAGATGGAAAATATTCATACAAAATATGCTCAAACTCATAATTCACTAGGGAAATTCATCTTAAAACTGCAATGTGATGCCACTATATATTAATAGCTGTTAGAATGGTTAAAATGAAAAAGACTGACCATCACAAGAGTTGGCAAAGAAAGACTGGGACTTCCACACTTTGCTGGTGGGAATGTAAAAATGGCACAACTTTGGAAAAGAGTATGGCAGTTTCCTAAAAATTAAACTCACACCTACCATATGATTTGGCCATTTGTTTTCTAGGTATTTACACAATAGAAATGAAAGCATATATCTTTACTAATACTGGTTCACAAATATTCATAGCAGCTTTATTTGTAATAGCCCCAAACTGGAAACAATCCTAATATTTATCAACTAATGAATAGATGAACTATGATATTTCCATACAGTACAGCAGTATTACAGAATACTGCTCAGCAATAAAAAAGAACAATTATTGATAAGTGCTACGACATGAATAAATCTCAAAATAATCACGTTGAGTGAAAGAAGCCAGACAAAAAAGTACATACTGTATGATTCCATATATATTAAATTCTAGGAAATGTAAAATAAACTACAGTGAGAGAAAGCAGATGGATGTCTATCTGGAGGTGGGGAGGGGGGAAGGTGGAGCCAGAGGGAGGGGTTACAAAGAAGCATAAGGAACATTTAGGGAGGATATGGATATGTTCATTATCTGGACTGTGGTGATGTTTCAAAGGTGTATATGTCTGTCAAATCTTATCAAATATATATAATGTATTGTATGCAAATTATAGCTCGATGTATCAGTTAACAAAACAAAAAAGTTTCACTTTGCATGAAGAATATGCACTGTAAAATCTTTAAAGAAGGATACCAAAACTTCAGTTATTTTGAGTGGTGGGACTCGTTAAATATTTAACTTTAAATTTTTTCCTATAATCCTTAGACATTACTTTTATAATTATAAAAATTAAAACTAAATGAAAATAATTTCAGTACTATGGAGACTAAAATGTATTTTATTTGATTGTCTGGCTACAGACACAGGCATGGTAACTAACACCATCACTGATGATTACATCGTGCATCCATTCATTGGAAAAGGAATTGAAGGGGAGTTTGGACAGATGGGGTAGATTTAACCCACCAGTGTTGGGGACAGGAACTGGAGGGAATAAAGCAGGGGAGGGTTTTCTGGGCAGAGTAAAAAGCATTAGAAAATGCATAGAAGCAAGAAACAGACTGGTTTGGATGGGGCAAATAATTAGTTGGATATTAATATAAGGTAAAGTTTGCAATGGGTGGTAACGGGAGAGAAAGGCATGAACCAATCCCTCCCCTCCTCTCTTTTTGTCATCTTAGTTTGTTTGCGTTCTAGGGAAATGTCTTGCGTTTTGTTTACAATCTGAATAATTCAATTTTCTGCTACATTCTGTCTGCTGTTCACTACCTCCAACAAAGAGCCAACTCTTAACTGTGTATTTCATATACATATTTATTTAACTCTTTATATTCTTACGTTTATGGCCTCATAACAGTTTGTTCAAGGGTTATAGACACACATGTCTTCTAGAATATTCTCAAAAATGCAAATCTAGTATTTTAGAATTCATTTCCTTTTTCTAAGTTACATTTACTCTGCTTCATAGGGAGGTACCCCCTGAATATTCAGAAAATTGATTACCTCCTTTTGAACTGAGAATAGTTTTCTTTGCTATTTCAACCTCACAAGGCAGATCTGTTCTCTCCTAGTATTATTGGTTTGTAAACTCTAACAGTCACATTGGAATATGTTGGGGTTTGGTGCAAGTCTACACTCAAATATTTCATAGGAAAATCTCCAGGGTCAGATTAAAGAAAGCAAAAAAACCCCCAAAAGCCTAATAGTTACTATTTTAGCAGTTTACATCTGGCAACATGGAGAAGTGTAGTGGAACAGGTCTATATTCATAGCAACAGTTGTTAATGCATTTCAGTGTTGCTGATAGGATGCTCCCCATCATGGCTAATTCTCAGGTGTGTGCAATCAAGAGCAAACTTTGAGGCATCCTTATATGCAGGTGTGCTAAGGAAGAAAGTGATCGAACTTGTGCTTGTCCACAAGAGTCCCATGTTGTTTTCTCCCTGAGTTCTCATTTCTCTGGGATAGGGGCCCAGGGCCTCTGCTCTTGCTATCAGAGATTCTTCTAAATATTTTACTTTGAGATGTTCCATTCCTGTTTCTCAGTACTGCTAAAATTTTTGCAGTTTGAGTATTTACACAAGACTTTTCAAAGGGTAAATTAAGCAGACTCTGTAACATAGCAATGAGTTCTTAAATTCCACAGAATATTTAAATGTTTTGTGCAGACAGGAAATAAGAGAGTACTCAGTCTAATACTCTCACTTGATAAATAGAGACACTGAGTCCAAAATAGGTGATTTCCTATAATCTACACAAGTAGTGAGTAGAAGGGCTCAGGTAAGGTTCCAGGTCTACTGATACCCTAAGCAGATCTATTTCCACCACACCGTGGTGTAGCGTGATGGCTTTTCCCCTCAAATTTAAAAGCAGAACGATTAAATGACTAGAATAAATAAATAAAACACTAGCAGTGAACAGTTTTACTAGAGCCCGAGGACTCTAAAGAGGAAAGATCCAGCCTCAGATCTCTGTTTCCTTGAGTTTGGAATAATTTGATTTTGAAAATGGCCAACCCTGATCATAGTAATCATCACCACACGTAATAAAATCACATTTTACATGCCATGTTTCAGACCACACAAATACCCTCAAAATGCTTTTTGGAGTTAATGTAAAAGTCCCCCAATTAGATGATGCCGTTATGGAATTAAATAATTCAGTTGCAGAATTAAAATATACGAGGGTAAGAGGGAAAGCAGAAAATGATGATTCTGAAACAAGATCAAGAGTCAAAACGAGGCAGAGAACCGTCCCACGGGCCAACGAATCCTGAGCACATGTGTACCCCACTGCCATCTCTTGGTAGTCGGGGGTATTATGGCTCTGGAGTGCCACATCCACAGACTGGCGTGTTTTCTTAGACAGATAAAGTGTTATGATGTAACATAACACTTTATAAAGGCTTCAGTATAAACACTTTATAAAGTATGTGCTTTATAAAGTATAAAGTGTCTTCTTGTTTATAGAGGTGCTATTTCCAAAAAACTTGAAGAAAATAGCTTTTAAAAATTCAATTTGCTATTTTTTCCCTGTTGTTTGGAGAACCCAGATATTGACTCCTTAAATTTTGTTTCTGGTGGGAATAAATAATGTCCACTCCGAGTAGCATCTTATAGGTATTCTTTTTCCGATCAGAGTTGCTGGTGGAGGCTGAAATGAGTTCATTGAACAATTAGTCATTGAGTCAATAATGATTCTGCTTTTCAAAGCAGAAATTCTGAGAGTGTATTTTGGAAGGGAATTGTTAAGAGGCCTTTGATTTTTGCCAGGGAATTTTATACACAATCTATTCTTATGTTTTTTGTTTCAAAGGGCAAAAAGATTAAAAAGAGTGTGCCAAAATCATTTTTTTTTTTAAAAAAAGGGGACTCTAAAATACAATATCTTTTCTCTTTCAAGGTCAGCTTCTGTCCCTGAAAATTATCCTTTAAGTAGTGCATGTATGGTGGGACTTCGTGGCTAGAACTGGTTTATGTGTGTCCAGATCTTGGACAACTGTCCATTCAGACATTTGTAAGAGGGGACATTTGCTATCTCCCGAGATGGGTTTGAAAATATGCATTCCAGCACTAATCTCTGGTCCTCATATCGGGATCAGGAAAAGTGAACAATGGAGAAATTAATGACAGTATAAAGAATGCTCTTTTTTGCTATGAGTGCTCCAGGCCTCTCAAGTGACCATTTCAAGTGTAGGTAAATGCGAGGTCAAACCTGTTGTGGACCTGTCAAAATGATTGTTGTGGGCGTGGCATTTTATTCTCAAGCCAATCTGCAATGAAGCCCTCTGGCTGCCACAAGGGCCCCTGGTAAGTTAATCTCATAGAGGGTATCGTTACTTTCAAGAATATGAATCATCAATACTAATAAAAATGGGACATCAATTGGGAACCCAAAATGTGTCAGATGTTTTCATGTACATGATCTTATTTAATTTTCATGTCACTGTGAAGTCGGCCTTTGTACCACCATTTTACAAATGAGGAAACAGAGGCTGAGATATGTTTGGCAACATGTCGGCGATCATATGAGAATGAAGTGTAAGTCAGTCAGTTTGGGGCTATTTTAACCTTTATGACTATCATGAATGGTTCTCCTATGAACATGCGTGTACGTGTATTTGTTTGAGTACCTTTTTTGTTTGTTTGTTTGTTTTTGCTATATACCTAGGAGTGGAATTGCTAGGTTATAAGGTAATTCCATGATTAGCTTTTTGAGAAACTACCAAACTCTTCTACAGTAACTGCACCATTTTATATTCCCACCAGCAATGTAAGAGGGTTCCAAAAATTTCTCCACATCCCTGCCAACGTTAGTTATAGTCCTGTTTTTAATTTTTTATTATAGTCATTTTAGTCTGTGTGAAGTGATATCTCCTTGTGGTTTGGATATGCATTCCCCTAATGACTAATGATGTTGAGAGCATTTTTCACGTGCTTATTGGCCACTTGCATATCTTTTTCAGAGAAAGGTCTATTCAATTCCTTTGCCCATTTTTTAATTGGGATGTTTGTTTTTTTGTTGTTGGTCCTACCAAACTTTTAAAAATGTGTGTATAGTAGTCAATGGTGGACTCCACTTTTATTACAATATAAAAAGCATAATTTCCATGAAAAAGAGGGGTAGACGTTGGGTAGAAGAAGGAAGATAATTTCACTCTATAAGGAAAATATATAAGGCAAGATTATTTGAGGAGCCCAGGGGCGAGTTTTCCGTGGCCTTGCAGAATAATAACTCTGAACCCCAAACTCATCACTTTTACCTAATATTTTTCTTTCCCTAGATGGAAAGTCGTTATACACAGCTGTTAGGGAGAGGTGAGTGGACCCGGGGAAACGAACACCTGGGATTGGTGATTTCTGTTGGGCTCCGTCCTTTCCGAGAGACATGATTGAAAGCCCAAGTGTTCCTCCTATGTGATTAGCAGATCCTCTTACCCATGTGAAATGAACTCTGTCACCAGAGATATTCCAAAAGAAAGGGTGACCAATCATCCAAGTTTGACTGTGACGATCCCAGTTTTGCACTGAAAATCTTGTGTCTCGAGAATCCCCTCTGTAAGATGTGAAGAGCCTTGGTTTTTAATGATAGGTATCGGAAGTTTGGGGTAAAGTACACAACTCATATGGTAACCCCCCAAATAGGGGCTGAAAGCATTGTCGTATTTAGTGTCAAATGGATAGGGTGTAGACGGATAAATGGATGCCTTCTGTGGTTGCCATTGTGCCCTCTGACCGCTGATGTTGGCGACATGATTTGTGGTTCACAGTAATGGACTATCCATGGCCGCACTGCTCCAGTGATATAGTTTAAGTGTGCAACTTAAGTGCATGATAACGGTGACCATTAGCAGTCTATGTTTGTTTGTTTAATTTAAACATTGTGCATATTGTGACCAGGTTTTCTAAGAGTTCAGATAACAAAAACGAGAATGATCGCAACCCCAGTGCCAGCCTCACTGGACAGGAAGGCTAAATGGCTGGGTAGTGTTAATGACAGGTAGAAGGACACACACAACGGGTGTAAGGAGGTGAATGACTAAAACCAAGTGTACTGCACAATATGCAGAAAAGAATTTGGGATCAGGAATGCCAGAGAAGGAGACGTGAAAGCACATGCAGAGACCAAATCCTACAAGTCTGGGATGAGACAGGCAAGTACTTCTCAGATAACTTAAAATGTTTTCATGTCCCCAAAGATATCAATGCTCAGTTGCACACAGTGGCTGCTGAATTGGCTTGGGCAGGCGGCATGAGTGATACACATCGGTGACATCGTTTCTTTGAGGTTCTGTGAAACTGAGTAAAGGTACATTTCCTGATTCAGAGGTTGCCAGGAAAATAGCCTGTGCCTGAAAAAAGGGGGAAATTTTTTAATGTACCAAATGTTTTATAGTGCATATTAATTGAATTATCAAATTTTTAAAAATGAGAATCTTAAATGAATACATTAATGAGTATATGAATTGCCTTTGAATGTCACAACATACATTTATTTATGTATTTTTGTGAATTGAACTGGTTTTGTTTTGCTTTTTACTACCAATTGGTAGTTCTTTCTATTTTAAAAATATTTTATTTTCAAAATATTAATGGGGTGCATGTGTCTTTGTTACATGGATAGATTGTATAATGCTGAAGTTAGGACTTTCAGTGTGCTAGTCCCCGGAATAGTAGATATTGTACACAATAGGTAAGTTTTTAGGCCTGATGGCCCTCCCAGCCTCACCCTTCTCAGTTTCCGCTGTCCTGCACACCACTTAATGACCGTGTGTACCAATTGTTTAGCTCCTACTTACTAGTGAGAACTGCTGAAAAGGGTGTGCTTTTCTGTGGTATTGAGGCTTTCCTAATAAAAGGTATTGATCACTTTTAAGTTTACTTAAAACATGCCAAAGCAATTAATAATATTTTTGACCTTATAAAATTGAAAGGAGATAGCTTCTTAGACATGAGCCTTATAATATGGTATATCTTGGTATGTTGCTACTGGCCTTAGAAAAGATTTTGAAACTTTGCCCTGCAGTCAAATATTTTCAAAATATGAGACAAGAAGAATCTCCTTGTCTAATTTGAAAATACATTGAAGTTGACAATGGGGAAAAGGATTACTATAAAACAGGGATGTACATTTCTCCAAAGCTGTTTGGTGATCTTTGAAGAGATATTATGGATCCAAGGAAAGAATGTACTGACTGTACTAGACTCGTTCTAGGTTGTGATAAACACTTATATGGAAAAAAAAAAAAAGGCCCGACTTCTGGAAATAAGACTGCTTTAGTCAAAAGATGTCAATAGAAATGGACAGCCAAATTAACGAGATTTTCTCAATTTATTTACTAAAACTGTAACTTATTTGGAATGCAATTTTAATTTCACACGTTCACATTACTTCTGTGCTTTACAACCATTTTCCCTGAGATAGGCTTAATGTTGAAGTGTTTTAAAACAATGGTCATTTTGGACATGGAGAAGTTTTGTACAAATTTAAAGATGCAAAGGACGCAATGGACAGCCAGCCAACTGGTCTACCATAATAAGCCTGTAGGTGCAAAGTGGATGAGCATTTTTGGCAACTAATTCCTGCATGTCCAAAAACTTGCTGTTGCAAGTAAGTAAAATATTAGGCATTCCATGCTCAAGTACTTTTGTGTAGAGAACAGACATCACCTTGACATCACCAGCCTGACACCAGGAACCACTGTAATGTAGGTTCGGTGAGCTGCATGACAAAGTGATTTTACATTTGACCATATTCAGTTTTGCCACTACGTAAAAGAAAAAAAGGATGTCCTAAAGGGTGCAGACATCTCAGAAAACTGTCATTAGAGAAGCAAATAGAATGATTAAAATTATCCTGCTGTGTGATGAAACTGAAAGAATCTTGTTATTATTATCTGTATTACATACAGATAATATGTTTAATTAGTCCTATTACACTTATGTTCTCTTTTTAAAAAGTCTTATGTATCTTAAGAACACACATTAATATAGCACAATGCATATATAGTATAACTTTAATATACAATAGTTTATAGTTATACAATATTTATACAATAGTTATAGAATATTTAATATACTATAGTTTTTAAAGATTTAAATAAATTGCTTTATTAAAAAGCAGAAAGAAGCCGGGCATGGTGGCTCATGCCTGTAATCCTAGTGCTCTGGGAGGCCGAGGTGGGCGGATAGCTCAAGGTCAGGAGTCCAAAATCAGCCTGAGCAAGAGCAAGACCCCGTCTCTACTATAAATAGAAAGAAAATAATTAGGCAACTAACATATATAGAAAAAATTAGCCAGGCATGGTGGCGCAAGCCTGTAGTCCCAGCTACTCAGGAGGCTGAGGCAGTAGGATCACTTGAGCCCAGGAATTTGAGGTTGCTGTGAGCTAGGCTGATGCCACGGCACTCACTCTATCCTTGGTAACAAAGCAAGACTCTGTCTCAAAAAAAAAAAAAGAGCAGAAAGATAAATTATAAAAATATCATTACATTATTTGTTTAGACTATTAGTTACTACTAGTTACTACTTTTAGTCTTATTTTGGTTTAAATATTAGCATTCATATAATAGAAAATTAAATAATAAGGAATAATATATCATTTCCCATAAACATCTGTTCTTCATATTTTTATTTAAAGTAATAACATATATGTATAATTTTTTTTTTTAATTTCAGAGTATTACAGGGGAGGTACAAATGCTTTGGTTACATAATGGTTACAAATGGTTACAAATGCTTTGTACAAATGCTTTGGTTATATAATGGTTACAAATGGTTACAAATGCTTTGTACAAATGCTTTGGTTACATAATGGTTACAAATGGTCACATTTGGTTGCCTTTGCACCACCCACCAAGTGTGCCCATCCCACAGACAGGGTGCACCCAATCCATTAGGTGTGAATTTACCCATCCACTCCTTGCCTCACCCACCTGCCTGACACCCTATGGATGTTACTACCATATGTGCATGCTACTGTTAATCAATTAGTGTCAATTTAATGGTGAGTACATGTGGGGTTTGTTTTTCCATTCTTGTGATACTTCACTTAGAAGAACGGGCTCCAGTTCCATTCATTTTTTTTTTTATGGCTGAATAGTACTTCATGGTATACAATACCACATTTTATTAATCCAGTCATGTATTGATGGGCACTTGGGTTGCTTCCACATCTTTGCAACTGTGAATTGTGCTGCTATAAACATTCAAGTGCAGGTGTCATTTTTATAGAATGTCTTTTTTTCCTTTGGGTAGATATACAGTAGTAGGATTGCTGGATCAAATGGTAGTTCTACTTTTAGTTCTTTGAGGCATCTTCATACTAATTTCCATAGAGGTTGTACTAGTTTACAGTCCCACCAGCAGTGTATGAGTGTTTCTATCTCTCTGCATCCATGCCACCATTTGTTGTTTTGGTACTTTTTGGTAAAAGCCATTCTCACTGGAGTTAAGTGATATCTCATTGTCATTTTGGTTTGCATTTCCCTGGTGATTAGAGATGTTGAGCATTTTTCATAATTTTTTTTGGCCATTATTCTGTCTTTTTTTGAAAAGTTTCTGTTCATGTTCTTTGCATATATATATATATGTGGGTTTTTTGTTGTTTGTTTGTTTGTTTGTTTGTTATGGCTGTATCTTCAGTTGACTTTCTAAAACGTTGGGATTCTACCTAGAATTCCAACCAGCACAGCACAATCAGCTCCACCCCAACCTGGGCTCCCTCCTCCCCTCCTCCAGACTTCGTAAAAGCAGATATAACTTACTAGGCTATGTAAAAACAGGTATGACTTATAATACCCACATACCTCCAACTGAACATCTGAGAGGGTGCTTATCAGGTATCAAATCACGTGGGAATTGATAATGGATAATTCAACCACATTTATGTAGAAGGAATAAAATACATAGAAAGAACTGTCCTAATTAATATAGAAAGCAACAGTGTGGGGGGAAAACTCTCTAAAAGATCTAAATAAGCAGGCATACAAAAGACAGATGAAGAATTAAAGCTGCGGAAAATATTACCCAAGAAACGAATAAGAATTTCCTACAACTGCTTTGTAGTGTAGAAGACTTTAATGAGATCATGAATTCAGTGACTCAAGAGACCAAAGATAAGATGCTAAAATAACAGAATGAGCTGAAGAGGAAGATAACTGAAGAAGAAAAAAATGAGAACACAAATTCTACTTTTAAATGAAATTAACAAGATAGAACAGAATAGACACAACAGAAAAGATAATTCATGACTTAGAGCAAAGGCTTGTAATGATAACATTGAATGCAGAAAAAAATAGTCAGAAATTAATCCAACTGGAATGATAATAATTGATAAGAAGGCCAGAGATTATGTCATCTAAGAATAATCAGTCTTTCTTAGCCAGAAAGTGAAAGAAATGAACTGTTGTGAATGACAGAAAACCCTCATATAGGGGCCTCAGAAATACTAGGCCAAGCACCCTGGGATTAGTAGCATAGCAAACCCATATCATCAGGGATCAGGCTCTTTCTATTAATACTGTCTTCCTTCACCATCCTCAGCATGTAGTTAGTGAACCTTCATGTGCTTCTTACAGATTCCAGATAGAAATATGTATACATTTATATGCAAATCTAGTAGGGCTAGAAAACAGTCTCCATTTTAAAGTCCACTTTGCCTGTCTCTGCTGTAAACTTCTCTGTGTTACTTTTGAAGTTCATATATGTTGGGACACCATTCCTCCATTATTACCTAATATTGAGGGAGCAACTTATTTTATTTATAATAAAATGTAAATATTGTTAAATTTACATTTTGTGAATTGCTTTCTACTAATGAGAGTTTGTCTTTTTATATCTCATTGGCCAGAAATGTGTCAAGTGGCCATACCTAAATTCAAGGGAGTCTAGAAAGGAATCCTAGTTTTTCATTCTTTATAGTTGAGGAAGGCAAGATAGAGAGGTTATTGACGGCGTTTGGGAGGTCAATCCAGAGCCATCTACCCAGACAAGAAGTTCATAGGCATTGTATAAATTTGATAAGTCAAGAAGTAGCAATCTCAGCATATTATTTATAAGGATAGAAATAAATACTAGAATAAATAACAAATTTGAAGAGTTTGCTTTTGGGGGGGCAAGACTTGAATATATGCAGAAGTATGGTATTAATTGCTATTTTCCACATAAGTTTAAATTTTATCTGAATTTATAACCATGCACTTGTATTTCCATCATTCAAAAGTGCGAATATATTTTGGAAAATATAGAAAAAAAAGGAAATAGATAAAATTATTAACTAACTTCCCTGTTCAATTTCTTGTCCCTCATCCCAACAAAAGAAAAAACACAAACAAAAATCGAAAAGAAAAAATGTTTCTGTAAGTAAAATTCTAGCTGAATACGTTGTTAGGATTTAATTATGTGCATTTAAAATTCAAGACAACCACTGGAACATATTAAAAAACGATTACTTTTAAATCTAGAGTGAAAAAACAAAGCAAAGAGATTTTAATTATCAAAAGGCAGGAAAGAAAATAAAAACAACTTGAAAGAATGCACTGCAGGTGAAAAACACGAAAGATAGCTGAAGTTTAAACGCCTTACAACAAACACAAAGAGGTTAAACTTAACGATGATAACAGATTATTTTTAAAGCCAGCTGTATAATATTTGCAGATGACATTGTGAAAACAAATGACACCAGAAACTTGGAAATAAAGACATGGAACCAACAGGTGGATCAAGGAAACGCTCATGACAGCAGCACCAGCATCAATAGTGGCCACGAAACAATAGACCAAAGTGGCGCTCATATCAGACAAAACATAAATCAAGGCAGAAGCACAAAGGAATAATTTACATTGAAAATAAGAATACATTAATAAAATAAAATAATTATTAATTTTTCTGTACCTTACAATATAGCTGCAAAGCATATAAGATGAATATGTGGATATTGATTGCCTTCCCACTTACCACAAATAATCAATTAGAAAATAATATGGGAAAAAGAGATTGTACTTTAAATTGTAATAAAATTGTGAAACACCTGACCTGGTAGCCACCTCTGCAATTAAGACGTACCTGTCACAGGAATGAGCAGGCCCCATCTTTGGTCCAGGTTGGCCTCACCTTTGCATAGCGCTTCTAGGGAATGTTTCAATGTTTGTTCACGCAATTCTTCTTTTTCTCTGATTCCAGTGGGACCAATCATTTTTCTAGATTTATTAATATATTCCATTCACTTATACACAAATCTTGTTGGGCTAGAAAACGTCTCTTTTTTTTAAAGATCACTGCCTGTCTCTGCTGTAAACTTCTCTGTTAATTTTAAAGCTTATAAAATGCTAGGAAACCTTACCTCCATTATACCTAACATTAGGGAAGTAATTTATTTTATTTATAATAAAATGTAAATATTATAAAGTTATAATGTATAAATATATCATAAAACTGTTTTATAATTACATATAATAAAGCACATCTAACTTTAATATGTATAATTTTATATATAATAAAACATCTTATTAATATTTATGTAAATATATTACAGATGTGTTTTTAACAAATAATATATAAATGGTGAAATATAAATTTTATAAGTTTAATTTACATAGTTTAATCTAGAAACTACAGCAATAATGAAACAGGCACACATGTGTGATACACACACATATATTTTGTCTATCACATGGGCCATTCTAAAAAAATGAGAGTTTTTTTTTTTTTTTTTTGTAGTACTATAATATTTTATAACAATAGAAAGTAGCTGAAAATACTACATGCTAACACAGACAATATGATATACACAATCTCAGGGGGAGGAGTCAACAGGGAGAATGTGGCAGAGGCCACAGGTTTAGACTAAGAGCCTTTCGATGGACTGCTGAATGGACTGGATCTGCTGCTTCAGCTGTGAGCCTTCTTTGATCGTGACAGAACAAGCAATGACAGGCCTGGAGACCCCACAGGCCCGTCCCAGGGCCTGCTTGGAGCGCACAAACACGTAGGGCACATTCTTGTCTTCACACAGCAGTGGGAGGTGCAGGATGATCTCCAGCGGCTCAGCATCTGCAGCCATCACAATGAACTCAGAGATGCCCCTGTTGAGGGTTTTGGTGGCCTCATTGGCTCCTTTCCGAAGCTGCTTGTAGTTACATGACTGCTGAATGAGGTCCAACAGTTTCTTGGTGAGGTGGGCATCAGCAAGGGGATAGGCCTTTGGATTTACATCAGCCTCAGTCATGGCTGCGGTTCCGCAGGCTCGTCACTCCTCAAAAAAATGAGAGTTTTGATGGGAGTGTGGTTAAACAGGTCTGTTCATACACTGAAGTTGCCAATGTGGATTAAAAGTTTAATTCTTTTGATCTAGGAATTTTACTTTTAAAACTCTTTTTAAAGAAATCATCAGAGATTTATATGCATGGATATTTGTGACCACATTGTTTCTAAATAATAAAAGATTAGAAATAACTTAAAATTGTATGATAGAGTGTTGATGAAACAATGGCATATACATAACATTAGAGACTATGCAGTCATTAAAAATCATTTTAGGAAAACGATTTGCAATGCATAGGACAATGCTGAAAATATATTAATATTATTAGGTGAGAAATGCAGACACAGGTGATAAAACTGTGTCTAGTATGGTCGGTAATATATGTAAGCACATGTATACACACACATTTGTAATATTCTCATTTAGCAATCTGTCCATTATCCATCCATTCCATTAGACTTTCTCTCTATTGAAAGCTGGTAAAATAAATACCGAATGTAGATTTTAATTTTACAACTAATTTTCTCAATTCTCTTTAGTTAAAAATATATTTTTATCTTAAAATATTTGATGTGGTATATTTTAGAAAGATAAATAATTATGAATGCAAGAACAATATCACCTTGATTTATTAGAAAACATGATCATACCAGCTACCATGATGAGTGTTGGGCCCTCTTTACCCCAGAGGGGAATACTTTCCCTGGCTCTATTTAGAGATGTTACTGAAAGGAAGGTGAATTTGTTCTTTATTACTGCTCAGCTTCCCAAAAGCATTCTTTTTTTAAGCAAGAAAAGAACCAGATGAATCTAATGGAATTAGGGTAGAGACACAAAAGCGAAGGCCAAAGAAGATGCTTATAGAAGAGGAAGAGTGTAGTCTTTTGGGTCAAGAATTTTTCATTTCATTGGAGATCGAAATGCTGTAATAGAGCCCATTTAGCCATTTTTCGAAATTAGAAGGTGGCAAACTGAAGACGTCACTCTGGTGCACAATGTGTCTTTTTCTGATCTTGACTCTGTGGTCCACTTGAGTTGGAACCATCTCTTCATTCTGAGTAGCTTTTGCTTACTGACAAGCTTGGGGTGCTTGAGGCTTGCTCGCAGGCATGGAGTGGGGGACTGGATTTGTGAGTCTCTCGTTCAGGGCTCTGGAAAACCTTGACAACTTGGAGAAGAGGTTGGACATTGGAATGAGGGATCGTGTTTTTTAACGCAGTGAAAACTGGTGTGGGGAGATGGGTATCCGAAGCACTCTCTCAAGGTTTCCCCTGGTGTAAGTCACTCCTTCAGCCAAATTGTCAAGGCTGTTCAGAACCTTTTAATTTTGCAATACTTTCTGTGTTTATTCTAACCATACTCAACATTCATAAACACAAAAGTGATTTGTATTAAACAATCACACTAATTGGAAATGACAGACCCTTTCTGGCCAGCCCATCGGGCCCAGGGAGAGGTGTAGCAGAGAGTGACCGGCGTCCACTTTGAAAGCCTCTGTCTGGGAACGAGACTGCCAGGTGCGAGTAGAATCGTCAGGGAGCAACGCGTTCTCCTGCGAGGAGTTCAGTCCTGAGACTGGCTCTCGACTTTACATTTTTTATTTCTTCCTTTAACTCCTACTCACATCCTGCTGGAACAATTCATTTTGTTCTTATCCTGTTCTGGGGTTTGCTTCTGAGCGCAAACCAGAAGTTACATCTGCACTTTCTCAAAGAAGTCATCGTTTGGCTGGGTCGCTTCGTAATTAGATTTTTCAAAAACTTCTCTCCTCATATATCAATTACTCCACTCCCTTCATCATCGTCCTCAGTATTCTCCATCATCCCACTCATTCGTCAAGCTGTCTGGGTCGATGCTTCACAAAGAAAGAGTGATAGGTACTAATAGGGTGCAACGTCTACGTTAATGGCTGTGGTCTTAGAATCTTTTCTCCCAGAATCTCTTAGAATCTTTTTCCCTTTTGCTCCCCACTTGCCCTGCGAGATCATATTAATAGCATTGCCTTCAGTGTCTGATGCAGAGGACTGTTCAGTGTACTATCCTTTCAGATATCTGACATGATGATTTTTAGATGTAGAGCATTCTGGAAATCCATGCTGTCTCTGTTTGTGTCCCTGTGGACTGGAAGAACTAACTTCCCGAAGCACTAACTACTTCTGTCACTAATTAACCTATCATAACCTTGGTGACACCCCGCAGACAAGAGCTTGAATCATGGAATCAATTCCTGGTCCTGTGTTGTGGAGTTAGGCTGAGGGGAAGTCAGGCCAGTACTTGGGCACGGAACCGTTAGCTCTCCTTTCCAACGGGAGTGGCAGAGCCCTAAAATTTACGCTACGGTGATTTAATCATGGTCCCAACCCCATCAAACTGGACATGAAAGGAACAAGCTAGCAAGGTCTTAGGCAAAAGACATATACAAGGAAAGACATATGTTTCTGCAGTTTGTCATTTAGGTCTTCCTGTAGAACCTGATACAGATATTCTGTCTTTGACATGTTCTCTTCCACGTGTAGACACTATTTTATGATGGGTATAAATTTATTCTTTTATTACAGTCACTAAGCATGAGTGATTTACTTCTTCAATTGATCTATGAGGGTTTTTAAATGCCTCATTCACTCATGTATTCATGCTTTCATTATACATTTACTGAGAGCTTACTATAGGCTGAGTACCATGTGGGTATGTAGAAATAGATATGGTCTCTGTTCTTATGGGTTTTATAGATTAATAGCAAAGACAGATGTTAATCATAACATCCCACAAATACTTGTAAAATCGCAGTGGTAACAACTGCTAGTTGAAGGGTAGCTATGTGAAGGGGATGTGTGTAGGGTGTTTGGAGCTCTTGTTGGTTGAATTTGCTTGTGGTCATCCTGGACCAACTCAGACACACAGGTACAAGTGTGCCCTTCCCTGTGACTGCTCTGAAGGTGACATCATGGGGTAGTGTGTATTTTTCATAGAGTTTGGTAGTTTTTATTTGCACTTAATACCATTTAACATTGTTTAGTTTATCACACTGGGGAAATGAAAAATGCCCACATGTAATTCTCTACCTAAATAATGGCTAGAAAATTTTCAAAAATTGTATATGTGTTACACCTTCTTGAAAGCCTGCAAATCACCTGTCTTGCTGGGATCCCAGGTCTTCAGAATAACGTGAAATTTGACCCCAAATCTGATGGGACGTCCAGTACCCCTTCACTCTCAGTGTCCACCAATAAACGTCCACCTGCTAAGTTTCACTGAAGACTTGGGGCAACAACAGGTGATTGTGATGGTGATTAAACCATATGATGGCATAGCCAAAACAGTCGATAGTGGCTATTCAAGATTTCAAAAGTCCATCACACATTTCCTCCCTTAGGGAATTTTTGCTGTTTTTCCTTCAACTCTGGTTCAGCCATGTGCCCATATTTCTAAGTCTATCCCAGTTATGCTCTGGGGGTGTCTTTTGGCAACTGTCACCTCTTGTTAAGGATAGTAAGACTCATTGAAGAGAAAATAAAAGGATTCTCTGATCAAATAAATTGGAGGAGCTCTCGTTCAAATACCATAAGGTGTTTTTCAAACCATAGGATGTCTTAGATTTTTTAACACACTAATATATGCTGCAATTTTTTTTGACAGAGAGTCTCTCTCTCTGTTCCCCAGGCTAGAGTGTCATAGTGTCAGCCTAGCTCACAGCAAACTAGCTCAAACTCCTGGGCTCAAGCGATCCTCCTGCCTCAGCCTCCCAAGTAGCTGGGACTACAGGTGTGCACCACCAAGCCCAGCTAATTTTTTCTATTTTTTGTAGAGACAGGGTCTCTCTCTTGTTCAGGCTGGTCTCGAACACCTGACGTCAAGCAATCCTCCTGCCTCAGCTTCCCAGAGTGCTAGAATTACAGCTATGAGCTACCTCACACCACCTATGTTGCAAATTTTTAAAAGAGTGATTTTAAAAAGTCTTTAAAAAGATTTATTTTAAATATTTCTGAGAAATTGTACCTTTATGATGACTTTGGCTGTACATAGCTCACACTCTGACCTGACCTAAATGATTTGAGCACCAAGAGACCTTATTGTCTCATGTAACTGGGCGCAGATGTAGGATGGACTTCAGGGTTGATGATCCAGTGGCTCCAGGATGGCTTCAAGGGTCCAGGCTTTTACCACCTTTGTCTCTGCCACATGCCGCATTGACTTCATCCTCAGATTGGTGGCAGGATGGCTGCAGCAGGTCTAGGTCCCAGCTCTAGCATGGCAGTGTGCTTAAGAAGAGGAGTGACCACTTGTTCCCAGAGCTCCTTCTTAGGTGAGAAGATATCTGTCCCAGAATCCCTCAATAGACCATTTCTCACACATCTTTGGCCAGAATTGGGCATTAGCCTTATCCCTAAATTGATCAATAGCAAGGAGAATGGATGAGCTCTCCTTTAAGCACCTGGATACACACGGAATGGGTAGATACCAGCACAAAATCGAGTTTCTGTTTAGAAGGAGTTACGTGGAATTAAGTGCTGGGCCCGCTGATCACAATGCTTGCTAAAGAAACACATTGCTATGGACTGAGTTGGTTCCTCCAAAATACACATGTGGAAGCCCTATATCCCCCAGTGTTAGTTGGAAATAGGGTCATTAGGAGGTAATTAAGGCTAAATGAAATCACAAGGAGAGGATCCTGATCCTCTAAGACTGGGTGGTCTTAGAAGAAAAGGAAGAGCTCTCTCTCTTTCTCTCCCCCCACCCTCAGATAGAGGAAAGAACAAGACAGAACAGCAGGGCTATTTGGCTGAAAATATTAGCTATTTTTTAATGAAAGTGAAGAATGACCTAAAAGACGATTCAGAGATTATCAGGACTGCTGCTCACCCCACAGTCTGAGGGTACACTGGCCTGGGGGCAAGGCTGCCTCCACTTTAGGTTCAAAGCACCTAGGTTTAGGTTCAAAGCACACAGTCATGAAGTCATTGCCCTGATTTCAACAGGCCAGGCCACCTCCTTCTGAGCCTTGGGGGCCGGACCTCTACCTGGCAGAGCCATAGGGGAGGCAGAGCATCGAGCCTTAATATCTAATGGAATTTCCCTTGCTAGGTTTGGGACATGCTTGGGACTTGTCACCCTTTTCTTCTTTCTGATTTCTCCCTTTTGGAATGGGAACGTCTGTCTTATGCCTGTCCTACCACTGTGTTTTGTAAGCACATAAGTTGTCCGGCCTCATGGATTCATGGTTGGAGAGGAATTTTTGCCTCAGAATGAATTGTATTCCCAGTCTCAGCCATACCTGATTTAGACAATATTTAGATGAGACTTTGGACTTTAGATTTTAGTGCTGATGATAAAATGAGTTAAGGCTTTACGGATGTATTTTGCATGAGAGAAGGACAGGAATTTTGGGAGGCAGGGGCAGAATCGTGTCCACCTAAAATGCTTATGTTGATACTCTAATCCTAAATGTGATTGTATTAGGAGATAAGGTCTTTAGGAGGTAATTAAGCTGAAATGAGGTCATGAGGATGAGATCTTAATCACACAGGACTGGTGGCCTTTCTGTATGTGTGCACTGAGGGAAGGCCATGTGAGAACATAGCGAGAAGGTGGCATCTGCCAACCAGGGAGGGGGCCCTCAACAGAAACTAACCCCACCAGACCCGGGGCTGGGACTTCTGGCCTCCAGAACTGTGAGAAAATAAATTTTTATTGCTTAATCCATGCAGTCTTGAAATTTTATTATGGTTACCAGAGCATACTAATACCTACATCAATGTGATAAGACAATAAAATAATATAGAAGTTTCTATAAAAAGAGATGAAATTGGCATGGACAATATACATAACCTTAACATTTGTACACCCATAATATGCTGAAATAAAAAAATAATTAAAAAAAAAGATGAAATTGTTCCACCTTTATGCCAATTCTAGCCCTGGAGATTGCTGCTCAAAACAATTTGTGGTGTACCTTTCTGGTCTTTTTAATACATACTAAATGCATGCACATATTTGTATATGTGTATACATTTATCATTATACATACCCATACTTTTTTGTTTGCGTTTTACTTTTTAACATTGATATTTTATTTATTGTGATACAAGTTGTTTACTTCTGTTCAACAAAACATATAGCCCTACTTCATTCTTTATAAAAGTTGCATAGATAAAATGCGCAGATGTATTATAATTTCTTGAATCCTTTCAGTATGAGAGAACTTGTGTGAAGTGGTTTCTACACTTACCTGAACATGGAATGTCTTCTGGTTTTGTATTCAGCAGAACACACCTTTGAACCTGCTGATCTAGAACTACAGGTTTTCTGTGTCTGTTGCCTTAAAAGAAGAATTTAGGTTCTCAAGACATTTGGCTATTTGGCTATGGCAGAATATAGTTGGTTGATAGTTCTCAAAAGACGTGTTAACATAGGATACTAATTAGCAGCCATGCACTCGTTAGTCGTCATCTGGTCCCTGGGCAGCAAAAATGCTAACCTCCCATTTTTTAGGAGACCCAAGGCTTTGTTCTTTCATAACTGTACTGTTATGAAAATTATGACATTACTCATCAGCTGACTTATTTAATCTTGGATGAACTCTCCTAGCTACGTGGCTTGAATAGAGTAAATCTGACTAACGAATTTACCGGCAGGATTTTGGCAACATAAAAAGTTCTAGTCTCCCCAGAAAAGTTTGTAAAATTTGCCTAGTGTTTACAAGAAAAATTACTTCTCGTAATTTATATTATTTGAATCTAATTTTATTTATCAACAGATACTCCGCAAATGTGCAAAACCCACCCTAGTAAAGCTATTTAATCTTTATACCCATTTAATCTTATTAATGGGGTGGCTAAAATAAACATGGGTGATTCTAACATGCCTGGGAGTTTACACAACTGTCTTGTTTGCAAGAGCCAAGATACTGTTGTGTTTATCTTTGGGGATTGGATTGATTTCCAACAGAAAGATTATTCTGTAAATCCAATTTCCATTCAAGTGCTCTTAATTGTTATACACATATCTCAGTTTGTTGACTGAGTTGTTTGAAGGTCCATATGCTGTATTTTAGATGATTTGTCAATTTAACTTTTAAAAAGTAAAACAATTTATTTTTTTACTTTTTCATTTTTAAAGCCTCATTTTGGCCTGAATTTATTTTAGGGGACAACACATATATGTAGAGGAAAAGAAAAAGAGCTAGCATCATTAAATTGATAGATCAGAGATTTATATATTTTCTAATGACCTCCTCCCCTGGTTTCAAAAAATTACAAGAAAAAGGATCCTTTGCCACTCCACTTAATGTTTAGCATCTCATTTATGTTGTCTATGATATCTTTAGTGACTTAAAATTATCATAGATTTTGGACATTGGAGGCCACATATTTCCCATCTTTCATTGATAAAAAGTGTTTATTTAACAGAACTTGTTAGTTCCATTATATTATTTTTCTAGCGTAATAGACACCATTTTTTTCATTTGCTCCCATGATGGTGTTGCCTCAAAGAATTATGGATTCTTTAAATTGGAAAAATAAATAGTCAATTTCTTCAAGCTCTCGTCCACTTTCACATATTAAAAGTGCAAGGCATATAATAATAGTATAATAAGTATAATTGCACTAATAGTAACAACCATAAGTTTATTAAAGTATATATTCAATGATATAACATGCATAAATGCTTATGTAACATAAAAATTTATATCTATTTTTACCATCATACACTGCTTGGTTAATTTACATTTAAAAATATACAGGAATAGTCCAAGCTATCATATCCCAGACCTACTGTAGGCTTGTCTATGGGTGAGTCAAGACCCAGAAAAGATAACTGGGAATTCTGTGTAGGATATTATGACATATTTTGAATCCTCTCCCCTCTTCTCTGTCTCTGCACCCTCATGTAGAGAAAGAAGTTTCCTGTATTCTCCAGGAACAACCTGGAACAACTGTTCTCCAGGAACAATCCAGGAAGGCAGGCTTGGGTAGGATGTGGATTAAGGATGTCATTTGACAGCCATCATTCTGGTCTTTTAATCTGGATATAACTAACAAGCATGTACAGTGTCCTACAGCCATGTCTGAGACATTGGACAGAAAAGTAGGAGCTGCCTTAAATGGAAAATGCCTTTTAGGAATCTTACAGTGCACAGAGGTGATGTTATCACATGACATTGTGACTCATGGGGTTGACAGATCCTTTCCCTTCTGACACGCAGGCAGTCCCTGCTGTGTTCACTGAGAAAGCTGTGTCCAGAGATTGGGTGACGGCAGCTCGGATTCGCTTCTACCCCCCTGGTGTGTAATGGGTACCACCTAAGAAACCTGGTGGCTGGAGGGAGGAGAGGGAAGAACATTGGAATGGTGCAACATTAGAGAGTATTGTTAACTTAAAAAAAAAATGAACGAGGTTTATACTTTGGAAAAAGGAGAACTTTCTCATAAAGGGTAGCAGCCTATGGGACCGCCATTCCAACAGGCTGGGAAGCAGAGCCCTGGCCAGAAGCCAGGCACATGGGCTTCAAAGGACAGACAAAAAGAATAAGATTTTACACTGAGCGGGGTAGTCGGATATACATATTCAACAAGCTATAGGAGTCATGAATATTTACGAAGGGAAATCATGTGCATGTAATTGTGCTTTATCTCTCCCATCCCGCCATAGCTGGGAACTGAATTTTAAGGTGTTTCTGGGCTCTCCTTGGCTGAAAGGGGTCCATTCAGTTAGCAGGGGGCTTAGGATTTTATTTTTAGTTCACAGTATCAAGATTCCTATCTGAAAATTGAGAATGTGTCCAACTCTCAGGCCCCCTTTGGGAACCAAGGACATCCCTTTCATTGCTAAAACTCAGTGATGTGGAGCTTCAGTAACTTTGAACCTGTTATATCAGCAACTTCAGTGGATTCAAAGGGGATAGAAGTTCCTTTTTTTTCTAAGGGCCTTTATAGGCAATGCACACAAGGACAGGCAGGTCTGGGCACATGCAGGGGGAGGTGCTGGCAGACAAAGAAGGCCAATTTGAGCCCATCACTTTAACCCAATTAAGAAAGTTCGGCAAAGACTAAACCCTTCGTTAGGCACAGGAGAAAGGAACCCTGTTGTATGATCCTATTTTCTCTCCTCTCCCTTTTTTCCTATTTTTTTCCTTTCTTAATTTCTTGTAAGAAAGTCATTGTGCTGTAGAAATAGCCCTATACTTGGAATTGGAAGACCTGGGTTTGGACTCAGAAGACCCGCACTGAAAAACTTAGTTAATCTCCTCCAAGTGTCAGTTTCTTCGTAGTAAAATGAGAACAACCTCATATCTGTTGTAAGAAAATCGAAATGAGTAAGTAAGGAACTTGGCATAGCACCTGGCACATTGCAAATACCCAGTGGATTCCACTGACTTCCAATCCACTGCCAAAACAGGGCAGAGCATTTTATTATGTTGGGGTAACATTTTATAACCCTTAAAGTAGCAAAGTTTCAATATTCTTATTTCCTACCCTGTTTTGGAGAATCTAAATAAAGAGCTGGCATGCCATACTGGAAAAATGGCCCTCCACCCTACACACCTGGAAATTGTGGAAAATTTTGATATGGATCAGATAAGATTTGTAGAGGTTTATCATATACAAAGGCTTGGTGCTAAGTGCTGCAAGGGTTATCAGGGTATATCCCCGCCCTGCAGAAGCTCGCCATTGCATAAGGAGGCTGAGGCAAGTGCACGCATGACTACTCAATAGCCACCATAGACGTTTCTGAGAGTCCTAGGGGAATTCAAAAGTGGGGAGCTCACATCTCAACGTGAATGGCAGGAAATGCTTCATGGCATAGATTTGTTTTTGTCACTCTAGCATCAACATATTCTCAAGAGTCTGAGAACTTGATAACAATTTAAAAAATGTTGCACTGTACTTTAAAGAGAGTCACAAATGTGCTATCTTACCAAAAGATACATAACATGACTTTTCACTGATAACTTCTAGCTGAAAATATTTTCATAAGGCTGGTTTCTTAGGTCGCTGTTTCTGACTACCTGAATACCGTGTTTCTTTAAAGGTATTTGTGTATTTCTCAAGTATAAGAAACTGTGGTGCTGCAGATGAGGGGCAGATGGCTGGGTAGAATTTTGGCCCACGGACATTCTGGGTTTCTGGTTGATAGACTGATTGACCCTTACCTGGGCTTCTGCATTTTTGCTGCCCCAGCACAGGTGTTTCCAGACTTCCTTTACTTCTGGCTTCCTTTACTTCTGTTTAACCTGTCAATGGACTTCCTCTATTTCTTGTCTTCCAAAACTGTGTTGAGGAGTTAGCTGATGACTCCCTCCTCCCACTACCTCCACTGTAATTGGGTTACTCGTTTTTGTATTTCCATTCTGAAATTAATGGAGTTTGGGAGGAATGGAAACGAATTCATGTTATTGGTTTACTTTGACTGAGAAGCCCCTGTCTCTCATGCTACCCAATCATGCATTCATTCTTCATTTATGCAAAGGCTGGCTTAGGATCCAATAGATGTGATGACTCAATAATTCAAAATGCAAAAGCAACAAAACTGTAAAAATAGAAGAAACATTTCTTCATCTCGCACCCTCGGCAAGCCATTAGCCTTTTCATGGCACTACTGGATGAAGACTGAGAGATGAGGTGGATGATGAGTCTGGGACCATGGCCAAGATCTCTATAGGGAGCCTGAGAAAAAGCAGGTGGACTCTTCTTGTGGCTCTGAAAGCTTCACTAGGAAGAGCTCTGAGTTTGTTGACCCACTTAGAGGAATCCTCATTCTTTGCACCACTTCCCAGGGGAGCCAAGCAACCTGCCCAGCACCCGCTTCTCCTACCAGCTCAGAACCTTCGTTGACCCCTTGCCTTCCTCACACCACCCCAACTCACTCTTGCTATTCTTTCATTTGCATTATTATTATTATTTTAACAGACTTTACTTTTAGAACAATTTTAAGCTCACAACAAAACTGAACAGAAGATACTTAGATTTCCCAATTTTCCCACCCGCATTATCAACATCCCCCACAAGAGTGGCACATTTGTTACCATTAATAAGCTACATCAACACTTCATTATCACCCAAAGTCTATAGTTCATGTTAGGGTCACCCTTGGTGTTGTACAATCCATGGGTTTGGGCAAATTTACCATGACATGATACTATAATGGTGGATTTAAACTATTATAGTATCATACAGAATAGTTTCACTACCCCCCAAATCCTCTGTGCTCCACCTGTTCATCCCTCCCTTCCTTCAACCCCTGACAACCACTGGTATTTCTACTGTCTCCATAGATTTGCCTTTTCCAAAATGTCACATAGTTGGAATAATATGGTATGCAGCCTTTTTAGATTGTCTGTTTTCACTTAGCAATATGCTATCCCTGTCTTTTCATGACATGATAGCTCATTTCCTTTTAGTGATGAATAATCTTCCATTGTCTGGATGTGCCAAAGTTTATTTATCCATTCACCACCTGAAGGAAATCTTAGTTGCTTCCAAGTTCTTGCAATTACGAATAAATCTGCTATAAACATCTGTGTGCAGATATTTTTTGTACACATAAGTTTCCAACTTATTTGGGTAAATGCCAAGGAGCACAATTGCTGGATTGTATGATAAGAGTTTGTTTAACTTTGTAAGAAACTGTCAAACCGTCTTCCAAAGTGGTCATTCCCATTTTGCACTTGCCCCGGTCCCATTTTGCACTTGCCCCGGCAATAAATGAGAGTTCCTGTTGCTCCACATCCTCACCACCATTTGGTGTTGGCGATGTTCTAGATTTTGATTATTCTAATAGGTATGTATTGGTGTCTTATTATTGTTTTAATTTGCATTTCCCTGATAACATATGATGTAGAGCATCTTTCCATATGCTTGTCATCTGTATGTCTTCTTGATAAGGTGTCTCTTAGGGTCTTTGGCTCATTTTTAATAAAGTTGTTTGTTTTCTTATTGTCGAGTTTTAAGGGTTTTCTCCTGGACCTTTCTTTTTTTTCCTTAAAAAATAAAGGCTCTTTCTTGCAACACTTATTCTATGTGATTTCTAGAGGTAGTATGGAGTTACTATTGAGGTATATTTAAGTTTAGCAGAAGACTGTTGCAAGCTATTCATTTATTAATTTATTTGTCCACCAAACATTTATTTAAAAATTAATATGTAGCAGGTACTACCATAAGTGCTCAGACTTTAAAGGTTACAATTTAGTTGCCATCTTCAAAGAGTTTCCAGCCTAATGTGCAATCAGATACATAAACAAATAATTTCTGTGTTACTGTAAAAATACTATAATAAAGGAAATTAGAAAGTGTCATGAGAACTCAGAGGAATGAGAACATTATGGAGCCTGGAACTTAGATAATGGGGGGGGGGGGAGCAGGAATTTGAGATGCATGTTGTAAGGTGAGTGAGTGAGAGATAAGAAATTTGCCAGATGGAAAAAGACAAAGGAAAGCCTTTCTAGAGAATGAGAGAACTTCCTTTTCAAACTCTTGGAGAAATGCAAGACCACAGTGTATTGATGGGAATTTCAGGTAGATTAATGTGTCAGGAGTTTCCCTAGAGATTATCGCCAATATTGGGCTTTATTGGTAATAAGTCCCATCTTTTAAAGAAGTGGGATTGGCATTTTTTTCCTCAAGTCTCTCCTCTCATCTGAATTTTAATGAAGATCCTGATTTCTGAAAGAGCTACACACTCCAAGTTTGCTGGGAATCATAGGCATAAATCTTGTCAATCAAGGAACAAGCACCAAATCACTGTAAGGCTTTGAGATCGACAAAAATGAGTAATTGTTCCAGCTGTTTGGAACCTCAGACTCCAGTTTGGAAAGGGTCCCCCAAAACTCAAGGGGGCTCTTTTTAGGTAATACACCTTAATTTTAGTTAATGAGGGATGTTTATGAAATCTTTGCTTGGAGTTCCAGCAATCGCGGAACTACTGAGGGCATCATTGAGGATCTTGACCATTTGAACCGAAAGAGAACTGGCTTAGGGGCGCCCCCTCGCTTCTTACTCAGAAAGTCCCTTGGCCAAGGCTGCTGAGCACCCACTGCCTGGCTCAGTGTTTTGCAAGTGTGACTCTTAGACCAGCAGCATCAGCACCACCTTGGAAGTTGTTAGAAGTACAACTTCTCAGGCCCCACCCTGGATCTCCTGATCTAGAAACCCTGGGTGAGGACCCGGAACTCTTCCAGGGGTTCCAGTGCAAAATGCATGCTCAAGTTTGAGAATCACTGGCCTCAGCAATTGGTGGTGAAATTTTCTGTTATTATTTTATGTCCTGCCAAGGAAGAAAGCACTTTGTAGGTCTTTGTCACACTTTTTACCCTTTTCTAGAGATCTAAGCATTTTTTTTTTTTTGAAGAGGGATGACTAATTATTCATCAGATCCAATGACAACATTTTTTGGCACTGTTTTTGATTGTGGTAAAATGTACATAACATAATGTTAGCCATTTTAATCCTTTTTAAGTGAACAATTTAGTGACATTAATCACATTTACAATGTTGTGGAACCATCATCACTATCTATTTTCAAACGTTTTTCACTACCCCAAAGCAAACTCTGCAATCATTAAGCAATAACTCCCCATTTCCCTTCTCCACAGCCCCTGGTAACCTCTAAGCTACTTTCTATCTCTATGCAACTGCATATTGTAGGTAGCTCATAAGTGGAAGGAATCATGCAATATTTGTCTTTGTGTGAATGACAACCTTTTGAAGTTCTGGCTGCACTAGTGCTGGAAGGTGCTAAGCCTTAGTACCTTGCATGGGGCCCTGTTACGCCACAGTCAAACAGATCAAATAATGATCAGGCTTGTCTTTGCTGTGCCCTTTAGCTGGAGCAAAATCAGATACATTTTTATTCATTCATTGAGTCAGAGAATGTCTTTTGGGTACCTGCAGTGTGCTGTGCATTGAGATAGGATATCACATCTTTCCTTTTATGCTTCCAGATCTTTCAAGAGTGGATTGTAGCATACATACATTTTACTTAGAAACATTCAACTGAAAATGTGGTATAGCAACTATTCTACTATTATAGTCATCTAGAAGACATTCCGTAAAACTCTATTTTGCATATATATGCTTAATTATGTACTTTACTCATTATATCTTCATATATACATATTACAGTATAGGTTATAGTATCTCATCCATGTACATTGTACTTTAGAAATAATTTATGGAAGTTCAAGGGTGATTTTTTTCTTAAGTGCTAACTTGAGAGTCAGACCTCTAGGTAGAAAGAGACTCTCCTGTTTGTTTGAGCTTATTGCAATCCTGGTCTGCTCCTTCCCCCCAGACATTAGCTTTTTCCTTCCTGGTGTCGAGGGTTTGCAGAAGCTTCTGGCTGAGTCCTTGTCCTGTTGCTGTTGCCTGTGGATCTGGAAGTACCTCACAATCATTCTCCTTGGCACGGTCTCTGTTCATGACAAGCCAGGCGGGTAGGGTCCTCCCAGTCTCCATTGCAAGGCTGTGCTCCTGGTTCCTGTCCCAGGCAGCAGCCACCCTCTGTCACACTCCCTGCTGGGAGTTACTGACCAAGCCAGTCTGAAGTCTGGGTTTCAATTTCTCTTATAAAAATTTCCCATGATTGATGATGGCTCCCATATCTGCCTTTGACAGTGTCTGGATAGAGTTGGGGGCAGGAGTTCTTTTTATTTTTTTTTTTCCAGAGAAAAATGGACAAGATCCATGCTGGGCACAGGATCTGGTTCAACCTTTGCACCATATGTTCATGGTTTTTCTTTCCTTTCACCATGCAGGAGCCATCTCAGTTTCCATTTTTGTGTTGTCCTTTCTTCCTTGAAAATGATGATTAACAAATCTACGTGCTATCAATTTTCATCAGTAATCCAGCTGTCTGTGTGTGTGTGTGTGTGTGTGTGTGTGAGAGAGAGAGAGAGAGAGAGAGAGAGAGAGAGATAGAGAGAGAGAGAGAGAGGAGAGAGAGATTTTATCCATCTTGCTATTCTCTCTCAAGCCAGGCAGGAGGCCGGGACTGTACAGATGGTTTTCTGGGCATCTGTGCTCTGTAGGCAACATGTCCAATTTCTTGCAAAGGTCCTCCTACTTTATCCACCTGTTATTTGGCTAACTCCTTATTTTCCTCTTTCTGTTTTCTGCCCCTACATCACACTGCCTAGTGTGGCTCTAGGGTTAAATTCCAGAGCCACCTTCCTCCTTCTTTCTGAAATCTCCCTAAAGAAGCTCACTGGCCCCAGTGTTCAATGTCATGCTGGACAGCAGGGGTTAAGTACCTGACATTGGGGTCAGACACAGGTGAGACCAATTCCTGCTCTGCCGCTTACTAACGTGGCTACTTCAGGCAGGTTAACTTACTTTTCTTAGTCTCTTCATCTGTAAAATGCAGATTGTCATGAGAAGTAACTGAGCTAATGTTACTTTTCATAGCAATCTGTCAAGAAAACCTGTTTGCTCTAAATTCAAAACATATCCATGTTATGTTGAGAAGATCACTCTAATTACATCCTGGAGAACAGTTTGAGGGGGCCTAGAATGGATAGGGTTGCATTAGTTCTGGGGCTATTGCAGTAGTTAGATGAGAGATGACATTGGGTGATTTCTGTTTATTTATGTCTTTTAAAATATTTTTCTGACAGTGTTCTTTAGTTTTCAGCGTAAAAGCCTTGGTTGTCTTTTGTTACATTTATTACCAGGAATTAATTGTATTGTATTTGCTATTATGGAAAGTGGGATTTTAAAAAAAACTCACTTTTGAATTATTCATTGTGAACGTAAAGGAATATAATTGATTTTTGCATATTGATCTTTTATCATTGCCACATTGCAAAACTCATTTATTAGTTTTGATAGTATTTAGTGGATTCTTTAAGATTTTCTGTATCCAAGATTATGCTATCTGCAAATACAAATAGTTTTACTTCTTCTTTTCCAATCTGCATGTCATTTATTTTTTCAATCAGACATTCATTCATTCCTAAAGGCCCTGGCCAAAACCTTCGATGCAATGTTGAACAGAGGTGGCAGAATATGTCTCTATCTTGTTCTTGGTCTTAGGGGAAAAGCATTCAGTCTTTCCTTATTAAGCATCACATTAACTATGGCATTTTTGTAGGCCCCTTAATCAGGTTGAGGAAGTTCCCTTTTATTCCAGCTTGTTGAATGATTTTATAATGCAAGTGTGACGGATTTTATGAAATGCATTTTCTGTGTCTATTTATAAATGATCATGTGTTTTGTTAATCATTTATCCTATTATTATGGTAAATGACTACATTGATTGAATTTCGGAGGTCAAACCAGCCCTGCATTCCTGGTCTAAATCCTGCTTGGTCCTTGTCTTGTCTATAATGCTTTTTACTTGACGCTGTGTGTGAAGACCACATGGCTTTCTGCTGGTCTCTGGCTTCTACTCTTGTCTTCCCAGAGTCTTTTTTTTTTTTTAAGTGGAGTAGCCAGAGAAATCTCCTAAAACATGCTAGATCATTGCTCAAAATCCTGCAGTGAATCCTCCTCTTAGAGTAAAGCCAAAGCCCTTATGGTGCCTACCAGCCACTGCATGAGTGGTCCCCTGCTACCGTTCAGCTCAGTTTCTGCTCTTCTCCTGCCCCCTCTTGGCTCCAGCAAGCCTGTCCAACTTGCTGTTCCTTGAACAGATCAGCTTATTGTCACCTTAGAGTGTCTGCCCTGGCTGTGCCTTCAGCTCAGGACATGCCTCCTCGTGACATCTGCATGGCATCCTCCTCCCCTTCCTCTCATTCTCTTTCAGATGAAGCCTGCTCCAGCCAACCTTTTAGAACTTGCCACCAATCCCTATACAGCTGATCTCTTCACCATGGTCTTTTTTTTCTCTTTTTTTCACAGCATGATCACATTTTAAATGTCACTTTACTGTACTTTAAAAATGCTATTATCTATTAACTATTTCCTTCACCTATACTCAAGAATATTGAGAACAGTCTTTGAGTGCAAGGATCTTTGGTTAATCAATTCATCCTGGTACGTAGTTCAAGTAAATATTTGTTGAATGAATGAATAACATATATAAAGCTCTTATATCAGTGCCTATCTTTTGCAAGAAGTTCAGCAAATATTTGTGATGGTGCTCTGTGTTTAAACACTATCAAGTGGTAGGGATAAAGTAATGCAAACCAAAACATGTTTCCAGTTTTCTGGAGCTTGTAAAGAAGACAGACATTAATAAAATAAGCACACAACTGAGTGAATAATTACAAACTGCATTGTGCAATGAGAAGAGGGGAGAAAAGGATCAATGTGCCTAACAAAGGACTGGGGGGTCAAGGGAGTCTTTCCTAAGTTAGGATGATGGAGAGGATGAGGTATGGACTACAGGTAAGGAGGTGAGGGGTCCAGAGCATTTTAGGCTATAGCATTAGCAAGGACAAAGGACAAGTGCTGGGTACATGTTCTAGGGCTTGGGAAAAGGCTGGGGGCAGAAGTACAGAGGGTAAGAGAGAGCGGTGTAAGAGGATGCTGGAGAGGGGGGCAGCCACCAGACTTGGTAGGGCCTCCTGGTCCACGTTCCAGATTTGTATTTTTATCCAACAGCAAAAGTGGGTGTGGGGGTGGCAAGGTCAGGGTGTCCTAATCAGATGTTCTTTTGAGAAGATCCCTCTAGTTTCAGCCTGAAGAATGGTTTGAAGAGGACTTAGAGTGGATATGGATGGATTAGTTCTGGGACTATAGCAGTAGTTAAGTGAGAGATATTTGGATGATTTTAATTTGTTCCACTGTTTTTTTTTTTTCTTAACTATATTTTCTAATATACCTAGAATTATTTTCTGTGATGTATTAATCCTATGACCATGTACGGTCACCTAACTGCTTGAAGTCCTTATTTGAAAGATAAAGAAATTACACCGAGAGGTATTTTAGATTCCTTCTACAATTATGTTAAAAATAGAGAAAGGAAATTAAAAGCACCACACTTAGAGTCAGACAGAGGTAGGCTTGGATCTCAGTGCTGCTGTCTCTTAGGCAGGTTATTTACCTTTGTAAATTTCTTTGTTGCTGCTTGTAAAACAGGACTAATAATATCACCCTTTAATATTCTTGTGAAGATCAAATGTGATATATAATGATGTATATAGATACTTAGCACAATGCTTGGCATTTATAGGGGCTCCCTAAATAGTAGTGATAATTATTAAAGATGCTCTTGTCATGGCTTTTAAAATGTACTTCAAGTTGAAGAAGTAAATTGAATTGCTGCAACTCTGTGGATTTTTGCAAAATTCCTGACAAGAGGGTATTTACAAATTTGCTAAGCTTAGTTTAAGCTAAGCTTTTTGTGGGGAGGAGAGTAGAAGTGATCTGAGACCTCTAGAATCTTGGCAGAGTCATCCTACAATGTGAAAACAGTAGGATGAGGGCCATTCAACTGTGCCTTTAGCTGTTGTTGTAATTCTCTTGGAGCAGGATGTCCTGCAAAAATTTCTACAATGACTCTTTCGTTGATGTAAACACAGGGGAAGTCAGATGGAAGACATGTTGGCACTTCTATTTTCTATTCCACACGGGTGCCCCACTGGGAAGCTCAAATAATGTGGGAGGGTGGCATGAGGTTCAACTTTAAGAAACAGTGCCCTCCCAGAAAGTCATCTTCCATAACATACTGGAACCGTGGATGTCAGGTACCCAAGTCCAGCCAGAGGCAGTCCACGCTCCAAAGGCACTAACTTTGGGGCCCCAGTTCACCCACTCAATACAGTCAGCTCGGTTTCTTGGAGGGGAAGTAACTGAATTCCTTCTCATTCATTTAAAAACTTTAGCAGCTTACACTTTTCCTTTTTCGTAGCTTTAGCCCTTGGTCGACAGAGTAGTGGCCTCGGTTCTGTGGGCTTTTACTTCTTTTTCAGCTCTACTTGGCAGGAGCAGGAGAGCAACAGCGTGGCAATGCTCAGACAATGGGCCCGTGCTGCAGACACGTGTCCACTGAATGGACCAGAAATAAAGAGCCCGTGGTGACATTCACACGAGCGACCCAAGCACCATGTGGCTTTCAGTGTGCTAATTCGTTCATTCTAGATGTTTGTCCTTGTTCAGATCTTATGTGGATGCAACATCCTAGACAACCTCTTTTTTTTTTCAATAAAGGAAAGCATTTTTTATATATCACATTCCCAATAGGCACACCTATGTATGTATGTGCTTTGAAATAAAAGTTTCTCGGATCACTGCCAACCTTTGCTACATGAGATGATGCTGATATATTCGATTCCGTTCCAGCTTCTTATGTTTTATTAACCACTTCGGTATGAGCGTCGACTACAGTCGACAGCCACAGATAAACACGCACAGCGACTTTAGCCGACAGCTGTGGTATGAAGGCGCACAGCCAAGCATCGACTTTAGCCAACAGCCGTGATATGACTTTTCTAATTTTTTATTTATCAAAATAAAATTGTGAACATTTAAAAATAACGTAATGAAAACATATATGTATATGTTACCTATTCTGATTTACATTACAAATAAAGCTGCCTGTAAAGTAAAACAAGCTTTCAGTGCTTTCAAGCTTTCCTCATCACACAAGAGCAAGACGGATTTGTTGTCCATGCACAGCACAAGCTATTGTGAGGACTATGAGTGCCGGCTGTGGGCAAGGTTTCGTGGCCAGTGAGCGCCGTACTGAAGTGGTTAAAAAAATATAGTTAATACTTATGAAGTTGATTTTACAATGCTTTATTGGATCACAATATGCAGTTTGAAAAATATTGTGCCTAGACAACCTAGTGACTTTCAGTCCCAAAGCTGAACACCCCCAGGTCTCCGTCTATATCCTCAACTGTATGTCCTCTGACTCCTTTAGGGGTTTCCTTCCCTCTAGTGTAGATGCTTTCCCGGATCAGCCCCCTATTCTGCTCTTGGTTGAATTTCCTCACAGATATCACCTGCTCCCATGGCTACAACCATCGTTGCTACTGTAGTAATTCATGAACATATATTTCCAACTCCGAATGCACTCCAGAATTCTCTATGTATGCTTCCAGCTACATTCTGAACAGCTTCAACTAGCTTTGTTCCCATCATCTTGAACTCAGCATGTCCCAAATTGAAATTTATTATTTTTCTCTAAACTTCTCCCCTTAAGTTTTCTTATATTCCCCCTTTTACCCAGCCTAAATATTTCAGCCCATTGCTGACTCTTCCCTTTCGTTTGCCCTCTATAACTAACCTTTCATCAAATCTTGTTAATTCTTTGCTCATAACCTCCCTCTCACTTTTCCATTTTTTACACCATATCACCTTGATTAAAAAAAAATGGTTTCTCATTACCTACAGAATTGAGTCTGAACTCTTTAGAATACTGGACTGTGGCTTCAAATCTTATCTCCATCGTTGACCTAAGTATGCCCTTAGCTGCACTGCGCATTGATCCTCCATTTATGACCTATAAAGAAATAAATCTTTTCTGATATCTCAGGAACCTGCCTCAATTCTTTGACTAATGTGACACTTACTTACCATGTGTTTCCTGCCATATAATGTCACTGTTCGGATTCATATTGATTTGTTGTATTTCCATGTTATTAGGTATTTTTCTAGAGAATTAAGATCTGGGAGTCCCCTTGAATCTCCCTTTCAGCCTGCACAGAGAACCAAAGCCATAACGATGCCGTCTTCTAAACCAATTGTCCCCCCGACTTTACTGCACATATGAATTGCCTGGTAGAGATTCTGATTCAGCAGGTCAGGGATGGGGATGGGGACGCACTTCTATTTAGCTCTCAGGAAATGAGAGGCTGCTGGTGCACTTTGAGTAGCAAGGCTCTACACTTCCCTGTAACCCACCCCTTCTTTTCCCGGGCCACTCTTTTGGTTGGAGCATTTATTACTTTTCATTCTCCTTAACCAGTCTGCCTGCTGCCTGTCCCTCCCCACCACTAGTTGGTCTCTCATAAAACTCTCACCTCGTGGACCATTATCTCATCTGGGAACTCCCCAAAACAAAATAGCCATGCAAATCAGAAACGCAAGGCTGTTGCCTCTACAGACCTGGCCCACCAGCTAGGACTGGCTTGTTGGAACATCCTCATTCTTTTCCTGTTTCCAAGGTTTCATTCTTCTCTGCTAACCCCTTCTGATGAAATTAATTTAGCTACTCTGCTTTTCCCCCAAATACTGATTTTCTTTTTGCCCCAGCCCAAGACGAGCCCTGTGTACTGTGGCTCCTAGATTTTCCACATTACCTTGGATTTCCAGCAACACCTTCAACGTGCTCCTTCTCAAACCCACTGTTGCCAAAACTCTGTGGGGTTACGAAAGAGCAGGGTTAGAAGCTGAAAGTTGATTAGCCAAAAGGAAAATGGTTCTGAAGGATGAATGAAGTAGCCCATCGTGCAAGCTAGCCTCACTGTCTTTCTGACTGCCCTGTGGGTGTTTCGGTCCTGCTGAGCTGGGGTGTCATCCAGTGGCGGGTTTGCACTGGGGCCTGTGGATTTCGGGCCTCTGCTGTGGCAGGACTCCCTTGCAGGTTATTGGAAGCCATGATGTCTCAAGTGCTGCATTTCTATTGTATTTGACTTTATGTTTATTCAGTCATTTATTTTCCTTTTACTGCTGGCTCTGTCGCTCAATATTAGCTAATATGTTATAAAGAGAACCATCTTTCATTGACCAGGCAGAGGCCAGGGCAGGGCCAGCAAGAGAGAAATTCTAGAAAACAACAGATGGAGAGGAAGCAGAGATGTGGGAGGAAGCAAGATTCCTGGATCTGGGGTCTCAACTCTGCTCACTGTCTATATATAATCTCAGAAGGGTGATCGATCCAGCCTCTTTGGTCTGGTTCCTCAGCCCTCAGAGAGGTGGTGGGAACAGATCACTCACTGCTTCATACACCTTAAAGATACGCTACTGTGGCCATTTAGAAAAGCAAACATGACTCTCCTTCCCAGACTCATACTGTAGTGCTCTCAACACCAGTGAAGTTTACCTCTGCCCTGTATTTGTGCAACCTTCCCAGACTCAGGGAACAGATTAAAAGGTCACTAACACATAGGCCAAAACATAATTTTCATTCCCATATGCCTCCTTTCACTGCAAAGATTGTGCAATTCCTGCACGGAGGAAATTGATGAATTTGGAAGGAAAATCTTGACATAACCGTTTTCTGCCCTAAGGAAGCAACCTCTCTTCCCAATGTGTAAGTGCATTTCCCACAGCGTCCCCAGGGGCATGAGTGTTTCAAGAAGTTTGCACCGCACTGCGGCATTCACGGAGCCTCCAAGTCCCACTCCCTCCCTCCCTCCCTGCCCATCTTCCAACCCCCCCCCCCCGTTTCCAGGTACAAATTAAGAGACTGACAAGAGCTCTGGCTGGTGTGGACAGAAAAACGAGCCACTCTGTGCAAGGAAGTTGGTGGAAAGTGGGAGGCAAGAAGAGGGAGGGGAAAGATTTTCAGCAGCAGAGGGGACCTCTGAGACCCATTTGCAAGATAGACCCTTCACTCAGCGCGGGTTCTGCATTTACGCCTCTCTACTGGTCAGCGGGCGATCAATACGAAGCCTGCTACCTGGTTAATCATGGGTCTGTTAGGTGGCAGCAAGGAGCACGCTGGCTGTGGGATCCATGGGCTGACAAAAAGACCATTGAACATTGACTTCTCACTTTTCTTTCTCTTTCCCCAGGGTAGCCACTGAAGTTTTGGCAGCATTGCTGAAATCCAGTAAGCATCTCTTTTGAAGAGTGGTTATTTCTTCCCCCTCTGATTTTAGTGAAAGGTACTCTCCTGTTCCAGTGGCTCGCATTTCACCTGTAAGGCAAAAGAGCCACGTTCTGGATCTTTTGGGGGTGAGATGGAGGCTATTATGGCTGTTCCAAGTACATGACTGCAAAGAGAAAGTAAATCTCTCTTCTTGTCTGTACGTGATGCCGCCAAGATAACTGACCTGAAGTGGGTATGTTGTCTGCTGCAGCCCCGGGGTCCTCTCCAGCTCCTTCTTAGCAGGGCCAGCAACCCTGAAGGATTGGTGGCATAAACGCCAGGATCCAATGGGATTGCCCACTGGAAGAAAAGGCTATGGCCAGGCGAGAAGCAGTAATCTTGCATCTGGTTCTCAACTCAACTCAGCTCATGACTCTATATTCTTGGCCATGTGGAGTGTTGAGAATTGCTTGGACAATGTAGATGCTGATAACAAATTTATATTAAAAAGTTGGCTCTTTTCTCCGTTACTTGAATGATTGCAAAAGAATAGCTCTGGGGGGCTGAATAATTTGAGGATTTTTTTTTTTTTTTTTTTTTTGCCTAGTAACCCTGGCTTAATTATGTTGGGAGTCAATTTCCTGTGTGCAATATAGTAGCGGGCACAGTGCACTTGGGAGGGAAGAAGTCTTAGCTTAATGTTTTTATTTTTTTTTCCCCCTCCTTACCTCTTCATCTATTTTAATTTGGCATCTTGGAAACCAGCTGCTTCAATTGTGATATTTGTTTCTCTAAAGGGAGCCTGAAGCTTGTAGGTAATAGCTGAACTTTAATAAAACTTATAAATAAATAAATAAAAATAAAAATGCCCTCTCTACCCATCCATACATCTCTGTCAACCATAAACACAGGGAAGGAGCCAAATCACAGGATGATGCTTCCCTTTATAGACTGAGGAAAAATTGAAGCTTGAATTCATTTGGTTTATTGGAACTGGATAGGAGACACAAGCCTATCCGCAGCTTTGTGACCTGCAGGTAGAGGGCAGGTGGTGGGCGACAACAGTCTGGGGAGTGAAGAGTGAGAGGTTATGGAGCCCTTGAGATGGGGGGCGTGGGGAAGTGTTATCTGCGGGTCCTGGGGAGAGGACCGCTCATTCTCCAGACTAGACGTGTGTCAGGGTTGGCATTTTATTCTCGTCACTTCCCCGCTCACTCTGTGGTTCTGAAATGCCCAGCATTCGAGGCAGCCAGGTGAGAGAGTGATGAATTGCAGGAAGTGAAGGTGCTTGCGGGTGGCCTGGCGGGCCAGCCCTGGAATGCCACGCCTTGGAAACTCAGCTTTCTCCTGAGTCTCCCCAGCTCATCCCTGGCCGGGAGGAAGTTGGTGTTTCATGGGAGGGGAGCCCTGAGAGCTCAGTACGGCCGACTTACTGTCTATACACACACGCTCCTCAGCCTTCAGGCTTAGAGTTAAGGCTTCTGATATAAAATGTACCCACCGTGTGCAACAACCTGAAAGTAGTCACATGCCGGTTACTAACTGTATCAATAGGAAACGTGAGACACCACCAGTAGCCAGTGCAAAAATGGCTTGATTCTGGCGCAGACCATTCAGCTGGGTTTTCAACGCTCTGGCTGTGCTGAGCATGCCACGCTGGGGGCTCAGCTTTTAGAGTTCTTCACTTCCACGCGCCATTCAGAGCTTCATTCTTGCGTCTCAGCGTTGATTACACCGTACTGAAGCTGTTACTGTCCATCTCTCTCAGCTGATTGCAAGCTTTTGCGAGAAAGGGTTATCTTTATTTGCTCACTGTGCTACTTGCCTCAGCACAATAAAGAGCCTGAAATAAATACTTGTTGACTAAAATTTTAAACGATGACTGATTTGTGATATTCACAAGTACAAAAGTGACAAGACTGCCCCCTGCTCCCTGCACCCAACAATCCATGCCTAGAACCAATGGTTTGAACATTTGTCACTCTAATCTCCATGTACTCACACTAATCAACTGTTAGGGAACTGATAGCTTGCTGTCCTCCACAGATAAGGCAGGTTTTAATGTCCCGTTAGAAGGATGGATAGGGGTTATTTGCTAACTCGGCTGAGCTGTCTATGCAGGTCTTTGTCTGGGTCTTGGGTTTTTTTATTTATGACATGAGAGAGTTGGGTGAGAGGTTCTCTAACATTCTTTCTACCACTAAATACTCAGCATTATTATATATGAGGGTTTCTCAACCTTGGCACCATTGGCATTTTGGATAATTCTTTGTCAGGAGGGTTTGTTTTGCGCATTGAAGGATATTTAGCCAAATCCCCGGCCTCTACCCACCAGATGCCAGTTATGCTACGACTCCCAGTTGTAGCAAGCAAAATTATCTTCAGACAGTGCCAATATTCCCCTGGAGTGGGAGTGAGAGGTCAAAATTGCCTTCTGCTGAGAATCACAGATATACATTTGGGCACACATGTGAGCTGAAGCCACTCAAAGCTTCGAAGGATCCCTCCCCAAATGCCTTTACTGATATTTCACAGAAATGTACTTCTTGCATAATTGATCTTAAATTCCTCAGCATCGGCATCATTCATTTGGGTTTGTAAGAGGTGAGAACACCAAAGGCAGAACACCCTAATGCCATTCACTAATTACTTGGGAGAGGAACAGGTTCTAGAGGATCTCAAGAACAAGCAGGGGAAAATAGATTTGATTCCAAGTGATAAGCCCAGTGTGTGGTACAAGAATTCTGAGGTCATATTTGAGCTTGGCATGAGAGAGGACTGCGTTTAAATAGCCAAGTCTGTCTTGGATTTGGGGAGGAGCAGTCTTAGCATACCAGGCAGTTGCCAGCCCTATTCTACCAGCCTAACCAAAGCATTGCATGGCATGGATATAGATGGTACCATTCCAGTGAGGCTGGGGTTGCTGCAGGGTATATGAGTGTCATGGAACTGTCCAGTTGCTTTATATTGTCTATATGTCATGCATAGTTAAGACCTGACATGGAATGTCTGTCGATTTGGAACCCAGAGCGAGTTCATTATCAGTTGAACTTAAATACAGGAAGTCAGTTTCTGTCTAAAATTCAAAGCCACACCATCTGGCACTGATATCTGGGAATGTTTATGTGAACATTTAGCTCCTAAAGGCACACCCCTTTGGTGATTATTTTTTGGCCTGGATGCTTGCATGTCAGTTAGTATGAAAGTTGGCCGTTGTAGCAGGTCTCTGGAATTGCATCACGAAGGAAGAGCATTCCCCAGTCTCAATAAAGCCAGAACTAAAGATCAAGTACCTTGGGGGCCGTCAGTGCTTCCATGCAGTAAACACCAGGGTAGGGCTGGGGATCTAAGGTCACCAAGGTCCTGTCCAGTAGTGACTGGCGGGAGGCAATCCCCACAGGAACAGGGAAAGCAGGACCGAGGGCTGGGAGACCCGGAGCCCACCCACAGTAACAGCCAAAAGGAAGGGGAAGGGCTTCGGGGCTGAGTTAGGAAGATTTCATTATTTTGCCTCAGTTGTCTCTTTATCAAGTCTCTGCTGGGTGTAGGATATGTGGACAGTAGGAAGAGAGAAATGAACTGAAATGCATCTCTCATCTCTCTTCCTTCCTGGGCAAGCGAAATAAGCTTGGAATTCCTAGGCCTCTCTCCCAATTGTCTCAGCAATTGGAGATCCTATGAATTAAAAAGCATTTCTCAATCAAGGGTCCTTTTTGTATCTATGTGGGCTGGAGCGCTCTAATCCAAATCCCTTGCCTTTCCTTGTCTCAGTCCCTCCTCTCCACTCATAACACATGCACAAATCCTCCCCTAAATTTCCCTGTATTAAAAGCGTTGCCCTTTTATGCTTTATCCTATCCAAAAAACACTTAGCTTTTTATTACTGAAATTTAATAAAGCTTTGATTAAGAAATAGTGCTACTTAATATTGCAGGCATTTTGTTTTCTCTAATAAATCAAAACATGTCATCCTTTGTCGCTATCTCTCTTGCTATCTGCCTCCAGTCTACCCTTATCCCTGTCCTCTCTCCCTCTTTCTCTGTCTCTTTTGTTTTTCCTCACCTCATTCTCCTTTTTTCATTGCCCCCTCCACCTCTCCCTCTTTCTCTTCACACCCTGTCTTCCCTTCTGTGAGCATTACGCATAAACGCATCTTTGAAAAGTCGCAACCTTGGAAGCGGCACGTGAGTGAGGCAGCAGCAGTGGGTTAGGCCTGATCCGTACTGGCTCCAGGGACCAGTCTTCGGATAATGTCCTGGTGTTGACCTTGCTGCCCAGATGTAAAGGTCATATTCTTGCAACAGGAAAACACCTTCTGTTTCAGGACCCTGAAACTCAATGAGGGAATGATGGGTCTACTTCAAACCACTCTTCAAGTTAAGAATCAGCCTTTAGAGGAGTCTGGAAGTTTGCAGAAGCTGGGGCATGGGAGGGTGCTGGGAAGAGGAACGCGAGTTAGCAAAGGAAGGGAGACAAGAAAGGAGAGAGGGGGAGATCCAAGAGAGCTAATGGGAAGTTTGGCAGGAAGTCCAGACTTCTCACAGAGCTTCCTAGCTAATGCTCTGTCTGGCTGGCTCACAGGGACAGGCCTTCAGCCCGTCACTCCGGGACTATAGCGAGGGAGGGCTTCTCTGTGCCGGGAGCCTGAGCGTGAACGGACAGCCTCGTGGGCTCAGTGGTTGTTGCGGTGGCCTGGCCATCAGCAGGGCAGAGAGTGGAGGACGTGAGAGCCAGACGGCTGCTCTACTGCAAAATGCCAAAGAAGAGGCCGTTTTGAAATGCACCAAACTGAGGCCTTTAGAAGAATTCTGGGAACCATGAGGAGTCCCCAGATGGGCGATATATGTTTTAGGATGAGTGGCGTTGTCATTCCCTACACACAAATGCCAGCGGATCAGAGCAGCCTCACTGGACTTCCACACATGTTCTGTGTTTCCATGTGGCGTGTGGTCTGTTCTCCTGGCTTCATGCTCTGCCTCTAGCAGCATGGCTTTCTAGGTTCTGCCCACATAGTGTGTTTCCTCCTTTAGTTCCCAGATGAGGGCCATGGAGCTGGAAAACACCTTCAAGGTTATTTAGTGCAGTCGTATTCAAATATTTGGGTTTTTTTTAAATTTATTCTTATTTATTTGTTTTTTGACACAGGGTCTCACTCTATGACCCAGGCTGGAGTGCAGTGGCACAATCATAACTCACTGCAGCCTGGAACTCCTGGGTCTAAGCGATCCTCCTGCCTCAGTCTCCTGAGTACCTAGGACTACAGGCACCTGCCACCAGGCCCATTTAATTTTTTAATTTTTATTTTTTTGTAGAGACAGGTCTGGCTATGTTGCCGAGGCAGGTCTTGAACTCCTAGCCTACAGAAACCTTTCCACCTTGGCTTTCCAAAGTGCTGGGATTTCAGGCTTGAGCCACTGAGCCCAGACTTATTATTTATTTTTTAATTGAAAAATTAGAATGCGTATATTTATGGTGTATAACGTGATGTTTTGCAATATGTATACATTGTGGAATGGCTAAACTGAGCCAATTAACACGTACATTTTTGAACGGAGAGATCGTGGCCATGTCTGTACAGCTCCCATCAATTTTCCCCCACGGTGGCCTGGAAGGCACGTTCACAGGAACACAGGAGTCCTGAGAGCCCAGAAAACTATTGATCTGATCCAACCCCCTCATTTTCAACAGAGGAAACTGCGGACCAGAGAGAGGAAGTGACTGACCCAGATCTCCAAGATGCTGAATGTTTCGTGTCCAGCTAACACAGGCCCCTTTTCAGGTCTCGGCACAAAAAGCTCTCTCAGGGGTTTTCTCCGAACACCACCCAACCCTCACCTCTGCCCAGCATTAGGTTCCCTGTTTGACCTTTTCATAAAAGCCTGTATTTATACTTCAGAGAACTAGCCATACTGTAATCAACGAATCATGTATTGTTTTCATGTAGATATGTATATACGCATATTTCTCCTACTGGATGTAGTTCCACAGGGGCTGAGATCCCTGCTGTGTCCTCCCTACCTCACGTTGGGCTACACCCGGAGGAGCTGCTAATACATTCATGTTGACTAAGAAAGGATTCCAGCTTCCTGATTTAAGCTATGTACATTTCTTTCACCATGCCTTGATGAAGAGTCCAGCTTAATTCCCATTCCCCAGAAGAAATCCAATTGTGGCGTGATTACAGAGCTGATGTCTCTTCTTCCACTGTAACCATTGGAGAAGCACGCAATATATTTCTGGGATGAGCCAAAAATCTTGCTTCAGATAATATTGATAGATTTTTGCATTTGTCACACTGAGATGGACTGCTGTGATCAACTATGTTTGAATGCAGCATAGCAAGCTACATCCATCATGCTGTTGGTTTGAAATGACAACACAAATATCTACCATTTATCGAGTTCTTAGTATGTCAGGCACTGTATATAAAGTTAGCCTATCAAGGAGGTATCATAATCCCCGTTTCACAGGGGGAGGCACTGAAGTCTGGAAAGCTTATGTAATTCATACCTCTAAAAGGCTGCAGTGCTTACCTGTCAGTCTCCAGACCCGCGGAATCGGAGCCCTGTGCCGTGCTGGGAAGAGATTAATGAGGGTGGGTTTATTTAGCCCAAAGAAGATATGACTGAACACTGAAAGAAAGCCAGATAAGGCCGGGCGCGGTGGCTCACGCCTGTAATCCTAGCACTCTGGGAGGCCGAGGTGGGCGGATCACTCAAGGTCAGGAGTTCAAAACCAGCCTGAGCAAGAGCGAGACCCTGTCTCTACTAAAAATAGAAAGAAGTTAATTGGCCAACTAATATATACAGAAAAAATTAGCTGGGTGTGGTGGTGCAGGCCTGTAGTCCCAGCTACTAGAGAGGCTGAGGCAGGAGGATTGCTTGAGCCCAGGTGTTTGGGGTTGCTGTGAGCTAGGCTGACGCCACGGCACTCACTCTAGCCTGGGCAACAAAGCGAGACTCTGTGTCTAAAAAATAAAAAATAAAAAAAAGACAGCCAGATAAATACTTCCAAGTATCAGGATTATTTTGGGAGGGAGCATCTGTCATTTAGGTTAGAAGAGGACATCACACTGTCCACCCCACATAAGCACCGGAATGGGACCCAGTGAGAGGTGCCCAACACATCCGCGTGGCTGCGTGGGGGCCAGTGTCTCTGCTGGGAGGCTGGGCACCAGGCGAGGCTGAGGAGTGATGGTGACAGAGAGGAGGAGGGCAGGACTTGAAGGATGACGACTCCTGTTACGCCACCCCACGTTCAACTTGGCACGTGGCTTTTTTCCCTTGGCTCCCCGTTCAGTCCTCTCTGCCAAATACTTATGTCTTTTGCATAAGCACATAAAACAATTTAAAAAGCTTAAGCTAATAGCATGCCACTCGTCCTCCGTCGCCCCTTCCTTGCCCCTTGGACCGCCGGGCGCAGCGGGTTTGGGTGGGCGGGCTGCAGTTGGGGGCTGAACCAGCCAGCAGCGCGTGTAGTCCCTCTTCCTGCCATGTGGTGGTGCTGTTCTGCTAGTTATTTTCCGCGCGCCAGCCCAGTATTTATTTTTCGATGAGTAATTTGTTTATCAGGAGGTTATTTTAATCTAATTTTGGCCATATTTGCTATTCCGCACTATCTGTGCTTCCCAGCGTTAGCAGCTTGCACGTCTCGAAGGAAATTAGCTGAAGACGGTCTCAGAGGCATTTGCTTGGCCATTATTTAAGGGAGTAGGGAGGAGGCAGGGGAGCGGCCCGGGGTTGGAGCAGAGGATGGGGTTTTGGGGTTCCCGGGGACGCGAGCGCGGTGATGGGGCGGGACTCGCGGAGGGCGGGGGCATCCCGAGCGAGCTGCTTTTCTGAGCGCCGCCTCCGGTTAAGCGCAGCCAATCTCGTAGTTTTCGGTTCGCCGTCTCGGACGACCTGTCATCTTCCTCGGCGGCCGGGAAGGCGCCACCCAGGGACAGGCGGTGCCTTTCTTTCTCCCCACCCTCCTCCCGCCGGCCTCGTCCCCGCCGAAAGTGGGAAGGGCGTGCGGAGAGAACGGCCTGTCTTAGCGTCGCGGTGCCGGCCACGCACCCCGTCCGCCGCTGGCAACCCTGCAGCCTCGCACACGGTCCTCGCGGCGCGCTGCGGGGTTATCGCCCCCCGTCCTATACACAAGGAAGGTGGGATTGAGGGGGGTCAGCCAAGACCCCACAGATGACAGTGCGCAGAGAGCTAAAATGTGAACGCAGTTCTGCTCGTTTGCAAAGCAAGAACGTCTTCACATTTCGAAGATCATTCTCTCCTTCCATACTGAGTTAGGGAAGCTGGACTCCAGGTCCAGTTCAGCCACGGATTGGTTTTTGGACCTTCAACTAGTTCTTCGCCAGCGTACTTGACTGCGGTTCGGTTTTTCAAAAATGGGAGGGGCTACCCTAGATGAAGGGTTTGGGAGTTCTTTAGGAGCAGAACCCTTCCTTAAAACACAAACTCTTAAAAGGGAAGTTACATGCATGAGGCATATACAAGGGGGACAGAGGTGGCAGACCCCAATTAATGACCCCATGGCCTTTCCTGGCCCCCCCCCTTTTCCCTGGCTCTTGATAGACACTGAGAAACTCCCACAGACGTTCCTGAGGGGCTCGAAGAAATCAGGTTTGAAAACCTCCGAAATAAACATGTTCTTGGGACACTTCCAGGGCTCAGTCTGTTGTTTGAGATTACAATTTTAAAATGGGCTAACACTTTAGGAGGTTTGAAAAGCGTGCTAGATTTTATTGTGTAGTGGCAATAAGAAAGAGCCAGTGAGGTTTGCCCTAGAGAGAGGTCCACAGTGGAGTGCTCATCCTTGAGCACTAGCCAAGTAAAATTTAAGTCTCTTGGGAATAATAGCTCTAATTAAACAATTGAGTTGAACCCAATTTAGTGAAGAGGGTCAGCTTCCAGTTGGGCTTACACTGGTGAGGCGGATGGGCAGGATGGTGAACCGCCTCTCCAAGATGGCCAAGATGTTCCAAGGCTGCCTCTCTGGCTCCAACAGAGCTGTGGATGGTGGTCTTGGGTTTTCCTGCCTGACATACCTGCTCACTATATCAAATATCATCATAATGCAATTGCAGCCAAATCCTGCTTCTTATGCACATGCAGGATGCCATCTTTCCCCCCGGGTGATCCTGTTAAGCAACCTAGTTCTATCTCAAAGGCTTTCCCTCTGGCCTGATTATCTGCCAGTAGGTTTGGACCACTGTGTTCCTTTGACAATAGTGTAAACGTGTTCAAGGAGGCTCAGGGGCATGTATGGAGGTGGTGTGTGTTTTCTGAAAGCACAAACCTCTTGCTCTCTTAAAGGGTAAGCCATGGTGGAGAACACTGTGTGCACAGTGCCATGACGCAGACTCTCATGGCACTGTGTGGAGGCAAACTGTGGCCACCATGGGCATGTTCCTTAATGATCCTATGCCCATTAGAATATGACTCTTTTCTCACCTGTAAAGTAGGAAAACTGGTACCTCCGAAGATAATGAGTAAGATTTAAATACGGTGATGTACCTGGAGTGGGAAGATAGTGCTGGACATTAGTCAATCTCTATAAAGATCAACTCTTATTATTGTCACCACTTGGAAAATCCTGGAAGTTTCAGGAATTGATGATACCAGGGTATAAAGCCATTGAAATGTAAGTTTGTCTCCTAAGATCTCCCCTGAGTGCTGAATGATACCTGGTTGTTTTCAGTGTCTGTCCTCCTTCTAGAAGCTTTTTCTGTAAAAGGGCCACAGAGTGAACAGTTTAGGGTCTGTGGACCACAACTACTCAACTCTGCCCCTGTAGGAGGAAAACAGCTGCAGACAACACATAAAGGAATGGGTGTGGCTGCCTTCCAATAAAACTTTATGAAAACAGACTGTGGGCAATCTGCTGACCCCTACTTTGTGAGCCTCAGGCCTGGGGACTCTGTCCCATTCATTCTTATTTCTTAAGCCATAACACTAATGCGTTTTTTACAGCGGACACTCAGAGCAAGTTATGTAAGGACACAGGAATAAATAAGTAAACAGATGCATGCAAATTTGCAGATTCAGCCCTGCTCTGTTGATCCATATGCATTTATCTTGTTTTCACTCTAGGGAATCAGGGGTTAATATCCAGGGTTGCTGAGTTTTAGATGTTAGAATTTGTATCATCCTGGCATAATTGATGACTGGCTATGAATTGACAAAGATAAAGTATCACAAAGATTTAAAGAGAGAGACAAAAAGATAAACATCTTGTGACTCTGATGGTACACAGTGGCTTCATCATCACATTCAGGCTTGACTGTACAATTATTTATTTATGTTAAGATGCACATCAGGTGTTTCCTACAGTCGTCTAATAATAGCAGTTTACAAAGCACCTTTTTGTAGATGATCTCACTTAATCTTCACCACAGCCCTGTAAGACAGGTGAATGTATAAGTGTTCTATGGCAGTGGCTCTCAGCATGAGTGATTTTGTCCCAGAGAGAACAATTAGCAAGGACTGGAGACATTTGTGGTTGTCACATCTGTGGGGATGGAGCTGCTCTTGGCATCTACCAAGTAGAGGCCAGGTTGCTGCTACACATCCCACAGTGCACAGGATGGCCCCCACCACAAATGACATCCAGCCCAAAACGTCAATAGTGTGAGGCTGAGAAAATAGTTTTCTATAGCGAGGACGCTGAGGCCCAGAGAGATCACTGACTTGCCCAAGACTGTGTAAAATGTACTTGGACTAACATACATAACCTTCATTGCACTACTAGGGGGTTCCAAATTTTTTTGAAGAAATAAAACAGTTTATTTTTTATTTTTGGATGAAATCCTTTGTAGAGCCACTGCATAGGAACAGATGCCAGGGAGGCTGCTCTGGTGATAGTGGCAGCTGGAGACCCTGCTCTGCCTCTTCCTTTGCCCCTTCCTCTGGTCCGAGGGGCACAGAAGGGTGGCAACCCCTGCCCATAAACGATGAGAACACCAGACCCTGCTTGGAACCTCAGACCTTTTGGATGTCCCTGGAGCCACTATATATATATATATATATATGTATATATATATTTCTTTCTTTTTTTTTTTTGAGTAGGGTATGCAGCATCCAAGCTGTGCTTCGCTAAGATGTGTTGCACGGTGGAGAAGAGAATGGAGACGTTGGGGCCATGTAGGAGGCTATCGATTGCTGGTGCAGCCTAGGCAACAGGAGAGAGGATGGAAATATCAAGAGTGATGAGTGGAGTGAAGAGGAGGGAGCACATGGCTCCAGGCTCTGTGATTTCACAGGGACATGCCATTGCTGACATCAGGCTTCAGGGCAGCAGGCTCAGCATGCAGAAGCTCGGGGTCTGGAGGGATAATGCAGCCTGAATTGGCTGCTCACATGCGGTGCTTGCAGCTCTGTGCAGACTGGTTTTCCTGCAGTCCATGCTGCTTGTCTGTACTCTGAGCAAATGCAGGCGGTGCCACAGACAGACAGGAACCTTGCATATCAACTGGGGAAGAAAGAAAGATGGAGAAAGTCTCCATTTTTCTCCTTTTTGATGTAAATCCTGGCTTGCTTTCTTCTTTAAATGTCATCCTCTTATGAGTTAACAGTGGAAGCACCGAAGTCAAACCAAGCTCAAGCTTTTCCACAAGGACCCAGAAGGGATGATAGTAGCTTGTCTTGGGGCTACTTAGCAGGCTGTTCCTTCCCTACCAAGAGTCTAGGCTCAAAATAAAACTCTGGATGCATAGCAAAAGTCCTATACAAATTTCTAGTCACAGACCATCATTCCACAAGCTTTCCTGCAGAAATGCCAAAAACAGCAAAACGGAGAGTGAGAAAGTCTTGGCCTGACCGATCCCCCACTTTTGCACAACCTTTTGGGATGGATCTCAAAGTGGTGGGGGTCACACGCTGATCCCTGCTCCCCTTTCCAATGGCCTCTTGGGTCCGCCCTTCATTTTCCTCTCCCGGCACTTAGCTCCTGGGTTTTTTGTTACTTGCACACACCAAGTTTTTGCTTTATCCACTTGCTGTGCCCTCAAGATTGTAAGAATTTCCTCTCCCCAGATCTCTGCATCTCGACTCCTTTCTGTCTTGCTTGTCTCAGGTCAAATGCCCCCTCCTCAAAGGGTCTTCTCTGATCACCCAATCTGAAGTGGCTGCCCCACTTAGTCACTCTGGTGTCACTGTTTTATTTTCACCGTGGCCTGCATCACTTTCTGAAATTACCTTATTTATTTTTCTTTATGTGCGTGCCTAGTTTATATCTGCCAAGCCCCATGTGTGGTGGGACTTTGTCTATTCCATTTTCTGCTGTTCCCAGTGTCAACAACAGTGCCTGGCACATCCTAGCACGTCGTAGTTGCTAAATAAATGTTTGCTGAATGGATTAACGGTGGCATCTTGGGTTTTGGGTGTGTGAGCATGGTTTTAGTGTAAAATTTACTATATCCGCCTGGCCACAGCAGAACCTGGCTTTCGGGACAAAGGCCTCTCTGTTTATTTGCATATAAGAAGCAAACCTCCCAAGTGGCTACCTCTTGCTGGGAATCAACTCATTTTAGAGAAGTTTCAAACCAGCAGCATTGAAAAATCAATCATATTTCCTCAAATCTAAGATATCATCAACTGTGAGGTGCACCATTTTTTATGTGCCACTGAATGAAAAATTGCTGTCAGTTCTAATGGAAACACAATCGTTGGTAAGAAGCACCTTAATTCTGAAAATGCTAAAATGTGAATAAATACGTACCTTCGCATTGATGAAGTGTAATGTGAGACCGATTCATCATACGCAATGTAGAATATTGAAGTGAAGGCGTTTTGAATTGAGGGGCTCCTTTTCTTTTTTTTTTTTTTTTTTTTTTACTTTTTTTTTTTTTTTTTTTTTTTTGATTGGCTACATCTGTGGAATCCTTTTCTTAATAAGTGCAGCGCTGCAGCCTGATGTCCTTCATTAGACAGCACGTGCTCTGAGGCTGGTAGGACGGGCAGGTGTGTGGAGGAAGAGGAAGGTGTGGATTCTGAAGCTTTCTTGAGAGTGGAGGAATTTCTACGGTTTGGGAACAAGTCTATGGAAAGTTATTGGAAGGAGTTGATGTTAAAAAAAAAAGTAGATGAGTCTAGATTTAAAACATGCAGTGTATGTCTCCTACTTGTCTGAGACACTATTTCTGGGGCTTAGGAAAAGCATCTTTAATTTTATAAAGGCAGTCAATAGGAAAACAAGATTTGCTTGAAACCAAAATTTCCTTTATAGCCAAGTTTATTGAAATGTTTCTATTTTACAAGGAGAAAAAGTACCTGTAAGCCAATACAATATCATTATTCTTATTTGAGCTAATGATAATCGAGTATAATTTCCATTACCGATGGCATTAAGCTTAGTGATGTTTTAGTCCAGATCTCACTGCTCCTCCTTGGCAGCCGCTCCTGCAGCTGCTAGGGCCAGGCAGGAGGAGGGCAGGGCTGGCTCCTCTGTCCCCCGCAGCACAACACACACGTCTGGGCCTTCCTGGGAGGCTGGCCTTACCGCATCAGCGGCTGGATGTCAGGGAGCCTCCCAGGTGTCTTCCCAGTGACCTGGAGAACTGTAGGCCATTTATTTGGAACTTTAAATCTTTGCAGTTGCCTATTAAAAATCAGCTCTCACTGCGATTTAGGAGACCGGGAGGGAGCGAAGAGAATGGAGGGGGAGGACTGGCTAAAAGCTACTCCTTTCAGGGCCTCGGGCTTCAAGTGTCCTGCAGGCTTCATCTCCCATTAGCCTCTGGAGGAGCTGGTTTTAGTGGTAAGGGTTAAAGGTCCTTATCTGGATACTAAACAAAAAACAAAAAAACCTGAAGAACTATGCTAACTGGCCATGTCAGATGATGGATATGTTAATTAGCTTCATTGCTAATTCCACAATGTTAACAGGCATTGAAATACCACACTGTAGCCCATAAATATATACGATTATTATTTGTCAATTAAAAATAAAATTTTCTTTAAAAATGAGCATTGGTTGGGTGCAGTGGTTCACTCCTGTAAGCCTAGAACTTTGGGAGGCTGAGGTGGGAGGATTGCTTGAGGCCAAGGGCTTGAGACCAGCCTGGGCTACCTAGTGAGACCTGATCTGTACAAAAATTTAAAAAATTAGCTGGCTGTGGGGGTGTGCACCTGTAGTCCCAGCTTCTTGGGAGGCTGAGGCAGGAGTTGCTTGAACCCAGGAGTTTAAGGTTACGGTGAGCTATGATCATGCCACTGTACTCCAGCCTGGGTGACAGAGCAAGACCCTTTTCTATGAGGATTGCAAAGCAACATGGGATGTTAGCTTTGAGGTTAGATGGCAGGATACCATTGAAATCCTAAATACGCCATTTGTAAGCTCTGTGGACTTAAATAAGTTGTTTAATTTCTGTCAGCCTGTGTCTTTGTTTTTAAAAGAAAGGAAAGTAAAGCTTATCTCAAAGAATTTCCACCAGATGAATGAGATGATCTATGTCAAATGATTAGCTTAGTGCTGAGCACATGGAAATATTCAGTAAATAAATACTTGTAGCTGGTGTTATGGCAACGTAGGCCTCTCATGTAATATGATTTCAATATGATTCAGAGGGCTTGGTAAAGGTTACTTTGTCCAGAAATATAATATCTTCTAAATTGACTCCCTGAAAAGACCCCAAAAATGATCTGTTGCAAAGGCAAGTGTACTGTAGTTAGGATACCATTATCCTGAGTCATCTTAGTATCTCAGATTTTGGAATTCTTGAGTGCTGTGATCTGAAGCGGATCTTTCAATGTGGGGTCCTGATTGTGATGAAGAGAGAATTTGGAAGCAAACCTTGGAGAGTAAATGGGAATTCAGTAAGCCCAGCTAAATGGGCTTCTGTTCTGAGAAGGGGGCTTCTATCCTGAAAAGGACTAGCTGAATTAACATTAATTCAGATGAACGGACTTTCAGGAAATCTCTGAAACAAACGATAGAGCTATTTAATCTGCTCGGGCAAGAATATCTTGAGATAGTACATGTCACAGTGCACCATGTAGCTGGAGATGATTTCCATTCTCAGAAATGAAGGAGAGCCTCAAATCCTTGTATACACTCTGACTTATATATGTCATATCAAAAGTATGGGTGGTCTACTAAACACATAACCACTATTAATCAAATCTTAGAGGATTAGCCAAGAAAGCTGTAGGGTAATGGGGCCCAAGAGATGCTAATTTTGCTAGAAAGGGGAGTTATAAGGTTTATATTATGGGCATGGCCTGTAAAGGCACCTGGGATGAAATGGGGTGTGATCTTTATTGTGTGTGTATGTGGATATCTCATTGTGTGTGTAGGGACGTCTCATCATGTGTGTGTGGGTGTCTCAGTGGGTGTACATGTGTATCTTAGCATGTGTGTATAGGGTGTCTCAAGATAATAGGCAGCAAGGTATGACTGGTGGCAATTTGGGGGTGAGAAGTCAACTGCATTCCATGGAGATTGAAGAACACTGATTATAAATTTTACTTATTTTCAAACTTTTCCTGGGGGTTATTCTCCCTGGTGAAACATGTAAAATTTGGATGTGATCTTCGTAGTGAAGAGAATTATCATTTATTGAGCACATGCTTTCTGCCAGGAGCTGTGCTGTGGATTCAGTTCTTATAATGGACTTGTAAGGCAGACGCTTCCACTATCTTTATTTCTCTGATAGTACTTCAGTATTCACAGATGATGAAAATTCAGATCAGAATGGCCATGGGTCTTACTCCATTTTTTGCTGCTATAATAAAATACCTGAGGTCGGGTCATTTATAAACAATAGAAATTCATTTTTTTTATAGTGCTGGAGGCTTGGAAGTCTGAGATTAGGGCAGCAGCATCCGGTGAGGGCCCTCCTGCTGTGTCCTCATGTGGTGGAAGATGAAAGGGCAAGCTAGGGGACACTGTGTGATGCCTCTGTTATAAGGGCCTTGGTCCCATTCATAAGGGAGGAGCCCTCATGGCTCAATTGTCTTTAAAGGCCCTACTTCTTAAGACTATCACATTGGAAACACCTGAATTTAAGAGTGGGCACACTCAAACCATAAAATTAGGTAACTTAACCAAGGTTGCATAGCTAGTAAATGGTAGAGCCAAAATACAAACCAACAACTTCAGGGACCTTGAAGCTTCTGTTCTTACAGGAAGCTGTCAAAAGGAATCTGTTCACATCCTAAGCATTTGGCACTTTGTTGTCCGTAATAATAGACAGGACGTTGGAATGCTGAATAAATGTTGTGGATCATAATGGAGATGATGGTTAGAATAGGCAACAGGTTTTGTGCTTACTGCGTGCCAGGCATTGGGCCATCTACTCTCTCTGTATTAATATTATTTCATTTAATTCTCTCAACAACCTCACAAAGAAGGGATTATTATTAGTTTTGTTTTTCAGATAAAGAATGAGTGATAGAGCTGTGAAATAACATGCTCAAGGTTGTACAGTTAGGAAGTGGTGGAACTCCTGGCCATGGGCAAGGACCCCAGATTGACGGTGATAAAAGGCAGAAGGGTCTGCCTGCACATCACCACCAGCAGGCTGTGAAGGGTGCATGAGCTTAGAGGTCTACACTGATTTGTATATCTCATTCCCAGAGCTGTGGATGTTCAAGTGTCGGATCCTTTACTTTGCTGCAGATTCCTTCATTTCTTCTGCTTAAGGTTATCAGTTTATCATAAAAAGGGGTGATGCAATTTTCAGATATGGGAAATAAAGAGCAGTGATGACAACTTCTTTAGTGCTGCTGAAAGAAGATCAGAGTAGTGGGCTGCTTGCAGGTATGATACTCCGGGACACTAAGCATGTTCCCCCCAGCCTCTCACGGGACCCTGCATTCCCCAGGAGAAATTCAACTCATTGAGTCTTGAATGTTTCCAGGCTTTCCTGTGTAGAAGACAAACATCTTTATTAAGATGGTGATGATCTCCAGTGCCTTCAGGGTGTAGGAAGGTGATTGACATTTGGAGGGGATGGGGTTAGATTAAAAGATGAGCGGGTTACTATGGCAACCTGTGAACTGCTTGCCCTATAGACATAAGCACTGACAACGTGGCATGGCCAATAGTCCATGGATCACAAGTTTGTGACTCCAGTCAAAGGATTATATTTCCTTTCTGATTATCAAAGTTTATTGTAGAATACCATGCAGGGGTGGGTAACCTGCATCCTCAAGGCCACATGCAGCCCCCCAGAACCCCAAGTGCGGCCTCTTGACTGAATCCGAACTTCCCAGAGCAAATCAGGATTTGTTCTGTCTAAAATTTGGATTCAGTCAAAAGGCCGCATTCAAGGATGCAGAAGGCCACATGTGGCCCCGAGGCTGCAGATTCCCTATCCCTGATTAGAAATAAAAACTACAGAAAACTCAAAATATGCAAATAGAATCATTAATACTGCCCTCCTTTAACCTTCCCCTCCCTTTAATACTATTGGCATTTTGACATATTCCCTTCTGGTCTTATTTTCTTTTTACCTGTATAAAAATCTGCAGGGATGGGGCATGCACTAAAGGAAAACATTTGAACCTCATTTAAGAAATAATCAGGGTAAAAGTAATGATATCACTAGATCACATTTCACACTGAGAATTCACGATGCGTAAGGCCCTGGGTGGGTATAACCCGGAGAGGTAAGTGGAAATAGTAGATGTAAGAGGGTGAATTGGAGATGAGGGCAGAGGTAAATTCCCTGTAGTTCATGGATTTGCCAAAGGAAAACCGGCCACTCGAGGGTGAAGCAAGGAGTTCCGTGAAAGCAGGAGGATGCCTTGGGGGGATGGGTGAGGTGTTGAAATTAGAGACCCTGAGACCTCCTCTCTGCCCCTTCCATCCACATCTTCCGACTGGTTCAAAAGATAATAATCTAGTTAGAAAATTTATTTAAAAATGAAGCAGCAGAATTTTTTTTTTTATTCTCCAAGAAAATCTTAGGAGCAAGCTGTTTATGTAAACAGAGGGAAGCAGAGCTGGTCTATTCTGAAGAGGGTGGGGCACCTGGAGCCCCCTCCCACCTCCAGACTCCGAGCTCTTCCAGAGAAGTATCTGAAAACCCACATTCCTCCTCATGGTCTGCCCTCACTCCGAGAAGCGGTGTTTTTCCTCCCGAGTCTCTCCTGGAACCCCTCTCGGCTCTGATCCCAGTGACCCTCCTTCCAGTCCCGGCTCTGCCCTACATCTGCTTGATGAATCTCCTCTCGTAGGGTCTGAGATACGTATTGACTTTTGCAAAACTTCCCAAGCCATTCTCAGAGAACGATTGACGTGTGCAGGGTCGGGGGGGGGGGGGGAAGGAGGTTGAGCTGTTTTAAATGTTAGTAAACATGACAGCTTGTTGGGGATTAACAGGAAATCATGAATAAAATCATTGGGATTTGATAAGGGATTTTTCTCTCAGACAATTAAAGATTTTCTTCATTATACCCCCTCCCCGCCCCCCTCCCACCAAGAAGAGTAATGGCTGAAGGTCATTAGGATAACACATTATCACTCTAATGCTCTTAGAACTGATAAACAACCAAAGTCCTTAAGCCTGGGCTGCCCACCGGCGCCTGTGTGCTGTGCTTGCCATTCTTGTATCTTTTTTAGCAGGCGATATTGTCCTTTAATATCTCCTACTTAATCCTCAATTTTCTTCTAAACATCAGATATTGGATAGGCTGGAACCTTGGGTAAGCAGTAAAGAACTCTAGTGCTTTGTGGCCAAGACCTGCCAAGGAGAGAAATATTTTTGATACAAAAGAATAATTCATTAAAGGAGGTAATGAAGGCTATTTAAACCCTCCACAAACATATCACTGGATGAATAAAGCTCATTGCTCTCAGTTCAGGGTCATGGCTGAATGAAACATTGTGAAAAAAAAATAAAACCAACAGCACAAATGGGCCAAAAATCTCAGTGGGGCTTAGTCAAGCCTGACAATTTAGAATTTGACAAATAAGCAAGGGGAAAGAAAGAGTTTCATTAATATTATGAGAAAACCCCTCTGGAATAAGGCATTGAATTTCCATGTTATTTTTTGCACTCATATGCACTTACGTGGTTTTAGGGAAAAATCTGACTTTGACTTGAAATTTGGATTATGTGATTGCAGCTCAGGGGTTCTCCCGCGACCAGAAGCACGTGTTATCTCACGAACCAGTGTGAATGGTTGGGATAATGGAAAAATGCGGTAGTGAGAGAGCAGAGATGCAAGATGTGGGTGTTTGTGGACGAGAGCCAGCCCGTTAGAGCCCTGTGAAGCACCTAGTCCACTGGGCTGAGATGACTCAGTGTCACTGGGTAGGTCTGACTTGGTCCACATTTGTCCACCAACCCTGCAGCCCAAGGAGTTCAATCTGAAAGTTGGCACATATTAACTGTTGGGAAAGGTATCTTGGACTATTCTTACAAACTGTGTTTCTTTTTTTCTTTTTTCAAGACGAAGTCTTATTCTGTTGCCCTGTGTAGAGTGCAGTGGCATCATCACAGCTCACTGTAGCTTCAACTCCTGGGCTCAAGTGGTCCTCTTGCCTCAGCCTCCCCAACAGCTGGAACTACAGGTGTGAGTCACCACACCAGGCTAATTTTTTTTATTTTTTTATTTTTAGCAGAGATGGGTCCGACTCTTGCTCAGGCTGGTCCCTAACTCCTGAGCTCAAGAAATCCACCCACCTTGGCCTCCCGGAGTGCTAGGATTACAGGCATGAGCCACCATGCCCGGCCAGTCCCCCTGTGTTTCTTCAAAGAGAATTTAATCATTGAGAAAATTAGATTTATAAGATAAGGTCTTATGGGAAGCCTCAGCCAGGAAGATTGAACAAGCACAGAGAAATCTTGCTGAGGGGAAGGAAACCCTAACGCGCTCTGTTACAACTCCTATCGGATGTGAGAAAGCCCAGTCTGCATCCCTGCTGGGCGGACGTCCAGAATTTGCCTGGGAATTTTCCGTGCCCCGTTGCTCACTACCACATAGAGTCCACCCACTTGTTAAACAGCCTTGACGCTGAGGAATTCCTTTCCCAAGCTGAGCCAAAGCCTTGTGTTGTGGTCTCTGTCTCACTTGGTCTTGTGTTCTCTCCCTCCTGAGAGTGGCCATGAGACAAGACAGCCACTCTGTAGGAGAGCCCTGGCCCTGGGTGAAGCCATGCTCAAGTGTGTTGATCAGGTGAGACGGGGGGAGGCTGCTCAGCAAGGCACAGGAGCATTTTATCAGTTGCAGACCCTCGAGAATAAGAGGGGTGCCCACAGGAGCCAATGGGGGGTCTGGCGGCAGCAGGGAGCTCAACCCCAGGTTGGGGGAGAGAGCACCTGTGGGACTCAGCCTTTATTAAGGTCCACCGAGTTTACCCCTCAGGCTTTCCTGCCAGGGTTGTGGATTGGGTGGTTTAAAGAAAACGTGCATGAAGAACACATCTTATTCATGTGACTCTGATGCTGGCCATTAGGTTCCAGCCGGTGTGTGATGTGTGTGTTTTGGGTCAGTGGGAGGGTGAACAGGTGGGCCATGGCTCAATCAACCACGTGGGGAGGGCAGGTTTCCATTCCGTCACAGGTGATGGGGTACAACTGGGTTTCAAGCAACTTAAGTCAGGACTAAAAATGGATGCTGAGACAACAACTATATTAAACAAATTTATGACACCTTGATTAACCACAAACTAGATTCCGTTCTCTTTAGGAAGAATGCCCAATGCATCTCTTATACATGACAGCTTTTCAGGTATTATATGCCACTCAGAGTTTTCTCCTTCCCCACCTAACCTCACAGTTTGCTTAATCCAAATGACAATATCCTAGTCCACTGAGATTCAGGAAGGAAGAGTGGAAATCTGATGAAAATCAATCTTTCTCTCTCTCTCTGTCTCACCCTCCCCCTACATTATTATTTTTTTTTCTGAGACTAAGTTATACACTTTCACATATTCCAATTGTGAATTTCCTAAAGACAAAGATATTCTCTTATATAACCACAGTTTATCAAAATCTGAAAATAAACACTGAAACAAAACTATTAGCTAATCTACAGACCTTATTCAAACTTGACCAATTGCCCCACTAATGCCATTAATAGCAAAAGAAAAAAAATTGTTCTCTGGCCTGTGATCTAAATTAGCATTATAATTACACATTGCACTGAGCTGCCATGTCTCCTTGAGACTCGATTCTTCGGTGATTTTTTTTTTTTTTTTTTTTTTGGGTTTCATGACCTTGACATTTTTGAATAGTATAGGTTTTGTAGCATGTTCCTCATTTTGGATTTGCTGATTGTCCTGCAATTTTGTCCAGCAAATCCATTTTGGATTTGCTGATGATCGAATCCAGGTTGTGCACTTTTGGCAGGAGTACCGTAGAAGTGAAGGCGTGTCTTTCTCAGAGCATCCTGTGAGGGGCACGTCATGACTGTCAGTCCCATTACCGGTGATGTTGACTTTGATCACTTGGCTAAGGCGACATACATACATCAGTTTTCTACGCTGAAAAGTTATTATTGTTCCCTTTATAATTAATAAGTATCTTGTGAGAGGTGCACTGGGACATTGTTGAGCAGGTGCGGGCCTGGAGAGCCTGTGATTGACGTTGCCTTTTCCCTTTGTTTTCAGAGTCTAACAGCCGCAGGGCGGTGAACAGGGGCTACGTGGCCAGCTTGCTCAGGCTGCATCAGGACTGGCACAGTCATGACACAGCCAGCACCTACGTTCCCATCCGCCGGGGCTTCCTGCTCTGCCTCAAGCACATTGTCACCCTCCGCTCGGGCAGGGAGGCCTTCTTGGCAGCCCAGGGCATGGAGATCCTCTTCACCACTGCACAGGTAGTTGGATAACGTCTGGGTGATTCCAGAATCGTCCCAAACAGCTGAGAAACCTCCATATATTTCTTGCTGCCCACTATGGGCAGATGTTCTGGATTCAAATCCTCATTCATTCATTCTCTCATGCATCGATTCATCCATTTATTCCATACATATTTATTGAGTACACATTATCAGAGGTACAGTGTGGTGTAGCAGCTAAGAGTGTTGATTTGGGTTGGCTCACACTTTGGAAGACTGAGGTGGGAGGACCACTTGAGCCCAGGAGTCTGAGGTTACAGTGAGCTATGATGATGCCCTGTATTCCAGCCTGGGCAACAGAGCAAGACCCTGTCTCAAAAAAAAAAAAATACAAAAAAGGAGTATTGACACCTGCTAGAGTAGCTGGGTTCAAATCCCAGCTTGAGCCCCTACAGCTGTGAAACTTTGGAGAAGTCACCAAGCCTCAAGTGTCTTTTTCAAAAATGAAGTGGAAACTGTAACATCTAGGTTGTTGTGTGGACAAAGTAAGTTAATGTAGAAATGTCATGTGCTTAGAAGAGTGCCTGCCATAATTTAACTGCACTTGGAGTATGAGTAGTTATTGGAATAATTAGCTCTGGGAATCCAGTGGTGACTATGACAGGCAGGACATATTGATCTTACGGGGCAAACATACTAGCAGGAGAGTCAGACATTAAGCAAACAAAGAATCCAGTGAGGAAGATAATTCCATATTTCTCTGTGAAGTCAGCAAAGCAAGGGCACAGGTCTACAGTGACTGCCACGGGCAGAGGGAGAAGGTGTTCTTTTAGAGAGGTCAAATCCTCTCTGAACAAGTGACACCGGAGCTGAGACGGGAATTATTGGAGGAGCTGGCCTTGCTGAGTTTAAGGGCAAGAACATCCCAAGCAGAGTGAATAATGCCTCCAAGGGTTGCTACTTATCTGCACCCCAGTGGTGTATGTGGTCTAGGGTCTCCCCAACCCAAGGAGCACATTCCTTAATTTCACTTGGTTAAGGCTAATGGAAACACCATAGTTTGAAGATACATATACCCTCTCTATTGGTGATATGAGTATTCCAAATATCTTTCATCTGCTCCCCATCTTCTCCTGGGGCCAAGGCAGCTGATTCTCATGCATTATCTTCCTGTCATCTTCCTCTGCTGGTCCTGCACTCCTTCATCAGCCTCATTGCTCCTCTCTGGACACCCTCCAATCTTTCTCTAGTTGAGTACATCCCAGGTAATGAGCAGCCAATGAGAGTGTTGTTTTCCAACCATGGTATCTACAGATACAGACTTTTCTCATTTAAAAAATGGCTTTCCCCTCCCTAAACAATAACAAAATACTGTGCTGCAAACTAGTATCTAATTTTCTATCTGATATCACCTCTGGGTTTCTCGCCATCATTACAGCTTTCAAAGCTTCTCTGTCATGAAATAGCTATATTTCACATTCTATTTCTTTGAATTTTCCCAAATTTTGAATTTTTCCAAACCTCCCCATGCTTTGTAAGCTTGTGGTCCCCGAAATCTCTCTCAGCCCTTGTGACATGTCCTCCTGCATTGCTGATGACCTCGATTACCACCTGTATACTGCACCCAGTTCCTCTGTGCTCTGTGTTATTGGCCGTTTCTCTGTCCTGTGCTAAAAAAAAATACAAAATGAAAGATTAATAAAGGAAGAAGATGGTGATCACGGCGGGACACGGCTACGATAGGAAGATGGTGGAGAAAACAGCGAGTGACGTTCAGGCAGACGAGCAGCTGCAAGCCTAGGCACAGGCTCTTAGAAGCGGTTCCTCAGCAGGTCAGTGAAGAACTCAACTGCTCAATTAAGCAATTTAACTAAAAGCTCCGAGCCTCCAATTACTGTTGGGAATGGAAGCAGAGTGTAAGTGGAGGCAGAATCTGCACTTCGTCACAAGGTTTCTCCAGCCTGTGTTATAATCTGTATTGGGACTACATGAAAAAGAAGCTCAGGAGGGGCTGCGGGACAGCGCTGAGCGAATAGGCCATGAGACGCCAGGGCTGGAAGAGTGTGCGGAACGTATGGAGGACAACTTCAAGGGGTTGCATTCCTCCCTCCAACCCACACCTTGCCTTTTGCTTTCGGTCTTTTAAAGTGTGTTCTCCCAGAGATGTTATTTAAGTTTACGTGCAGAGTCTGACATTTGACATTCTCATGTTTTTGGAAAATGATCCTTTCAGGTGAAAGATATGCTGGTCTGGCTTAGAAACCAAATGGCCCATTACTCTGCCCTGGCAGAATGGTAGCCAGCGTTGAGTAGCCTCCCAGCCCTGGGCTGGGGGCTGTGAGCACAGATGATGCCCTTGCAGCTGTGCTGGAGTTCAAGCTGCCTGTCACCCCTCCCTTCCCGGCTGGAGGAGGCATGGGACTCACTGGATGGACGTTGCAGGAACCTTGGATTTGGGGATGTTATTTCAGTTGCTACTTTGCAAGTTGTGCTGCCGCTCCTGCTGCAGGAAAAGGAAGAGAAGAAGAGGAAGAGGATGAGGATGATTATGATGAGGAGGAGGAAAAAGAAGAGGAGGAGGACGAGGAGGAGGAAGAGGAGGAGGAGGAAGAGGAAGAAGAAGAAGAAGAAGAAGAAGAAGAAGAAGAAGAAGAAGAAGAAGAAGAAGAAGAAGAAGAAGAAGAAGAAGAAGAAGAAGAAGAAGAAGAAGAAGAAGAAAGTTACTTTGTATTGAACTCTAACTGGCTTAGCACAGACTCTCCAATTTTGGCATTTTAAAACGCTTTTGAGGTAGGCCTATCATTATCTTCATTTTACAGATGAAGAAACCAAGGCACAAAAATGTGAAGTGATTCCCCGGGTTCACAAAGCTGGTCGGTGTTGGAGCCAGGGTTTGAAGCTGGCGGTCAGTCCCACGTGAGAGTCCGCGCTGTTGCCCGCTGCACCAGCGGTTCTTTGAGTTGAGCACGTGTCAGAGTCACCTGGAGGGCCCACTTAAAACAGAGCTCGCGGGACCCTGCTCTCAGAGTTTCTGATTCTGTAGGTCTGGGGTGGAGCCTGAGAACTTGTTTTTCTGACAAGTTCCTAAGTGATGCTGATACTGCAGGTCGGGGAATCAATACTTTGAAAACTACTGTCTTACACTATTTTTACTGGTATTTATGATGGAATTACAAACCTACTGGGCATGAGATCGATGGAGAAATAACTGTTTCAAGTCCTTCCCGCAGCCTTTGCCCATCCTGTTGTTCTGTTTTGTCTTTCTGTGGAGGCCACTGCTTGCATTGTCTCCCTCTTGGTGACGCTGCCTCTTTGTTTCCTGGGTCACACATTCCTGCACAGACCCTGTAAACATGCCCTAAGGGTCAGAAGCTGAGATTGCCCACAATGCAGGGAGGCTGCAGAGTGTCATGCAGTCTCCTGCAAGCTTCGGAGGAGGAAGGAAGAAGAAGGATCACAATTTGAATGAAAGGTTTAAAAACAAGAACTCATGTAAGGATCCCCTGAAACAGTACGAGATAGTCATTAATGTAGAGAAATCGTTAATTACAGAAGGTCAAACCTGTATAAAATAATCAGATGAAAGGACTACTCTTTGGGGCTGCAACAGCTTAAACAACCTAAAAAGTTGCTAAAACTGGCAGTTTTCAAACTTAGCATGCATCAACATTGCCTAGATAGTGTGATAAAACACCGATTGCTAGACTCTTCCCCTACAGTTTCTAATTCAGTTGATCTGAGGGGAGGTGCAAGACTGCATTTCTAACAAGTTCTGAGGTGATGCTGATGCTACTGGTCTGGGCAGCTCACTTTGAGAACCACTAGGATAAGCAATGATGCAGCCTTTCAAAATTCACAGCTATCACCATTTGCTCAGAAAGAGTGTCAGGCCAAGCCTCGAGTCATCAGGATCCTCTGTCTAACGGGGATAATGACCGCAGCATTGTGCATCTGAGGAATGCAGGACTGAATCCTAAAGGGAATGTTTCCAAGTTGGAATTGGGACTTAGATACCCTGGAGGTCAGATTGGTCTGAGATCATTTTGTTTATTCCATGAATACTCTCTGAGCTCCTGCTCTGCGAAAGGTCATCACCTTTGGGGTTAGGTTATGTGGGGACTTCAAAGATGAAGATGATAGAGGCCCATCCTTCTCAGGAAAGTTACGTGCTCCAGGGGCGGGTAGGAGACGGGTAATGGCAGTGCAGGCAGCGAGTGGGACGTGTCATAACAGCGCCATCGGTGAAGCCACGCAGAGCAAGGAGCACCCGGCTGGGTCATGGCTGGCCAGAGAAAGCTCCTAGGAGGAGGCAGTCGCAGCATCTGAGTCAGGCTCGGGCAACATCTTGGAAAGCCCGAGAGAAACGCTTGGTGTTTGCACTGTTCAGGGAAGAAGAAGGAGGTGGCATGATGTACACGCAGAGAGAGAAGCAGTGTAGAACTAGTGGGGCAACTAAGATAATTCGGAAAGTCAGGCAGAAGGAAAGACCAGGTGAGAATAAACCGGAAGGTCCCAAACTGAGGGCTTTTCCACGCAAGACACATTCCTAAATTGAGGCTATGTTGCATCTGCCCCGGGCCTTAGAATTTGCCCATCTGTGTTCAAAGAGTGGCTGGAGAAAGAGAAGGGAATACATGGGCTACACTAGGCTGGGGTGGAGGAGTTGCTCTTCGACCTGAGACCTCAATGAGGGGAAAGAACCAGTGACAGGAAGGTCTGGATATGAGGGTTCCAGGGAGAGAGAAAAAAAGCAAATGCAAAGGCCCACAGGTACAGGGGTACCGGGGTAGGTGGGGTGAGCTTGAGAAACAGAGAAGCCGGCGTGGCAGAGCGTGGTGGGCAAGGGAGGGCTGGTGTGAGATGAAGTCGGAGACATAGGCAAGGATGGAGCATTTAGAGATTCTCGAACCATGATACGAAATTTGGGTTTGATTTCCATGAGATTTGAAGCAGGCATGAAAAGGGTGGGAAGGCATGAATTAGAGAGATAGGGAGGGCCAGATCATATAGAGCTCTCCATCAGGATTTTATTTCTATCAGGTTTGAAGCAGGGGAGCACCTTGATATAATTTATGCTTTTCATTTTTTTATTTATCTTTGAAAAATTTTAAATTCATTGTAGTAAAATACATATAACAGAATTCACCATCTTAACCGTTTAAAAGTGTACAGTGCAGTGGTGTTAAGTATGTTGCTGTACAAACGCCACCACCACCCACCACTCTCCAGAACTCATTTCATCTTGAAAAACTGAAACTCTGTACCCATTAAAGTGATGCATTTAAAGGACCCTTCTGGCTGCCATTTGGAGAGGAGACTGTCAGAGGGCATGGGGAGGTGGGAGGAGGGAGAGTTAGGGGAGGAGCTCACTGTCTGTGGGAGTTCAGGTGGGAGATGCTGACGGCTTTGGCTAGTTAGAAGCAGAGCTGGGACTTTAGATTCTTAGTTGGGATCCTTTTCCAGTAAAATGTTTCACTTTGTCATCTCAAGGATTATTACTGGGCTCTTCTCTGATTAACAGCGACTTTTAGGATCTGCTTGCAGATTCTTATGATATTTTATGAACCTAATGATGCCTCTGACATCCCACTAGCTAACCCCGACTGCTTACTATTGGGCGCTTTGCCCACTTTAGCACATTTAATTCACACACAAACTTACGAGAGAGGTTCTGTCATTACCTCCACGTTACAGATGGGGAAACTGTGTCACAGCTTGCCAGGGTTATGCAGTGAGGAATCGTCAGCCCAGGGTTTGAATTTAGGTCATCTGGCTCCAGGACCTGACCACTTTGCTACTGCTCTACCTTGTCTGTGGAAGTGAGCTATTTATTAATATTATTCCGAAGCTAATTCAAAGATGTCAACTGCGACAAAGCATTGAGTGTTCTAAGAGCTCTCCTATTTCATCATCCCTTCCAAGTAGCAGGTGTATTATTGGGAATGATGGGAAAAGGGAGCCTAAAGAAAATCTCACCTTTGCCCCTAATTCTGAGACATTTGTCCACAGGGATCCTATTTCTTGGAGTCTTGTCATTTTATGATGTGCAGCACAAAAATGCCAGCCCTGCACTTGCAGGAGACTGAGAGTGAGCGCCTCCTTAAATGTTGCCTCCTGGGCACCTCATTTACCTCACTTTAGTCCCAGCCTAGCACAGAATCTATCTATTAGCACGAGGGAAATGTTGACAAATGGATCTAAGAATTTCTATTATCTCGGAACCAGGGATCATCTTTAAATTCATAGAAATTTTCCCCAGAGTGTGGCAGACACTATATACAGCATTATCCCGAGTGCCTTGGTATCTGTAGATTTTCTTCCCCTTTCCATCCCCTAAATTCAGTTCTTGGTGTGGCTCAGCCTTTCAGAACACTTAGACTTAGCTCCACCCTGCTACTCACACACTTTTTACCTGTACCAGCCCACCAAGGTGAAAAACATGATCATCTCTATCATCATCAAAGATAATCACAGACGTACCTGGATGTTGGAATTTTTGACTGAGTTCCCTGGCCTGGACTTGGCTGTTTCTCCCAAGATTGGCACTTAGAATATTATCTCTGATCAAGCCATCTACCTCACTTTTTCTCTTTTTCTTCCACACGGTTTTAATTATTTATTTTTTCCAATACCAACACTTTTCACTAAACACGTGAGGCCATTTGACCGGGCCAAGGAATGAAACAGCCTCAGTTAATTCATTTTCCACTGAGAGTGTTTATTGCTGTGTGTGCAGAGGCTGTTGATTGGGGACATCTTCTTGGTACCATCCGAGCGCCCAGGAAAGGAGAGGCCATTCTTGATTGTATTAAGACATTTCTGTTTTGAAAGTTGGATGACTTCTATTTTGGAGTCGTTTCGGTAGCTTGGAGTCGTGGCCCAAGTTTTATTAAAATTTGTTTTTCTCGATGTTCTTTCATGTGGAGCCACTTGCAGTGTGGGCCTGGAGATGCAGAACCATGGCGGCCTCACAGGCATTCACACCACCCCGCCGTGGGCACTTGCCACCCGCCGTGTCTACGTCTACACCTTGGTGGCCTCAGAGCTCGCTGTACCCTGTAGGAATTTCAAACTGGAGGTTCATGTTAGTCAACTTTTTGTACCAAGTCAGTAGATAAAACATTTACTGAGATACTGAAGAAAATGGTTGTGTTTTTGCCAGAGATATTGAACTGTATCCAACTCTGTCAATTTAGGGAACTTGTTCTTACATTTTTCACAGTGTCTGAAAAGAAGGGTATTGTCATGTTCCATCAGCATCAAAATGTTACATCTGCAAACCCAATTTTTCTTTGCTTTGGGAAGGTACCAAGAGGGATCAACACACTGGGCTTTGAGAAGAGGCATGTTATTTAATTTAGGTCCTTGCGATTCACTTAATCTTTTCTTCCGAGTTCCTATTTTATCTTTTTCTTTTATATTTTTCTCTTTATAAGACAGCTGAAAGAGAAAAGCAAGACTCCCCCCAATTCAGCTACTCATTCCCTGACTCAGGCAGTGATTCACAACGGCACATGGATGGCTGGAAAGAGATTCTCTCCTCCTCTCCCCCCAGCTACCCTGGACAACGTCTTGCCTCAGGCAGCATCCCTTGAAAGAGCTTTGAGTCTGCATTCAGCCTAAATGCACTCCAATAACATATGAACTGTGCAAGAGAAATAAAAATGCAGATCGTACATTGGACAAAATTCTGCATTAGAATGTTCAGATTCGACATTCTACATTAAGGCTGTTTACCGTCTATTTAGGCTGTGTATAATTCATTATTTGACATCGAGTTACAGCAAGGAGACTGTACCTAGACGTCAGTGTCCGATGCCATCTCCCCTTTACTCAGGACTGCTTGGATGACAAGAGCGTGGAGCCCATCATCTCCGAGGCGCTTCAGATCCTGAGGCTATGCTACCCTAAGAGTCCCCTTCCTCTGGTCACAGCCAGCAGTGCTTACGCCTTCCCGGTCCCTGGGAGCATCACCTCTGAACCTCCATGTGTTCTAACAGAAGGTAAAATAAGTGGGTAACTATGATCTTTAACCCTTTGCACTCGCTTGGTTTTTTTCTCACTATCCACTCGACATTATCCACACTCGACATCCGAGTGCAAAGGGTTAAGATGAGTGTTTGTATTTTGCCGCTATTTCCGAGGAACATGTATAAAAATAGAATTAGTTGTTTTACAGGTCAAACGTGATCGTCTAAAAAGCTAACAAGAGGTATATATGAAAAAACAGTTTTTTCATAAATAAGGTGAACAAATGCCAAGCTCACTTATTTTGTTCTTAATTACTAACTGTGGCCACTTTGCCTGGTAGCTATCAATTACCTGTACAGTCATCTCAGCTAATTAACAAAATATATTCTATTCACAATCCCATGATCAAGTCTCTCCACTGTACTGACTGATTGTGGAATTAATTTGTCTAGGGATGAAGTTGAAATAAAACTCTTGCTATTTACAACCCAGGCTAGTCATATTGGAATATTTGAAAGTATGATTATTTAATCTCCAGGAAGATCTTACTGTTCAATAATTCTGGTGCTTTTCAGCCCTGCCTTCCTACCATGGAATAGATTTTCTATAGGCCTGATTTCGCCACAGTGGCACTGGATGCTTTCTGTGGACTTTTAAGTAACTTAATCTAAAAACTGGGGACTCAGTTAAGGTGACATCTAAGTTATAACAAGCTTCGTTTGTAGGCGATCTCTAAACTTTAGCGATGTTAGTTGCATAATCACCTCTAACTTGAGTGGGAGAATCCAGAATGGTATTCGTGTGTCATCTCATTCTGCATTCCCTTTGTGTTCAGTGAGGGACGCCTGTTGAGACGTCATGACATGGTGCTCCTGCATGTTCATGCACATGCCATTCATATGCATCAATGAGCGTTAGCGTGTGTTGTGATACTATGGGTGTAATAATGGGACCCTTATTTGTGAGGGGAAGAAAAACTGATCACTGTGTGGTGTGAGTCTAAATCCCGTGCAAAGGGGAAGCCTCACTTATTTCACCTCTTTCTCTCCATCAGAGGATTTTGAGGATGACGGTGACGAAGACGTGGACAGAGGCTCAAGCTCTGAAGACGTGAAGGAAGAAGTAGGTACACGAGCCCTTGCTTCTGACGATCTCCACACTCACATCGTGCAAAGAAAAATGTCACTTCCTATGTTTCCTTAAGCCCAGTGTAAATTTTAAGGACTTACTTGAATACTGCCATCCAGTGACAGTGACGCTCAGTACATGACAGCTGCTGTATTGGTTTCCAAGTTGCCGTTTTCCTCTTGGTATGTCTGGTACAATGTCTCACTGTAAAGTCAGAAGCTAAACGCTATTAAGACACTAATACTCCATCAGGATGAGCCTTAGGTAGACACTGAATGCTTAGGGTTGGTACATTTAATAAGTGCATGCGACACCGTAGAAAGATTTTTCAGGAAACTTTCTAGTAGACCTCACCTATCTTCATAAATCACTCTTCTTACCGACCCACTCTGCACAGGGCTGCTGCATTGCACGACTCCATTTACTCCAGAGTCTGTGTGAATTGTGCTCCCTTATGTTGCTTGGTGCACAACCTGGCCAGCAGGGAAGTCATGCTCCTTGGTCCCTATCCTGTAATGGCCTATCCTGTAGAACATAGGTCAACAAACTTTCTATGGAAACTCAGATAGTAATTATTTCAAGCTTTGTGGACCATAAAGTCTTCATCATAACTACTCAACTTCACTGTGGTAGCACAAAAGCAGCCATAGACAACACATAAACAAACAGCCATGACTGTGTTTCAGTAAAACTTTATGTACAAAAGCAAGCAGTGAGACATGGTTTACTGATTGCTTTTCTACAACAAGATTTAGAAACCTTGGAGCTATTGGCATTTAGACTGGAGAGTGCTTGGTTGTGGGCAGCTGTCCTGTGGGTTGTAGGATGTTTAGCAGCGTCCCTGTCCTCTACCCACTAGATATCAGTAGCACCCTCCCCTTTGCCCCCTAGGCACGAACCAAAAATGTCTCTAGAAATCGCCAAAATTGTTCCTAGTTGAGATCCACTGTTCTAGAATAATAATTTGTCTATGAGTTGTAATTCTGTCTCCATTTCTGTTGGTGGACATGGACTTGGACAAGTTCATTCAAGTTATAGTTTCTTAATTTTGTCATTTGTAAATAATACCCAAAAGTAAATATTACTTTTTATGACATTCTTGGGGATAAAATTTAAATTTAAAATTTCTATCTTCCTTCCTTCCTTCCTTCCTTCCTTCCTTCCTTCCTTCCTTCCTTCCTTCCTTCCTTCCTTCCTTCCTTCCTTCCTTCCTTCCTTCCTTCCTTCCTTCTCTGCTTAGAGAGAAAGAAACTTGATTTCTCCATCAGTTAATCACTCAGCTTGCTGATAGTAGTGGCAGTCATATGAAGACTGCCTCTTAGCTATCTGTAGGTTTAGACGCTATTGACAGTCAGTGTTCTCTGGGTTTTGTTGATAAATAGAATCATTTCTGAAGTCATCGGTAGCAAATTGGTTCTTTGCCGTGGCTTGGTGGCGCGGGCCTGTGGAGTACGTGCTGAGTTATTTGAATATCACTGAGCTGCTGCAGCCATTCATCAATGCCATCTTCCCCTCCTCTCTTGCTTGCTCGTTGATAACCGATGCAGAGTGTCAGTCACCACAAGCATCTGATGGGCAGGGACCGGGTGACTTCCACCTGCCACCACCTGACTTCACACAGCGCCGGGGGGAGGACCCGGGTTCTCCCTCTGCAGGGCATGGAGGGGTGGCGTGGAGTAGAACCTAAACACATAAATAAACCCAACTGGGAGAGAAGCGCAAAGTAGTAATTTATATGAAACTTATGGGAATTACTTTTAATTTGAAGTTTGGAGGAAAACTGTGAAAGACGGGTGGAAGATCCCATTTTCTTCTTCCCTGAATCTGGAATATAAGCATTCATTTTCCACATTTATTTGATTTAGGTCTTTAAAACTGACTTCCAGGTTTTTCCTTAACTAACCAAAATATAATTCTAGAACACACGGTATATTTTCATCCCCTCTTTTATTAGGGAAACTTAATCTAGGTTATGGAAAGATGAAGACACTGGACTGGTCGATTCCTGGTGTCTTTTCTCTATAAAGCCCTATAGTCCTTGGAAAACACACAAGTGTTCAGAGGAGAGCCACTGTCACCATTAAATTATTATGAAATGATGATCTATCTAGAAGAAAAAATAAAGTGACTGGGATTATTCAACCCAGCGAAGACTGGTGGGGACTTGGTTAACTCGTGAAGGTACAAAGGGGTAGAGGTATAGCAGGGGAGTTCCAGCTCCTCCCCACGCCCTATAAGTACTGATATACTTTCTCTCCTACTTACTTCTCAAAGTTCATCTCCTCCAATCTTCCTCTTGTTCTCTATGCTTCCATCACCTTCATTAGGTGAGCAAATTTAAGCTTTATCTTTCTGCTAGTAATCCCTTTCCAGGTCTTTGCATAGTTGGGTCTTTGCATAGTTGGCTCTTTTTGTCCTTTAGGTTTCAGTTAAAATGTTACCTTCTAAGGGGTCCTTCTCAGATATCCCAGTCTAAACAGCATCCTATGCCCTGGACTCAGGCACAAATCACATCACTCTCTTTCATCATTTCTAGGACATTTATTACAGTTGGAAATTACCTTACTCATTCGTTTACTTTCTTATTTACTATTTTTCCTCTTTCACTAGAAAGCAAATTCCATGGGAGCAGGGACTTTTGTCTGTTCCATTGTTACTGAACCTTATGTACCTAGAAGAGCATCTGTTCATAGTAGGTGCTCATTAAATGTTTGTGAAAAGACTGAAGGACCTAATAAATGGAAATAGTAATTACAATGATGTTGATGATAGTAGGTGATGAGAATTTCTTTTATATTGTGCTTTATCGTTTATATAGTTCATCTCATTATATATAAATTATTATTTATTTCTGATGAGGCTGATAAAAACTGACATAAATGCTGAGAAAAGTTGTACATTTTCTTTCTTTTTATTTTAAAAATACAATTCTGCATATCAAATTCTTTATTTGGAAGCAAGGAAGCTGAGATTCTGAAGAAACACATTTGTATCTTGTCTCAGTGCTTCTCAGGTTGGACTTCCTGCCTGTAATCTGTCCTATGAATATTCCAATGTAGGATGACGACTTGGAAACAGACGTGGACAAGCTGAGTTCCAAACCTGGTCTTGATCGACCTGAAGAGGAACTGATGCAATACGAGGCAATGTGCCGTGAGCTCTCCTGTAGCTTCGAGGTAGGTCATATGCTTTGGTTCTGCTCTTTGGAAATGCATGGCAGGTTCTTTGCAGAACCTGGGAGGCCAAACAGAGATGCCCAGATGGAAAGCCTTGCTCATCATTAGCAATCTTCTTCTGGGATGTTTCAGAGACAACAGCGAAATGCTAAGCAAAAATGTGAAAAAATGAGCCAAGCTAGGGGACACACAAGGGTTCTACAATTTGGTTCTGCATCTCAGATAGAAATATAGTCATGTGCTTCATAATGACATTTTGGCCATCAATGGACCACATATATGACGGTGGTTCCACATGATTATAATACCACACCCTTACTGTACTTTTTCTACATGTAGGTGTATGTGGATGCACAAGTACTCACCAGTGTGTCATAATTGCCTACAATATTCATCAAAGTAATGTGCTGTACAGGTGTGTAGCCCAGGAGCAATAGGCTGTGCTATACCACATAGCCTAGGTGTGTAGGAGGCCACCACTTAGGTTTATGTAAGTACACTCTATGATGTTTGTGCAATGGCAAAATTGTCTAATGACAGATTTCTCAGGTTTTCTTTGTTAAGTGACACATGACTGTGGAATAAAGGTATGCATCATGACCTATTGTCTGGTGGGCAAGGTGCCCTGCCCCTAGGCACTGAAAAAACCAATGAAACTTCATGATGATTTAATTGTTATCATGCCAAAGTCAGAAAATTGTCTTAGATGGTTTTTTGAAGGTGGCTGTCCTGATTTCAGGCTGTTTGTTGTTGTTGTTGTTAGTAGAAACAAATTGGGAATGTAGACCTAGTGATGTTAATCCAGATTCTAGTTGCTGCTGCTCTTGTTGCTGCCATCAGTATTTTAGATTTGCTTTTTGATCTCCATTATTTTCTTACAGCTCTTAATAAGTCATGAATTTGGGTACATCTAAGGATGTAAGCTAAGTCACGTGTAAGAAAGGGAGTTCATATATTCTGTTTCACTCCAGAAAGCAGAAGTGGATCAGTAGTAACAGTTTCAGGGAAGGGAATTTCAGTTCAGTGTAAGTAAGAATTTTAAAAAATAATCAGAATTATCCTCAAATGAAAGTCATCACGTTGGGGTGCAGTGAGGCTCCCATAAATGAAGTTGTTCGACCCAGTTGTAATTCAGTGTGGGTGTTACGAAGACGTTCACGTACTGTTTAGAGTTGAAAGTCCCTTCCAAACATGAGTTGCTGTGATTCTGTCATTTATTTGACTCTTGAAGGTCAGTCTTTCTTGCTTGACTTTGGAAAACACTTCCGAATTCACAAGATTAATGCTTAGCTCTGAGCCCAGAGAGTAATGACAGGGACCAAATTGTATTCTCTACCTGGAAGGAAACACTAACACGCTCTTTTCCTTTTTAAACCTGAAGGAACTGGAGTCCCAGTTTGGAGATTATGTGAACTTTGGGGAGATTCAGTGTGCCAATCACCACATTCCCACTGCTGCTTCCTCAAAGCAGCATTGCTTGAGTAAAGACCAAAGCTGCAGGGGGCAGGAAAACGAAGAGACAGCCCAGACTTCCCTTCTGCACAAAGTGAAGATAGGGAGGTCCACTGTGCATCTGGCCTCCAGAAAAAGGCCTGTAATGAGCCCATACCAAAACGTACAGTCCAATGGTCTTGGCAGAGATTCTTCTGGAAATGAAATCCCTAACGATCAGGCTTCCCTGAAAGAGGATGCTGAGGACCTAGATGCGATTTTCTGCTCAAGGTTGCGTGCCTTCTTCTCCAACTCCACGAGGCCCAGAGAAACAGCCACAGTTATAGATAAGCTTCTGAAGACACACCCAAAGCGCATGCCTTTCCATGATCCTTACCTTTATGTGGCCAAAGCCGGAAGCACCCGATCTGTGGTGGACTTCAAGACGATGGCATTTCCTGACATCTGGGGACACTGTCCACCTCCCTCTGCCCAGTCCTTGTTGGAACGCAAACGTGGAGTCCAAAGGTGATGGTGCTACTCACTTGGAAGCTCTATTTTTTCTCCTCTTTAATATTTCTATAGGTGGGATGGTTTGTACAAATAACTCTTCCGTCTATGTAAAATGAGCATTATTCAGGAACACGTTAAAGCCTGCTGGGACGCTTGTGCCAAACATGCAGACTCGCCTTCCTACGAGGTCATTTCAGAATCAAGTGAGAGGTAGTGGTAGGCATGCATGATAAGGAATTCCTTATGCGACTCCAATGCACCTCCTTACGCCACCTACGTTGCAAACCACTACAACAGGGAAAGATTATCTGGTTTCTGAAAATACCAGGATCTTTCCTCAAAGGAAGGTTTCCAGAAAAATCAAGAATTGATTATTTGAGATCTCTTTCCTTATTTCCTGCAAATTGCTATCTGATCTCTTGTTAAAAGGAGAGGGTGTGCCTTCATTCCACTGCCCTGAACTTACAGCCCCTGGCTTGGCTTAGAGAACAATTTTGCTGCATCAGTGAGCAGGAGACAGAAAGATACGTTCTCCAGGGCAGAAACACTGGGTGATAGATTATTCCCAGAATGCAGGAAAGGGAGCTTTGTCTTTGGCTCAACACCATACGATTAAAACAAACACTGCTAAAACTGAGGAAAAAATTATTTTCCATGGGGAAAAAAAGGCATACATATATTAAGTCAATGGAGCAGTATGCAGACCAGAAAGCTTCATTAAATTATTTTCCATGTAATCAATAAATTGTTCTCTTGATGGGGGATCCCAAGAACTACTCCCATTTGAGCTCCTGGCTGATAGCACTGACCCTACCCCTGCACATTTTCTGCCCTGCTCAAGTTTTTTTTCGAGAAACACAGCACAGGGGCTAGTCTAGCACCATCTTACCCCTGTGTAGAACAACTTCCCTCTGAGTCCAGGTCTCATGTCCACCTTCTCTCACCCCGCTCCAATGAACTGGACTGGAGATTCAAGAAGATAATCTGAAAGACCCCCTACGCTTTCTCCTTTCCTCTTACTTAAATCTCCCAGATATTTCTGTTTCTTAGACAGAAGATTGACAGCTTTCTGGAACAGACAGAGCATGGGGAAAATAAATGACACAAGATTACAAAGGCATATGGGAGCCTCCCATACCTTGAGGATAGTCCTAAAATCTCCCTCAGAACTCTCTCAGTGCAAAGGACCACCTTATTCACATAGCCAGAAAAGTTCCAGAGTTCCTCAGGCCAAATTGTCTTGACAAAGCTCATCTTCAACCCAAGAATCCTCTAGCTAAAATCCAACATCACTGTTTCCTACATTCCTACTTCTCAGCGAAGTTTTATCTCTCGATGAGGAAGAGAAGGAAGGAGGGCCGTGGTGTTTTCACTCTTTGAGCTCAAGGTTGGGGGTGTTATTAAACTTCTCTCTGCTTTCATATTTCTCTGATGACCCCCAAGGTCCTTCCCGGGTGACCATAGGATGAATGAGGTGGGGAGTGAAGGCCAAGCCTTAAAATGTTCTCCATTTTCCTTTTCAGGATCAAGATATTAGAGGATGTCCGGAGGCTTATCCAGCCAAGTGATGTCATAAATAAAGTCATCTTCAGTTTAGATGAGCCTGGGTAGGTGGTACGGTGCATTGATGGGATGGGGTCATTGGAGAATTCTGTTAATGACAAGAGAATAGGAGTGTTTCATGTTCTAATAATAATCCATTCCTAGTCCTAAAAATAGCATAATGAAGAGTAAGGTTAAAGATCTATAAGAAAAAGCTTATCTTTAAGAAATGTCAAATGGTGTTCAAGAATAGCAATGATGCACATGTTCATGAGTTCTTCATTTCATTGCAGGGCTTTGCAAGATATGGCTTCTAATTGCTTAAGGTTCTTCTCCCAATTCGAGTCAGGAAATCTTCGCAAAGCCATCCAAGTGCGTGAGTAAGTAAGGAAAGCCACAGAACTGGTGCCTGGAAGCTCATGAGGGCAGGTTGTGACCATCTCTTCCCAATTCTCTGTTCAATGATCCCACACTGGTAGCTTGAAATCAGCCACGGTGGGAGTATTCACACCAAAATTTTGGCAAAGACTACAAATGAAGTGTTTTCTTGTCAGAGAGTCAGGTATTATACATTTACCAGCACACCGTGAGGGGAATCACTGGCTACCACAGCAGAGTGAACTGTTCATGAGAGGTGAACTGCCATGCATATGTCTTATGTTCCAAATAACAAGCCCATGTTTGGGTGTGAGAGTACTTTGACCAGGATGCGATTCCAATGCAACTCCTTACGCCACCTATGTTTACACTTCGATTATGCCACAGCTGGATCTGTTGACATGGAAGGGGACGTGACATTGTTTAGCCTGCACCTCTGTGTATCTGTTGCTCCCACATCTGTGAATTTAGGTGGCAAAAAATCACGGGCTCCCCATGGAGGGGGGGGACGAGCCTTCATTCGAGGGAACGTGCAGTACTCCGTCTCTCTAGCAGAACCTACAAATGAGCTGTTATTAGAAAAGGGTTTCATAGCCAAGGAAAACCTAGAGCTGTAGAAACTAAAAGGAAGGAAATAAAACAAAAAACACAAATGAGTTTTAATTATTTTCTCAGTGGCAGAAGGGACTGGTGTTCTCACTTCATTATAATTCTGTCTACTATAGCAATGTGGACTATATTTCCCATATACCAAAAGGCAAGGTATATTTCCCATATACTGAAAGGCAATATACATGAGGGATGTCAGAAAACTATCCAGCCATTGTTTCCATGTATCCATTGTATCCATGGCTGGGTACTTTCCAGACAGCCCTCTTACACTCCATTTCCTATTGGTGAACTTGTGAAATAACAGTCCAAAACAGTTAATGCTGTAGTGGCCACAGACGTTGCCAGGACAACTTTACCTCTTCCTAACCAGAAGACTGAGCAATTTTCCTAACTAACTCCATGCCTTTATTTCCTCACTTATAAAATGAGGACAGGGATTCTATGAGAGTTAAACGATGCACAGAAAGCTCTCAGAGTAGTACCTGGGAGTACTCAATCAATGTAAGTTCTTACTCAGGGATGCAAATTCACCATGGCTGGGGCTCAGAACTCAGTATAGCTCAGATCTGATTTATATCTACCTGAGGAGATATTTTAGAACTTTTTATTTTTGGGGGGTGGTGTAGGGTGATATTTTTTTTGGTACATTAAATATTTTAAGGGAGCCCAACCTATAAAACACAGACAAGTTGAGTTACTTGGGCTGAAGAAGAGAAAGACAATCATGTCAAGATCTCTTCTAAGCTTTTTTCTCTTTCTGTTGTAAGCTCAGCTTCTACTTCTTCCTATAGCTCCTGCTTTTTTTTTTTTTTTATATAAGGTTCTTTATTTACTCCGGATAGTTAACAGAACAGTGTTTAATAGTGAAGTAAGCAGATTTTACACTCACTATTACTGTATGAAGAGAAAGAGCCATATGCATTTTTGTTTTTATAAGTCATCTCAGATCACTGCGATATGGCACATGAAAACAGAGATTCAGAGACATAAAGTTAATAAATACATTCAACATTGTCAAGCATTCAAAAGATAAATGCAATCATATAGCAAAAAAAAAAAGTCAGTTTGTAACTTTGACCTTTCCCAAGATGTGAGGAATCTTTTTACATGTCAGAAATCTCTATAGCAAAGATTCTCTTCTAATGATCCATCTAGGCCTTGGTCAGGAGATCGATGGTGAGTGCATTCTGGTGAATGGCATTTTGCATTTGGTTTCATTGAAGAACTCAAATGATAAGCATTACTTCAGTAATTCTGGCGGCAAAGTTCTTGTACAGCCCTCTCCCTCTCAAAGCGCTCTGCTTTTATTATTTCTTTTCTCCAGATATCTTGTTAGAAGGATCCAGGAGAGAAGATCAGATTAAAAGTCTCCTAGTGGGACAGTTATCAGTCTGGGATGTGCCTAAGGTCTGGCCTGGCTCAGGTCTCTTTCTCTACACATCTGCCTTTGACCAGAGTGTAGAATCCTAAACTAGTCCATTGTGGTCAGGGTAACAGAGTCAAATGACAGTAAACAATCCTGCTTGTAAGTAAGCAATGTGTATTATCACTTTTTGGAGAGGGCACTAGGAATAGCAGATAATTTGAAGGTCATAGATTTTGCAAAATTGTTCTTACAAGTGACCCTCCGTGGGTTATGCTTCATTCACCGTGCAGTGAGCTCAGTGGTTAGAGGGGAGATGCTTACAGTGACAGCACGAAGGGTAGACTCCATAGCTAGCTACTCTCATATGTCTTATATCAGGCTCTATCCTTCCACAAATCTTGTCATACAGTGCCACTTGTCAAGGGTCCAGAGTGGGAGAGCATGAATGTGAGTTTCCCACATGTGAGTTAGATCTCAGTGAAAACAAAACAACCCTTGCATCGCTAACCTAATTCGTGTTTGTTGCTCTACTGAGGGATTTGCATTTACTATACTATTTAATTTTTACAGACAACATTGTAAGTTTAGATATGATTTCCATTTTCCGTATGAGGGCACTGAAGCTCAAAAGTAATGTCTAGCATCAAATAGTAATGGCAGGTCCAAACCAGATGTGATTGAATTTTCTCTGGGATATAGCACACTTGAATTTTTCTGTCTGGATACAAAACTTACTATAGTTTAATGAAAAGATATGCTATAGTTGTGTAGCTGACCCTTCTAATACTAAGAAACTCTCCTACTCCCATGAATTTCCAAAGCCTGGGCCCACTATTGAGAGATAAGGACAATGACTATAATTTACCAGCCAACGAGATCCTGGGTCTTAGAGCTATAACCCAGTACCTGAGACACATAGATTCTCAGTGTTGGAAGTTACCTTAAAGGCTTTCCAGATGACCCTCCGATGTTGCTTCTGACTCCCAGGTTTGAGTACGACTTGCTGATCAATGCTGACGTGAACAGCGCCCAGCACCAGCAGTGGTTCTACTTTGAGGTGAGCGGAATGCGCTCAGCCGTCCCCTACCACTTCAATGTCATCAACTGTGAGAAGCCCAACAGCCAATTCAATTATGGTATGTGCTCAGGGGGACAGGGGCTTTCTGGAGAATACCAGCAATGATATGACTTCCTGCCCTGCTTGAGTTCCTGGGGGTTTGAAGTTGGGCTGGCACACTTGGGTTGCCGGGCGTGGCAAGGCAGTGGCCCACCAGTGGCACAGGGCTGCTATGGAGGGGAGGCTGGTGTAAACCCCACTCCCCGCCACCTCCCCGCTGCCCCCAGCTATGCAATGTGAGCAGAACACATAACATCCCACTACTTCCTGCTTCCCTTGCCCAACCTTGAGCTTTTTGAGGTTGGTGAGACCTTTCATTTATTCCTTCTCTCCATCTCCTAAATCCTACAGAAGCAAACATTTTGACTGCTTGTCCTAAGACAGGGAGAACAGCAAAACCCAACTGGACAACACTGATTTACACCCTCAGAAAATTTTAGACAAAGTTTAAATTCTCTTGAACACCTGTTGCCATTTCTGAGGAGACATTCAAGAGACAAGGGCTGATTAGCCATCTGTATTTATTTGGAATGTTTCTAGGAATGGGAAATTCTGTGTACTATGGCTGGATTATATACTAATTTGCTGGGTGGCTTTGAATGAGGAATAAATATTCCCAGGTGTCTAGATCTGAGCACAGGATACCGCCTTTATTTGGTAGTGACTAAACAGATTCTTGTTGGTGTAGAAAGAGAAAATAAGAGCTTTGACTCTGCATTCACTTTGCACAGCTGCTGTAACAAATTGTCACAAACCTGGCGGTTTAAAACAAGGTGAATATATTCCCTTACAGTTCTGGGGGCCGGAAGTCCAAACTCAGTTTCACTGGGCTAAAGGCAAGGCGTTGGCCCTGGCCATGTTTCCTCTGGAGAATCCGGTGGACAAACATTTCCTTTCTTTTTCCAGCATCTAGTGCAACAGTCCCTGCATTCTTTGGTCCCTTCCTCCACCTTCAGAGCAAACAGCATAGCATCTTCACATTTTTCTCTGCTTCAGTCACCTTGTGTCTATTCTAGAGTAAAACCTCCCTCTGCCTCCCTGCTGTAACGACATTTGGGATTGCATTTAGGGCTTTCCAGGATAATGTCCTCATTTTAAGAGCCTTAACTTAGTCACATCTGCAAAGTCTCTTGGGCCAGTATGGTTAGCATTCGCGGTTTCCAGGGGTTCAGACCTGTTTATCTTGCTGGGCCATTATTCAACCCACCGCAACTCTCTTTCCATTTTCTCTTTCCCTCGTGGATTAATTCCTGCTTCTGTTTCACGTAGGGATGCAGCCAACCCTGTATTCTGTGAAGGAGGCTCTTCTTGGCAGACCTACCTGGATACGGACAGGCCATGACGTCTGTTATTACAGGTCAGTGAGAGGGCCGTTACCTTCCTCTTCTCTGCCCTGTCGTCCCCTCTCAATTTCCTGCCTTTCCACATTGATCTTAGAAACATCAGGAGTCTCTGCTTGTCTGCTATACTTGTCCCTCTGTCCTGATGGCAAATTCTTTCCCTTTTGGAGGCATAAGCATGTTTGTTGGCACCCATGGTAGACCTCCCCAAATATCTTTTGATTTGCTGAAAGATGGTGTACCTTTATTCGAGCACATTCAAACTTTTAGACCTTGTTAGATATTTGTTGTTAGAGTTTGAAGTTGCAAACTCAGCCTGTGGTTAGTACACCAAGCCTTAGCTCTTTATCTGTTTCCGTTGGACGTAGTGAACAAAAAGTCTGAGATAGCCTGTCCGATTCCTATCCACCCTGTGCTTCAGTTTTCCAGTGTTCAGGAGAATGAATGTGTGACAAGTATAGTTAAGTAACTTTTCCTCCACAGCAAAATGATTTTTTGGCAAAAGATAAAAGAGGGAGGGGTTTTAAAATTCATCTTCAATCCTTGGTCAGTAGCCACTTTCATCAATTTCTCCTGCAAAGTTGTAATGAATGAAATTTAAATTATCTATACATTGTGACGAAAGAAATGGATTCCAGACCTAGGAATTTCTTGTGTGCACATTTTCTTCAGGTGGAAAATAAAATTTAAATTCATAAGAAAAAAAAAGATATGAATTGCTAGGAGAGGTAGAATATATATAATTAATTATTAGTTTATTGCTAGTTTCCTTTAATAACTGATAAGCTAGTACAAACTCTTGCTATATTTGTTTATAAAGTAAGTCTTATTTCTTTCTGAGATTACAAAAGGTCCCTAATAAATCTATTACCAGACATTCTAGAGTTTAGGATAGTTATCACTATTAAAAAGAAAGATGGTATATACCCTTATACCTCTTGGCTTTTGAGACTATGAGGATAGGAATTCTTTTTGTGGCTCAATAATTATTTTATTAATGATTAAATAGCTAGTGTATTTTTAAAATTTTTTTTAAATTTCTGAATATTACATGTGTACAGGGGTAATAAATGTTTTGATCAAGTAAATTGCTTTACCTAACGTGTACAATTCGCACTATCTTGGGGATGGGCACACTTGTAACTTCAACTCAAAAGGTACAAAAACAGGATGGGAGTTTTGCTAGACAGGAAAGGTCAAGAATCTTATTGCTCTATCAGATACAAAGACAAAAATCACCATAGAGATAATGAAAGTCTACAAAACACGGAGCTAGGCAGACAGTGTATAGTAAAAGAGTTGGAAGTCTTTATTCTTGATGCATTAGGGTGTGACTCTGAATAGTATTTTCTGATTCTTTAAAAGAATGGCAAAATATTACAACTTTGTTGGTTTTCCATTCACCTAAATGACAATCACTCTCTGGCCCACCTATTTCAAGACTCTTAGGACTTTTTCATGGTTCAGAGAGATTTAGATTAAAAATCACCTCAAGGCAATAGATTCTACAACAGCAGGAAAAAATATGAAAACCTAAATTTGCATTTTGGTGTGTCCGAAATAACTTTTAGTTTCCTCTGGAAATAGTTACCCTCAATAAATGTGAAAGATTCAGCTTAGAGCCAGCTTGGATTTGGAACTTAGTGAGAGATTGGGCAAACATAATGTTTTGCAACCTTTCCCCGTGGGAATGCTTTCCCCAGAGGGTGCTCCTCTTGGAATGGGGGAATAAGGAGAAGGCTCAAGGGGCCATGTGTCTGCTGAAAGAAGGAAGAAGCCACACTTCCAAAACACAGCCTTGGCCTAAGGAAAGCCAATGTTAATAGCTTTGAGATTCATTAACAAGACAATTGTTATGTGATTAAAGAGCAACAGAGGGGTGAGATGAAAACCATGACTGTATAATGTAATTCATTTTTCATATCCCAGCCATGAATACAACAGAGATGAATGGATAAGATTGCTACATTGTAATGTAGTTTGTTTTATAATTATTCACCACATTATGTTAACATATTTCCAATAATGTGATCTAACAACAGGATAGATATGTATAATCTCTATTCGCCCACAAATCAGAACGCCTCTCCCCGTTGTAGAATGCCTCGGATTACACAGTATCTTTTCTCCCTATTTACCCGTCCCAATCTTTGAGTCCTTCTGCTTGTAAGATTTCTTTGCTTTATCCCTGCCTTAGTTCTCCCTGGTGTATTAATTTGGGAGAACTTTTCCTCCCTATATCCTTGCCTCCAGTATGTCATTAGAAACTCAGCAGTTCTATTTCTATTTTTCTGTTCCATTCCCAGATTAAGTGCCATGTTTTCAGGGGAGGCCGGGGTGCTCATTGCAGGGAGAACTGTGAGCCATGGGTCACACTCATGTACTGTGTATAGCTCAGGTCACACCACAACTTCATAGAGGAGTTCACCATTTGCTTGTAATTTAATATTATTATCAGTTGATGCTTTCTAAGCAGAATTTAAAAAAAACCTCATTGTCTATTTTGTGCAGGTTTAGTTGAATTTAGGTAACATGATCTGTAAATCAACCAATGTAAGCTTCTGCAAACTTAAATACCTTACCAGAAGCTAAATGCAAAAGAAAGAGGAAGGGGGTTTACAGTTCCCAATTCTCTCTGAGGAGACTTCCTATGCAGGAATTGATGCTTCACTACCTGAGATGGAAGAACCGTAGATGCAGACTGTAACATGTTTTTCATACTCCAGTCCTGGAACCCAACAGAGATGAATGGTTGGGATTGTTGCTGCGTGATCTAGACTGTTGTATGATTACTCATCGCGTTAGATCGGTGTGGACTGCATTGGGGCAGCTGCGCCAATCCCCACAGTAAATGTCAGCCAGCTCAATTTCTTTCTTACTACCTCGATCAAGGGTCCTCAAACTTTTTAAACAGGGGGCCAGTTCACTGTCCCTCAGACCATTGGAGGGATGGACTATAGTTTAAAAAAAACTATGAACAAATTCCTATGCACACTCCATGTATCTTATTTTGAAGTAAAAAACCCAAACAGGCAAAAACACCCGCATGTGGCCCGCGGGCCGTAGTTTGAGGATACCTGACTTAGATAATGCATTTAAGGAGAAATTCTAATATTTTCTCCCATGGTTCAGTGGGAGAACCATCATCCTGTCCCTCCCCTTGGAGCACCTCCTACCCCTTCCACCCCACCATCCCTCTCCACCTTAAAGACCACTAGGCAGGAAAATAAGAATGATCTTTGAGAGGGAGGAACATGAATGTGCAGATTCATTTTTCCATGAGTCTCATAAAAGTAAGCAAAGACCCTTTTAGTTTCTCCTTTATTTAATTCCCTGTGGGCTGCTTCTCCCTCTAACGTACACTGCCTTACACCTTTTCGAATTCTCTCTGCGCTCTAGTCTAAAGCAATTTTGGTGCTGAAGGGCAGAGGGAGGGAGGCGGCACGCGCGCTCGGCGTGGCCGTGTAACACACAACGGCTGATCTCTTCTGACATTTATCTGCGCTCGTGAGGGGAGATGGAGCAGCTCACTCATGAAGATGAATGTCACAGCAGCGCTCTGCCATCATGCATCCTTCCGAGGGCTCTCAGGAGAGAGATTTGGTGTTATATAGAATATTAGAATTGCTGCAGACAAGGGGAAGCCTGGCGACTCGGCTGCTCTGCCTTATTAGATCCTGTTAAGCGAAGTGAGGCACCCTTGTTAAACAGAGCCGTCCTCATTATAAGATTATCTAATTCACTCTCTAGCATGGCTTTTGCTTATTTCATGCACCCACAGGAAAAAAAATGACTTCCCAGCATATTTTTAAGTACAAATGGAAATAGATCGAGTTCATAACTATGCAATTGTATACTTTGCTCCTTGCTTCTTTGAAGGCTTTATGATTATAAAAGTACAGATCCTTCTGAAGATAAATACTTCAGGGAATGACAAAGCAATGGGGAAGCCTTTTGACAGCAGAGTGGCTAAATCTGTCCAGCCCAGGTCATCTTTGACCTAAGATGACCTATCTAGGGTCCACCACATCTTCAAAGAGCATGCCTGGTTTTTTTTGCTGGGCTTCTTCTCCAACTAGAAGAGCAGACTGAGCAGAGAAAGTTCTTTGAATCCAATTTCCACCACTCATCAATGGCGTGACCTGGGCTAATTATCCCAACTTCTCTTAACATCAGATTCTTCATCTGTAAAATGAGGATAATAATGGAATCTATCTGATAGAACTGTTCTGAAGATTAAATGACATGAAATAAAATCCATGGAAAGCTTAGAACAGTGGTGCACAGTAGGTGTTCAATGAATGCTAGCAATTATTATTCATAATTAGCAAAAACATCTTAGTGGCATCAAATACCAATGACATAAAGAATCATAAAATTCAGATCATTTTTACTAGCTCTCATCTGGATTATTTTACATTCCTTCTATTATTCTAGACTCTCAGTGCATAGGCAGCCCTGATTTGTGAAGATCCAAACTTTAAATTTCCACTTGCTTAATTGGGCCACAACACCTCTTGTCCTTTTATTGATTCCTAAGAAGCAGGTGATACAGTGAAAAAGATATTAATTTGGGGCCTAGGTCCATACCTGGGGTTTAATCCTGTTTACTATACTTGTGTGAAATTGCTCAAGACACTTACCATCTGTGAGCTTTATTCTCCAACTGTAGAATATGTATGATAAGTATTAGTAATACTTATCTTTAAAGGATGCCATTAGGATTAAAAATGAAATATGTTAAGCATCCTAATTCTTACTTCTGCAGTCTGAGGTCCCTTTGTTTTATAGCTGTAACTGAATAGCTGTTATGTCACTGTGACAAATGTAAAGACACACAAATGAATGTGTGAATGCACGATCCTTGCCATGAAGCGTTGGCCATGAGGATAAGAGCCATGTAAAAGGGGAAGACTTCCTGAAAGAGGAAACATTGAGTTGAACCTTGAAGAGGGAAGAAGACCTAGATAAATAAGGAAGAGGGTAAAGGCTGTCCACACAAAGCAAGAACATGGGACCCATATAAAAGATGAAGGTTGAATGTTACTGCCATGCAAACACCCCTCAATATGTTCACATCATAATTGGGAAAACAAAAATAACTTTCAGGAGAGATCTCACTCTGCTATGGACACATTGAGTTGCAGCAAGTCAAGCATTTCACTGCATAGATTTATCCAATCTTTCGCTTTGAAGAAGACGGTCTTAGGAAACTTTAAAGGCCTCTGAAGAGACAGTTTTGCTGGAAGTGCAGTCCTCTCCTGGAGAGCTCCTGTTACCATAAAGCTGCCAGGAGACTCCAGTGGGGAAGCCTGACATTCGCCGCAGGTTCAGCCAGAGTTTAGAACCCAGACTAGGACTGTAACTGAATCTCCTTTAGCTGAAATTCATTTAAAATAAAGTGACATTCAGGTTTAAAAAAAAATTCTGGCAGGTCTGCACCCATTCTGGAGAAGACTGGCTTGGTCAGGAGAATCTCACATCCCTGGGCTATGGGGGTAGCCTGTTAGGGTTGTGTGTTGGGAGTGTAAGAAGATAGATTTTATAGAGTCAAAGCCATCATTTGAATCCCTCACTTTTCCCTTAAATCACTAGGACCTGGGCCCGTCAAGAGCTCAAGAGCTAAGAATTAGCCCATTTTATTTCTCTTTCCATCTCACTGTGGCTATTCTTTCCTTGGAGTCCAGGTTTGGTCTGAATGGGGGAAAGAGCATGGTGATAAACACATAGATTTTGTTTTCTCCCTTTGTCTCTCTTTCTTGCTCTTTCCTGTGGCTGAGTGGGGTAAGGTTGAGTTTTCACAGGGTAAACATGCATGTGATGTGACTTCAGCACACTTAATAGTGCAGTGGGAAACCTAAAAAGAAGCAAGTAAGACCAATCCTCCCTGGCACTTGGGCGCATCTAGTGAGGCACTAGGTAAGTGTTTCCATCTGTCTTTACATAAATGAATACATGAGTGTTCACATGTGTGTGCACTCACACATGTGTCCTTACAGATGAAGCTCTCATCTACATTTTCATTGGTTATTCCTGGTTCATTTCATTTCAGTTGGTTCTTCCACAGTAAGGAGGTGTAATGGACTAGCACCTGTTGTTCAGCCAGGTGTTAACTGAATTTGTGTTTGCAGTGGAGTCTTTGCAAGTAAAATCAGAAAGAAAATAAAAGGAAGAGCATATGGGATGTGCATGCTTTCTGAGCTACCACCTGTTTCTTTATATATTTTATAATAACCAGAGTCATAGCTTTTGGAGAAACTTCAGAACTTTTGGGAAATATGGAAAGAGTAGATCCTATTAGGCATCAAGATCTATATCACACCATGAAAGAAGACACCCTTTTGAAATTTTTATTTCTCTAAGCACAAAGTAAATGGGTTCTATTAATGCAATGCTGAAAAGCCGGGTGGGACAGTCACTTGAAGCTTGTGGTATCATGACCTACCTCCCTTTTCCTAGCATGACCAAAGCTCCAGGCTGCTGTGTTGATGGAAGCTGAGGCCATAGTCAGTAGGCTACCAGCTTCTCTTACTTCCATCCCTAGTTTTATAAATATTGAAAACTCACAAGACCACAGGAAATGAGATAGATTTCCCATTTCTTCCTTTCTTACATGCTTGCTTTTTTGCTTAGGTGGAGGGCGGCATAAAGGTTAGCAAAAAGGCATAAAAGAATAACCCTTTTTTTTATATTTTGCAAGAACATACGAGAATAATTGCCTACTATTTCTTGCTTACCCCTTCCTCCTTCCCCCAATGAAACCGGAAGCACACGGGACTAGGAAGCCAACGTTGTAAATGTTCAAAGGTGGAATTACATCTTTTGGTGTCTGGGTGCATTTTGCATTATAATGCAGCCTCGATGATAACATTTCTCAGGAAAGCCTGCGCAGCTGTCTCTGCATCAATTGGTAGCGTGTGGGGAAAATATTGCTCGGAATGTACTTCTGGGTGCAATTTACTTTGATACTGTTCTCCGAAGTATCAAAACTGATTCTTCATCTTTGACAAAGGAAAATGTGCACTCTCAAGCTTTAAGAAGCTGAACCATGTTTGGGGTGACAAATACATTCCTTTGGGAAGAAAGTGTTGTGTAGTGGAAAGAACAAACACTTTGCACCCAGAGAGATCTGGGTTTGAATCATGCATGGAACACTTACTAGCCTTGAGACTTTGGAAAAATCAATTTTTCCAAGCCTTTGTTTCTTCATTCACACAATGGGTTGCTGCAATAATAACATGAGAGGACATGTATAGTAGTGGTTTCTAAGAAATCCACTTGATAGGCAGAGGGGAAAGTAAGGAGTAGCACCCTATGTGGTCTGGGGAGAGACAGGGTTTGGGAGAACCCAAATTTGGGCAGTGAAGTACATGTCTGCAATGGAGTTCCAGGAAAAACAGAATTATCACATCTTCCTCTATTTTCTAGTTTGATGACTCTATAGTCTTCCCTTTCAGATGTAGCAAGGAAAGGCCTGTAGCATATATGCCACAGTTGGGTGGCAGATGGACCAGGCCACATGCTGCTGAACTGATGCATGAGCCTGGCAGTAAGTTCATTTGCAATTTCCCTATGTTCTAAATTCCACCCACAAAAATGATTATAGTGAAGGCCATTTTGCCAGGACAGTATATAACACATGAAATTTATAGAATCCAGGACTCTAAGTGATACCCTCTCCTGCCCCCACCTCTCTCTCATTCTCTTCTTTTCTCCTTTCTTTAGAAATCATTATCGTCAGAGCACAGCTGCCACAGGCGGGGCACCTGGGAAGTGTTATTATAACCTCACCTTTGCTGTCACCTTCCCGCATAATGAGGATGTCTGCTACCTGGCCTACCACTACCCCTACACCTACACGGCCCTGATGGTAACTCCCTCTTTACGGCGTCACTCCAGTGGGACTGAAGGGCTCTCTCTCTCTCTTTTTTGAGAACATTCAGGAGGTCCTGACATCTTGGGTGGGTGAGGGTGAAATACTGCCTCCCTGAGATTTTGTTGTCACCGACTCAGTGGCTTTATAGGTGCCCCAGCTCCTTCCCTGGACAGAGCACAAGGCTCAGTCATGGCTGGTGACATTCTGAAAGCCCAAGTGGTCTGCAGGTTGAGTGTGGGAGATTGGGACATTTCTTAGGGGCTCTGTCTATCTTTAAAAAGTCCTCAAATTAAGCATCAAATATCCAGATTGGAGTTGAATGGGGTGAAACCACACAAGTTAGCTGAGAGGCAGATCTGAGGGACAGCGACTCGTGGGGAGGGGTGGAGCAGGAGGCAGGAAGGGGGAGCCGGGAAGCCTCCCTGGGTCTGTGAACAAGCAGCCCCCTCAGCACCCACAGTGGTTCCCAAGACCGTGGGCTAGAAGTTGCTGGAAGTATCAGGGTGCACAAGAATGGTGGACAAATAGGACACTGGATTGCTGCAAAGGAGTGTCACAGTCATTTTATGAAGGGAGTGTAGCCGGAACCAGGCCAGACTCAACATTTAGCATGACTGCGTTCTGTAAGGCCCTGCAAAAGGTTCATGAAACAGTTTTCTGCAAACTGACTGCTCAAACCATGCAGTTTTCTTTCATTTGAAAAAGTGGGCAAACCCCCAGCTATTTCATGGATACCCTGAGGATTAATGAGCTACAATATCTTCTATGAAGCACTTTCATCCTCTGTGTTAATGTCAAATGTTATTAGCATATTTATAATAATATGTGTGTATATGAGTGTATATATCACTTAGCCTCAAGGATGAGCATTTTCATTTTAAGGCTGTGATAAACAGTTGGAAAAGATCATAACCAAGAATATCTCTTCCTTTAACAGGAATGTTCAGGTATAAATGAAAATTTTCCCCACCGAGGAGGCATACCTGAAACTTGGCTCACCACGCCATGAAAGTGCATCTGTCCCTCTCTCCATATGTTGTCTTGCCTAAACAGAGATTTTTACTGTTTTCCAGATTGCAAAAGATGCACAACTAGTATTATTTGTGTATCACACTTGGAGAGCTCAAGAAGTTAATCCAAGAAATGTGCCTCGCAAGCTATGTTGTAACAAGCCGTGTTTGTTATAAAACGTGTTTTGTTGCCTTTAGGGACACAGAACAGGCAGGATTCATGATCCCTTTCAACAGCTGTTTCTACAGTCCTGCCTGTGAAACGCTGAGAGGGAAAGTCTGCTGGGGGAGTGGATTCTTTCTGGAATATGCGTCTGCCTTTCCCAGCGGGCAAGAGGGAACTGTGGGTCCACGGCTCTGTTCTTTTCACTTGTTAGAATGTCTTGAACCCTGATGAGGCTCTTGGTAGTGGTCAGTATAAAACATTAGAACTCAAAGGGGCTTGGGCAGCTGTCTAATTCACCCTTATCATTTGTAGATGCAAAAACTAAAGCCTAGAAGTGCCACATCTCGCTAGCAGCCAAGCAGGGAACAGAACGCTGGCCTTTGATGTCTATTCGGGTGGCCTTCTTGCTCCACTTTAGCAGAAATGTAGAAAAAAAATCAGAAGAATTTCTGCTCTGGGTGTCAGATTGGTGTCCTCTCATGCTACCACATACAATAGCTACTAAAAAAAATGCACTTCGGTTTTGTTAAGCACACGTAGTCATCTTTGTGTGATGATATAGACATCTCCAATGGTTGAGTTCAAGTCACCAACCCACGATTTATGTCTGCAATGCTGAGTTCTACGGATGTGGTTCAGCTGAAGGGTAATGTTTCTTACCAAACATGGTCCAATTCTTATCCCAAGATGCTCTGATGGATTCTTACTGGGTGCCTACAAGCTGATGTAAAGTCTGTAACCTGTTCAAGCAGTCCTTGACTGCACCTGGATGTGTACCTTGTGCCTCTGGGCCCACTTATCTTCTGGGGACTGTGTCAGACCAGAGCACAGGGTTAAGATTTACAATTGATAATTAACTTGGGAGCTCTTGGGGTCAATGGGAGGATAATTTCATCTTGAAGGGAGGCAACAATACAAAAAAGTAAACCCCCGGTCACTTAGTGTCACTAAGAAGGGAAAGCAAGGCCTTCTTAACTGATGCTCCTTGGCTTGTTACTATTAATACTAATAACATTAATTGCTACTAATATTAATTATAGTCTTATTTGCTGTTACTATGAATAATAATAAGTAATAATTATTACCTATTATTGTTACTTGTTAGCCTACTAACTGTGAATCTCTTCCACCAGGGAAGTTTGAGGAAAGTTAATGAGAAAGAGGGATAAGAAATAACTTCTTATTTCTCCTAAATGAGTAGAACAGGGTTAGAAAGACAATTTGTCATTCGAAAGTGAAAAATGTATATTGCCATTTTTAGGTTTTACATTACCAATAACTCATGGTCTTTGTCCTCTCTCTGTTTAAGACAATAATTGACTCTCTGACTTCTCTTAAAAATATCTTCCTCCCATCATGGACAGAATGAGTACGTTCTGTAATGCACACTAGTCATTTTTATTTTTGGACATGTCCTAAGGAGAAACACTTTTTCTTCCAACAGATCAGTGATAAATTAAATGCGAATGATACCCCAAGGGCAGAATTAACTATGTGTTACTTAGGGGTTATGCTGAGGGGTGGAAAATACATTTCCACGTAGAATTTATAATTTGAAAGTCTCTGATAATATGGATTATGTTTAATAATTACAGACATTTTTATAGCAAGGGACTTGTATGTTGGATGTTTTTCAACATGAACATGATTTTGAAACTTTTAAAATTTTATTATTCTCTTATAATAAGAGAATTAGTGTTTGGTTCTTTCAAAGTGATATCTTCCAGATGCTTGCCAGCAACACTGTTGGATAATTGCTCAAATTATAGCATTAAAATAAAGCTAAAAGAAAGAGACACGCTATTGTAATTCTGAAGCAAGCAAAATGAGTTATATTTTAATCAGCCATATCAAGATACCAGCACAAGTAATGTTAGTAATACTTGTTCACGTATTGGGATTGTGTTATGGGCTGTCCCTAGGTAGCTAATAATACGGGTTGAAAATGGAGCCCCAAAAGAGTTTTTGATGGATATTTTAGGAGGTAAGGAAATGGTATCTCACTGAGAACTGATAACTGTGTGAGTTGACAAGAGACAAGAAAAGTGGTCGTAAGTAGGATCCATATATTGGGTGTGCTTAAGGCTCTTAAAGCGTAGAGTAGAATTTTTCACCAGACACATATACCCACTGTGAAAGATGCTAGCACCGTCATCCTCAGGGATGAGAAACGGAGTGCAGTGAAGGGAAAGAAGGGGGTAGGGGAGAGAGAGAGAATTAGAATGCCATATGCACAATATCTTCTAAAGGGCTCAGAATAAACGAAGAGTTTAAAAAGCGTCAAGTGGGAAATGTTGACTTACATGTGGTAGATCACAGATGCAACGAGCAAGTCATAAATCAGTGCTGTCAGGTAATCGATAGACAGAGCCCTCTCCTTGTATGGGCCCAAATGAAAGACAGGCACAAACAAAGGGTCTTGGTGTAGAGGAGGTGAATCTAAAGAGCCATTCTGAACCAGCCAAGGTGTGTGTGAATGGTGACGTCTTTGAGCAAGAGGACACCTGCCTTCCAGGGTCTTGATCACTTGGAGCAACAAGCTTTTGAGCTCAGGCCTGGATCTGAGGCCTGGAGCTGGGTTTCCTTGCTGTGTAGCTGTGGGCAAGCTATCTAACTTCTCTTTGCCTCCATCTTCTCATCTATAAAAATGGAAACATAAAGCCAGTTACTACTCAGGCTGTCATGGAGATTAAATGATTGCTACCTGGAAAGTAGGAGCAAAGTGTCTACATCTAATAAACCATACCAGATGGTAAGCATTAGAGGATTTACTCTTTCTTTATGATGATGTGCCATTATTTTCTCTGTTGGGCTGACTGGAAGATACTCATTTCATAATTTATACTAAAATTAAAATTATATAAAAATCCAGATAAAAGACATCCCCCACCTGAAGAAAACAACCCCCAAACAAAGGCTACTACTAATGGTTTTCTTAGGGTGATTATGATGATTTTTTTTTCTTTACTCTCTTTTCCAAATCATCAGCGATACAACTTTGTTTATTTTGAATGGAAAAAGAATATTAAAACCATCTTTTCTTTATAATTGACAAATCTGTGAGTAGGTACCTGGAGACTAACCATTTCTCTCTTTCTCAAAGTTAAGTCCCTTTAACTTAGGGAGAGTGATATTGGCAGACTGGGACAATTTGAGAAACTAATCAGAGCACGCTGTAAGCGTGAGTTCTGTAGCTTTTATTTAGCTTAACAATGTTATTTGTTCTCTTGTGATAAGAAGTCTTCGATTCTCTGATGAGTGTATTTAAGTGACAACTGAGATCTAGGCAGCAAATAAAATAGGCTGTCTCCTAAGGAGTGGGCTTTCTTCTAAACGAGGGGAACAGAGAGTGCAGCAGTTGAGGGGATAACAATAGGAAATGAATGATTTTTGAGTGCGTGGTGCTTCCCACTTTATCAGTAGCCATCAGCAGGGCAACCTGCTGAGGTCAAGGCGAGTCTTTTATGGAAGTTTTAAGGGGGTAGTTGATGAAGGAGAGGGAGACCGAGGACCCCTATGGAGGAGACACAGGATGAGGCCGCAAGCTGAGGTTATCAGCCTGATATCTTTCACAGGCAGGGTTTTCTTTTAAGAAGTCAACCTCTCTGGGGGTTCCCACAATTGCCTTGAACTCATTCACATTTTTATAAAGAAACCCACCCCTGTGGCTTCCGCAGGGCTGCAATTGTAGTCAGTTGACACATGCATTCAGAGGCCCTTCTTCTCTCATCAGTGATCCCAACAATCTCCAATTAGGCATAACCTTTCTGGGCCCTAGATGGAAGCTTCACCTGGAGATCATTTTTAGGAGAATGAGACAAAGTCAGTTTTGCAAAAGGAAATCCAACAGAAGTTTATAATTGGTTTACTGCTAGCGGTCTTCTGTATGACTGAAGCCAAAATAATCCCTGAAAGGTGGAAGTGTTGTATATATTTGCTGTACCTTTGGTGACAGATCCAATGAGAGAGAGAGAGAGATTTCATCAAAGGGTGCAGAGAGATGGATACAGGACAAATTGTGGAAATTTACAGAAATCTATGAAAAGGAGCTTAAGCTAAAAGAACATTATGTGTTTGTTCAGTTGTATTGTTATTAATCACGAAAAATGTGATTATAATAAAAAATTAAGAGAGAACTCATAGGAGAAGAAAGCTTTCCAGCTTTGTTTTCTCCCACTTTTGCCGCAAGGGAGTACTGTTTTGAAGGACGATGAAAGCACCCTTTGATAACGTGGTGCAAGGCGAGAACTGTGGGAAGGGCCTAGCTAAAAATAATGATAATAATTAGTAACCATCCCCCTGTAATTGGCACTCTGGAGCCAGACAGCTGGTGTCCATAAAGATTCTCAACCTTCTCCATAAGATAATATCACCTTTTCGAAACCTAAAGGTAGTTTTCAAGGTATCTTCCAGGCCCCACGTTCCATGGATGGATTGGCCCACCCAGACCAGGGGTCCATTCCAAGAAACTGACTCAACTGGAATTGTGACCCCAGAGACTGGAGCAACACAGGAAGATGATTTCCACACCCCTATCATTCTGCCCCAATTAACGAACCTAATCACCTAATCCCTTTCCTGCTAACCTATCCTTAATACCCTGTCTCCCAAATTCTCAGGGAGGTAGATTTGAGAAGTTTCTCCCATCTCCCCATTTAGCACTATGTAGAATAAAGACTCTTTCTTTGCTGTGAAACAGGCTGGTTCATCTTATTGGCTTCTTCTTGGGCAGCAGGCAAACGAACCTGGGTGGGCAGCAACAGCAATGTTCATCAGCCCCATGAAGCCTCTTTGACTTCTTTCTTTCATAGCTAACTGTGCTTGATGCTTTCTATAAACAAACCTGCTTTTGCATGTCTGATTTATAAAGTCCAGATTTTATTATTTTTTAAAGTTTGGTATCAGGCACTGAAGAGCTGTGGCCTATTTGTAACATCACAGAATGATGGTCACTGCTTTTCCTTTTTGTTTTAAAATTTCTTAATTCTCTTTTCCCCTTTTTTCTTTCTTTCTTTTTTTTTTTTTTTTACAGATAACATTTATTTAATTTTAATTTATTTTAAACAGTTTTATTTTATTTTCAGTTGACAAATAATACTTGTGCATATTTATGGGGTACAATGTGATGTTGTAATACATGTGTATATTGTTGAATCATCAAATTAGGCTAGTTAACATATCTGCCACCTCACATATGTATCATTTCTTTCTGGTGAGAACAATCAAAATCCATTCTTTTAGCTATTTTAAAATATGTAATATATTATTATTAGTTATAGTTACCATGCTATGTGATAAATCACTAGAGCTCATTCCTTCTGTCTAATTGAAACTTTGTACCCTTTGACCAATGTCTCCCCTTTCCCTGTCCAACCCCCACGCCCCTGCTGGCCTCTAGTGACCACCATTCTCTAGTTCTATGAGTTTGACTTTTTAGATGCCATATATAAGCGAGATCATATGGTAGTTCTCTCTCTGTGCCTGGCTTATTTTAGTTGGCATATACCCTCTAGGCTCATCCCTATTGTTGCAAATAGCAGAATTTCCTGATTTTTAAAGCCTGCATAGTATTCCATTGTGTATGCATACCACTTTTTAAAATCCATTCATCCATTGATGGGGACTTCCATGGTTGTTTCTATATCTTGGCTATTGTGAATAAGGCTGCAATGAACATGGGTGTGCAGGCATCTCTTTGACATACTGATTTCAGGGTTTTTTTGGATGTATACCTAGAAGTGGGATGGCTGGATTATATCATAATTCCATTTTTAGACCTTTGAGAAGCCTCCATACTGTTTTCCAAAAAGACTGCACTAATTTACATTCCTACCAGCAGTGTTGGGGGCTCCCTTTTCTCCAAATCCTCACCACATTTTTGGCCTTTTATCTTTTTGATAGTAGCCAATCTAACACACATGAGGTGATATTTCTTTATGGTTTTAATTTGCATTTCTCTGATTATTAGAGATGTTGAACACTTTTTCACATATCTGTTGGTCATTTGTATGTCTTCTTTTGAGAAATGTCTATTCAGGTACTTTGCCTACTTTTTAATAGGGTTATTTGTTTTCTTATTATTGGGTAGTTTGTGTTCTTTGTATATTTTGGACACTAGCCCCATGATCTAATTTGCAAATGTTTTCTCCAAATCTTTGGGTTGTCTCTTTGCTCTATTAATTGCTACCATTGTGCAGAAGATTTTTAGTTTGATGAAATCTCATTTGTCTATTGTTGCTTTCTTTGCCTGTGCTATGGGGTCATATCCAAGAAATCACTGCCCAGACCAATGTCATGAAGCATTTTTCCTAGTTTTATTCTTGTAGCTTTACAGTTTCAGGCTTCATGTTTAAGATTTTTATCCATTTTGAGTTGATTCTTGTATAAGGGGTGAAATAAGGATCCATTCTCATTCTTCTCTATATGGATATTCAGTTTTCCTAACACCCTTTATTGAAGAGACTGTCCTTTCTCCATTGTGCGTTTTCAGAATCTTTGTAAAAATACTTGACTATAGGCATATGAGTTTGTTTCTGGGCTCTTCTTGGGAAAGATTCTTTCTGAGAATACTCTCCACAACCACTGCTTGCCCCTCTTCATAAGGATCCTTGTGGACATAATAAAATGTGAAACTAATAGCTTTGATGAAAAAAAAAGAAGAGAAAGCTCATAGAAACAATTGAGCAAGACAGTGTTTTCCAAAGCATATTCTCTAACACTCCAGCCTCTTGAGATCTTTAGATAAAAAGAGTTTAATGCTCATATAAATTTATGAAGCACTTGTGCTAGTTTTTCTTCTAAGAGTTCCCAATGCATATTGAAATATTAAAGAATCTGAGAAGTCCTGCAGCCAATAAAATATTTTCATTTTATTTACCTCACCATTTTCCAAGTGCTTTGGCTATGAATTTCCTGCCTCCTCCACTTCTCTGTTCACACCCCAGTGCTTATTAACATCCTGCAGAACACACTTTAGGAGGTGCTGGAGCAAAATTTCCTTTCCTAGTTTTGGAGCTTTGGAATCTTGTTAGTAATTGCAAATCAGGGTCCACTCAGTTCAGATTTAAATAATAATACTGAGAGCAGCCTTCACCCAAATGTTTATGAAAGTGCTAAAAATAATTTGCTCATGATCACAGAAAGTGTAATCTAAATCTAGCACTATCCCTATCCTCTTAACTGTGGTGCTGTAATTTTCCTTCTCCAGGATGACTGAGACACACGGCTGACATTCTAATGGGGATAGTTCCATTCCTATTCTGCGCCATCTCTCCTGGGATTTCTGGATATCTGCTTCTTATATCAAGGCTTTAATTAGTAATCTAATATGGATTTTTTAATCTATGAATTTCTTTGGTGACCTTCTCTTAAGAGGATGTTTTCTATTCCATAATGGTTGTATTACTTTTGCTGTTTTGAAAACCATTTTTAGTTAAGTCTAATTTCATATAATGGTTGCCAGGAAAAGTGGTTTGTGCTTTTTTTTTTTTTTTTTTTGGAAAATTTTAGTGGGTTTTTGATAGCTCTCTATATGATTAATTATTGTTACAGTTCCGTGGATGTTTGAGAGAAAAATGAAAGGTTGTTCTCTGTAAAGATAAAGTTTGACATATATCTACAAAAAACAATATTGTTCAAATGCTCTATATCATTATTTTTGTGCACTTGATTTATCCAAGACTGAGGTGCTGTCTTAAAGTTTCCCACTCCTAGTACATTTTTTCTTCTTCTGCCGTTTTTGTGTTATATATTTCAATCCCATGTTATTTGATTCTCAAGATTTATGAGTTTTATATGTTCATTGTGAATTGTGCCCTTTATCAAAATAAGATTTTAAAATCCCATTTAATGCACTTGATCTTGAATATGACTTTGCCGTATATTACTATTGCCATACCTACTTTAATTTATGTTTGCTTATCCTTTTAGTTTCAATATTTCTCCTTTAAAATGTTTGAGTAAAGGCAATTTAGGAGTGTTTTTCATACACATCATTTTTTTTTTCCTTTTTCTCTCTCTTTAAAAGTACCTCTTATATACAAACGTAGAGTGGGATTTTAAAAAGTAATCTGAAAGTTTTTGTCATTTCATAAGGCTTATTACCTGTTTTTATTTATAATAGTTTTTACTGTTACTTCTGTCATTTTGATTTTATGCTATTTTTCATGCTTCATTTCTGATTTTTTTCCTTTCTTTTTCTTATGCAACATGGATCATGTTTTCTTTGATTTTTTTCTCCTCAGTTTATAATTCTACTAGTTTTTAAAAATAACATATTTGAACTTACATTTCTCCATCAATAATAATAGCTAACATTAATTGTTTCCTACATGACAAATGCTCTTCACATACTTTATGTAACTGTAACAACCACTGCATGAGGTAGGTAATGGTATGTTTATACACATTTTAAAGATGAGAAAACTGGGTCACAAAGAAGTATAGTAAAGAATTTATGTAACTTTCCCAGAATCCACAGCCAGAATGTGAACCCAGGTCCCTGCATTCCCTGGTTGCTGTTGCCCCCCTCCACCTTCAAAGCCAGAAATTGTATCACCCCAACCTCTGCTTCCATCACCTCACTCCTCTTTCTCTGCCTCTGATTGTCTGTTTTTTCCTTATAAGAACCCTTGAGATTACACCGGCCTCAACCTGATAATCTAGGAGAATCTCCCCATCGTGAAGTCCCTGATCGCATCTGCAAAGCCCCTTTACCAGGTGAGGTAAGAGCCTCACAGGTGCCAGGGATTAGGATGTGGACCTCTTTGGAGGGCCATTATTCTGCCTACCACCACAGCGTGAGCAATAAACTCAACTCTGTCATAGAAACAGGTTGTTCTGGTGATATTCCAGGGAGCCAGCATTTGGCATAATACTAAATCCTGCCTTTTCATTTTCAAGAATTAAATAATATTAGTATATCTACATAAGTTGAAAATGTTAATATTTTGTTTCATTTTATTCCTTCATCACACATCTCTCTTTAATTTCATTTTAGAGACTGGTAATGACATCAAAGTTTTTTAATGTGTATTTTCTCCCTGAAGAATTATTTTTATGCTTTTATTATGTAGTAACCATATTTTTAATGGTTATTTAGACTTAAGCCTTGTGTAACTGGACTTCATTATAGTCCTTTTATATTGTTTTTGAGTTTCATTTTGGGACAATTGAAGTATGTCTTCAAGCCATTATTTTAGATAAAGATAAGGTGATATGCTTTCTGAGCTCTTGCACTTCTGAGCGTGTCTGCTACATTTGTTCATGAGCAAAAGCTTGGCTGGATACAGGTTTATTAGATTACAACCCTTTCTCCTTTTAAACTCTATGCAGTTTCGTCGGCATCTAGTGTTGCAGAAGGAAGTAAGAGCCAAGAATGAAATTTTCTCTTTAGGTATATGTAAATAGGTTTATTTACATACACATGCAGAGAAACATAACATTTTTAAAATTAATCTTAACTGTAGAGTGAAAGCTTCCTTTTACTCAACTAGTAGAGCAGTGGTGCTGGGCCTAGATTGGTAATGAAACACACAAGACTAGGTTTTACCCAGAATCAAATTATTCATCCCTAACAAAGGGTGCAGAGAAGACAACATGGCATGCATGGAAAGGGCTCAGTGAGTATCTTTGGAGTCCCAGTCACTCCTCACTGTGGAATTGTGTGATCATGAGAGATCAGGTTGAGTGGGGCTGGACCATCTCGGCCCTGGGGTTCCTCAACTTTCATACTTAGCTAGATGCCTAGTCCCTCTGTTGTGTGTGTGTTTGTGTATGTACAATTAATTAGTCACCTTGGCCCCCTCAGGGCTCATGTGACTACCTCCCAGTCTCCAGTGCAGATGCAATTTGTCAATACCTGACACTCATTATTTGATGAACAATTGTAACCATGAATTGCAAAGGTTTGGTCAGATACATGGGCCTCAGCTGAATTCTCATTTATCTTTAATCTGGGATAGATATGCTTCTTACAGTTCCTTTACTTAGTATTGTGTCAAATGCTGGCTTTCTGGAATACCACCAGAATAACCAGTTTCTACGACACAGTTGAGTTTATTGCTCATGTTGGGGTGGTAGGCAGAATAATGCCCCTCCAAAGAGGTCCACATCCTAATCCCTGGCACCTGTGAAGATCTTCCTTTACCCGGTAAAGGGGCTTTGCAGATGCGATTAGGGATTTCGAGATGGGGATATTCTCCTGGATTATCAGGTTGGGCCTGGTGTAATCCCAAGGGTTCTTGTAAGAGAAACACCGAGAGAAGAGAGTCAGAGCCAGAGAAAGAGAAATGACATGATGGAAGCAGAGGTTGGGGCGATGCAACTTCTGGCTTTGAAGGTGGAGGGAGGCACCACAAGCCAAGGAATGCAGGTGACCTCTAGAAGCTGGACTTCTAGAAATGAATTCTTCTCTAGAGCCTCCAGAAGAAACTTAGCTCTACCACACCTCGAACTTTGCCCTGTGAGACCTATTTTGAACTACTGACCCTCAGAACTAAAAAAACAATAAACTTTTGTTTTCTTAACCTACAAATGTGCTGATTTGATATAATAACAGTAGGAAACAAATATACGTGACAAGAGAGAAAGAATGGGATAGAATCTTGATAGTGTCTCAAAGAGCAAAGGGCAAAGTGAGGATATTTATTGAGCCTTCACTTCCCGATTTAAAGGGCAAGTATTTTAATGTGGGGTCTTAATTGGGACTGGGGAAAGATCATTAGGTAATGGTTTAAGCCTGGCAGACACTGTAAGGCAAGGGTTTCGAGGAGAGGGGTTCAAAGAGTCTTGGATCCAAGATTGGTTGATGCTTTTTATTAAAGAGTTGATGGGATATTCCTGGAATGAACAATAAATTTATTTGTAATTTTATTTTCCTGGGTGAGAGTTTCCTGAATTAGTAAAGTTATGCTGATGAAAGTGGATGGAGGAATAGTAAAGTCGTGTTAATGTAGACAGTAGCTGTGTGGGGGTGGATGATTTTGGTTCTCAGTTGTAAGGAGGATACGATGACACAGGGTCCCATTTTCAGATGTCCCTGAGGCTAGAGGAAAGGCCACAGAATCATCTGGTAATCTTTTCTTTCTTTGGCGCTTTTTAATTCTCCTCGTAACTCAACTGTCTTAGTAGAGTACCAAAAGGTTTAATATTTTTCTATTCAGTTGCTAAGATTTTTACTTAGTTTAGGAAATTCTTGTTTCCTGTTTTACTATTTATTATTGCTGCTATGACAAATTGTCACAAATTTAGTGACTTCAAGAATGAAAAATTTTTTTTTCTTATAGAAGTTTGACTCTCATTGGGTAAAGACCAAGATGTTGGGGCTGCATTTTTTTGTTTCTTCTGGAGGCTGGGGCTGGGAAGGGGAGGTGGAGTGGAGGGGGGAGAACAATTTTTTTTTTTCTTTTTTACCTTTTCTAGTTTCTGGAGACCACCTGCATTCCTTGGCTGGTGGTGCTACCTTCCACATCCAAAGCCAGCAATATCAGGCTGACACTCTTATGCTGCCTGCTATGGTTCTCTTCTGCCAGGAAAGGTTCTCTGCTTTTAATCACTCGTGATTGGATTGGTCCCAACTGGATAATTCAGGACAATCTCCCCTTCTCAAGTAGACTTTAAACATGTCTGCAAAGTCCCTTTCGCCATGCTAAGCAACCTGTCACGGGTTCTGAAGGTGAGAATGTGGACATCTCCGGGGCCACTATTCTGCCTACCACATCTGCTGCAAATCCTTTCCAGGTGTAAATACTCCCTCTACCTTTTGAGGGCACTAGTCCCCTTTTCATGTATTTCGTGTATTTATGAATATTTTATAAATACTCTCATAAGATTCACGTGTTTTTGTTTGTTTCATTTATCTAGCAGGCTTGGCTTTTGTTAGGAAACAAGCTGGGTAGTTTCTCGTTGGTCGTGTTAATACCTGCTTGATGGTGGTGAAAATTTTAGATCGTCAGCGGGAAGGGTAATTCCCGTGCAGTGAGTGACGTTCTTGTGCTGCAGAGGGACAGCTGTCCCCGCTCTGGTCACTGCAGCCTCTGCTGGCAGGGTAGGCAGTGTGGGAGGGGGGGAAGTCTCCGAGCCTCTTTATAACGAATCCCACTGTTTTTATTAGTGAAAAATTCTTGAGAAGTCTTAAAAACTGTTAACCAGGCATCCTGGTTTTAAGGGTTATTTCATTTTTGTATTATTCTGTGTTTTAAATGGGGAGTTATGGTAGGAAAAAAAAATCAATCCCTACTAATTGCGTGTTCATTTAGCTTAGCAATCCTTCTGGATCAATTGCTTTGTATCCTCTTCTAGTACAGTCACAACTCTCCTTTATTGCTTGGTCCTGCGTGCTGCTGACGTTTCTGTCTCAGCTCCCTGGTGCTCTGGGTGTGCCCCGTCTTCCCGGTATCCACCCCCTTCCCGTGCCACAGTGAAGGAAGAGTGCTTCGTGCCCTGCCCTCTTGCTTTCAGTACAGCTGGGAAACAGGTCTTCTATTACCCCGAAACGTACAAGAGTGGTGCTTCCTGACTAGCCTCGCTGGGCTTCTCCTACGTAGCAGGGGTAGCCCCCTTTTAATCACTCAATGCCTACTATATATAGGGCAGATTAAGTTAACAAGAATACTTCTAAACTATAAGGAGTTATATCAATGTGATCTGCATAACCTGTGTGTTTTTTATAATTTATTACGAAAAATATTAATGATACACACGCCTGCTTTATTTCTGCTCCAGACTCACCTTGACATCCTGGAAAAAAGCGTCAACCCCAAGCAGGTCTACTTCCGGCAGGAGGCTCTCTGCCAGACGTTGGGTGGAAATCCGTGTCCCCTGGTAACCGTCACAGCCATGCCCGAGTCCAACAGCACTGACCATCTAGAGCAGTTCCGTGAGTACAGCGAGGACCCTCCTCTTGGAATGTTTGATTGAGGGTGTCCTCTATAGTGTTGGGAGCATTCTGTCCCTTTTGGACCAGAAGCCCCAAAAGGGGGTGGGGACTTGTCTGCCTTTATAGAAATACACCCCCAACTCTTCTAGGTATGATACAAAGGTTAAATATGAATGTCTTTCTGTTGTTAAAGGGAGAGAAAATAAATTACAAACTGTCAGGGAGATGAAATGACTTGTTGGAATAGAGAGTAGTTTGCTAATGGTGGTCACTTCCTCTCCTAAAACAGAATCAGGATCTGAATCACATTTTCCAGCTTCTAATCCAGGAACTTTTCTCACCATGCTCACTGCTGCTCTGCTACTCTCAGTCAAGGTTTGGAAAGGAAGGAAGTTGAGTCACTCAGCCCTGGCTGAAGCATCCCCTTGATAATCTGAACGCCACCTGGATCTGAAAGACTGAAGGTGTAGAGGAAGCCCTACCTAGATAAGAACTGTGAAACAAAACCAAAGCCAAAGCCAAATCCAGATGCATGTACACGCGCGCACACACCCAGACCCCCAGCCCACATGCCTTTTTAATGTTAGAGTCCTGAGAATAAGTGCACAAGTGTAACTTACCTGTTACCAACTAGCTTTTGAAAACGGATTTTGACAGCTTCAGACCTTAGCTAGGCAAGAGAAAGCAAATAGAATAAGGAATGTTTTATGATGCAGAGAAGTTTGAGAGATGAAAGAAAAGAATGGAGACCCAGCTAATATTTTCCTAGAAGATACAGCTTTATCTGATGAAGTGCTGACCTCATTCAGGTGACTCTTTGGTGGATAGAAAATATAATTTCTCACACCCCATCAGCATCTGACAATGGGTGCTTAACAACCTGGCTAATCAACAACTGATTATCCCATCTGAATTAATGAGGCCCTAAAATGCTTTAATGAATAATAAGGGATCTTCCAAAAAATCCTTTTATGTTTTTTATGCATTTAAGAGCAATTTCTGTAATAGTTACAGAGTTCTCTGCTGGGCAGATAAGCAGCGATTGGGAGCTAGAGACAGTAATCTTTCCAGGGCAACCTTCCCTGAACGATTGTTTATTTAAGAAAGTGGCTGTTTAGTCTGTTTTTCAGGTTCTGTTTCTAAAGAGGAGCTGAGTGGAGGCCCAGTGTGTCACTATGACATAAAGGTGCCTCTTGTTTTTACATTTTTGTTTGTGCTGACTTTGGTGCCATGTTAATATTATATCTACAGAGATTATTCTTACTTTAAGAAGAGGACTTCAAACATGGCAAAAGCCCCTAAATGATTTGGCATTCCAAGAAATAGCTCAGTTAAAAAAAGACAGAGGGAGAGAGAGAGAAAAGATCTCATAGCATACACTTGTATGAATCAAAAGAGGCTGGTTTCTGCTGTTCTGTAAGATTAGTTATAACAACTGTATACTCTCATATATCATTCCAGTTTTTTCTCTTAAGCACATGCTAGTGTGTGGGCTTTTGTTTGTCTCAAGAAGTATTATGGGCAAGAATAGGGAGGGTTCCTGTGATGGTCAGATGAATGCTATTTGTTTTCCTTTTGTCGCTTGCAAGTGATAATCACTGAGCTAGATCTTGAGAAAACCAGTACTATGGTTTTCTAGGCAAAAGGACCAATGACGGCTCTCTTCATAGGCATGTCACCTGTACATTTGCAGAGATCCTCTGCTTAGAAGGACCATGCACTTTGTTTAATGCTCTCTGTCACCATATTTAAGTTATTTTTTAAAAAGTCTTGAACAAGAGGCTCCATGTTTTCATTTTGCACTGGGCTCTGCAAGTTTTGTAACCAGTCCCAGGAGTGATCTAAGGTCATAATATAGCTAAAAAGTGGCAAAGGCTGATGCCCTTCCCATCTTTCCAAATTGTGCAGGAGGAGTTCCAGCCTATTTTTCCTGCTCACTGAAAATCTTATTTGTGTGGATTATATAGAAGAGTGGTATTTCATCATGAGGATTAATTTAAGGACTCCCCCCCCCCCCCGGCTTTTGTAGATAGGATAAGTGGGGCTCTGGGAGGTAAAATACCATGACCAGTGGTGGTGCCAGATTTCCAACCTTGTTATTCTGATTCCAGGGTCCATGCACACAACCAATGTGCTGGCTGCATCATCATAGCACCTGTTCAGCATCAACATTCTGGTTGCACTCCGGGAGCCAGAGCTTCCTATCTTCCCGGTTCTACATCCTAAAATTATTAAAAACTAGCATCAAATTTAACAACTCATGCTAAATTGACCACAGATAAATGTATCGCTCTCTTCCTGCTCACAGTGAATTTTATTTTCCTTTTCTAACCCAGTGGAAACATTTTCATGGTGCATGTTTTAGGCACCGTGACAGGAAGGGAGAGAGGAGATTCTTTTGATTCAAAGGCCTTTCCTTAGACTCCTCAGAGCCCCACATAGAGCTGAGATTGCATGGCTTGAGCTGTACAGGAGGCACAGTCTCAGCCGAGCTATATAATAAATAATGCACAGGGCTGGTTGCAATATATGTAAGAACATATGCCATTATTATGTTTCTAAAAGAAAAAAAAAGACAATATAAATACCACCTACCCTCAAAAGTGCAATGAACTATGCCTGTAAACCAGAAATGAAACCACTTAACATCCTTTGAACCATGGAATGTGATGTATTGATTTAGGAGGAGAAAAGAGCAAATGAACAAAAAGCTCAAGATTCTCCTGCCTTCAGTCCTCCCTCCAGGTGAGATTAAATTGTTTTATCTGCCTCCTTCCTCCCAGGGACTAGGTCACCTTCAGTGTGGGATTATATTCAGCTGTGATCTGGCTAGTTTCTGGTTCAGTGGCTGCCACTCACCCCTCATAAGGAGGTATTTGTGCACTGACTTTCTTTCCACTGCACAGGATTAGTCTTATTTTACAAACCCAAGAAATAAGAGCATGGCTATGGACCCCCACTCCCCACCCCCCAGGGGAACTCCTCTCTCAAGGCTTGTTCCCCTTGTGGTCTTGTGTAAAGCCCCAGACCTGGAGATTATTGAGGACAATTTATTGATTACTTTTAGTTTGTCGCAGGGTCTGGGCTCCAGAGAGTCCCCCAGAAGCATTTATTTCATTTGATTTATTTTTCAAAAGCATTTTCTTTTAAGAAAGATATTTTCCTGGAAACATTTAGCTTTACTTTCTTGATAAATATATTTTCAGTTCAGTAGTCATCAGATTTGCTAGCTGTAATCTTTACTGCTCTTTGTAGAATTGAGGACAGTACCTTCTCACAATGCTCCCAATAAAGAAGGTTCATATTTACACTTTGGGATTGGAGCCCTCATAACCAAAATGCTGGCTTATCTTCAAGAGTGAAGTCACTCTCTGCTGTTTTCAGTGGGACAGTGAACAAGGAAGTTCCCTGAGAGATTGTCACTGAAGCCATTATGGAAGAGATGGGCTTGCGGGGATATCGTTGATTGAAGGGAACTGCTACAAAAGGATCCAATCTAGCTTCAGAGTCTCTTAGTGATGGATGAGGCATTGGGAAATCAGGAAGTCCCAGACCTTCCTAACTGTAGGATTCAGGATGTCAAAGGAGCCCAGGACATTTTGGGTTTGCATAGCAGAGAGTGAGCGAGGAGTGAATAGAATCCTAGAGAATGAAATAAAGGTCCCAGTAGGTTGGAACAGAAGACATCCAATGAGCAGACTGTGGATAGGCTTGGTGGAAAGGGTCAACCTAGGAAATTATTTCCATTGCTTTCTGAGACTAGTGTAAATGGAAAAAAAATCCAACTCTGTATAATAATTTCAAGAAGTTTATTCAAGACAAATATATGTGACTGTGGCCTGGGGAACATGGTCTCAAGAGGTCTTAGAAAAACTGCCGGAGGTAGCTAGATTATAGTTTGGTTTTATACATTCATGGAGACAGAAATTACAGGTAAAACATAAATCAATACAGAGAAGGTGTACATTGGTTCTGTTAGAAAAGGCAGGACATCTCCAAGTGGGGGTTTACAAGTCATAGGTGGGTTTTAGGGATTCATTGTTTGACAGTTGATTGGAAGAGTTAAGCTTTGTCTAAAGACCTTGAGTCATTAGAAAGGAATGCTTGACTTAATTAAGATAAGGGAGTCTTTTACCTGTTATATGATGCTATGCTGGAATCAGGTTGGAAAGTAAGCCATATTATACAGGGTTAATACAAACCTGTTAAATGAGATTTTATCATTTGCAGGCGTGACTTACCAGGACTCTTAGAAAGAGATTTGGGCAGGAGAAGAAAGGTCATGGTTCAGTCCTCACTATTCTCCTTTGGCTAGTGGTATTCTGGTATGATTGCCCTTAGCTTAGTTAAATTCTTTAACACATTATATGTTAGCAGGTCCTTTGATTAGCAGATCTTTTGAATGTGCAACTTCCAGGTAGAGTTGAGCAGTTATCTCTCGTTATTGTGTGTGCTCTTCAGGAATGGGATGTGTACATGTGGGTGTGGGTAGGTAGGTGGTGTGTCTGCTTTCTTGCATTTGAACTGCGAGAGATGCTGAGTTTAAGCAGAACTAGAGAGCAACAGAGAGCAAACAATTTGGGGTCATTATTTATCTAAACCTGGAGAGGAGAGTGGTTCTATCTTTTTCCAGACTCAGCCATTTCTCAGACCATGCCTACTTTCTGTTTCTTCTCACATGGAATGGAAATTCTGCGTGGACTTACCTTTGTGTGGAAATTACTCTTACTCATGACGATGGGGCCTCTCTATACTTGTCTTTATCTACATTTTGCAGGTGGCGACCCTCTGAACACATTCCCAATTATCATCCCCCACACCCTTTAGGCTTTGCCCTTACTGGAAAGCTACCCAGAAATGCATACAGTCAAATCACACTGCTTATTGAAGGCCTCCATCGTTTTGTTAACTTTCCATTTTCTCTACGTTTCCCCCATAACTTCATGTTCTAAAGTACGATTACAGCCAAGAGAAGGTTGGGTCCCCTTTTAGTTTGGGGAGCTACATCTCTGATGGATGCTTTATTTTTCTTAAAAGGTTTATTGTTTAATTGGACATCTGTCTGTTCAGATCCCATGACAACTTTGTGTTGTGGACTGTCCTCATGAGTGAGCTGAGAGGTGGAACCAATTGTGGGAATTTACTGAGGGAAAATGTCATTCTCTTATTAGAAACGCTTATTCTCCAAGTGAACAGTCACTGACTGACTCACTGGTGAGAAGCCAGGAAACAACAAAGGTGGATGGGAAGGAGTGGATCTGCTATTTTTGCAATCTGAGAACCTCCACCCTGCATTTATTATAACCTAAAAAAAGCAGAGCGTAACCTTTTTGGTCCCTGGAGGTGAGATAATCTCACTCCCCTGCCACAGTCTCCTAAGGCTCACCCACTGTTCTTTCCAGGGGGGCTGAAGTGGGGAGGGGGGGGCAGCAGGAGGTTGCATTTGCAGTTGTTAAAGAATACCTTTCTCTTTTTCTTTTTCTTAAAAACATTCTTACAAAAGCAATGTTCTATTCAGCCTGCCATTATGCTAAAAGCTTTTCCTTGGAAGACAATAGCTGTTCTCAGAAAAAAGATTTACATGGGGTCCCGAGGGTGTAATGAGCTACCACAGGCACCTGCCTCAGGGTTGGGAGTTGTCACTTGTAAGTGGTTTTAAATTAGAACAGAGTGGAAAAATACACAGTTACAGAATTCCCCTTTTGGCTTCTTTGCAAATCATTTTCCATTCTCTCTGGCCTTTGCCTCTTTTTGAGACACCTGATCAGGTATGAAGAAGGGAGCTTTCCATGGGGAGAGATAGAAGTGACAACAGTGGTTGGTCCAAGTGAAACAAACTCAAGTGGAGCCAAAGCCTCTCCTTCTGGAGATTTCTGTGTTTTTACTTCCCAGAGGCATGTGGGGCCAAGTATTATATGGGATCACTGAATTTTAGAGACTAACAATCTGTAAAGACTATAGAGTCCAGATTTCTCAATTGCTGGTAGGGGACACGAACTGACCCGTGTAGGGTGTAGGCAACGTGGCTAGTTGGTGGCAGAGGTAGCTCTAGACCACAGCCTCTTACCTCCTGGCTAAGTATTTATATATATATATATACAGTGCTGCTTCTGACAAACATTAGAGCTAAAAAAAATTAACTACAAGATCATAAGGACTTCTCTCCATGGAAATCTTTAATAAAAGGAGTTAGAATTAGAGAAACTGAACTGTGCCCTTTTCTTGCCTTGGGATTTCCATCTCTCCAGGCAACCAGGGCTAAGAACCATGGCAGAGACTAGTAGTACAAAGATAAATATCGTTTAATCTTTGTCACTGAGGCACTCACAATCTATAGGGAACATGTGTGTGTGTGAAAGGCATGTAAACAGGTCATTGTAATACAGCAAGTTGTAGTAGAACAGGAGCTAAACGAAGTTCACAGGAGGCACAGAGAAGATAGAATTTATCTGCATGGTAAAATCAAAGGGGGACTTACACCCACAAGGGTCAATGGTATAAGCCCCACTTGCATGGTGGTCTTACATTGACACAGCTTTGCTTTTAATGAAAGCTTAGTTGAGAATTCAAAACCTATTTGAAGAACAACTCAAATCTTTCTTGAGAAGACATGAAAGGAGATTATATAAAACACATCCAAACCATCTTAAATTTGTTTTTCCTTCTCTTTCTCACAGTTGTTGATCTGCACGCACATAGTAACTCACAGAAATGCTACCCTCTCTCAACACAAACCCTCAAAACTCTATGGTGTTTAGACTGGTTGAATATCTTCTTTCTGCTTCCCAGTTTGGCCTCGTCACTCCAATAAAAGGAGAGCCCAGGATCCTTCTTCCTACAAAGGGTGGTTGGAGGGGGTGTGAAAGACTGTGAAACCTTATAGGTAGTTGAGTAGCTTGACTTACGTCTATCACAAAGTATTTTACCCTTACAGAGTTTTATGTAATGTCGTTTGGCTCTCATAGCTGCCTTCTGAATTAAGAAAGAAGATGATTATCATGTCCGTTTTATGAATGATAGAACCATCAGTGTAAATGCCATTTGATCTGCATCTTGAAGTCAGACTTCTATGTGTAGAAAAATGGAGGCAGTGGTCTTTGTGCAAGTAGAAAAATTGCGTTGCAGAGGCAAGGAGGCTTGGACATGGTGCTGTGAAAATCTCAGGGTGCCAGGACTACAGGATGGTAGATTGTCTATGGGGACAGAAGATAACCTGAGAAAAGTAAGTTGGGCTAAACCATAAATGGTCTTCTTTTTCATGTTAGGAAGTTTCTCTTGGAGGCAGTGATGAGCTAATAGCACACTATTAAAAGCAGAGTAATGACAAGATCAGATTTGCTTTGGAGGAAAGTTTTGTGGCAGTAATGTGGAGGAAAGTCTGGAGTGAGGAGAGTAATGGTGACGTGGAGTCCAGGATGGAGGAACTCTTAAGCATTTAGACCCTAGATTCAGGCTCTCTGGGGTTCGAGACTTGGCTCTGCCATTTATTAACGTTATGACCTTAGAAAAGATGCTTAAACGCTTTGTGCTGTAGTTTCCCCATCTGATTTTTCATGCAGCGATCTGAAGATTGTAAAGAGCTAAGATTAGTACCTACCACGTAGTGCATGTTTAAGAAACAGTAGCAATGGTTGGTCATCTATATGAGTGATGAGGTCATCTATATGGGTGATCTTCCTTCTCAAAGGAAGATAGGTCTAGGGAAATTGAAGGGAAGGGTATATATTTAGGAGCTGTATCTAAGAAGTGAGATGTCTTGGTGATTGGTTGAGAGTAGGGATGGTGGGTAAGGAGTTGAAATATTTCTATTATGCTTTGGTTGGTGCGTGGATAGTTAAATGCCAACAAAGAAATATATAAGAAACAGAATAAGACTGTTGTGGAGGGATAATGAGTTCAGTTTTGGAAATACACATTTTCAGAGGCCTGCAAGTTATATAAGAACTCAGGCTAAACATAATTATAAAGCTAATATGCTATAAAATATAATCTATTTCAGGGGAAAATGAAATGAATTTTGTATTACCTGAATAATTTTTTCAATTAGCAAGAATACTCGAATTGACTATATGCAGTTATTGTAGCAGAAACATGTATTTCATCAGAATCAATCCCAGAACATTCTAGTCTATAAATTTGTTCATGTGATATGATGATTTACATATTTTAAAGTAATTAACTGTTTACAAAATATTTACATATGACTAATTGTTCCACACAACAGCCTTGTGCAGTAAGAAAAAATTTACATGTATTATTTTCATGTTCAGATGATGAAATTGAGGCCGTGAGAAAGTCATATGAGATAAATAAGAGCTAGAGCATGGATTTATAGCAAAACTGTCTGAATCCTAAACCCCATGACCCTAACTCCTGCACTCCACCACCTATTTCAGCTGTGCAGTAATGAAGGAAAACACTTTAAGATACAATTTCCCATGTATAAGAATAATTGTTTATATTACAAGTAATATGTTCTAGGCCTTTCCATTGTGTTGAGTACCATGTAGTCATGTTAACATTAATAACACTTATAACTTTAGTAAAATCTAAATTTTACCGCCTCAACAAGACTACTCCACATGCCTTTCCCACCCATATCTTACCCCTCTGTCACTCAATACCCTTCAACCATCTTACCTCTTTCTGTTTTTTTGAACATAACAACCTAAACTCCTCCCCTAGGTCTCTGTATTTGCTGTTCTCTCTCAGTCCAACACTTTTCTTCCATAGCTTTGTGTGGTTATTTTTCCCTTTGTTGTCTATTCTGCCAGCTCAGATGGAGGAGGCCTTCCTGGATCACCATATCTAATGTGGTTTCCCCACCTAGAATGTCTCTGTAGCATGACGTTTTTATCTTTCCTTCCTTGCCCTTACAACAGAGTTCCATGAACGCATAGACTGCATGCTGTATTTTTTCACCGTTGTGTCTTTAGGGACCTAACACAGTCTCTGTACAAAGCAGGTGCACAGTAAATATTTATTGAACAAACAGATGAAATCCCTACACCTATTCTTGGTCCCACCCACAATGCAGGACCTTTATCCTCTCTTGAAAAGTTGCCTCTTTCCTCGGTATTTCTCAGGGTCTCCAAGGTAGGCACCAACGTGCTCAGAAAGCAGCCATTGGCCACAGTCTCCACATACGGGCCACTCTATTCCTCTCCTGATGCTTGGACTTCTCTTGGTAGTTGGCTGCTGTCCTTACAGCTGTGTAAAGGACCTTAGCCACTCTCATTGCTGGGTTTTCAGAGAGTTTCTGGATTCCGTGGAAAGGTAGGGGAATAGCATTCTCCAAAACTGTGCCACACATCCACATCACCCCAGGCAGCATGGGTCTCCCCAAGGTTCTACTGAGAAGAGCTGCTCCTTCACAGGCTGGCCGGGGACCAGATGGCAACCCCATGTCTCCGTGATCTAGATGCGTTTCTGTCTCATGGCCCCTGCACGTAAGGCACAAAAACCTAACCCAAACTCTTCATGTATCTTCCATACCTATCAACACATGGCTGTGCTCGCCAGATGATGCTCTGGTACATGTGTGTATTCATAGAAGCCTCACAACACGACCATGAGTCCATTATTAAAGTCCCCATTATAAGATATGGTTTTCAGGTAACGAAACAATATCATTAATTGTTCTTGGATATTTACCTGTGTAGAAAAACTAGAAAGACATGCAGAAAAACAGCAAACACGACCAGATTCGAGATAATGATTTCATCTGAGAACAGAGGAAGCAGAAATCCAAAGGGAAATGTGTTTGAAATCTATTGGGGAGTTTGTATCTCTTAAAGAAAAAGAGTTCTAAAGAAAATATGGCAAAATGTTAACAACTTTTAAAGATGAATGTCTGTTATATTATTTCCTGAGTGTCTCCAGCTATATTTCACATCTAAAATTAAAAAATTGAACTACAAAGTGCCAACATGTCATTCTTGTTTAAAAAATGCATAGAGTAAAAAATGTGAAAATAACTCCTTATTCCTCCTCAGACAATTGCTGCTGATAGTTTTATGATTATCTTGTAGTAGACAAATGCTACACACACTCTCTCACACACAAACATGTGAACTCCTTTGTATGGAGCCTTGAAATTTAGGTAAAATGGACTTAAATTAGCCTTTCTGACAATTACTTCCTGCGGAAGTCCAAATCTTTTCCCTATGAATTCTGAGAATTGAAAGCCTCACCAAATTCTGTGCTACCACTGTACACCCCTACAAAGAGTATAGGAGATTGTTTTCCTCTATGGCTAGATCAATAATGGATTTATTTGTTTTCTACATTTTTTAGAAATTTTAACTCCCCCTTCCTAAATACCTCACCATTTCAGTGTTATTTTAATTTGAATTTCTTTGGGCATGACTCAGGTGGTCCATATTTTTAAATGTTTGTTATTTATATTTCTTACTTTTTATTTAAATTGCTTATTTAAAAAATCATTTATCTAATTTGTCTATGAGATGAGTAGATGATTGTCTTTCTTTAAATGATTTATAAGGAGCTTTTTGTGTATTAGGAATATTTTTTGTTAAATACTGATTCATTCATTTAGCAAATATTTTTCAATTATTGATCATTGTTACAAACACAGAGGATGTTTTCTCCTAATTTGTTACTTCTTTTTATATTTTTTAACTTTTTGCTTTATTTTCATTGAGTTTTATGTAACAGTCTTCTTTTACACTTGTGAGAATAATGTGTTAGGGGAAAAAAAAGTCCCATTTTACAGATAATGAAAGTTAGACCCTGTGAGCAAAAGGTGACTTGTATATGGTTGCATAGCTATTAAATGTGGAGGCAGAAATCAGAATTTAGGTCTTCTTTAAAAAGAGCTTTATTTTTAATTTAATACTTAGAATTCATATAACATATAGGTCTCCAAATTAAGGAACACCAAGAAAATGGGCATCTATGTGTGTGTACGAATGCTTATTTTGTTAAACATAGTTTTGAGATTGAACCATGCTGATGTGTTTGAGTTCACATTTGAATCATTCAATTTTTATTGCTCTATAATACTCTTATGTATGAATTTAGATTGATTCTCTCCCTCCACCCCCCAACCCCATTCAAAAGTTGAAGCACTACCCTCAATGTAATTGTATTTGGAGTAAGGAAGTAATTAAGGTCAAATGAGGTCATAAAGGTATGGTCCTGATAGGACTGGTGTCCTTAAAAGAGGAGACACCAGAGAGATCATTTCCTCTCTCTCTGCCATGTGAGGACAGAGAGAAGGTGGATGATCAGTAAGCCATATGGAGAGCCTTTACCAAAACCCAACTATGCTGGTACCCTGATCTCAGACTTCCAGCTTCTAGAACTGAGAAAATGAATGTTTATGTTTAAGCCACCTAGTCTATGGTATTTCTTTTTGGAATTCTAAGGTTTTAGGTCTTATGTTAAGTCTTTAATTTATTTTGAACTGACTTTGTATATGGTATGAGATAAAGGCCCAGTTTCACTTTGCTTCACGTAGATATCCAGTGTTCTCAACATCATTTCTTTCTCTTTCTTTCTTTCTTTCTTTCTTTCTTTCTTTCTTTCTTTCTTTCTTTCTTTCTTTCTTTCTTTCTTTCTTTCTTTCTTTCTTTCTTTCTTTCATATCCAGTGTTCTCAACATCATTTCTTTCTTTCTTTCTTTCTTTCTTTCTTTCTTTCTTTCTTTCTTTCTTTCTTTCTTCCTTTCCTTTCCTTTCCTTTCCTTTCCTTTCCTTTCCTTTCCTTTCCTTTCCTTTCCTTTCCTTTCCTTTCCTTTCCTTTCCTTTCCTTTCCTTTCCTTTCCTTTCCTTTCCTTTCCTTTCCTTTCCTTTCCTTTCCTTTCCTTTCCTCTTTCCTTTCCTTTCCTCTTTCCTTTCCTTTTCTTTTTTTCTTGAGACAGTCTCACTCTGTTGCCTGGCCTAGAGTGAGTGCTGTGGTGTCAGCCTAGCTCACAGCAACCTCAAACTCCTGGGCTCAAGCAATCCTTCTGCCTCAGTCTCCAGAGTAGCTGGGACTACAGGCATGTGCCACCGTGCCCTGCTAATTCTTTATATATATATTTTTAGTTGTCCACCTAATTTATTCCTATTTTTAGTAGAGACAGGGGTCTCACTCTTGCTCAGGCTGGTCTCGAACTCCTGAGCTCAAACTATCCACCCACCTTGGCCTCCCAAAGTGCTAGGATTATAGGCATGAGCCATCATGCCTGGCTATAATATCATTTCTTGAAGAGATTGTCCTTTCCCTATTGTGTGTTCGTGGCATCTATGTCAAAAATAAGTTGGCCATAAATGCATGGATTTAATTATGGGCTCTCTGTTCTGTTTCACTGGTCTATAAGTTTGTTTTTATGCCAGAACCATGCTGTTTTGATTGCTATAGATTTACAGTATACCTTGAAATCAGGTAGTGTGATGCTTCCATCTTTTTCTTTTTGATCAATATTGCTTTGGATAATTTGGGTCTTTTGTGGTCTCATATAAATTTTAGGATTGTTTTTTCTATTTCTTTGAAGAGTGTCATTGTAATTTTGGTAAGGATTGCATTGAATCTGTAAACTGCTTTGGATTGTATGGACATTTTAACAATATTAAATTTTAAAATCCATGAAGCATACCTAAAATCCATGAATCCATACCTTTTCACTTATTTGTGTCTTCTTCAATTTATTTTATCAATAGTTTTCAGTGTACAGATCTTTCACCTCCTTGGTTAAATTTTTTTTAAGTATCTTTGATGTTATTGTAAATGACATTGTTTTCTTGATTTGTTTTTCAAATAGTTCATTGTTAGTGTAGAAGTGCTACTGATTTTTGTATGTTATTTTTGTATTCAGCAACTTTACTGAATTGGTTTATTAATTTTAATTTTTTCAGGTGCTGGAGTCTTTAGGGTTTTCTATATATAAGATCATGTCATCTGCAGAAACAGTTTTACTTTTTCCTTTCTACTTTGGATGTGTTTTATTTCTTTTCTTGTCTAATTTCTCTAGCTAGAACTTCTATACTATATTGAATCAAAGTGATGATAGTGGACATCTTTGTATTGTTCCCGATAGTAGAGAAAAAGCTTTTAGCTTTTCACCTGTAAATATGTAGCTAGCTGTGTGTGGGCTTTTCATATTGGCCTTTATTATGTTGCAAAAAATTTTTTTATACTGAATTTGTTGAGAGTTTTTATCATGAAAGAATGTTGAATTTTGTCAAATGCTTTTTCTACAGTGATCACACTGTAATGATCACATAATTTTTACCCTTCACTCTGTTAATCTCATGTATCACATTTACTGTAGGACATTTGCTTATGTTGAGCCATCCTAGAAATAAATCCCACACGATCATGGTGTATGATCCTTTTAAGGTGCTCTTGAATTTTGTTTGCTATTATTTTCTTGAGAATTTTTGCATCTATGTTCATCGAGGGTATTGGCCTGTAATGTTCTTTCCTTGTAGTGTCCTTGTATGGCTTTAGTATTAGGGTAATTCTGGACTTATGAAATTAACTAGGAAGTGTTCCCTCCTCTTCAATTGTTTGGATTCCCTCCTCTTCAATTTGTAAAGGACTAGGATTAATTCTTTCAATATTTGGTAGAATTCACCAGTGAAGCCATCAAGTCCTGAGCTTTGCTTTGTTGGGAGTTTTTGATTACTGATTTAGTTTCCTTACTTGTTATTAATCTGTTCATGTTTTCTATTTCTTTATGATTTAGTCTTGGTAGGTTGCATATTTTTAGGAATTTATCCATTTCTTTTAGATTATCCAATTTGTTGGCATAGTAGTCTCTTACGATACTTTGTATTTTCATAGTGTAAGTTGTTGTGCCTCTTGTTTCATTTATCATTTTATCTGAATCTTCTCTCCTCTTTTCTTACTTAGTTTAGATAAAGGTTTGTTAGTTATCTTTACTTATTTGAAAAATAAGCTCTTTATTTCATTGATCCAGAGATTCTTGGTAGGCCACCTGGCATGATACACAGGCAGACTTCCTGTTGCAGTCCTTGGGCAGGTGCCTGGGTCAGCAGGTGTGTGCATCTGGAGCCTGGATTCACTGGGGTGAACTTGAAGCCAGGGTCCACTGGGGTAGCTAGAAGCTAGGTCCTAGGTCTACAGGGGCCAGGCTGATGCAGAGGTCCCTGGGGGTGGACCTGTCAACTAAATCTCAGAGGACTGGCATGGGGGCTGGGTCTACTGAGACAGGTCTGGATCCTGGGTTCACTAGAGCATGGGGCCATGAGAACTGGCCTGAAACCTGGGGCTCAATGGCTAGCCTGGCAAAAAAGCATTTGCATTTGTTTCTTTTTCTTTTCTTTGTTTTTTTTTTTTGGGGGGGGGGTATTTGTTTCTGTTGTAGTCACTTGAGAAAGCTAGAAAATTAGGATGACCATACTCTCTACTTTGGATTTTTGAGACCTCATGTGGATCATAAATTCAAATGTATGTGAGGATTTGCTTATCATTGTAAATTCCTAGGAAAAATTAGAGATAAAAATTGGTTCTTGCTCTCCTCTTCTGTGAATTGAGAGTGAAGACCTTTGAGGTCTCAGCTTTGGGCAAGGGTTCCCTGCTGGATGCCCTATGAAGGGTGGGCTCCATGCTTCAGTCCTGGTTCCCTGAGTCCCTTGCAACCTTCAAAGTGGAAGCTCAAGGTCTCCAGGGCTTGGCTGGAACCCTTAGGGGGGAAATACACTTTGATGTTTGCTTATCTTCCAAGGTTTCTTTGAGTTCATTTTATTTTTGGCACCTACAGATTTATTCTTTCAGATCAATTCAGCAATGCATTAAAAACAATATTTTTGAAAAAATATTTTATTTTTGTTGTTTTATTTGGAGGATTGTTGGAAGTTTTTAGCCTATTATTTAGCCTATCTGCAAGAAATGGAGGTTCTTACCCCTCGATATTTCCATTTTACAGGCTACTTCTTTCCATTAGAAAGGAAAATGAAAGCCAATTTTTTGTTTACTATAATGAATGGTATGAATTTGAAAGTCTGCTTGTAATTTGAGATAGTATATCTGCTATTCTATATTTAGAATTCAACTTTACTCCTGTTGAAAAGAGTATCCTTTCTTTTGTGATTCTTAGAATAATTTTTTTCCTTAGCAGATACAAAGAATTTTAGTGAAGAAATATTTTTGAATTTCTGAATTAAGATTCCAACCAAGGACCAGTTTTTCTCCAGGGCTTTCTGCCTGAATTTTCTTTGATATTTTGAATATCGGCAGAAGAGTGTGGGTTTTTTTTTTTTTTCCTGTGAGATGACTGATTTGCCCAGAGGCACGTTCTCTGTCTGGTTTTGGTCACCTGTGTCCAACATCAACACCAGAAACCTCAAAAAGAAAAGTTATTTAATCCATTCCACCCGGTTGTTGTGGTCTATGAGGCTTTCTTGAGGTACCTCCAGCTGTGGACCGAACTTGTTTCCTTGCAGCTGGTGGAGATTCTCTTGGTCCCAAGGTGGAGCTTCTAAATTGCAACTTGCAGGGCAGGTGTACTTACAGTGAATAGGGACAGTGAATGATTCTCAGCATAGCTTGTCAATGTTTCCTATGCTTTCAAAAAGCCAGGATAGAATGACACAGTAGAACCTAGAGATGGATCCTAGCTATTTTTCCATAATGATCATGACCTAGTGGGATCCTTCATTCCACTCTGTTAGAGGTGAGTGATGATACGGCTGCAGAGACTTCCTCCCACCCCAAAACAAAACACATACAGTCACACTGCAAGCCTGCTTACAGAATGCCAAGATTGTATTGTACTAACACTTCTCTTTTCTTCTTGAAAGCAGTGATTGGATTTAATGGAGGAAAACGGATGCAAATATTAATGATATGGCAATTTCTAATTTGTTCGCGGTGGTTTCCTACCGCCGTTCTCCCAAACAAAGTTGTAGAAAGGAAGTTGTTTGGCTTTTGTAAACAGGAGCCTCTTGAGGCCATAGCTGGGAGCTCACTCTACTGATTTCCCTTGCAAGAGAGATTCAAGAACACAGGTTAGGATCTGCGTCATTGGGCAAATTAACTGCCCAAAATGTGATAATTAGAATGTATGTCCATGAGCCACCTTGGTAATGATGGAGTGATCGAGTTCACCCCGCAAGCTAATACGTGCAGTGTTGCCTTTCCCTGACAACAGATGATCACATTAAGAGCTTGCATGCCACCGCTCAGAGGGAATTGGTGTTACCCCAGTGTCCTGCATGTAGCTTTCTTGCAGCTGATTTTCTGTGGCTCATTGAGCATCGAGTCCAGGTGGCAGCTGCGGATTTTGACATCCCAGAATTTTACAGGGCAAGGGCATTCTCAACATGTAGTGATGCACATCCCGTTAGGAAGTGGCTATTCATGAAACTGACAGAGTAAAGCCCTAATTAGAAAGACCAGCAGGGCTCTCTCTACCCCAGGATGCTTCAACAGAGCTGTCACTGTCTCCCCTCAGGCAGGATCATCGGGCTGAAACACCGAGCAAAAAAACATTTTGTTCAATGTTCAACAAAAATAACTCCCATCATTAGCAACATGACAAGTGAAAGGAGGACCTGCACGTCAAAAGACAAGGATTTATGCATCGTTGTAAATGATGAGTGATTCTGAAAACTTTCAGCTGCTGGGGAAGCAGCTTTCAGCTTCTGGAAGATACTGTTGAAAATTCATAGAGTAAAATGAGTATGCTTCTCTGGTTTTCAGCAGATTAAAGCTTAATTTGAGGTTTTGAGAAAAATTTAGGCTGGGAAAGGGGTGTGGGACACCTATATTTGAATCGTGGTTTATCTCAATGTTTTGCAGGGTTTTTAAAATTTCTTTGAGGCTCAGTTTCTCAGTCTTTAAAATGGAGGGTTGTAATCTACTATCTTCTTTGTTTAAGTATATAATGTAGCCTTGTTTACTAAGATTCTGAACACTCTGGAAAAAACATAGAATTCCTACATACCAAATTGCACTCTAAGTACACTTCTGCAAACAACATTTATTCCTTATGATTGAAAAGAAATGCAGCCAGATGGCATGACAATTTCTTAAGTTGTTATGAACAGCAAGAATCCTTATCTTAATTTCTTTTCTATCAATAACAATTTCTAGTTCACAAGGAAGAGAAAAGCAAATAGAAACTGTCCTCCTTTGAAGGAAGCTGTGATGTAATGATTTGGTGGGCAACTTACATAGTTTAATTAAGCACTTTGATTAAATCAATATGTATCCAACAGTTCAGCCTGGCAATCAGCTTAATCTCATTAAACGTTGTTGAGGCCCCAATAATTGATTAATACTACATTATCGTTTATGAATTATTGACTTCTAGTTATTGTAATTGTGCCTGCTTTGTTCATAGCACCTGCTGCCACATGTTAATTATGAAATGCTCAAGCAGTTTTCTTGGAATAACTTTAGAGATAAAGTTGATGGGGTTTTTAATGAAGGAAGATTATCTTTAGTTCAGAGCCCAGAGCCGGTCAGAATGAGGTAGGCTTTTTCAGCCCTGTATTGTTCATTAAGTAGAGCAGGCATTTAGCATTTTTAGAGCTGAGGCTCAAAGAATTAAAAGACAGAGTTGGGGCACTGGGCACGGTAGCTCATGCCTGTAATCCCAGCACGTTGGGAGGCCCAGGAGAGAGGACAGCTTGAGGACATGAGTTAGAGACCAGCCTGAGCAACATAGGGAACCTGGTCTCTAAAAAGAATTTTAAAATTAGCCAAGAGTGGTGGTATGCACCTGTAGTCCCAGCCACTTGGAAGGCTATGGCAGGAGAATCACTTGAGCCCAGGAGTTCGAGGTTGCAGTGAGCTGTGATCACAGCACTATACTCCAGCCTGGGTGACAGAGAAAAAAACATCCAGAGTTGGAGGGCAGCACACACACGTTAGATGGTGAGCCGTGCAAATGAGATGCGTGATGTCAAGGTTATAAACCTCCACGCCCCTACTGTCAGTGCGTTATGCTTTTTGAGGCCATCTGAATATGCAGATATTATTTTTGCACTCCTGGTGCTTGTAGTGTGTCCATGTTTGAGGTTTGCATATGCCCAGGGGTATTTGGGGATTCTAGCAGAAGGATCAGACCTCTCCTGGGTACAGGTGGGATGTGTGGGAAATGCCCTCCTCCTACAAGAGGGGCCTTTGGCTGGAGGAGTTCCCACACATAAACCATGTTGGTTCTCTGCGTGTTACTTAATTCATCTAGTTCCATTTAACTAATTTTTTTCTGGGTGGTAAAATCTTGCATCAGAGCATCAGTCCTATCTTAACTATGCCAGAGAAGTCAAGACAGGAGATGGGAATGAGTCCACGTAAAAAGAGGGCCTGGCGTCCCTGAGGCCAGCCTGGTCATGGCAGCACAATGAATTAATGTTTGATATGCAAAGGGAGGGTGGAATTTAGGGAGCAGGACCCAACCAGAGAAGTTCCATGACCCCTTCTTACATGGCAAGTCTCTTTCTGCAGCCATATTTTAAGGACCTGCCTTGATTTTATTGAAGATGCCCTGGGGGGCGGGGAGGCATGTCACCACCTCTGGTTCTCAGCCCAAGAGGAGCCCTTCACTCAAGAATGAATGGGAGGCCCCATGCAGAACAGCGGCCAGCTTTCTGAGAGGTCCTGAGCACCCAGCTCAGAAACCAGCAGAGTAAGAAGTGAGATCTGGTATTCAGGCTCCATCTTTTCTTCTTGTGAATTCCACTGAAAGCCATGTTTTCTAGTGCATGTTTCCAGGAAAGAAGGTATTTTCATAGACTTGGAAAGCATGGATTTATTATCAGGCTTAGGTTGGAATCCTGGAGGTGCTGCCCCAATTTTGGAGAGTGGATTAAACTCTCTGAGCTTCAGGTTCCTCATCTGTAAAATGGGGATAACTATCTACTTTCATAAGGTTGTGGTGAAGAGATGTGATGAGATAAGGTATATTTCCCTAACAGTGCATTAGAAAGGGTGCTGGTTAAATGCTCACATCCACGTTCTCCCATTCTGCCCTCCCTGTCTATTGCAAGCTGGAGTGTAATTGCTCATTTTGCACAATGCCATTTTATCACTAAGGTCAACCCACAGCCTTCTGGATGGAGGGGCATAGGGTGAGATTTAAGCAGATAGTCAAGCTACCCAGATAATGCCCAGAGCTCTAGCCCCAGACACAGGGTTTAGAGTCACTCCGATCTGCACTCTAATTTGGGCTTTCCCTCACAGTAGCTGGGTAGAATTGTAAAAATGTTGACCGTTGGACAACCTCTTTGAGCCTCAGTTTCTTCATCTGGAAAATGACACTGGTAATGTTTTCTCATATGACTCCAGTAAAGTTTAAAAGAATCAGTGCATATAAAGCATAGTGCCAGGCACACAATGGATGGTCAGTAAGAGAATTAGTGTTCTATCTCCTTCTTTCTCATTTCACATAGGAACACTATGGGAGCACTAGCCTTCACCTCCAGTGTGGTACTTATCAAAGAGGAGAATATAACCTTTCCCCTTTGTAGTCTCAGATAATACCAGTAGGCAGGAAGTACCAAGCACCACAAAACATCCTGTCTCAGCCTAAAGCTCCCAGAATAAAACCTTTTCTATATTTAATGCACCAAGTTAAGGACACCTTTCAGCAGAGACTAAAGCACTGCCTTATTCATGTTGTTCAAACTTACCCAAACTTACCTAATTTTCGCTTAGGCTACAATTTAATTTCCTTCTGTCCCTTACCTATTTCTTTATACTTAGCTTGTCTACCAAGGATAGACCCATGGAGAGTGCCTGAAAGGGTCCCATTATATTAAAGAGTTTAGAAGAAATTATAGGCGAGAAATATCTTGAGACTACTAAGAGATTGTAGAAGCAATCTCTTACTAGATCCAACTGCTTATTTCTGACCTGATCTAAATCCCAACTCATCTAGGAGTGAAGGGCTCCTCCAGAGACCCCAAATAATTCCTTAGAACTTTGAGTTGTGCTTGGTTTGTTTTTGTAGGGTTCTTCCTCTCACACGCAGATTATTCCACAGAACCGCACCCATTCCTGTGATGGGTAGACAGGCTCTGGCAGTCAAAGGTAGGAATAAATGGGTGGGCTCTGGAGCCCCGCTGCCTGCTTCTCACACCTGCTCTGCCACTTAGTAATTTGAGGGTCTGTCTCTTCCTCTGAGAAACCCACAGGTCAGTTGCAGTGGAAGTGATCCCACTTTGGAGGATTTGGGTGGGTCCCTCGGCTTTCTGCAGGCCAAAATGCTCTTCCTATTAACATGATTTGATCTGTGATGTTGGGCAGCACATGGATGGGAAAGAGAGAGCAGGTCAAAGGATCCAGAGAGGACAATACCCCATTCCCATTGTATCCTGATTCTTTTCCTTAGAGTCTGAGGAAAAGACTCTTTGTGAATCTCCACTTGGTGAATCTCCACTTGGTCAAGGCATTGTACGTCCCTGCCTGATCTAAGGTGTACACTTGGTCTTGATGTTGGGCTTCCTGTGTTTTCCTCAGAGGGGTAGACTGACTCCTGCCAGAATGCTACAGTCTGGTGAGAAGAAGCTCCCTTGTGTAAAATGACAGTGGAAGCTTGTATTGGGACCTTCAGGGCTATGAGCTGTCCTGTGAACAAATGGAAGACTTCAGCTTCTACAGCCGCCAGTCTGGCATTGTTCCCTGCTGCCATATTCCTCCACAACATTTATAAACATCAGTTTGGTGCCTCCTGCCTCTCATCTGTTTCCTGCTTCTCCTTCCTCTCTATTGTTTGTTTCCAAGGATATTTGCATAAAGTCAGGCTCTCAATATTTTTCTTAAAGGAAGTGTCCACAAAACACTTCAAATCAACCTAGTTTCTAGCTCATCTGTTTCTGTAGCAACCAATTATGATGTCACAAACAGAGGGTGATGACTTGAGGTGGGAATTAGATGGCAAGAGAGCAGATGGGCTTTTGGAAAAAAAGAAAAGGAAAACAATATCCTCTCTACGCAGAGCTTTCCTTGGTAATGAAGAACGAGGGAGAGATAAATAAAGAAGCAATGAGAAAGAAGAATCCTTTCCAAACGGCGTCAGAGAAATTAGGGGTGGAAATTAGCAACACTTGTGAGCAGTGTTTGTTTCCTTCCAGGCATTACGAATGATGAATCTGCACCACTCTCCTGGGTTGAGAAAACATGCACAATGAGGAAATTAAAACTTTGAGAGGTTAAGGAAGTTGCCAGGGCTGTGAAGCAAGCCACAGACTAGCTTTGAGAGGAGGATGGAGTTAGTATTAATAATGAAATAGAGCAGGAATTGACTACATTTTTCTGTAAAGGGCCAGACAGAAAATATTTTAGGCTTTGTCAGCCAGATGATATCTTTCTCAATTACTCAACTCTGACTTTGTCACACAAAAGCAGCCATAAACAAATAAACAAGTGGACATAGTCATGTTCCCATAAAGCTTTATTTATAAAAATAGGATTGGGCTATATTTGGCCCATGAAATTCTTGAAATAAAGAATGGTAGTATATTAGTTTCACATTTAAATGGAAAGATCCTTGAAGGACATCAGACATACTCTTGGGGCTTTCTGGTTAATGTATTAAGGTGTCATAAGAGGAAAGAATAGATGAGTACTGATGTCCCAGCTTCCTCATTTATTCAACAAGCATTTATTGTGGATTTGCATCATGAAATACTGTGTTCTGGGCATTGGGGATATGGCAATGCATTGGATCTCTGTCATTAAAAGTTTTATGTTCTAATTAGCCATGCTAGCTTGGGCAAACCATTTATTCAAAATCAGCCCCAGTTTTTCTCTTTTGGATATCTAATTTTTTAAAAATCATGAGTCGTATTGCATGTGCAGAACAATTTAAAATATATATTTATAACACATAAAAAACAGTAAAATAAATACCTATTTGCCCATATTATAAGAAAATAGAACATTGGCAATGCTTGACAAGTACCTAAGAAGATAGTGTGTGTCTCTCCTGGTCTCGTTATCTTTCTCTTACTTTTGGAACATTATGTTATTTCCTTTTTCATTTGTTTTTTGGTTTAACCATATAAATGTTTCATTAAAAATATGTAGCTTACTTTTGCCTCTTTGATTTTTTAATTATTTGAGCCATACTTCAGTATTGTCTTTTGACATGCATCTTTCACTCAATGTTTTACTTTTGCCTTTCATCTACACAGATGTGTGTGGCTATGGAGAAAGCCTGGGGCCCAAAGACCACTAGGGCCACACCTGCAGTCAAACAATGTTAGATTTATTAACTTGCTGCAGCAGGATGGAATAGAGAGTCATTGGACCTTTCAAAGGGGGAGTTATGGGAGGGATTTTCTAAAGTTTGGAGGCTGGAGTTGGTTATAGTTTTCTTTTTTCTTTTTTTTTTTTTTTGGCAGGGATAGGACAGAATTTGTAAGTCAGGGAGTGGCAGGAATAGTCAGTAGGCTTATCTTTAGAACATGAGTCCACATAGAGATTCTGTTAGATCAGTGTGTTTGTGGTTTATTTTGGACTATAGGGGTCTGGGAAAAGTGGTATTATGTGGTCTGTGGTGTACATCGTGACTCAGTTGGCCAATAGTTTATCTTTCTTGTGAGTCTGGGTGCATTTTACAAGTCCATGAAATTATCAGTTCCCTCCTACATCCTTTCTCCCAGCATGGGCATTAAAACAAACAAATGCAATTCACCACATAAACAGAAGCAAAAACAAAGACCACATGATTCTTTCAATAGATGCAGAAAAAGCTTTTGACAAAATTCAACACCCTTTCATGATACGAACACTTAAGAAAATAGGCATAGAAAGGACATACCTAAAAATGATACAAGCCATATATGACAGACCCATAGCCAACATCATACTGAATGGGGAAAAATTGAAATCATTCCCACTTAGAACTGGAACCAGACAAGGCTGCCCACTATCTCCACTTCTGTTCAACATAGTGCTGGAAGTCTTGGCTACAGCAATCAGACAGGAAAATGGAATCAAAGGTATCCAAATAGGGGCAGAAGAGATCAAACTTTCACTGTTTGCTGATGATATGATATTGTATCTAGAAAACCCCAAAGATTCAACCAAGAAACTCCTGGAACTGATCAATGAATTTAGTAAAGTCTCAGGATACAAAATCAATACATGGAAATCAGAGGCATTCATATACGCCAACAACAATCTAATTGAGAACCAAATTGAAGACTCAATTCCATTCACAATAGCAACAAAGAAATTAAAGTACCTAGGAATATACTTAACCAAGGAGGTAAAAGACCTCTACAGGGAGAACTATGAAACACTGAGGAAGGAAATAGCAGAGGATGTAAACAGATGGAAATCCATACCATGCTCGTGGATCGGCAGACTCAATATCATCAAAATGTCTATACTACCCAAACTGATCTACAGATTCAATGCAATACCTATTAAAATCCCATCAGCATTCTTCACAGATATAGAAAAAATAATTTTACGCTTCATATGGAACCAAAGAAGACCCCGAATATCAAGAGCAATTCTAGGCAACAAAAACAAAATGGGAGGCATTAATATGCCAGATATCAAACTATACTACAAAGCTGTAGTAATTAAATCAATATGGTATTGGCACAAAAATAGGAATATTGACCAGTAGAACAGATGTGAGAATCCTGATATAAAACCATCCTCATATAGCCATCTAATCTTTGACAAAGCAGACAAAAACATACGCTGGGGAAAAGAATCCCTTTTCAATAAATGGTGCTGGGAAAACTGGATAGCCACCTGTAGAAGGCTAAAACAGGACCCACACCTTTCACCTCTCACAAAAACCAACTCACGCTGGATAACAGACTTAAACCTAAGGTATGAAACTATTAGAACTCTAGAGGAAAAAGTTGGAAACACTCTCCTAGACATAGGCCTGGGCAAAGAGTTTATGAAGAAGTCCCCAAAGGCAATCACAGCAGCAACAAAAATAAATAAATGGAACATGATCAAACTACAAAGCTTCTGCACAGCCAAAGAAATAGTCATGAAAGTAAACAGACAACCTACAGAATGGGAGAAAATTTTTGCATCCTATGCATCCGATAAGGGACTGATAACTAGAATATACTTAGAACTCATGAAAATCAGGAAGAAAAAATCAAATAACCCCATTAAAAAGTGGGAAAGGACTTAAACAGAAACTTTTCTAAAGAAGACAGAAGAATGGCCAACAAACATATGAAAAAATGCTCAACATCTCTAATCATCAGGGAAATGCAAATCAAAACCACAATGAGATATCACTTAACCCCAGTGAGAATGGCCTTTATCAAAAAATCTCCAAACAATAAATGCTGGTGTGGTTGCGGAGAGAGAGGAACACTCCTACACTGCTGGTGGGACTGCAAACTAGTTCAACCTCTATGGAAAGCAATATGGAGATACCTTAAAGCGATACAAGTGAATCTACCATTTGATCCAGCAATCCCATTGCTGGGCATCTACCCAAATGATCCAGTGACACTCTACAAAAAAGACACCTGCACTCGAATGTTTATAGCAGCACAATTCATAATTGCAAGGCTGTGGAAACAGCCCAAGTGCCCATCAATCCAAGAATGGATTAATAAAATGTGGTATATGTATACCATGGAGTACTATTCAGCTCTAAGAAACAATGGTGATATAGCACATCTTATATTTTCCTGGTTAGAGCTGGAACCCATACTACTAAGTGAAGTATCCCAAGAATGGAAAAACAAGCACCACATATACTCACCAGCAAACTGGTATTAACTGAGTAGCACCTAAGTGGACACATAGGTACTACAGTAATAGGGTATTGGGCAGGTGGGAGGGGGGAGGGGGGCGGGTATATACATACATAATGAGTGAGATGTGCACCATCTGGGGGATGGTCATGATGGAGACTCAGACTTTTGGGGGGAGGGGGGGAATGGGCATTTATTGAAACCTTAAAATCTGTACCCCCATAATATGCCGAAATAAAACAAACAAACAAATAAACTTCATTACTATAGTTTATTTTTATTGCCATATAATATTCCATTGCATAAATACACTCACATTTACTTATCCACTTTACTACTGATGACATTTGGATTGTTCCTGGATATTTGCTGTTACAAAAGATGCTGCTATGATATGATTAAAAGTTTCTTTAGGCTGGGTATATACCTAAAAGGGAATCTCAGTATCCAGGGGCATACAGGCATCTGACTTTACTGGGAAATACTGACCTGCTTTCTCAAGTGGTTATGAGGAATTATTCCTCCTGTCAGTTATATATGTTATATATATGTCATAACTTTATATATATATACAGTTATATATATATATATATATATATATATATGCCATAACTTCCTGTCAGTTATGGATCAGAGTTGCTCCACATCCTGGCTAACTTTCTGATTTGTCAAACTTTCTACTTTTTGCCAGTCTGATGAGTACAGGATGGTATCTCATTGTAGATTTAATTGGCATTTCTTTGATAATAAACAAGGTTGAACATATTTTAAATGTTTCTTTAGCCCTTTGGGTTTCCTTTTTTGTGAAATACTTGTTCATCCCCCTACGCATTTTGCTGTCAGTTTGTCTTTCTCCCACATTATGTATGTACGTGTGTGTGTGTGTGTGTGTGTGTGTGTGTGTGTGTGTATCTATATATAGTTCCTTTCTGCCACTTACGGGCAAACCCAGTTCTGATACAAATCACATTTTTATAGGCATGAGTGTCTGTTTTTGTCATCTTTGTTCTGATTCTTTGTTTTATTTGTCCATCTCTGCACTCATATCATACTAGCTTAATTTCTATCACTTTAAATAAATTTTGATGTCTGATGGGGAAGTCTTGCACTTTGTTTTGCTTATTCGGGAGTATTTTAACTATTCTTGGCCTTTTTCACATCTATTTTTTTTTTAAATTTCTTATTTCAGAATATTATGGGGGTACAAACATTTTGGTTACATAAATTGTTTTTGTACCATTTGAGTCTAAGTGTTCCCATCCTCCACATAGTGTGCGTTGTACCTGTTAGATGTGAATTTACCCATCTCCTCTTTCCACCTCCCACCTGCTTGGTTTCCAATGAATGCTATTTCCATATGTGCAAAATAGTGTTCGATTAGTTCCAATTTAATACTGAGTACATGTGGTGTTTGTTTTTCCATTCTTGTGATACTTCACGTAGAAGAATGGGCTCCATCTCCATCCAGGTTAATACAAGAGGTATTAATTCACCATTTTTTATGGCTGAGTGGTACTCCACGGTGTACATATACCACATTTTATTAATCCACTCATGAATTGATGGCACTTGGGTTGTTTCCACATCTTTGCAATTATGAATTGTGCTGCCAGAAACATTCAAGTGCAAGTGTCTTTTTTATAAAATATCTTTTTTTCTTTGGGCAAATACCTAATAATGGGATTGCTGGATCAAATGGTGGTTCTACTTTCAGTTCTTTGAAGTATCTCCAAATTGCTTTCCATAGAGGTTGTACTAGTATTTGCAGTCCTACCAGCAGTGTATATGTGTTCCTATCTCTCCACATCCACACCATTAATTTTAGTATCAGCTTGTCTTGCTTTAGAGCAAAAATACAAAATACCTACTGGGATTCTTACTGGGATTTTATTGAAATTATGTATCTACCAGAGAAAAAATGACATTTCTATATCAAATGCTCCTATCCAAGAAGGTTTCAAGAATATTGTTAGAAACACTGAGGGAGGAATGCAGGAGGCTGACATGAAGGAAAATAAAGTTTATTTTAACGTCTGTGTACAGACAGGCTGAGGCCAAGAAGACATCAGCCCAGAGTCTAGGGTTTCTTTGGGCAGGATCTCAAAGGGTGGAGTTTGGGTGAGCACTCGAAGGGGGTGGGGCCAGTTTAAAGGGAAAGTTCCCATGGAACCTCCTACCAGCTTCTGGGTTAAGTCCAACAAATATACTATATTTATTCATTTAGGTATGGTTCTTCAGTAGTCTTCATAAAGTTTCATTTTTTTTGTATAATGATACTGTTTACATATCAGAATTTTATTCCTGGATAACTTACATACTTGTGGGCTATTGTAGATGGTTTAATCTTTTAAAATTCCCTTTAAATTATTGCTGTTGTTACAGAGAAATGAGATGGACTCTTCTATATCAATTTTATGTTAAAAGATTGAATGCCTTTTAAATTTAAATATTTTTCCTGCACATGTTTAGGATTTCCTATGTGGATAATCATATCACCTGCAACTGACAGGGCTTTTTTTGCCTTTGTTTGTAAGAGTTATATTCTTTGTTTTCTCTTGTTTTTAATGCATCCAGAGCAATGTTTACCAGAAATGGTGATAGTGGGTATCTTTGCATTGGCCTTGGTCTTAAAAGAAATGCTTTCAATGTTTCACATTAAGTATGGCATTTACTGAAGGGGTGTGTGTGTGTGTGTGTGCTTATATTCATTTATAAGGTTAAGGAAGTGCCTTTCTATTCCCCATTTGGTAAAATATTTTTTAACATGAATGGATGTTGAATTTTATTAGATGCTTCTTCCCACATCTATTATATTTATCAGATAGTTTTTCTCCTTTAATCGGCTATGGAGATAAATCATATTAATTGATTTTCTAATATTAAACTATGCTTGCAGTCCTGGAATAAACCCATTTGTCATAATATATTATCTTTTTTGTACATTGCTTGATTAAATTTGCTTTTATTTTGTTTAGTATTTGCATATATATCCATGATTATGAGAGGCTTGTAATTTTCCTTTCTTTTGCTGTCTTTCTCTGCTTTTGATATCAAGGTCATGCTTGTTGCTTAAAATGAGATGAGAGAATATTCCTTTTTTTAAATTCAATTCTCTGGAAGAGTTTGTGTAATATTAGGATGATTCTTCCTTCTATGTTTAAGATAATTTACTTCTATAGTTAGGTCTGATGCTTTCTTGTGAGAAGTATTTAACCTACTAATTCAATTTTATTATTTATTAAATAATGTTTTCCAGTTTCCTTATTTATTTTTGATACAAGTTTGATAAGCTATCTTTTTTCCTTATAATGTTTTTATTTAATCTAAGTTTTAAAATTGCTGTAATAACCTTGACCATATGTTCTTTTATTAATCTGTGTAATTTTCTTCAGCTTGTGTTATTATGTCTTTATTTTCATTCTTAACATCATTTATTCAAATGTTATTCTTTTCTAATATAAACATTTAAGGGAATCCATTTCTCTTTAAATACCACTTTATCTCTATAACACTGGCACTTCTATGTGGTATTTTCATTCTCTGTCAGTATTAATTTTTTTTCTCATATCCATTATTGCTCAGTGTCAATTCATGAATTATTCAATACTTTCTTTTAAATTTGCAAATATATGGAGCTGTTCTAGGTATATATTTAATTTAATGTCAATTGTAAATTAATTTTATTATAAACATATAATGTCATCTGCCTGTTACCCATTCTTTGATAATTGTTGAGGCTATCTTTGTGGCTTGGTGTATGGTTAATTTTTGTAAATATCTCATGTGTGCATGAAACGGATATGTGTTTTTCAGCTATTGAATACATTGTTCTATATATATACACTTTAGATCAAAGATGTTAATTTGTGCTGTTTGAGTACCCTGTATCTTTATTGACTTCTTTTTTCCAACTGCTAAAACTATCAATTTGAAAGAATTGTGTTAAGTTGTTCATTACAGTGATAAAGTTGCTAATTTTTCTTTATCCAATTAACAAATTTTTCTTTACCTATTTTAAGACTATGTTGTTAAGTGCATATAGAGTCATAATTATTATATTGTATCTTCCTAACTAAGCAAAACATTGGTTTATTATGTGGTCATCTTCTTTATCTCAAGCATTTTAAAGAGAGATTTGTCTGATATTAATATTTATACTTTACATTTTGGGGAGAATAATGCTTGCCTGGTAAAGCTATTTCCAATAGTGTATGTCTTTGGAGGTCTATTTTTTATGTCAGTTGTTTCTGCTGGTTCTCACTTGTAGTATCTTGTTTCTGGTATGTTTTATAACTATTGATTGTAAGGTGCCTATTTACTTGGAGCTGCAGCTAGAGGAACACTTTATAACTTGGCCTGAGGCTCCTCCTGAGAAAATTGAGTCTGCCAGATACCCAGTAGCATGCTCAACGTAGTCCACTTTTGAATTCTTGGCTTGATTGCTTCCAAAACCACATTGCACTGGTGGTGTGAATTTGGACCGAAAACCAGCTTGAGGATATATATGGGGATTACTTTCCCAAAGTAGCACTAGTGTCAAGTCAGATAATTTTTCTTGTTCTATCTGCAAAATGGTTTTAGTTTTGGTTTTGGTTCACTTTTGTACTATGTGTGCAGCCCTTTTGAATGTTTTTTGCAGTGGTCTTCTATTAAGTTCCCCACATTGACCAAACTTTGGGCTGCTTCTCCTATCTCCCGGGACCTGTGCACTTATCAAAGCAAAACTTTTGTTCTCTAGGGGTTGGCAGGAAACTCTCAGGGTCAAAGATGTCTTCAATAGTCACTTATTCCCTCAGTTTTCTAGTTTTACTTGGCCTAGGGGTACAGTATATTTCCTTTTCCAGCTCAGCATGTTGATGCCGTGTATTTTATCAGCCATTTCAGTTGCTTCTGTTGGGTCGGGGAGAAGATGAATTGGGGATATCTCATCTACCATGTTGCCAGAAATGTAAGAGTCTGTTTGATGAATATTTTTCAAGCCTTACTCTCAGGGTGGCTGTGGGGATCAAGAGAGTAATATATGATGAATAGCATTAAAAATAATAAAGTGCTTGGCTTTTTCATAGTTATGTAAACACCTGAATAACATTAGCAATTGATTTAAAACATGCCAAGTACAGGTCACACATGGAAAAATAATCAAATAAACTTGATTCATTCTAAGGTGGCTGTGTAAGCCTCTGTATTACCTATTGTTATGTGAAAGAAATATATGTAAAACCTCCGTCCGCTGTCAGGAGAGATAATCATTTCATTGACAGGTGATGCTAAAGGCAATCTGACTAGAGGCAAGAGCACTGGAAGTTAAATAACTGCCAATGCAAAGCTCTGGTTGGACTTTTATGCTAGATGTGTTCAGGGATTAGGGTTTAATTGTGACATTCTTCACATCCAGGTGTAGAATTAATCTCTGAAAGGGCAATTCCTCCAACTCCACCTCGCTTGGCAGTCTCTATGTTCAGCACTGTCGGTGTGACCTCTGAAGCTACCTTTTTACCTGACTAAGGTCATGGACCACTGGTGCTGAGTTTTCCACAGTATTTTGCAAACTTAATGGACTCAGTACTGACCTCTCTTCATGCTGTCTCTCCTTGTCCCTGTGCAGTCTGACATAGCCTGCTTTTTGGAAGAGATGTAATTTACTAGGTATTAACCTATGTGTTGTACTGTTATACATCCCAGCACCCCAGTTAATGAATGATGATGTGCATAGAGAAGATTGTCTGACAATTTTTACAGTAGGATGTTTTATGTGGTATAAGAAAAAATAGAATCATAAGCATGTCTCAGTCATTCATTCATTAATTCAAAAATAACTTTAATTTAGTGTCTGAGACTGAGCGAGACACTAGAGATACAGTGATGACTAAGACATAGGCCTCATCCTTAAGGAATTAATGAATTTTCTTAAGAGGAAATTCATAAACAAATAGTGCATGTAGGTGTTGTAAGCGCTATAATGGAAGCTTATGCAAATTAGAGATGAAGTATAAAGGAGGGAGTTGAAAACTATACCTGGAAGTGAAGGGAGGAAGTCAGGTAAGACTTATAAGAACTACTGAAGCTGGCACTGAGGCATGGAAACTGTGTGGGTGTTCCCCAGGATGGCAGAGTGGACAAGAGGGCCTCCCCTAGCCTGAGAGATGACAGTGGGCAAAGATTCACTAGTATGAGGCAACCATGAACAACTCATAGCACTCATAGCCTGCATTCATTCATAAGTTCATAGCTCACACATCATTCGTTCAACCGATTTGTATTGGCATCTACTAGGTGCCAGGGACTATATGGAATATATATGTAGTTTCTAGCTTTTTGACTTTTTGTGACTTTCAGATTAATGGGAGACAGTCAATAGTAAACAATGACATAAGTGAATATTCATCTAATGTGAGAGTAGCCATAGAGAAAACAGGTAGGTTGTAGTGATAAAGAATAAGGTGGGGTGGTTGTGGTACATCATTCAGATAAGGATGACCTCTTTGTAAAGCCAACGTTTAAGCCAATACCCCAACAACAAGAATTTGCCATTTGAGAAGGGGGGACAAAGTGGGGTAGGGTGTGGGGAAGAGGGTTAGAGGATTGCAGGCAGAGGGCCTAGCATGTGAGAAGGCCATGGGGCAGGACCGAGTTGGTGTGTTTCAGGAATGGAAAGAAAACCAGGGTGACTGGAGTAAAATGGGCAAGGGACAGAAAAGCAGGAACTGACACTGGAGAGGTAGGTAGGGGGCAGATCTTGGAGGGCATTGCACACTAGGCTAAATAGGAGTTTCGATTTCATCCTGTAGCCAGTGGGGAATCTTTAAACGGTTTTGGATTTTAGAAATGTTACTCTTCCATCAGTGGGAAGGATAGATTAGAGGGCTAAAGGACTAGAGAGAGAGGCAGGGAGAACACTAAGTGATTTTTGTAATGAGATGACCAGGAACAGTATCAATGGGAGGAGAGAGGAAGAAATGCATGAGAAGTGTTTGGGCACAAAAAGAGAATTGGCAGATAACATCCATGGGCAATGGATAGATGGTGGTACCCCATTTTCCAAATCTCTAAATTCACCAGTAGGAGCAAGTTTTGGGGGGCAGGCAAATGAATTACTCTTAAATGGATAACCTTGGAGGCCCTGAAATCATGAGAGATGAGAGCAGCATGCAGTTGGGCATGCAGTTCATTCAGAGCTTATGAGAGCAATCAGGACTTGATTAGAGATGAATGCAGATTTGGCAGAGCTCTCCCTCTCTTTGAGTTGCTAACGTACATGATGGGGAATCAGGTTTCATTCCTGGGGAGTCCTTGTCTCTCCTGCCAGCCTGGCATTGTCATATCACTGAGTGGGACAGTCCCCTAGCCCAACCTCTGTTGGCACAGCCATCTCTGAAGCCCTGGCAAGGTGAGCATAGAACAGTTACTGCCCCTGTCCTTAGTACCTCATGGTTTGTTTTCACCAAGCAAACCCTGGACTATAGCAGAAATGTAGGTTGCTGTTTTTCTAACGGGTCTCATAGATCTCACAGAGTGGGAGAACGTGTGTGTGCAGAGCGGGCAAAGGAGGCAACTGTTACTGTTTTATCTGGTTTGGTTGCTCTCTTGAATCCACATGGGAAACACCTATGGACTGATGTCTTTGAAAGGGTGATGCCACCCAGGAATGATGCCTTTCTCCAAATATTATTGAATTTGTTCTAATTTTCACCTGAATCTCCTACTCTTAAGCCCCCAAAGCCAGTACCTGTTCTCTTCTTCGGAAATCCTAATCCTTCTCACATGAGCAGGAAATTCTGCCCCCTTAACCCCTCCTATATCTTCCACACTTGATCACATAAGGCTTAGATAGATATTAAAGAGGTTTTGTTTTGTTTTTTAAGTCCTAATGAGAAGAGTGCAGCTCTGGTCCCATAAATGGAGGCAGATGAATGCTCCGATTCTCATTCATTCTCTCTATCAACAAGTAGTCGATTTCCTCACTATTATGTAGGAAGCTGGCACACTTCATTAAGGTGAGCGCTTTTCTGTTTTGCTCAGGACAACACAGTTCAGTGTCATATAAGCAATGGGTACCCCTTCTGTTAAGAAGACATTTTCCTGCCTCTTTGTGAAACAAGAAGTGCAGAATTATCAGGCTACACCAGATATGAGTGTCTCTTTCTTAGCCATCTAGGGTGGGTAAAAACAGTTCCATTGAATTATTTTTTACCTATGTATTTGTTTCCAGATACAAGTATACACCGGAGAGGGGTATATAGAATGGTTTTCAACTTATTCTTCAATGTAAATACAATTGTCAAACATTACAACAAGGCCAAGCAAGGTGAGGATGCAGAAGAAGGGGTGATTCATTTCCTTGGCTAAAGAAGTCTGGCTTGTAGGAAAGAACACATGTGCATAGTCTTTTTTTTTTTTTTTTTTTTGAGAAACTTGATTGTTAAGGGAAAGCGACCATTAGGGCAGTAATTAGAGAGGACTCAGGACTGAGGAAGGTATATTATTGCTTGTTGTTGTTGTTATCATTGATTTTTTTTTTTTGCTTGTTTGTTTTGTTTAAAGACAGCAGAATTTGAAAAAGCTTCTAAAATATTTGGCTGGAGCAGAAAGCAATTTTGAGATAAAAAAGACCAGAAGTGCAGCCAAGACTGGTAATGACTGACGGTGAAGTATCTCAAAGAAGCACGAAGGAAATAAAAATTGATTAGTCATGAACAATAGATAAGGAACTTCTGTCCCTGAGCCAGAAGTGGAAGGAGGTCATGCCCCATATCCCTGAAGCTTTGTGTGGAGTATAATGAGGTCATCTACTAATGGAGGAAGGAGGAGGGTTTGAGGGGAATGGTTGAAGTAGGAACAGCCATTAAAGGGAATCGAAGAAAGAACTGACCAGTAGAGAAAAGGGTGACAGAGAGACAGCGTAAGAACCAGTGATAAGGAAGGCTATGGTTTGTGTGGCTTCAACATGTAGGGATGAGTGTTTTTCCCCAGCAGTGATCGGGAGGTCTAGTGGAGTTGAGGTAGTCAAAGGATGGACCAACTCAAGGTGGAAGGTGTGTAGAACAAGGAAGTGGAAAGACTGGGGAAAAAAAGGAGGCTTAAGGTCACAAACTCTTTGTTTTATGGAGTTAGAGCCAACTAACTAACAGTTCTAGCCTGATAATTTGTGTGACATTCCAAACAGGAGATAACACTTTTGCCCTTGATGCGTGATAGCTAGACATGTTGTCCTTTACTTAGGATACCGAAGGTTACAATATCTGACTTATTCTCTGATAATTAAGTCACCTCTTTGGATGCAGAAATTCTGATCTGAATGCAAATGTCACTGGAAATTAGTTTAGTTTTGCTTATTTATTTTGAAAAGTGATGAAAGCCACATAAGAGACAATAAATCATAGGCATATGTGTCCAGCAGAAATGTTTGTATACTTAGTGTTTGCTTATGTTTTCGTTGAGGCGTCAGCTGCTTTTCTATTCACGGACCATTGTGAGCATATGGCATTTTGAGGTGGGTCGTAGAAAATTCAGCTGAGTCTGTTAATTGCCAAAAGAGACAGGTATAAAACTCGGAGAGGAGTCAGAATGTGTCTACAAATGAACCTTAGGCAGGTGTGACTTGCCTAATTACTTGCTGATGGAAAATGCACAGCCATCGTAGTTTATTTACATTCCACGCTAATGATACGAGGAGGCTCAGCAACTGTCAGATGAGGTGTGTTGGGGCGTGTCTTCCTGAGCGGCCCCAGGCAGTGTGTTTTAAAGGAAAGCTCAGATTGGGAAGAAAAATGTCTCCTGAGTGATGCGGAAGAGCTCTGCTACAGATGCGTAATACCAGCCCGGCATGAAGGAAAAGGATGAATTAATGCAAGGACAGGTTCTGGTGAAACTCATTTTCTTCCCAGAATTAGGCATCGCAGAACCGCTCTTCGGCAACACTTTCGCAGCCTGGGCATAAAGGACTGCCACTGCTGGAGATGAGCGGATAATGAAAGTGTCTACCCCAGGCAAGGAAGCGATGTACCATGAAGGAAAACCACAAGTCACAGGAATCGGGAATATTAGACTCTGAAGACATTGAGAGGGTGGAACAACCTGAAAGGTGCTTCAAATGATGCATGTTTAAAATGACCAACAAAATGAAAGACAGAATAGAGAGTATGAATATCGAATAAGAAACTATGAAAGTCAACAGGTATAATTAAAAATATATAAAGCAGGCGCATCTTCCAGAAATAAAAGAAATATCCGTCGAATTTAGAACCAGAGCAGACAAGGTAAGTTGCAGTTTGGACATAGCTGAAGAATTTAAGGAAATTAAAGACATATCTGAGGACATGTGTAGGATTCATGGCCTAGAGAAAGAGCAGGACGCCACTAAGGAGAGACTGAGATTCTATAAAGAATAGAATGGGAAGGTCCAAGCAGTTCCAGAAAGAGAACAGAGTAGGGAGAATAAGCACTGTCTTGAATATATTGGCTGAGAATTTTCCAAAATTATGAAGGAAACGAATCCTTAAATGGGGGATAAGAATAATTGCACTTGGATACAGTGAAGTGAAATTGCAGAACAACAAACATCAAGGGGAATTCTTAGAAGCAGCCAAAGAACAAATACATAAAATGCCATAGTACTTGATCATTGTTTTCTAAAACTCAAAAGTAGAATAAAGGGCTGTTATGAGAAAGTTACAGGAAACTTTTAGAGGAAAAGGGTGAAAAAGAAAGAGGGAAATACAAGAGAAAAAAGAAGTGAACGAGTGCTAAATAGGGAGAGGTCACAGTGCTAAGATTCAGGAGACCCTCCATCTAGGCCTGTTACTTACTAACCGTGGCAATTTAGCTAAGTGACTCAACTTCTCCGATTGAGAATATGCACGGCCTATTTTCTGGTTTTGTTGACAAGCTTCAACCATTAGCCATAGCTCATCTTGCACAGCGATTATTGTTTTCTGCTACAAGAGCCCACTGTGCCTGGGTTGTGAAAATGTCAGATACAGGAGAGAATGCATGTGATCAGCCCGCTGTCTGGGAGGGAGAAAGGTTGGAGATATCCAGGAGTTGAAGAAACAGCCAAAACCAGCCTCCACCTGCCACATCAGAACGCCCCAGGCATGCAGGCTCCACGGAAACACTGAGACCCTGGAAAGCGGTGGTTTGAGCGGAGGTGACCATTTGATTTCTCAAACCTCAGATTCCTGCTACATCTGCTCCAGGCTCTGAGTTACATTTTGCTCCATGGGGTTGGGTTCTGTTTCTGGAAGTCTTGAACATGCTTCCGTTTTGAGTTGCTAATCATCACTCTGTGTAACTTGCAAGAGATGCCCCTGAGGTTTTGGTGATTCAAGTAGAACAGAATATAAACTTATTATGGAGCATAAAGCATGAGAGAATCAAACTGAAACAAGTTCAGAAAATAAATTGCGTTTGGAACTAAATGAATAATCTTCCCCACTTCTTGGGCAGACTGGAACAAGGCGCTTATCTGGAATAACAACTGTTGCGTGCGAGTTGGCATTTGATTGTGCTTTTATTACCCAGAGGGCTGGCTTGAGCATGAAGAGAGGCGAAGGGTGTTCTGTCGGTGCAGGGTTGCGGGGCTGGCTGGACATTCTCCAGCTCTGATTCATAATTTATACCAAGGCGGGAACAGCAAGCAAGACTCTGCCATAATCAGGGCTTTTGCTGATAGACACAAACCTATCCTGCTAAACCCCTTGGAGCAGAGACTTAATGGGGACTTTTCAGAGCTCTGAAAGTGAATATCTGATTGGCTGTGGCTTTAAGAGAGAGACGTATGAAAGGAACCTGAGGCGAGCTCCTATTCTGACACATGATCTCTGCCTACCTATAATCTAAATAAAAATTACCCTGCTATTCTCCTCTCCATGTGTGGACAGGCTTCTAGCACAGGCAAATTGTCTGAGTGAGTAACAGGGGCCACTAGACCCTGTTTCTAGGGTGTTAAGAGGCACCCCAAGGACTCGGGCTGTCAGGAAACGGGGGTCATCGTTAGCATCACTCTCAAGGGTGAACACACAAAGTAATTAATTTATAAATCCTGGGAGCACTGATGTCCCCAATGCTTCTCTGTTCCTTTCCTATGTTCATTTCCATAATAATTTGCACAGATTTACACTGATTAACTTTTTGTAAACTGAGTTGCTACTCTGCTTCTCATGTAATATTTTGTTTATGTGCTTGGAGTTTTGCAGAAAACAGACAGGCCTAGACATCCATGTTTTGTAAGAATTCTGTTTGCTGCCTTGCACTACTGGTAGGCTTTTGTATATTTGTTTAAGGAAAGAAAAAATGTAGAGAGAAAAGGAAGGAAGGGAAGAAGGCGGTAGAAAGACACATTTAAGGTATTATTTTAATTCATTCATTTATTTAGCAAATATTTATCAAGTGCCTGATATATTCGGATCGCCCTTCTAATCAGTGGAGACAGGGCAGTGTGTAGGAAGCAAAATAGATAAGGTCTAGTCCTCTGAGAGTATGCCTTACAGTGAAGGGACACAGATAATAAACACATAAACTGATGAATGAAATGTCAGATAGTTCTAAGGGAAATGGAGGCAAGAAAAGCAGAGTGGAGATGGGGTGGGCTCTGAATTGCGTGGAGTGGTCAGAGAAGTCTCCCTAAGAGCGGGCATTTGGAGCAGAGGGACTTGCAGAACTATTCTTGGCACAGGAAATAGCAATTGCAAAAGCACATTTGAAAGGAGTGTGCTTGGTAGGTTCTAATCAGGGAGGCCAGAGTGGCTAAATCGAGTGAACAAGAGGGAGAGACAGAGGTAAGGTCGGAGGGGTGATGAGGGCCAGGCACTTGCAGCAGTGGGAGGGATAATGGGTTTTTCCTGGCACCTCTGGTAGGTTGAAGCAGAGGAGTGATGTGGTCTGATTTGTATATTAGGGATCACTCTGTCTGCTACGAGGGCACAGAGAAGGGGTAAAGGCGACCCTGAGGAATCTGTTGCCTTGATCTAGGAAAAAAACAGTAGTGACTTTGAACAAAACCATAGAGGTGGGGAGGAGGCTGTAGCCTGGACCCATTTTGAAGGCAGAACAACAGATTTTACTGTTGGATTGGACAAAGGATGTGCAAGAAAGAGAATCATCAAGGATGACTCTTGGGATAAGTGATTTGACTGGGCTGCCAAGAGTGAAACCAGCGAGACCACTGCAGGGACTGTTCTCAGTTATCCAGGTATAGCTAGAGCTTCTAGGACTGTGTTGAAAACGAGTGGCCAGAGTGGACAGACTTGCCTTGTTCCCGATCTTAGGAGGACAGCATTTAGTCTGTCACCATGATATATAATGTTAGCTGTAGGTTTGTTGTAGACAATTATTAGCAAGTTGAAGATGTAACCCTCTACTTGAGGGTTTCAAGTATTCCAGTTTTTCTGAGAGTTATTATTATGAATGGGTGTTGGATTTTGTCAAATGCTTTTTCTGCATTAATTGATATAATCATGTGATTTTTCTTCTTTAGCCTGTTAATATGGTAGATTACATTGCTTGATGGATCCTTCATTTTCGAAGGATATTTTCATGAGATTTAGGATTCTCTGGGTTGATGGTTCCTTTCTTGCAGCGCTCGAAGACTATTATGCCACTTCTTTCAGCCTCTGTGGTTTTTGATGAGAGATCTACTGTCATTCAGTTTTCCCCCTTATAGGTCGGATGTTGTTTCTCTCTTGTTTTCAATAACTTTCTTTTTCATTTTTCAAAAGTTGAATTATGATGCGTCTTGCTGTGAATTTGTCTGGGTTAATCCCATGTAGTGTTTGCTCGGCTTCTTGAATCTGCAGGTGGTTTTCTGTTACCCAGTTGGGGAAGTTTGCAGTCATTATGTCTTTTAGTACTTTTTCAGCAATGTGTTCTTTCTCCTCTAATTCCGGGGCTCCAATGATATGATTGTTAAATCTTTATTTTTGTCTCACATGTCTTGAGGGTTGATTTGTTCCTTTTTTCTGTCTATTCTTGTCCTGTCATTTAGATTGTGTAATTTCTATTGTTTTATCATCAAGTTAACTGATTCTTTCCTGTGTGTCCTTCGTTCTCCTGTTTAGCCCATCCATTAATATTTTTTATTTCTGTAATTGCATTTTTCAGTTCTAAAATTTCTATGTGGTCCTTCTTTGTATCTTCTACTTGTTTGCTGAGGCTTTTTAATTTCATTTACTTCAAGTGTGTTCATAATTGATTGCTCACTGAAGCATTTCTATGATGGCTGCTTAAAATCTTCATCAGATAGTTCTGACATCTGTCTTCTCAGTGTTAGCTTCTATTGAGTGCTTTTTTTCAGGGCAATTTTCCTGGTTTCTTGTATAATGAGTGATTTTTGATTGAAACCTGGACACTTTGAGCTATTATGCTGTGAGACTATGGATCTTATTTAAACCTCCTTATTGAGTTAGTGTAGTGGCTTGAATATTGTCCCCCCCCCCCAATTCATGTCTGCTCAGAACCTCAGAATATGACCTTCTTTGGAAATAGGGTCTTTGAAGATGTAATTAGGATCTTCCCATGAAGTCATCCTGGACTGGTGTCCTTATACAGAGAGGAGAGGATACAAAGGGACACCCAGGAGAAGGCCACCTGCAGTTATGCTGTCTAGGAGTGGAGTCATACTGTCACAAGCCCAAGAATACCTGGAGGCACCAGAAACTGAAAGAGGCAAGGCAGGAATTTCCCCAGAGCCTTCAGAGTGAGCTTGGCCCTGCCAGCACCTTGAATCATATTTCTGGCTTCCAGAAGTGTGAGAGAATGAATTTCTGTTGATTTAATCAAATATGTGTTGATTTAACAAATTGGTGGTAATCTGTTATGGAAGTCCTAGGAAACGGAGTGGCTTCTTCTGATACTGCTGTAGTGGCAGGGAAAGGGTGAGGTGGCACCCTTATTGCTAGGTGAACAGAGCAGTTCAGGGTCCCCATTTGCCCTGTGTGGACCCCGAAGGGAAGGGGGCCTCCACATACCTGCGGGTTGGGAATGGGAGTTCTGGCTCCACACGGGGTCTGGCTGGGAGGGGCAGGGCTGTAGACCACTGCTCAGCACATGGCTTCTTGTGACGCCACCATGGCAGGGGTGGCCTCAGTCCTACTGGGAGGTGGTGAAAGGCCGGATTTTCACTAGGACTCCACTGACGCCACCCTAGTGGGGAGCGGGTGGGGAGCCTCATTACTGCTCAGGTAGGAAGGGGGTCCAGCCTTCTCACACAGCCTCCCGATACTGCAGGTCTCCTGCCTGAGACACCACTGTGCCGGGAGGGGCCCGGTTGTGGGGAGGTCTCAATGGGGCCTCTCAGTTGGGCCTGTCCAGAGGGGAAGTCTAGACGCCCCAGTTTGTTTGTTTGCTTATTGTTGTTTTGTGGTATTTGGCTAGAATATGACTTGCTAGGCTTCTGTTGGGGATTTTCTGTCTGTGACCACTGGTGTTTCTGGGTTGCTGACTTGTTCACCTCCAGGTTTAAGAGTTGTGAGGATAGAAGAAACAGGGAACTTACTCCTATGTCATTTCTTGGGTCTTCAGAGCCCTGGCTGGTCTACCTTCTTCTGCCCATATTTTAAAGACTTCTTATATTTGTTTTATATATAATGAGCAGAGATTTTAGTTGTACTCAGAGGGAGCAGGAGGGAAGGGTACATCTATATATTCCCAGAAGTGGAAGTCCTTAGGTGCCTTTTTAGGATTCTTCATGTCTTTATTCCTGACAGGTTGTAGAACTTCTATGCCCTTTCCTGGCAAGTGTCATTCTTGGACCCTGCAAAGATTTAGGGGCATCCTGTTGGATCAGAGCTTTAATTATGAGCTGTAGACCAATCAAGTCTCTGAACTCAGGAGGGCCAGGAACCGTGATGAAATTTTGGTCAGAAATTTCCTTTGTCCTTTTTCTTTACTTGTGAGTAGGCCAATTGAGTCATTGCTTGAAGTAGGATGGGACATTAATAGTAATTCTTTTCTTTTAAAAGGGAGCCTTCATTTTATAATTTTCTTAACCATAACATTTCTCAAAAAAAAAAAAAAAAGGCTAGTCCTTCCAGTGTGAATAAGATATTCTTCAGCTTATGTGAATACTTTCACGAAGAAAGGTGTTGAAATAAGTAATTACTTACTGAAATGCGGGTTTGTGAGAGGCAATGGACTAGTGCCCTCCTCCTCCATGCTTTTCTCATGCTAATCAAAGCGACTGCCTTAAAAGGGCCCCTTTCCTGACTTTGTTCTCAACAATTCCTGCCCTTGTTATCTAATACCCTTTCTTTGCTGCCACATCTCTGCCTACACAGCACTCACTGTGTCCTTGAGAATTGTCTAAGCTTTTCACAGGATAAGCATTTGGGAAATAGCTGAATTCTGGTCATTCTCTACACACTACGTGTAGTTGCTTCATGATGAACTCAATTCCATTCCTTTACCTGCATATAGTGGGACACATTTTCTCAGAAATATTATATACTCTGTGAGACCTGGGGCTGTATTTCCTATTTCGTTCCTGCCTTCTGAGATGGTTAAGAAAATGCTGGCCCAACAATTGATTACAAAATGAATTAATCAAGTGGGTCAAGAGAATCTGGTCTAGGAGATAGTACCAGAGATTGAGAATTATGGTTTTGTGGTGAGCACTGTCTGGTGGATAGACAATCTTGAAGCTCTGACTTGGGTGGGGCACAGGTAATATATGTAACCTAAACATTTGTACCACTATAATATGCTGAAATAAAAAATAAAAGAAAAATCACATGATCTCCCCCACCAAAAAAAGAATTATGGTTTTGTTTCGTTAGGCTATCTCCACCCATCCCTCCACCCATTCATCCATCCATCCAAAAAACAGATATATGGAGGCCTGCTGTGCCTTAGGTACCTTACTAAGCATTGTAGAGATTTCAAAGATGAATAAGAAACAGACTGACATGCTGGTTAACAACTTGAACTTCAGTGTCAGAAAGACCTGAATCTGAATCTCTAATCTGCACCACACTAGCTGTGTATCACCATAAAACTTAGCTTCTTTAAGCATTGATTTCCTCATCTATATGTTTGCTTTGATGATTAAATGAAATAGCAAATGTACAGAATACCTGATGCAAGTAGGTACCCAGTTTATATTGGCTATTAACAAATCATGTTTTTCTGCCTCAAAGGAGTTTGTGGTATAGGAGAGAAAGAAGGATATGTGCAAAGTAATTAGAACGTTTTTAGATTTTACTATGAGAACAGCGTTTTGTCAACTCAAACAAGAGAGTCACATACAACTGGCATGGGGGCTGTCTAATTGAAATTTAGCTGTAGTACTGCCATATACCAGTCAGGCTGTGTACATAGATAAATGGTCTTCACTAAATTAGAGGCAGGCTTGGGGGTCAAGGATAAAGGTGGTTTTTAAAGTTTCCTTGGTGTGCTAGACATTTTCAAGTTAGCTCTTGCAACACTCCGTATCTACTTTTCAGCCCCGGAGGGTGACTTTATAAATCGAGAGGCTGATCTTTATGGTCCACATCAGTGGGATCCTTTGCTGAAATGGCTTTGGTTGGGTTTGACAGATGGGAGACAAGATGAAAGACCAGATAAAGGGAGAAGAGTGGGACCACAGTAATTATTCTCCTAGCTTCCTCCTTAGCTGTAGCGCCCTCCTCTGAAGTCACAGCTTTTGACAGGGTCCCCTGCCCTTTCTGTGTACCAGGAATGCTCCTCCTTCCCCTCACATTGAGGCCAGGGGTGCTCCCCGCTGGCTCCGGGATCCCGTGCTATCCCTTTGAAGATTTCTCGGGTCCCAGGTGCTGCGTCCTGCCAATGCATGAACTGACGCCTCGGTCGTCCCAGAAATTAGTCTCGCTTCTGCATGTCCTCACAGGGTAGATGCCTCATGGTAGAGCGGCTCGATCCCAATATCATCAAAGTCATGTCTGCTCAGAAAAGTGTGGGTTAAAGGGGCCCTGGTGGATTTTCATGAAAGAACAAAAGATTGGAAGAGGAAGGGAAAGCTTGATAATTTTTTCTTCCCAGGTGGATTCACCGGAGAAATTTGTACCAACTTTTCCAGTGCCTGTGGGCTCTTAAGTTTCTTCCCTTTCAGTGAAATCCATCTCTTTCTCTAGAATGTGGCCAGCAGGCCCTGCAGGTGCCACTGCTTGCAGGGCTTTTAATCACCTGTATGAACGTCGGATAGGGCTATGAAATATGGCCCCCGAAGGCCTCTGAACTGCCTTTTCCCTTCCTCAAATGGTGAATAATCATTGAACACTCTGCAGTTCCTGATATGAAGTTCAAATCAAGCCATGAAAAAACCCATATTTCACAAGGTAGCATATTTTTGGTTCCTAGCAGTAAATTTACCTCATTCTCACCGTGCTGTGGGACACATTTCGAAAGGTCAGTTTGGCACTGTGTAAATTAACCAGAGGACCATTGGAGTTGAATGAAATCTATTGTAAATGTGTATTGATGGGCATAGCATGGGGCGGCGGGTGGGGGTGGGGCATGAGGCTCTTGTGCCAGGGTGATTTGGACAAAAAAGCAGAATGGTACCAGGGGCCTTAGAATCACTGTATTGTCACGCTGAGTAATCACTGGAATAGCTTGATGAGACAACGGCAGCAGAACTCTTTTTCAAAGCTTCCTTTGGGAAGTGAGTATTGAAGTTCTGCCAAGGATGAAGCCGATAGTTGGGTACCATGTGGGCTTATCCCCTCAAGTCTGAGTGGCGCTGCCGCATTGCCCAAACCCAGAGGGCACCATTCCCATTGTCAATGTGCGGACTTGTGCAGCGTACAGGCTGTGCAGCCACGTAAGGTAGCCCTGAGTTCATAACACTGTAATTTTAGAAGGAAGCACATAGCCCAGGGGTTAAGAGAGAGGGCTCTGAGGTCAGACAGACCTGGTTTGAATGACACATCTTCTACTTGTTAACTGTGTGAGTAGGGCGTATCTTTTAAATCTTCTGAGCCTCTCTGGGTCCTCATTTTAAAAATAGTGATCATAACAACACTTCCATGTGTGATTCTTTTTTTTATTATAAAAATAAGATAATGCAAACAAGGCACCTTGCTCTGCCTGCATGATAAGCAATTCCTAAATGTTAACTGTTAAGGCTCTTATTATTTATAATGCAGGCTCTTCATGGAGCCCCAGACCCCAGTGTGCCCAGAAATGAGAATGATTAATGGGAGAACACGGAAGGGAACCCGATATGCTGCCCCGTGTTCAGAGTCCTTAGTTTGTGTACTTGACTCCTTTTTTTCCGGAGTCACAAAACGTCATTGGTGAGCACAAAGGAGCATAACTTTTCCACAATTAATTATCTAATCAGTGTATTCATTCATTTAGTCTAAGTATACTAATTGGGCACCTCCTCCTCCTCAGGCTCCATTTTAGACTCTGGGGAGCAGCAGTGAACAAAGAAGGCAATAAACACATCATGTCCAAAACCCTTTCCACAGCCACCATGTGCGTGTGTGAGCGTTATATTAACCACCTCATTTTACCTGCAGGAAACTTATGTTTTGCAGGGGGGGGGGGAAGAGAAGAGAAAGAGAGGACATTTGGAGAAGGCATTTTATGGGTAGTAAAGCCGTAACTATTAGTTAAAGGCCTTGATTCAGGAGACTGCTGCTGCTAAGCCATCCCACTGGTGGTTGCCTCTTACAGTTTGTAGCACCAACAGTCAATTAATCAGCACCAGTTATTCACCTACTGTGTGCCAGGCATTGTGCTAGGCACAAGGAATACTGTAGTGAGCACAACAGAAATGTTTAGTAATGAAACAGAACAGAACAGAACAACAGAAACAGTTTAGTAATGGCTACAGACATTAAAGAAAGTTTGAAAGTAATTATTTAAATAATAATAGCAAATGTGTAAAGAATCACAGAATGCTGTGGTACTTACAACTGGATGGAAACAGTCAAGGGAGGCTTTTCTGTGGAAGAGGCTTTTATGCTGAGACTTGGAGGATGCCCAGGAGTTGCAGGTTGGAGGGCAGGTAGAGGGACAGCATCTTCTGGAAGCTCTCACCTTTCCTATAAGATACCGATATTGGGCCATTTATCAAAGAAGTCTTCTTCCATTCAAGGGTGTGGCACAGGGCCTGATGTTTGGTCAATAAATGTTTGTTGAATGACAGAATGAGTAGATGGATAGATCATCCATTGTCACTTAGTGAATGAATGAATGAATGAATGAATGAATGAATAAAATTTTGCAGATTCTCCGGATCAGGGTAATTGGAGAGGGAGTTATTTACCCTCCTACTCCTCGGCCTTCTTCTTGATGATTTTTGGCTGCTAAAATTTCTCTCTTCAATCTTCCCTTCCCTTTTCACTGGATATATACCCGGCTCCTCCTTTTAAAAATTACTTAATTGGCCGGGCGCTGTGGCTCACGCCTGTAATCCTAGCTCTTGGGAGGCCGAGGCGGGCGGATTGCTCAAGGTCAGGAGTTCAAAACCAGCCTGAGCAAGAGTGAGACCCCGTCTCTACTATAAATACAAAGAAATTAATTGGCCAACTGATATATATATAAAAAATTAGCCGGGCATGGTGGCGCATGCCTGTAGTCCCAGCTACCCGGGAGGCTGAGGCAGAAGGATCACTCGAGCCCAGGAGTTTGAGGTTGCTGTGAGCTAGGCTGACGCCACGGCACTCACTCTAGCCTGGGCAACAAAGTGAGACTCTGTCTCAAAAAAAAAAAAAAAAAAAAAAAATTACTTAATTGATACATGATGTAACCTCTTTCTTTATGGTCAACTGAATAACAACATTGCTGACCTGGAAATCTTCTACCTTGAAGTGGAAGAATTAGGAACTTCTATAAAATGGACCTCTTAAAGTTAGTCCTAGCTCAACAGCTCACAGGAAGAAGGCTGTGCAAACAATACCTGTATTGGAAGCTTCAAGAATTGATGCTAATGATGTACCATACAGCAAGACTCTGCCTTTGGGTTCAAGCACTGGCTGCTTTGTGTAGATGTACCATAGGGAAAGTTGTAAGGCAATGAAGAATTACCCCATGCAGTGCCTCACTTGCACAATATGGATCCTGGTGAAACTTTGAGGCCTTTATTAATAATAGCATCTGGTGGCTTATTGGATACATGGTGCCCAATTACTGGATTTGACAGTACAAGGTATATATTAATGACTTATTAGGACCAACCTGGCTGGAAATTGATTACTACTAATGAGGTAGACTTGCTTGCATTAGGCAAAACAAGATTTTGAAACTCTTTTAGCCAGCCCTGCATGGATGCCCAAGGAGATGTGACCTACTAAATGGGTGATAAATATTTCATGGAGAACATTTTCAACAGCATCCATTTTACTAATTTTTTTTAAAAAGATAACTAGATAGTTACTGGAAAGTCCCAGTTGGTGGTTGCCTTTGGTGTTCAAAAATTGTTGACGTCCCGGATTGGCACAAAGTAATTGCAGCCATCGCTAGCTTTATCTTGCTACCTGTGACAACAGGGTCATGTCCTAGTGACTGGAAATGTTTTCCTGGGATGGGTGAGCCCCTGGAAAGGTTTGCATTGGATTCACAAAGACAGACAGAGCCGGTTTTATGCATGTGTTTCAAATGTCACAAGAAACAGACCATTTCTAGACACAACTGTGATAGCTCACTGATACAAAGGTGAAATATTTTCCTTCCTTTTTGGCCCTGAATTAAATAAATACATGCTTTCCTGAAGATGTTACACGTCTATTTTCTATAAAAATGCTCTAGATTTTTTTTACCAATTTCAATTTTCCATCTGACCCCTTTCCTCTTTATATTAATGAATTTCACCTAATTGAATTGGATGCCACAACCGACAAGTGTTCATTCTGAATTTGAGCTTCATATCCCCAAGAAGGCATTTTCTTAGTAACACTTAGCACAATGATATCTATCAAATCACTGGTGCAGTTAGAATTTAATTTGCTCCATCGGTTGCCATTGTCATGCTACTTAACCTTAAAAAAAGTAATTTTTCTCAAGACTTCATGCTTCCTTTTTTTTTTTTTTTATTTCTCTTTCCTTTTTCCCCTCACTGATTGAATGTAATAAACTCTTGAAAAAGAAAAGACTAGGTAAGAGCCATTTTCACAAGGTGACAGGGAAGGAGGGAGCCTGTTGTGTCCCCTTCCTTCTCAGTTCTCCCCTCCTGTCTGTCACCTCCCAGGGGGAATCTGAGCTTTCCTCCTGTGTCTACCCGACAGCAGCCCCTTACACAAGGCACCGGCAGGGAGGTGGGGAAAGGAAGGGAAATGGGAGAAAAGGAAAGGCAGAGAGGCTAAGAAAATAAAAGGAGAAGAAAAAGAAGAAATAAATAGTGACAAAGGGGGGAGAAAGATGACAAGGGAGAAGGAGCTGTGAAAAGCCAGAGAAACAGCCCCTTGACCCCTGCCTGCTCTGTTGACACCTACTGAATACACAGCTCACATAAACGTTTCCCTTTTCTGATTTCTGTAGAGCACTGGTTCTCAAGTATGGGGGATTTTCCCCCTTAGGGGGCATTTGGCAACATCTGGAGACATTTTTGATTATCACCACTGGTGGTGATAGTAGAGAGGGGGATGCTGCAAAGGCCAGATATCTTGCATTGAAAAGTGTCCCCTCAAATTCATGTCCACTCAGAAACTAACTATGAATATGGCCCTGTTTGGAAATAGGGTCTTGGCAGATATAAAATCAAGTTAAGATGAGGTTATACTGGATTAGGGTGGACCCAAATCCAAAGGCTGTTGTCCTTATAAGAAAAGGAAACTTTGAACACAAGACACAGGCACAGAGGGAAGATGGTCACGTGAAACCAGATACAGAGATTGAGGTGTTGCTCCTACAAGTCAAAGGATCCCAAAGATCACCAAGAACCCCCAGAAACTGGGAGAGACACTGATGGATTCTTCCCTATAGCCTTTGGAGGGAGCCTGCTGACATCCTGATTTTGGACTTCTAGCTTCCCAAACTGGGAGAAAATAAATTTCTCTTGCCTCGAGCCACTTGATTCATGAAACTCAATCCTAGGAAACTCAATCCCAGGAAACTCAATCCCATTGCTAATACACTAGCAATGCTGCTAAGCATCCTACAATGCACAGGACAGCCACCTACCACAGGGGCCAAGGTCCATTTTGGACATATGGTTCAACATGTTGACAAGGATGAGAATGAGAAGCCCTGTTGTAGCGCTGGGATCTATAGCTTTAATTTAACACTTTATTTTCTGTTTTGATGTGTCTCTAAGCTTGCAATCTCTCACCCAATTTCTATATTATGTTATTTAACTTTTTGGGTCTCTGTGTGTGGGTATGTCAGCTAGCTTGTTAACTCTTACAAAGCAAGGGGGCATGTGTTTGCTTCTTTGATGCCTTTAAAATTAATTGATATGTACATGGTAGGAACTCAGTAAATGATTCTTGAATAAATGAACAAAGACTGTGAGCACAGTTGCAGTGGAACTGTCCCCACCCCATCAGTAGAGCCTATCCTGACGTCTCAAAGTATTACTTTCCCAAGTTGTGATTGGTATTCCTTATCTGTTGTGGAACATGTCCACGCAGCAAGGAAATTCTGGTGTGAACCAGATGTAGAAGAAGCGTGGCCTATTGGAAAGAGCTCCAGACTGGAAGGCAGGAAAAGGGTTTAGTTTCTATCTCATTGGGCAACTCAGGTGTTCTCTCTGAACTTCAGTTTTCTCTTGTATGAAAAGGGAAGAGTGATTCTCAGCATATAAGTTGTTGTGAAGATCAAGCAGATTACAATATAATGAGCCTGATAGAGATAGTAAGTGAAAATTTTACTTTTTGACCATGTCAATGCTAGGACAAGCATGTCCTCCAGGTTCATGTGAGTGGCACACACCAGGAGACATACATATGTGCTTGACAGGGCTGTGAGTTTTGCCTGGGAAGCAGAAAACATGGGTAAAGGAGTAGTGGTTAGCACTGAGTACTTTTTATGTGCCAGGCATGTTTTCACATTTTCTCTCTAATATTTAGAACAACTCTATGAGGTAGCAATTGCTATTCTCAGTTTGGAAATGAGAAAAGTGAATCAGACAAAGGGAAACTCACACAGAGCTGCAGTCAGTATCGACAGACTCAGATTTGATATTAACCACTTCAGTACAGCGCTCACCAGCTGTGAAACCTTGCCCACAGCCGGCACCGTCAGCACGATAGCTTGTGCTGTGCATTGACAACGAATCCGTTTTGCTCTTGCGTGATGAGGAAAGCTTTAAAGCTCTGAAAGCTTGTTTTACTTTACAGGCAGATTTACTTGTAAATCAGAATAGGTAACATATACATATATGTTTTTATTACGTTATTTTTAAATGTTCACAATTTTATTTTGATAAATGAAAAATTAGAAACATCATATCATGGCTGTTGGCTAAAGTTGACGCTCGGCTGTGCGCGTTCATCTGTGGCTGTCGACTAAAGTCGACGCTTGGACTGAAGTGGTTAAAGCCCATACGTATCAACTGAACATGCTGCCTTTCAAGGTCTTGAAAGGTTGACATAAAAGGTCTTGAGTGGTTGTTTGATACATCACAGAAAGGTGATTTTAGTGTTGAAACAGAAGATATCATGGAAGTAATATGAAGTGAACATGTGTTGGTAGGGTGTCATCTCTGTGTGAAGACAATGTTCCCAGCCCACTCTTGCTGTGGCCTATTTTTCTCTAATGGTAGTAGTAAGTTTTGCTGACCCAGCGCTGGGTCTGCAACATGTGCCTGTAATACGTTAATAGTGGTGTCTGTGGACATGGGCCAGAGACAATATGATGGGCTATGGTTTTAGAAGTCTGTTGAGTTAGTCTCAGAAGTATGGCTATCAGAGCTAGAGCACGACAAGATTAAAGGTCTGGGAAAAGATATTGGGATATTAAGTGGCAATTCAGAATAAGATTCCAAACCCTCTTGGTATGTTTGTGTTAGGAATTTATACTGCAGCAGCTTCTCTGTGAGACTGCTCATGCCCTGCTGGGCTATGCCCCTAATGGAAAAATAGGTTCATCTACAGGACAGTTTTCAACAGAACATTTCAAAGAAAAAGCAAATTGAACAATAAGTGCATTTAAGTGATACCCAAGAAAATAATTGTTGTATCTGAGATGAGAATCAGGGCAGGGAAAAGCCAGTTTTATGTTTCATTTGTCAGAGCTGAGCATATTTTGCATAGTTATGCCAGAACTGCTGTCTTGGTCAGATTTATGCTGTTGCAAGAGAATATTTGAGACTGGGTAATTTATAATGAACAGGAATTTATTGGCTCGTGGTTCTGGAGGCTGGGCAGTCCAAGAGAGAGGGACTGGCATCTGATGGGGTCCTTCTTGCGTCATTCCATGGTGGAAAGGCAAAACTCATCCTTTTATAAGGAATCCCATAACCCACTCCCACGATAAGAGCATTAACACGTTAATGCAGGCAGAGCTCTCATGGTCTGACCACCTTTTAGAGGTCCCAGCTCTTAATATGGTTACAATGGCAACTAAATATCAATATGAGTCCAAGAGAGGACAGACATTCTAACCATACCATCTGCTATTCAGGGAATTCATGTTGTAAGCCCCCGTGTAGAGGAAGCATAGTTTTCTTCCACCATTGGTAGAGTTCCCATGAGACCACTGAAGATTGAAGGCCATTCTTGGAGAGCCATGAGGCTGTAGGTATTGCCTTTGGAAGACACAGCTTTCATCACTTAGGTTGTGTGGCATCTGTACATCTGATCATGTGTGGAAATTGAGGGTAACAGTTGGACACTTTTTAAAGGGCTGAGGAAGGATGGGTTCATCTTATGGTGATCATTAATGAAGACTTTTAAAAGTGTTTTTCTTTTGTCAAGCTGCTACAAGAGCAGATATTTGATCATTATAGAAGAAAAGAAGTTAGCGTCCTACTACCTTATTAGGAAATTAATAGTAATTTAGCCATTGATATCTCGCTTCAAAGGTTTCACATTTCTGGATTTTTACAAGTTATCCAAAACAATAAGATATAAAGTATATTTATACATTGACTTCCACAGGGGACAAGTAATTTTGGGGTTCTTCTATATCCTTTTGTTCACCTTCTGCCTTCTCTTTCTAAGCTGACACTGTTTACTTCTGTACGAATGGTGACATCAGAAATATTTCACACATTTTTTCTTTCTGGTTTACCTAGTTTTCAGAAAATACACATCAAAGTTGTTCCTTGAGTCTTTACCCTGTGTTAAAAGTGATTCTCACTGTATCAGGCACATGACTTACAGGACTTGTCAGATATTCAACCTCCTTCCTTTGGGACCTGCTGCCCACCTCCTGGACAATATTGCAGACACTGGGGGCTAACCTTGCTCTGAGAAGGCCAGACCTTCCCTCTTAGGTTACTCCTGAGAAGCTCAGCTGACCAGCAGCAAGACTGGAGTTCCTGGGCCTTACAGCCAGTTGTAGACTTCGATTAAATCTCACTATGAAGGTGGAGTTGTGGCATCTTGAGTCACTAAAGCAACTAAGATGTAGAGGAGGGTTTAATACCCTGTGAGATGAACTCAGACCAGCTAGAAACAGGAGACAGGAGAGAGATAATCAGAAATTATTCCCTATTCCTCCCTTACATTCACTTCTTGGATGTATGGTTGATCTTTTCACCTTGTCTGTAGACAACTCACCTGCTGAGTTACCTGTTCTACCTATTCATGGAAGGTTGTGAGTCAACATTGCAATGCAATATTCTCATTGCTTTGTATCTCTCCTTGTCTTCTTTTACTTTTTCTTCACTCTTTAGGCCCATGCTTTGTACCTCTTAACGTATTAACACTTTAATTCTTATCTATGGCTCTATTTTCTGGAGACCTCAGGCTAAGATATTCTCTTACGTTTGGAAAGAAAGTAGCTAATTAGTCGTAAAAGAATCATGCATTGGACTGTTATATAAATAAGTCAGAAAAAATGCAAAGTTTTTATTTTAATTATATGAAAACATTAAAAATCTTCTCTTCTTCTGGGGAGTTTGTCATTTTTTTATGAAGATCTGTTGCAGTACATGCCAGTTGAAAGAAATTCAGGGGCATGGAGATGTGGTTGACCAAAAAGCTCAGATGTGAGTTCCAATTATTATTTCTTGGTCTGACAATACATTATCCATTGTAGCTTTTTTACCATGTTTACAGAAAAGCTGAGTGGGAGAGTTGGTTGGTTTGGCAGAGGGCTATCTGAAAATATTAAGGCTATTGCCAGGAAAAGAGTAAGACAGAGTTTCACAAAACTCTATTTGTGAAATTAAATTGGCTGGGATCAGGACAGCCTTGCAGCTTCAATCTGGTGGCATGCCTGTAAACGAGGACCATCAGTACAAAGTAATGTTCTTAACTGTGAGGACAGAGCTAATGGGCTGCCACTAAGGTCAGCTCTAGGTCAAGATTCATTTCCTAATGAAAGGAAGAGACAGGACTATGGGGAACATTAATGAAACCCATCATGATTACAAGGTGGAAGGCCCTTACTTTCTAGGAGAATAAAATAAATGCCATTCTTATTTCTTCATATTTAGAAAGCTTTGCCAATCATTTTGCAGTGTGGGTGATTATATGATAAAATCATTTGATGGATAAGGGAAAATAATGCAAGTGGGAGGGAAATACGGGTATAAAAGAGGTTTATCTTGGAAACAAGACCCATCATCTGAATGAAAGTCACTGGAATTAAATTTTGGATAGTAGGAAGAAATACATACACAGATTTAGAGGAAAGATTTGATAGAGAGAATACTGAGCAACCGAGTTCAGACTTTTAGGGAAGCAGGAGAGTAAAATTAGAAATAAGAGACCAGATGGCCCAACAAATACCTGAAAGTTGAGAGTCATGTGAGAACCAGACCATGGAGTTGTGTCAAACTACAGGAAACTGCAGTAGTGATGGTTGCTATAATAAACTTGATGTCCCTTTGACAAAGAAACTGCTTTTTTTTTTTTTATGCATGGCTCAAGACAGAGTGTACTGATATATCACAGAATAACACTTTAATTTCAGAGAGTGTAGCTCTGTGAAGGACACTAATGAGGCAGATGATTTGCACTAAACTTCCCCATGGATGCAAATGCTGAGCAGCATGGCTGTCATGACTTACATACGCTTGAGCAGGGTTATGCCCAGAGCTGGTGCATGGAACAAACAGAACCTGTCCTTTCTCTCAGAAGCTGGTCCCTGAGGGGCATCCAAGTAGACTGATTGTTAAGGTAAAATTGCTCTAAGGTGTGGTTCAGGTGGGCATAGGTGAGAAGAAGGTTCATTTTACGATGTGGACAAATCTAAGCAGAGGGCCAGTACAGTAAGCTGATTGACAATAGGATGCTTCTGAGGCATTAGGTGGTTCATGGTTGGATCCTTGATAGTGGATGAAACACAAAGATAAGGTTTTAACCTTTTCAATAAGAGGTAGACCGGTGAGCATGGCCCACTCATGTTGGTTAGATGGCGGCACAGATCTTTAGTCTCTGCTGTTGTTAGAAATAGGCCAGGGATGGAATGGAGCTGGGCATAAGACATCAGTAGGAAGGATCACCAATGATTAAATGAGGTTAAGTGTATTTACAAACATGGGAAAGATGAAAACAGAGGAGAGACATTTTAAAATGACATGCATAGCTTTGGATAATCAGCTAATATTCCTGAAATGTCAGCAATGAAGTTCCTGAAATGTCCTGAAATGACGTTTAGTATACCAAGGAATTCAGGTGATATATTCACTTGGGGAGATGAGATCATGGTCCCTCAAAGATGTCCCTGCCCTGAGCCCTTGATCCTGTGAATGAGCTGCTTTACACAGCAAAAGAACCCTCCTGATGTAATTAAGGTTATAAACCTTAAAATAGGGAGATTACTGTGGGTTATTAACCCTTTGCACTCGGAGGATGTCAAGTGTGGATAATGTCGAGTGGATAATGAGAAAAAAGCAGGCGAGTGCAAAGGGTTACAGTGGGCCAAATCTAATCACACAAGCCCTTGAGATCATTTTGTGGCTGGAATCAGATGTGGTGGAAGAGAAGACAGAGAGATGTGGCAGAAGGGGAAGCCAGAAGACTGAAGGCATGAAAAAAACTCGATGTGCTGTTGCTGACTTTGAAGATAGAAGCGAGAAGTTGAGAGAGGCTCCTAGCTGACAGCCAGCAAGCCAATGGGGACCTCAGCCCTGTAACAGCAAGGAACCGAATACGCTTGGAAGAGGATTCCATGCCATAGCCTCCAAATAGGAGCCCTGGACAGATGATTTTTGTCCGGTGAGAGCTGTGCTTTGCTTCTATCCCACAGAACTGTGAGATAAATGGGTGTTGTTTTAAGCCTCTAGATTTGTGGTGATTTGTCACAACAGCAAGAGAAAACTAATAAGTCACACATCTATGTTTACATAGATGTATATATCTGTTTTTTAAATGTGTGTAAACAAATATCTCAGAAAAAGTACAATACACTGTGTAGCATATTAAAATAAATAAATAGGTCATAGGCCAAAGATATGTAGCCTTAGGGTAAAATGTTTCAGGCACTCAACACCAAGTGAGTCCGGAAGCACAGTACCGTTTGACCATTTTTAACTTCTTCAACAATAAATTACAGAGAGATTCCATGTGTAAGATTATCATACTATCTGCTTTTGAGGGCTGCTGGCTCATAAAATTTGTCAGAAATTCAAATTCAGCTTCAGCCTTCACCTACATTTTTGCCAAACTTGACAAGTCTTCCAGCTGATATATAAATATATATGTGTGTATATGTTTATGTGTGGATTGTGTATGCACATGCAGATATATAATTATTTTCAAAGCAATTTTATAATGTGTTAAAAATACAACCGGAAATGGCCCTGCTGAAACAGTGCTTTCTGTGAAAATGGGATACAGCTGGTGAAGGTGGACATGAAGATTTGGTACCTATCAACACTGGATCCATCAGCATCTCCTGCAGGGTTTTCTTATTTATGCTTCCTCATGTTTTGAAAGCCCACCCATGAGTTTACCCAGAGAAAACAGCTCCTGCTTCTTTCTTTTCAAAAATCCTGATCATAAGAATTTAATGAAGCACTCATGGGAGCCACCATGCTGCCTGCCTGTCTTCTTTTCAGCACCAGACTGGAATGGACAGCCCCCCTAGGCGGCTGGGCTGTATGTGTGCACTTCTTATGTAGTCAACAGAGCTATCTTCTGTGTTTTAAATCTAAATGTGGATACTGAAAAATGCTAATTTATGGTAAGCAAGAGCTAGATTGACGGGAAGCACAACAGCGAGGGAGAGAACGTTTGGTGAGGCTCGGGAGGGGTAATGGAAATGGAAGTGAGAAATAGAGACTGATTGGGAATAAAATCAAAGACATTAAAAAATAGAACTGTTCAGAAGTTAACTCAGAGAGAGGTTTTGTAGAATAAGTGGGGAAAAGCTCTTTGGATTTATACGTAGGAAGATAGACCAGGTATATTTTTCTTTGTTAGAGAATAAGGAAAAGGAAAGAAAAAATAACTCAGGGAGTCAAATACCTTCTTGGAAGATCAATTCATGTCCAAACCTTGGGCTTATGTTTTGAGAAACAATGAGAGTAGCCTTGGTTTTTCTGAAGGCAAGGGGAACTGAGAAGCTAGTTTGCTGGACCTAGGGTAGAACATGGATGATATCTTAGGGTGGATCAAATGGCTTCAGCACCGATCCTATGCTGTGTCCCATGAATTTGACAATCTACAGAGTTGTACTGGAAGGATGTGAGAAGTAGAACTATAATTCTCATTCTTGAGGCTTTGGGTCATAACAAGAGTTAAGACCAATTTACCAAAGGCAAATGAGGAGGTGTTCCTTTTGGTGATATTGTTACAAAACATTTTGTTTTGTAACCTCTTATGTGGAGCACGATGGAGACAGTAAGGTGATGTAGACTCTCATTTTACATTTGAGTCAGCTTAGTCCCACATGGGTACTACGATCATCCAACATTACACAGTTAGTAGCATCCACACTAATTAATCCAAATACTTTCCATTTTTCTCTGGTCCTAAAATCTAATGCTACTTCCATAGTTCTTATTTCCTGTTTTGTTCTCCCCCGCCCCCGGGAGAAAGCATTGAGAGTATCACTGTAGGGCTTATTTGTAGATGAAAGGACATGTGAGGACTCAGGGAACATTTGGGCTGGAAACAACTGAGTTGAGACATGATTGTTACCTTCAGATGTGTGTTAGGAGTCCCATAAAAGAGGGATGTCCTTAAATCTTTGTTATCCCAGAAGGCAGGTGCAAGGTCAAGGTGTTACAGTAACAGGAAAGCAGATTTAAATCCAGGATAAGAAGGAACTTCCTTCCAATCTGAAGAGTCTGAAATGGAATTAGCTAATTTGTGTGATAATGAATTCTATGCCTTCTGAGGTGGTTAAGTCAAAGCCGAATGATCGTTTGCCAGGGATGCTGTGCAGAGAATTATAGAATTGGCACAAGAGTGGAGCAGGCTTGTGCTTGATAACCTAAATCTTGAATTGTTTCTCTCAAAATTAAAACTATTCCATACCATCTGACCTTCTTTATTTTTTCTTCCCTGTTTAGTCTTGATTTCTGATCTCCATCTAGGCTCACATTTCTACACAGAGTAAAAAATGACCTGTTGGTCAGCAAGGTCTAACTAACCTTCCCGGGCCCAGTCTTGTCTTTTTCCACTTCCATTTTAATGTACTCATCAATTTATCTTCTCTCCTTTACATTTTTTTTCCTTCTTTGTTTTTATTATTTCAGCATATTATGGGGGTACAAATGTTAAGGTTACATTGCCCATGGTTATATTGCCCATGCCCCCATCCCCCATCGAGTCAGACCTTCAAGTGTGTCCATCCCCCAAATGTTGCACATCTTACTCGTGTTTGTATATACCATGCCCTCCTCCCCCCTCCCACCTGCCCGACACCCAATAAATGCTATTCCTATATGTCTACTTAGGTGTTGATCCGTTAATACCAATTTGCTGGTGAGTACATGTAGTGCTTGTTTTTCCATTCTTGAGATACTTCACTTAGTAGAATGTGTTCTGGCTCTATCCAGGAAAATACAGGAGGTGCCATATCACCATTGTTTCTTAAATCTGAATAGTACTCCATGGTATACATATGCCACATTTTATTAATCCACTCATGTATTGATGGGCACCTAGGTTGTTTCCACAACTTTGCGATTGCGAACTGTGCTGCTATAAACATTCGAGTGTAGGTGTCCCATTTGTAGTGTGTCATGTGATCTTTTGGGTAGATGCCCAGTAGTGGAATTGCTGGATCAAATCATAGATCTACTTGTATCGCTTTAAGGTATCTCCATATTGCTTTCCACAGAGGCTGAACCACTTTGCAGTCCTACCACCAGTGTAGGAGTGTTCCTATCTCTCCACATCCATGCCAACATTTATTGTTTGGGGACTTTTTGATAAAGGCTATTCTTACTGGAGATGGGTGATATCTCATTGCAGTTTTGATTTTCATTTCCCTGATGATTAGAGATGTTGAGCATTTTTCATATGTTTGTTGGCCATTACTCTGTCTTCTTTTGAAAAATTTCTGTTCATGTCCTTTGCCCATTTTTTTGATAGGGTTGTTTGATTTTTCCTTGCTTATTTTCCTGAGTTCTAAATAAATTCTAGTTATCAGCCCTTTATCAGATGTGTAGCTTGTGAAAATTTTCTCCCATTCTGTGAATTGTCTGTTTGCTCTCTTTACAGTTTCTTTGGCTGTGCAGAGGCTTTTTAATTTGATCAGGTCCCATTTGCTTATTTTTGTTGCTTCTGTGATTGCCTTTTGGGTCTTCTTCATAAATTCTTTGCCTAGGCCAATGTCTAGAAGAATATTTCCAATGTTTTCCTCTAGAATTCTAATAGTTTCACACCTAAGTTTCAAGTCTGTTACCCAGCGTGAGTTGATTTTTGTGAGAGGTGAAAGGTGTGCGTCCTGTTTCAGTCTTCTACATGTGGCTATCCAGTTTTCTTCTTATGAATATAGATGCAAAAATTCTCAACAAAATCCTAGCCAATCGAATCCAGGTGCTTGTCAAGAAAACAATCCATCACAACCAAGTGGGCTTCATCCCAGGGATGCAGGGATGGTTCAACAGACGCAAATCTATAAATGTAATTCACCCTATAAAGAGAAGCAAAAACAAATCCTCTCAATAGATGCAGAAAAAGCATTTGACAAAATTCAACACCCTTTTATGATAAGAACGCTCAACAAAATAGGCATAGATGGGGCTTACCTAAAAATGATATAAGCCATATATGACAAACCCACAACCAATATCATACTGAATGTGGAAAAAATGAAAGCATTCCCACTTAGAACTGGAACAAGACAAGGTTGCCCACCATCTCCACTTCTATTCAACATAATGCTAGAAGTCCTTGCTACCACAATCAGACAAGAGAGCGGAATTAAGGGTGTCCAAATGGGAGCAGAAGAGATCAAACTCTCACTCTTTGCTAATGACATGATATTATACCTAGAAAAACCCAAAGGATTCAACCAAGAGACTCCTTGAATTGATAAATGAATTTGGTAAAGTCTCAAGATGCAAAATCAATACACAGAAATCAGAGGCATTCATATACGCCAACAATAGTACAAGTGAGAACCAAATCAAAGACTCAATTCCCTTCAAAACAGCAATAAAGAAAATAAAATACCTAGGAATATATCTAATTAAGGAGATAAAAGACCTCTATAGGGAGAACTATGAAACACTGAAGAAAGAAATAGCAGAGGATATAAACAGGTGGAAGAATATACCATGCTCATGGGTCGGCAGAATCAACATTGTTAAAATGTCTATACTATCCAAAGTGATCTACAGATTCAATGCAATCCCTATTAAAATACCATCATCATTTTTCACAGATATAGAAAAAATAGTTTTATGCTTTGTATGGAACCAGAGAAAACCCCATATAGCAAAATCAATCCTAGGCAATAAAAACAAAATAGGAGGTATCAATTTACCAGAATTCAAACTATACTACAAGGCTATAGTCATTAAAATAGCTTGGGATTGGCACAAGAACAAGCACATTGACCAGTGGAACAGAACAGAGAACCCAGATCTCAGAGAACCATCCTCATATGGCCAACTAATCTTCAACAAAGCAGACAAAAACATACACTGGGGAAAAGAATCCTTATTCAGTAAATGGTGCTGGGAAATCTGCTTTACATTTTGTGGATCTTCTCTAGGGCACTTTCTTAGCTGTAACGAACCATGTACTTCTTTATACTAAGATGATATCCTTTCAACCATGCCACTCCTTGCATTTGCATTCTGAATCTTTTCATGAGACAATAAGTTGTTTCTAGGTGGCATTTTTACTTCTTCAGTCCATGTTCATTCCTTAAACTCTTGATATATGACTCCTTTTCTGCCCCAGCTTTATTGGGGTATACTTGACAAATAAAAATTGTATATATTTGAGGTGTACAACATGATGTTTTGATATGCAGGTATACTGTGACATGATTTCCACAATCAAGCTAATACATTTATCTATCACCTCACATAGTTGTGATTTCTTTTGTATGTGGTGAGATCACTTAAGATGAACTCTCTTAGCAAATTTCAAGTATATAACACAGTGTTATTAACTATGGTCACTGTGCTGTGCATTAGATCTCCAGAATTTATTCATCTCACCTAGTTGAACTTTTGTACCCTTTGGCCAACATCTCCCTATTTCTCCAGACTCCATCCCCTGCAACCACCATTTCATGATCTCTAGTTTTTATGAGTCCAATTATTTTAGATTCCACATGTAAGTGAGATCATGCAGTATTTGTCATTCTATGTCTGGCTTATCTCTCTTAGCATAATATCCTGCAGGTTCATCCATATTGTCACACATGGCAGATTTATTTCATTTTGAGGCTGAATAATATTCTGTTTTACATATGGATCACATTTGCATTATCCACAGATCCTGAGATGGACACTTAGTTTGTTTAAATGGCTTAGCTACTGTGAATTATCCTCCAATAAACCATGGAGGTACAGATATCTCTTCCAGATATTGATTTCATTTCTTTAGGTATTTACCTAGAAGGGAGATTTTTGGATCATATGATAGTATTTTTTAAAATTTATTTCAAAGTTTTACGGGAGCGCAAATGTTTTAGGTTACATGGATCACTTTTGTAATGCTTGTGTTAGGGTTATAAGTGTGCCTGTCACCCAGATAGTGTTCATTGTACCCGTTAGGTAAGTTTTCACCCATCCTCTCCTTCCCATCTTCCCTATTTGATGATTTCCACTGAGTTATACTTCCCTCTATGCACATGTGTGCTCATTGGTTAGTTCTAATTTAATAGTGAGTAAATGTGGTGTTTTTTTTTTTAATTTTTTGAAAAACCACCATATCATTTTCCATAATGGCTGTACCAAGTTACAACAGTATACAAGGGTTCTTTTTTCTCCACATCCTTGCCAACATTGGTTATCTTTGTTTTTTTTTTTTTTTTTTTTTTTGACAGTAGCCATTATAAAAGGTGTGGGGTGATACCTCGTTATGGTTTTATTTTGCATTACTTGATGATTATTGATATTGAACATCTTTTCATACACCTGTTGGCAATTTATATGTCCTTTTTTTTGAGAAATGTTTGCTCAGGTCCTTATCCCATTTAAAAAATAGGTTGTTTGAGTATTTTTGTTACTACTGAATTGTTTTAGTTCCTTGTATATTTGGAGTACTAACCGGTTATCCAATGTATGGTTTGCAAATATTTTTCCCATTTTGTAGGCTTCCTTTTTTTCACAATGTTGATTGTTTCCTTTGCTATGCAGAAAATCTTTAGTTTAATAAAATCCCACATGTCTATTTTTGCTTCTGTTGCCTGTGCTTTAGGGGTCATATCCAAAAATCCTTGCCCAGGCCATTGTCAGAAAGCTTTTTCTCTTTGTTTTCTTCTAGCTATTTTATAGGTTCAGGTATTACATTTAAGTCTTTAAGCATTTTTAGTTTATTTATTTATTTTTTTATATATACATGGTGCCAGGTAAAAGTCCAATTTCATTCTTCTGTAGGTGGATATCCAGATTTTCCAATACCACTTACTGAAAAGACTGTCATTTCCCCATTTTGTGTCCTTGGCACCTTAGTTGGAGATCAATTGACTGTAATTGCTTGGATTTATTTCTGTGATCTCCATTATGTTCCATTCATCTATATGTTTTTGTTTTTAATGCCAATACCATATGGCTTTATTACAGTAGTTTTGTAATATATTTTGAAATCTGAAATTGTGGTGCCTCCAGCTTTGATCTTTTTGTTTAGGATAGATTTGGTTATTCAGGGTCATTTGTGCTTTCACATGAGTTTTAGTACTGTTCTTTTTACTCTGCAAAGATTGTGATTGGGATTTTGATAGTGATTGCATTGAATATGTTGATCACATGGGTAGTATGGACATTTTAACAATACTAATTCTTATAATCCTTGTACATGGGATGTCTTTCCATTAATTTCTGTTGTCTTTAATTTCCTTCATCAGTATTTTATAATTTTTAGTGTATAAGTCTTTTAACTTTTTGATTATGTCTATTCCTAAGAATTTTATTTTTTGCTATTATGAATGGAATCACTTTCTTAATTTCCTTTTCAGAAAGAAATGCTACTGATATTTGTATGTGAATTTTGTGTCCTGTGACATTACTGAATTCATTGATTAGCTCTAACAGTATTTTTTGTTGAATCTTTTGGGTTTTCTACAAGTATGATCATGTCATCTGCAATACTTATTCCTTTCTGATTTGGATGTCTTTCACTTCTGATTATTGTCTGTTTCTGACTAGAACTTCCAGGAATATGCTGAATAGAAATGGTGAGAGTGAGCATCCTTGCTTTGTACCAGATCTTAGAGGGAATACTTTCCATTTCTCCCCTTGAGTATCATGTTATCTGTGGGCTTTTAATATATGGCCTTTAGCGTGTTGAAGTAAGTTCCTTCTATACGTATTTTGTTGAGAATTTTAATCACGAATGGATGTTGAACTTTGTCAAATGCTTTTTATATACCCATTGATATGATCATGTGTTGTTTTTCTTTCATTTTGGTAGTGTGGTGTATCACATTGATTGATTTGCATATGTGGAACAACCCTTGCATTCCCAGGTCTGATTCCCACTTGGTCATGGTGAATGACCCTTTTAATGGGCTTTGAGTTCAATTTGCTAGTATTTTATTGAAGATTTAAAAAAAAATCATGTTCATGAGAGTTATTGGCTTACATTTTTCTTTATTTTTTTAAAATGAGTTTTGAGGTGTTCTCTCTCCTTCCAATTTTTGGAAGAGTTCAAGAGGGATTGGTTTTAATTCTTCTTTGAATGTTCAGTCAAATTCAACTCTGAAGCCATCTGCTCCTGGACTTTTCTTTTGTGGGAGGTTTTCATACTGATTCGATCTCCTTATTTGCTGTTGATCTGTTCAGGCTTTCTATTTCTTCTTGATTCAATTTTGGTAGGTTGTATGTTTCTAGGAATTTATGCATTTCTTCTAGATTATCTAATTTTTTGGTGTATAATTGCTCATGATAGTCCCTTATGACCTTTTTTATTTATGAAACATCCATCACAATGCCTCTTCTTTAATTTTCAATTTTATTTGAAATTTGGTCTTTTTTTCTTAATCTAGCTAAAGGTTTGTCAATTTTATTTTTTTCAAAAATCCAGCTTTTAGTTGTGTTGATTTTTCTATTCTCTTTTTGATTTATTTATGCTCTAATCTTTATTATTTCTTTCTTCTACTAATTTTTGGTTCAGTTTGATTCTTTCCCTCACTCCATAATCTGTGCCCAGCCTTTATGTTCTACCTATAATCCCTTTCATGTGAGCATCCTCCTTTTCCATTCCCACCATCTCTACTTCAGTGTGGGGCTTAATTACCGCTCACCTGACCCTTTGCCATATCCTAACCCATAATCTCCATGCCTGCTCTCCCCACTCACAACCTCCACACTCTGGAATGATCTTTCTCCTCTTCAAATACTGTCATGGGCTTCCTTCACTGACAAAATTATATATACTATGAAATTCAAGGTCCTCCACAATATAAGATTTACCTTTCTACATATCTTAACCACCACTGATGATAGCTATTAATGATAGTCAACATGTTTGAGTGCTCACTATGGGACAGGCATTGTGCTAAGTGATTTTAATAACCCTATGAATTAGGTACTCTTATTATCATTTAAAAATTATAATATTAACTATGTGCTGTGGTCACACAGTAAGCATTGGAGTATAGGTGAGGTAACTCCAGAGCCTGTGACCATTTTTATCTTCTATTGGCTTACTGCCAGTTTGTACCACAAGGAGCTTTAATCTGGCATTTTAATGCATCTGCCGTTGGCTGCTGCCCCACTTCCCTCTGATTAGAAGTGTTTGTACAGAGTTTGTATTAGAAAACATTTTCTCCCCTATAGACTCTGTACGGGTCCCTGTCCCCTAGATGAAATCACACATTGTTTACTTTGTGTCTTATACACAACTCTATCAACTTAAAGTAATGTGCACCCCTAGCTTCTAAGTTCTAATATTTATTATCTTTGAAGAGACAGGGACTATTTGTCAATCACTTTTTTTATTCTTCAAGTTACTTAGAAGAGTGTCTTACCTACAGCATGGTAGGGTCTTCATTGAAATTGAATTGGCTGGCAGCACAGTAACTGAATATCAAATCTTGTCCTAATTCAGTGCAACGCACCTTTCATGCTTTTACAATTATTACTGCTAGCACCAGTGTTTAGACAACCTGAAGGAAGCTCATTGATTTCTATGTCACTGATATATATGTCATTGATTTATTTTCACTTTAAGAGCTGTCCTTCTAAGTGAGGGAAAGAAAAGTCTTATTTCTATAAGAGACAAGTGAGAATAACCAAGACACGGACCATACCATATCCAGACAGATGAAAAAAATTTTAAATTTGATGAATTAGAATTAATACCCTAATTTTGATCTACTATATCAGGCAGAGGAGGCTCATCTAAGCTATTGAAGTCAACATGCAATGGCCTGAACTTTTTCTGCAGAGAAGTTCATTTTGAAGAACTAATTTTGAGTCCTTTTGAACCTTTATGATACTAAAATACTGGAAGTAGGGAAAACTGACAATGAAGGGGTGGTGAGCACTTGGTTTTGTTGCAGATCTCTTGACCCCTGATGTAAGATGGAGAGAGGCAGTTGTCTCTGGAACTGTCTGCAAAAGTGGATTGAAATTGACCATTTGGGTAGCCCTGTTTCCGAGAGCGGGTGTGGAATTTTGGCCTCTTATATGTGAAACTCATTCTTGCATTCTCTCTCTATGCCCATTTTTCTCTTTGCAAAAGCTGCCAGAGATTATTCAAATGTCTGATTTTTTTATCCCTTTTTTTCACACAACCCTTTGATTTTTTTCTCAATCACATCCGTTATTTTTCAGTTCTGCTTTCTAAGAGCCTTTAAGCTTGTTTGGTGTGTGATAAATAAAAAAATTTTTTTAACGTATTGTGACAGAACATTTCTGGGGTAAAGGAGTGATAAATATCAAATCAAGTGGAGGCCAGAAATTTAATTTTCCCTATCAGGGCCAATCTGTGCTTCATTTTATCCTGACAAAAATTGATATTTTATCCCTGTGATAATAGAAGACTCTGATTGCTGTGCCTTTTCATACTTTTTAAAAAAAATTTTTTTCTTTCCCCCGAGAAGCTTGAATCAAAGTGGAATAGAATCTGTGCACATTTGAAGAAAGGCACCTGATATTCCTTTAGCACTTTTGTCCCCAAGCCTGGCAGCAAGTATTTGCATAATGTTCCTCAGGTTCTTGATTAAAAATATTGCATTGGGTTTAATCTCTGGTTGTCCTGAAGAAATTTATCTGGCAAAGGTTGTGATGCAAACCTCCCCCATTTTCTTTATTCAGCCCCATTTATTAAATTAAGGAGGACTTAAGGAATCCAAGATGACGTCTGAGAACTGGCCTTTTAAGTTAACACACCAGAATATGATTAAGGATAGAGAGGAACAAACCAGTACTTATTTAGCAAGCACTGAAAAAGGGCTTACTCTGAGTCAGGCCATCTTTCAGGGGATCTTTAAGTATTAATTCATTTAGTGATCGTAACAATTTCATGATGTTGTTCCCATTTTTATCCCCATTTTATAGTTGAGAATACTGAGGCAAAGAGAGGTTAATTAGCAAGATGACTAAAGTTACCAGAAAGTAGAAAAGCCAGGATTCAAATACGGGCAGGCTACCAGGATCCACACTCTTGGCCACTTGACTACGCTGCCCCCACATTAAACTGTTCAGGTGGGGGTGCCTCTACACTAGCATCATCTGTCTCTCATTGACATCTTCTAGTTCTTCTTCACTGAGTCTCTGGACTGCTCTTTGGAAGACTGTTGCCAATCATACTTCTTTACCAAACAAGTTATGGCAGAGCATCCAGGCAATGCCCACATTCCCAAATCCCAGAATAACTTCTGGCTCAGAGATGCATTTTCAGCTCTCTCAGAGAAAACTGTATTATCTTGGGGGGAAAAAACCTCCTGTACCATCATCTCTATCTATAAAAATAATATGAGGCTGGACTGAGTGACTGCTTCTGTTCCAGCAATAAGGTGTTAGGATCCTGAACTTGACCCATATTTCTTGGGACACCCAGGCTTGTGGACCATGCTTAGAAACATGCCTCAGATTCAGACTATCTTCTTGAGGGGCTGGAGTCAAATACAAACTTTCCCCTAAGTCTGTCGCTGTAGAACCTGTCAGTACACTGATTGCCCTAGGCCTGTGGCATATTAGGCTTTTCCTTGTGTCCTTCTGACAGCCTCTCTTATGATGTGTCATACTTCCATACTGGCATATATATAATGTAGACCATGAGGATGAAAGATAAATGCCTTATGTAGTCATCAGAGACTAACTTCATGAGGCTAAGGGGTCTTTTAGGGGATAAGCTAGGCTTTTATTTCCTAATTTGGACAAAATAAGTGATACAAGCATAATCTTATAATCCTGAAACAATGCCTTGAATGGGTACTTGGTAGAGTGTTTTTTTTTTTTTTTTTTTTTTTTTTTTTTTTGTGAGAATCAGTCAAGTCTGAGGCTTATAGCAGTATATCCCATGCTATGCTCCTTGGTGGCATTCTCTGAGGAACCCAGATAACTCATCTATTAACAGGCTTTATCATCTGGAGTAGGATCTGTTAATGTGTTCTTAAGTCACATGTCTTCCCATTTCTGGTTACTATATCATATCCTCTTAGATCTAAGAGTCTTTATGCTAGAGATTATACATTGATGAGCCCCATAGATGGGTTTTATTCATCTGTGAGTACCTTAAAATTATATGCATATAATGTACATATAGGTTTGAATATGTGCCTTTTAAATTTCATGTCATTCCATGGAAGTCTGATCATTAGTTAAGAACTCTTTGGAGCCAAGTGACAAAACTTAATTCAAAATAACTTTAGTAAAGTAGTAAATGTATGGGCTCTTGTAAATCAGAAGTCTGGGGAAAGGGCACCTTTAGGCATGGCTTTATTCAAAAAGTAAACAGCGTCATCAGAATTTGTCTTTTGCCTTAGTCCCTCAGCTGTGTTGTCTGTGTGGAATTCATTTTAGGCAAGGAATTTCTACATAGTGACCCTCCCTTACCCCCAAAGATCCAGGTTTATGTTCTATTAATTAGCAATTCCAGTGTGAAGGGAGATCATCTTTCCCAGTAAGTCAAATGCAAGTCCTAGAGCTACCTCTTGGTGAACTGATTTAGGGGCCAGTTTTTATCCAATCACTCAGGTGAGGAGTGATGAAGATAGGATAGACAGGTTTTCTGTGCCTGAAACCTAGGGATCATACTCACTTAACCCATGTTGACTGAAAAGTGGAGAAACAGTGGTTTACCAAAAACAAATCAAGTTTCTATTGACAAAAGAAAGAGAATAGATGGAGGGTGCAGGCTAAACCAAGATATGTCATCCATATGCATCTTCCTCCTTCTCCTGTATTTACAAACAGAATCTAAGAAAAAGGCTTTTAAAGTATTTTCTGCATTTTCCAAACATATGAAAATGATAGATAAAATATAAAAATAAAAAAATAGGCTCAAGAATAAGATAAGTGAGGACCACAAATGGATCAGAAACTTCAATCATTAATCATTGAGCAGGGGTTGTGGTCAGCAGGGCTCTGAAGATGGAAAGAGGCTGCGGCAGCTGCCATTTTACCTCTGGGCAGTTTCTGCTAAAACTGCCCCACATGGCTTGAAGCCCAGAGGCAGGCTCACTGCTGGATGCCAGAGGCTGAAGCTGGTTCTGTCTACTCCCCCACAAAGGAAATACCCTGAAAAGGAAATAACTGCTGATTCAGTGATTGAGGATTTGGTTTTTCAGGAATTTATGACCCTTGGAAGCCAGGAGGATAAAGGTTCAACCAGGAATGGCACCAAGATGCCACAGTGCTAATATCACCCTGGGTAAAAAGCCCTCAAATGTGTCTGGGCTGAGGGTCTGGAAGTGAGGGGAGACAAGCACAGCACCACTTAGCTAGGTGTGGTAATTACAGAGGGAGGGAGAGACAGAAAAACATCAACAACCAATAAAAACCTACTTTAAAAATGAGCCTAAAAATAAAACTTTCAAAATACATGATAAAACAGACAGCTAATGAAACCAATAATGAAATCACAAATTTACTCCATGTGACATCAAATATATGACAGTTTCATATGAAGATTTTAAAGTTACCACATTTAGGATGCTCAAAAAGATAAATGAAGAATAATGCCAATTAAGAAGTACAAAAACATATGAAACAAAAATAGGCAAACATCAAACAAGAATAGGTGGGTATGAGAAATAACTAGTTTGAAACCTTATAAATGAAAAAAAATGTATAGTTCATTAAAATAAGTAAGTGAAAACAATTCAATCCTCGACATAGTTGAAGAGAGAATTAATAAATTGGAAGGAATCTATTCAGAGAGCAGGACAAGAGAGAAAGAGATAAAATATCTCTATGAAAGAACAGTTAGAGACATGAGAATATATTGAGGGGTTTTAACATTTGTTTACTAGGACTTCCAGAAGAGAATGGAGGAGATTGTAGAGAATCAGTATTAGAAGAATGATAGCTGAGAATTTTGTGTAATAGAAGGAATATTTGAGTCTTTCAAAAGCACATTCTGAATACCAAACAGGAAGAAACATCATGTTGAAACAGCAGAACAACAGGATAAAAAGAAAATTTTCAAAGCTACCCAAGGGAGACAGATGCGTTTCAAAGAGACAACAGTTGGACTGAAAGAAACTGATCAGCAGCAAAGTACAATATCTTTAAAGAGAATGAAATTAAAATGTAAGTATTTTCAATCATTGAAGATGAAGAGAATTTACCAACAAGATCTTCAATAAGGGAACAATTAGTGGAGGTACTTCAGGAAGAATAGTAAACAAGAGATGGGAGGTCTGATATACAAGTAGTGATGGTGATCATAGAAATGGATACATTTTATGAGAAACTATAAAAAAGGACTGGCTACAAAATTAAATTTATTGTTTAATATGATAACATATGATAAAATAAACTCTAGACAGCAATACCAATATGGAAGACTGAGTTTAATTGGTTTAAATTAAGTTTAATACTTAAAATATGCTAAAATTCCTATCATGCTTGGAGATGGGTACATTATGAATAACTTTAAATTTTGTTCAGAAGAGTTATAGTCTGAAGATACCCACTAAAACACAGACATAAAAATTGATAATTGAAACTAATACACAAAGAAAAGAGCAGAATATATTAAACTCCATCAATTTAAGCATAGACGGCAAAGTAGGGGGAAAAAAGAAGAAGGGGAAAAAAGGTTAATAAACACAAAATAAACTGGTTTGAATGAGTGCATATCAATAATACTAATATACTTGAATTAAAGGCAACTATTTTTGACTTTAATTATCTGATTGATCTGAATCATTGGATCAATAAAAATAAAATCTATTTCCATCTTGCTAACAAAAGACATACTTAGGATGACCCACAGAGAAAGTTTGCAGATATAAACACAAAACAAGACTGTGGAGTAATATTAATATCAAATTAGAGAGAATTTATGGAAAATATGTTAATGGGAATAAAGAGGGAAATTGCATAATAAGAAATATAACCATATGTACTACCAAGCCCCTACCAACAGAGCAAAACCACACCAAATTACAAGGAGGCATGGACAAATCCATACAAGGCATGATATAAACAAATATGTCTCATTGGTATAAATAGAAGATCACACCCAACAAACAGATTTACAAAATATAACCATATTCTAAAGAATTTTCAGGCTATTTAAAATAATCAGTAACAGGTTTTATGAGCAGAGAGCAATTTAATTCCATATAAATCATAAATAATATTTAGAAACATAATTCTCCATTAAGAAATCACCCTGGGATTTCAAAATGTCTTGAACTGAAAGACAACAAAAACACTGCATATCAAACCATATGGGGTGTGCAGCTAAAGAGGTCATTAGAACAATTTTTCTGTCCATTAATCTGGTATTAGACACCAGGGTAAAACTCTCATGTGGTTTGGAGTGGGAATTCACTTCTATGGCTACCCAGTAAGCCCCATGAATATTCGTTCTACTTTTTCGACTATTCTTCATTGTTCTATTATTCCTATTTTTTTAATTCAAAATATTATGGGGGTACAAATATCTTTGGTTACATGTATCAATTTTGTTATGCTTGAGTCAGGGTTATAAGTGTGTCCATCACCCAGAGAGTGTTCATTGTACCCATTAGGTAGGTTTCCTCCCATCCCCTCCTTCAACCTTCCCCTTTGCTTGATTTCCACTGAGTTTTATTTCCCTCTGTGCACATGTGTGCTCATCGGTTAGTTCCGTTTTAATAGTGAGTACATGCAGTGTTTGTTTTTCCATTCTTTGGATGCTTCACTTAGAATAATGGTCTCCAGTTCCATCCAAATTGTTGCAAAGGCCTTAATTTATCCTTCTTCATGACTGAGTAGTACTCTGTAATATACATATACCACATTTTGTTAATATACTTGTGAATTGATTGGCACTTGGGTTGATTCCACATCTTTACAATTGTGAATTGTGGTGTAATAAACATTCAAATGTAGGTGTCTTTTTGATAAAATGACTTCTTTTCTTTTGGGTAAAGACCCACTAGTGTGACGCTGGATCCAATGGTAAGTTTACTTTTAGTTCTTTGAGGAACCTCCATACTGTTTTCCATAGAGTTGTACTAATTTTCAGTCTCGTCAGCAGTGTATTTATGATTCCCATCCTCCACCCCTGGCCAGGAATTTGAGGTTTTGGGGTCAAAATCTTCCTTTCTCTCTGTATCAACATCAGCATCTATTGTTTTTGGACTTTTTTATAAAAGCTATTCTAACTGGAATAAGGTGATAACTCATATGGTTTTAATTTGCATTTCCCTGATGATTAGTGAGGTTAAACATTTTTTTCATGTTTATTGGCTATTTGTCTATCTTCTTTTGAAAAGCTTCTGTTCATGTCTTTTGCCCACTTTTTAATGGAGTTTTTTTTTTCCTTGCTGATTTGCTTGAGTTCTTTGTAGATACTGGTTATTAGCCCTTTATCAGATGTATAGCTTGCAAATATTTTCTCCCATTCTGTAGGTTGTCTATTTGCTCTGTTGATTATTTCCTTACCTCTGCAGAAACTTTTTAATCTAATCAATGCCCATTTATTTATTTTTGTTGTTACTATGATTACTCATGGGTCTTAATCATAAATTCTTTGCCTAGGCCAAGAGTTTTTCCAGAAATTTTCAGAGTTTGCCTAGAAGAGTTTTTCCAACATTTTCTTCTAGACTTCTTATGGTTTCATTCTTTACATTTAAGTCTTTTATCCATTAGGATACAAAATCAATGTACACAAATCAGTAGCATTCCTATATACTAATAACAGTCAAGCTGAGAATCAAATCAAAGACTCGATACCATTCACAATATCTACAAAAAAACAAAAAACAAACTAGGAATATACTTACCCAAGGAATTGAAAGCTCTCTGCAGAGAACTACAAAACACTGAGGAAAGAAATCACAGATGACACAAATAAACACAAAAGCATCACACTCATGGATCAGTAGAATTCAACATTATTAAAATGTCCATACTACCCAAAGTGATTTATAGATTCAATCAATCCCCATTAAATATCAATGTCATATTTCACAGATCTAGAAAAAAATAATTCTATCTTTTTTTTTGGAACCAGAAAAGAGCCCAAATAGCCAAAGCAATCTTAAGAAGAAAAGAACAAATCTGGAGGCATCACATTACCAGACTTTACAGTATACTACAAGGCTATGGTAACCAAGACAGCATAGTACTGGCAAAAAATAGAGGTATAGACCAAGGGAACAGAACAGAGAACCCAGATTTAAAACCATCCACGTACAGCCACCTGATCTTTGACAAAGCAGACAACAATATACACTAAGGAAAAGAAGCCTATTTAATAAATGGTGCTGGAAGAATTGGACAGCCATGTGCAGAAGAATGAAACAGGATCCATATCTCTCACCACTGACAATAATATTATTCTTTTTCTTTAATGCCAGGATAAGTGATACCTGCCCAGAATATACTCTCTGATTTTTAACCTGACCTTATCCATACACATTTGTCTCTACCTCTCTGCTATCTTGGCATATCTGAGACATCATCATTAGTGTAGCAGATTACCTATGACCTTGCTTAATCCTCTCTCCTCTTCCCACTAGTGGTATATCCCCTGTGTCATGTAAGGGACTTGTGCATAGTAGGTATATAGTAAGGGTTCACAGACTTGAGTTGAGTACTATTAAATAAATGGATTACAGAGCGTGCCTACACATCATCCTTATGTGTGAAGGCTGCTGAGGTCAAGGCTGGAGACCTGACCTAGAGATTCAGCAGCATTCAGATTAAAGCCTGGAAACTGGATAAGATCATGTAGGCATTGGATAGTGTGAGCAAAGAAAGCCCAGAATCAAGAGTGAGGAATGGCTGGTTGGAGTGGTGGAAGTTTGGAGAACAGACTAGCTCAAGAGGTGGGAAGAAAATGAGTGGTGTTGGTGTCTGCAAACATGGAGAAAAGAATGTTTTACAAAGAAGTAAGTTTTGCCCCATGCAGCTGGTAGGCAAAGAACAAAGAGATCTGAAAGGACTCCACTAGAATAAAAGCAATGGAGATCATCAGAGACAGGAGCAAAGTCAGTTTCAAGGAGGTGGTGGAGTCGGACACCAGATTGGAGTGAGCTGTCTGCACGACTTTGGGTGTGGAGTCTCCTCTACCTGGAGTGTCTTCTCCTCCACCCTCAAACCTGGCTCACAGCCTGTCCTCTGCATATACTTTTTATAAATAATAGTATCTTTTTATTATATGTGTATACATGTATAATAATAATTATATATGTATAATAGCATCTTTTTGTTATACCAAATAATAGTATCCTTTTATTATATGTATATACACATATAATCTTTATCACTTTGCATATATGAGATATATATAACATACACATATATACATATTTACTATAACACATCACAATACATCACGATTATTTATGTGTTGACTCCCGCCCAGCAATCTGAGGTTTTGGGGACAAGACCATTTTTTTCCTTTGTGTCCCAGGTTCCAATGCAATGTGCAGAAGTGAGTTATCCTTCCCCCACTAGAAACGCTTTTCATGCAGTTGTGGGACACAGAAAGGAGGTTCTGTGGTGAGGAGAGAGGCCGAGGCAAGTGATGCCGCCCCTTTCCGCCTGCCCTGGCCCCAGCATGATCTGTTTCGGCACAACCTTGGTTGGGTGTGGTAAAGTAGCAGAGAGGGGCTGTGTGGATGGGGTTTGGTAGGAGGAGAGGGGTGCAGAGCCTCGTTGTCAGAGTGGCATCCACCTGCATCCCTGGCAGGACCACTTTCATCTGGGGTGAGCCCCAGGCACCCACCAGATATTGCTTGTGCTCTTGGGCCTCCCCTCCTCCCAGCACTTCTTGGAAAGGGCAATGCTGATGCGGCCATAGCTGGGGGATTTCCTACTGAGTGGGCTTTTCACCAGGGTCTAACATGGCCTGGGGACAAGACAGGGATGGCTGCAGGGCAGATCCTCACCTCAGTCACCTGCCTGGGCACACAGGAGGGTGAGCTCACACACACTGCCCTGTTGTGTTTTCCAGGGTTTGGACTGAGAACGTCCCAACTGAGTGGAGAGTAGCATCAGCTCAATTTACCTGCTTCTTGGCCTCAAATGTAACATTATATAAAAGTCAAACATAGATTTGTTTTTCTGTCCCCCCTTCCCTCCGCATTTATTCTGCCCATAATTTCCTCCTTCAGTCTTGTTGAGTGTCTGTCTCTTTCTGTTTACCTGCCTGTCTTTCTCTCTCGTTCACCCGCTAACCATTTCTCCACATCCACACATACACGTTTGCATAAAGGCAACTATATGCTTGTACAGCTCATTCAGGTTTGGAATACAGATGTTTGGTTCTTTCTCTTATGATTGTAATTCTTCTGGCTACCTCTGCATTGCCAGCTGGGACCAAGGCCAGAGAAACTGTCTCCATGGGGAGGCTACTCTCAGCACCACCCCCAGCCTGGCTGGCTAGATTCTTGGTGATGCGAAGGTCTCTGGGCTGGCCCTCCCAGGGCTTGGAGCAGAAGGTATCAAGGCATTGTGATGAGGAAGAAGTCTTTCCAGCCCTTGCTGCCCTACAGACTAGGGATTCCAGGTAAGGGTGGGATTTGGATCTCAGAAGAGTAAATTTTGGTTAGAACTGATCTAACCCTTTAACCCCTCCTTTCCTTCTTTGCTTCTTTTCTTTCTCTCTCTCTCTCTCTTTTTTATTCATAGCCTCAGACATGCAATTAAATGGTCAAAGCAATACAAAATTTTGAAATTGGTCCCATATCCCTTTCATATAGCACGCAGCCTGATGGATCGTTACCTTTACAAACATATCCCATCGATCCTCGCCTAATTAACTCATTGTGGTTTAATCAACACATCCTTAGGAAAAATTTGGTGATATTCTACTTGAAATTCTCTGGGCTGAATTTTTCTGTGCAATTTGCTTTAAGAGTGTGTGCCTCTTATAATGTGATTAATTACTTTCCTCCAAAGAGGCTTGGCACCCTTCCAACATTTAGAAGCTCTGCTCCCATGGGCAGAGAAACAAACCTGACATGCTGGGGCATGAGCAGTGACAGGACAGAAATGGCCCAGCGTGGGGGAGCGGGTGGGGATGGGGCTAGGCTCACCTTGAAAGGCCAGGGCCAGCAGCTTGCTTGTGTCAGATAAAGGTGTTGGAAAGTATTATTAATATATGTCAGAGATCAAATCTAAGACTTGTAGCAGATGTGAAAAGAAGGAACACTATGCAGGCAGGTAGACAGGAGTTCAAAGAAAACAGGCACCAGAATGAGAATCCAGGGCAGAAAACCAGGCAAAAAAAAAGAAGAAGAAGAAGACCCAGGTGTAGATTCTGGGCATAACCAGGTCAAGAGCCCTCCCTTGGACAAAGACAAAGGTAGTAGAGGAAAAGCTGCAGGCAAGGCACAGCATGTTGCAAAGACAGGAGCTGAGTCTCATGTCAGGTCTGGGTTCAAGTTCTGATTGTGCTATTTACAAGGAGTCTTTCCATGGGCATAATTAACATCTGTCAGCCATTTATTTTACTTAAAGTGGAGCCAGTAAAACCCCTCTGCTTTGTTATGGTAAGAATTAAGTGAAATTATGTGTGCAAAATGCTTAATACAGGGCTAGCTACATAGTAGCTGTTAATAGCTGATAATTGACTTCCTCCTGCCCCAGGCAAAGCCCTGTGGGAGGAGCAGTGCTAATGGAACTTGACTTTCATGCAGAGGTTAGTAGGGGAGGAATTCCTATGGGTCTCCTATTCCAGCCTGACTTGGTTTCAGGCTTGGACAAAAACTAAAGTCCAGAGTGCTTACTTGACTTGGTGAAGGTCCCAGCGGTTGTAAGAAACAAAGCAAGAAATATAACTCAGGTTTTCTAAATTCTAATCCATAGGCCTCTTCAATTAAGCATGTAAATACTTACTGATATCAATTGATATTTTGGGTGAAATAAGATTTGTATCTTGTCTGTGGATTTATTACAGAGTGTACGAAGATAAGTGTAATTTTATGTTTCATGGATACATTTTTACGGATACCCTAGAGGTCTGCATGTTTGACTTTAATGCCAGCATTTATCTAAATATCATAAAAGTAATAGTAAGACCATATGAAGGAGATGATGGGAGCCAGGTGGCACCTTCTTCAGGGCATGTGACTTGTCTTGTTTATATATACACTGGTGGTGATGGATCATTCTGATTTATCCATTTTCCCATCCCGTCCCTCTGGCCATGATCACAATGACTGAAGGTAGAAAACAGTCTGGAATGGAGTGAGCTGGATTATCTGTCTGAAACCTGTATGTTGAAGATTATCAGTCACATGCTTGCCTAATGTATCTCTCTGGCCAAAAGAAGACCTCAGAGTTCCTGACTGTCCTTTCAGTTCCCAGCTTGCACTGTGGGTACACCTTTCATGAAACTATCCCCCTGGAATTGTAGCAGGGCTTAATTACGAATGTGGCAGCATTAGAGAGCCAGACTGCATGCATTGGAATCCAGCCTTTATGACTTGCTTTCTGTATTACCTGGAGCCAGTCACTTAACTACTCTGAGCTTCAGTTTTCTGCTCTGTGAAATGGTGCTTACTATAGCACCTTCATCATGAGCTGTCTTGAGGATAATTTGTGTTAGAACAACCAAAGTGCTTAGTCAGTGATGGACTCCTAGTAAACACTCCTTAATTTGTTATCTAGTCCCAAAGCTACTGATTCTTGGCTTCCCTTCATGGAATATGTCACACCATCTCCCTACTCAACCACTTGGATTTTGACCCTTGTCCTTGTCTTTTGGCCAAACCCAAGGCAGCTTGTCTGACCCCTGGCCATATTTGGGCATGAATTTGTCTTGGAAGGTATAGAACTTATGATCTTGCTTTGTAGCATCCTTGAACTCCCCAACTCTACTGTTCTCATGTCATGTTGGCCTTTTCACTAATCCATCTCTAGTGCCCTGTGCAGTGCCTGATGCAAAGAAAGTGCTTAGCATGTGCTGACACATAAACGTGTCACTATACAGTGAAGAAACTGTCTCTTGTGTGGCTTTACAACTGTGTAGTTAGCAGCCCAGTTTCATCTCTGTATTACTCCCCTACTTTATAGTTTACTGAGTTGCAGGAAAGGGTAGAAGACCTAAGTGTGGGGGCCATGGATGAAGGAGAAGTGGGAGGATACCATAATCAACAAGCAAATGAGCTCATTTGGGCCCTGGCCAATGGCAAGGCAGGGCACGTGTTCAGAACAGAAGGGTGGAGTCATATTTGACTCACTCACATGCTCAGAGCTTGGGTAAACCAAGTGGTCACACTGCTCCGGACAAGGTGGTGGGTCCTGCATAAAGTGAAATCTGAGCAGGCATTGATCTAAGGTGGCTTATGGCTATGTAAGCAGATGGAGAACAGAATTATGCTAGAGAGGCACCAAGATTTGAGCTGGGGATGGGTATGTGTTCTATGCCTGAATGCTGAGTTCAAGGCTCAGTGGGACAAAAGAGAAGGATGTCAGAATCTTGTCAGAAGATGCCACCGATATCAGAATTAGGAAAGATTATCATCAGCTGGATGAAAAGAGGGTCAGTGTGAGGAAACTGTTTTTACCCAGATTTAGCTAAACTTCGAAGTCTGAAGGAACAGTCCCTGCAAGACTGCCCTTACTGTGACACCAACTGCAAGACATGAAAACCACCAGTGGTTTGCTGGAACAATGCACAACTCACTGAAAGTTCCTATATTCACAGTGATAATCTATCATAGGGACAGGATACAAATTAGAAGCAGGCAGAGGAAGAGACCCACAGGGCTGAGTCCAGGAAGGGAGTTGAACTGTAGAGGTTCTGCTGGCTTTTTCCTTATGGAGTTCTGGTTGGTGTTACCTTCTTCTCCCTGTGCTCTGACCTGTGACAATAGGCATGGAGTGCTGCCAAACAGGGAAGCTCACCCAAGCCTTTGATGTCTAGATTTCTACTGGGGCTTGATTGCATGCTGCTCACGTGACTTACCTTTAGCTTCCAGCTCCTTGCAGAGGTTGGGCTAATACCTTTAGTCTCCAGATGCTGCAGAGGTTGGAACTCACAGGGCATGGACCAAGCTCTCATCTTAAATCACGTTGTTAGACAGTCCAGTGGCCAAAGTGCCCAAGTAAACATACTCTGATCAGACAGGACATTCTAGGTGTCCAGAGATCACCTCTAAGTAGCCAAGGGCAAAGCTGGGCTTATTTCTGGGTAAAGTTAATCCTTCCCTGCAAGGTTATTAACTCTTAAGTTCCCCCTTTCTGAAATCATGCAGCCAATCATGGTATAGGGCAAAAGCATATTATAGGGATTGCGCAGAGCTAGGTCGCATTAACTTGTAACTTTCTCTATATGGGAAAGCCAGGCCGAGCAAACCAAGTCATAACAAGCGAGGATTATGCTGGTGGGTTTCTCTGGTTGCACCTAATGGGGAAGAACCAGCATGGACCCAGCCCTAGCCTTTGCTTCGCAGTCTCAGAAATTTGATTTTTATCCACTCATCCAGGTGGATTGGATTACATGGACCAAAGTCACAAGAAATGGATTTTTAAAATCACAATCAAATCTATCATAATAATTTATAATTAAATACACAGTCACGTATGTGTGTACCTTTATACTAAGAACCACAAGAGGTCACCTGTGCAGGGTGTCTCAGTCCTATGGCCGGGATCCACTCAGGACACTAGAATCCTGCACATAGAAGGTGGCTTATTCAGCACAGTCAGATCAAAGGGATCAGGTGTTGAAGATGTGATGGTTCTCATGGCCCGACGGACTGGTCTTGCCCACTGTAGCAGCATTTTTCAGTCTAAATAGCTGTACTAGCCTCCTAAAATGAGAGCACAGTTTCTCCTGGTCAGTGCCGACAAGTCCTGATTTTCCAATTCTCTGCTTTCATTATTTCTTATCAGGTCCCAAAGGCTTCTCTCATTACATTATTGCATATTGCAATTTACAAGCTTATTTTATGTAAGTGACATCTCCGAGTAACTGGTTCCGGGCACCTTAGCCAGACTAAGCCGGCTCTAAATCACCCGGTGGCGGGTTAGCGCCGCTGTCGTCCGGCGGGGGGCGCCCGCGCGCAGGTTCCCTCCCGGCGCGGACACCCGCCCTTCCGGCACCCCGGATGCGGACCCGGGTTTGGAGGCCAGCTTTGGGTCCTCCGTCCTCATCCCCGGGAGACACGCCGGCAGTTGGCAGGTCGGGTTTGCAGGACTGGCCAGAGGAAAGACCTACCCACACTCAAGAGATGTACCTCCTGCTGCGGTCCCCTCCTCTTGCCCTTGGTGCAATGGAGACCACAAAAATAATAATAATAACCATGGTAGAAAAAATAGATTGTTGTTTCTGAGTGAGAATTTTAAGTCCTGGCCTTGCAAACCCAGGCTCCAGGCTTCTCTTTGCCGGTGCACAGACTTTGCAGTTAAATGGGGGGGGGGGCAGAAAGGGGGTCACACAGCCACGGGTATGTATGTATTTAATATGTACCATACAAATATATAACCCTCTGCACAATACAGCACGGAAAGAGTGGGGCAAATTTCAGAGTTTAAAATACAGTATTGTCATCTTTTTAGAGCTGGAGTCACCTTAATGTGCTGCCTGCCTCACTCAGGCAAACTTTAAAATAATATCATATTTCACAAAACCCTATTAAACTGTCACATAAATTCCCCTTATTTCCTTTTCCCGTCAATGCTGATTACCATGGAAGATATTTCTCTGTCAGTGGAAATTCCTTCCCTTCCCACCAGCCTCCTCGCTTGCTGCTTGCTTTCTGGGGGTCGGGGGGAGTTCTGTCTCCCGGAGGCAGATACCCCTTTGCCCTCCAGAGCAGAGCGCGTGCAGTCCCCCTGCCACCGTGCAATCCAGGGCAGGTTCGCACAGCCTGAGCAGCCTCAGCTTCCAACTGGGCTATTTCGAGAGAAATGCTGAGTTCACAGGGGCTTACAAACAGTTAATCATTCTTGAGCATTTCCTATGGGTTTGAGGCTACCCCTTCATGCCCTCTTCTTTGTATCTTACAACATAACAAGGTGAGATTATTATTATGATCATCAGCACCTCACAGCTGAAGAAATTGAGACTGAATGTCAATAACTTGTGTGAGGTCGAGCCACAGATTCAGTGGTGGGGCTAAGGTATACGGTGACCAACTGTCCTGGTTTTCCTGGGAGGGTGCAGTTTCGCTGGATTCAGGCTGTCACTGCCAAAATCCAGACAGTCCTGGACAAACCAGGAGACTCGGTCACCTTAGTTTAGATCTCATCCATTCGACAGCCTGAAAACCCTTGTTCTTAACCATTCAAGATACTGCCTTACTTACATAAAGCAGAATATAATAATATTATCTCATAAATTAATGCAATATCCATTCTTCTCTATTTCTTATCTTTATATATTTCTGTGTTTTAGAGAAAACTTTTTAAAGTCAAATTTGCATTCTTCTCATTCAAATGAGATGTGGCCATACCAGTAATTTATTCATTTATTCATTCATTCATTTGATTTACTGTAGTCTGAATAATAATAATATAATTCTCCTTAATAATAATGCCAGTGATTATACAGCTTAATTAATTACATTTATTGGGCAATTAATGTGTGTCGTATACTTTGCAAAATGCTTTACATGCATTATCATGTTTAATTTTGACAACAATCCAGTGAGATACTGACCATTATTTTCCCCAGTCTTGCAAACAAGGCCCTCAAAGTCTAGCCATGGAGCACGAAGGGCTGAGATTCTAACCCTAGTCGGGAGCCAGAGACCTAACTGACGCAGGATGTATCGACTGGGACACAGCTTATTTGCCCTACTCCACGGAGTTTCAGAACTGTCTTCAAGTGCTTTGCAGCAAAGCAGTCCAATCTTACCCTTGTACTGTGTCTCATTTCAAAAACAACTGTGAGAATTCTAACTTTTCAAAAAGATTCATAGCAGGGTGCTTCAAAATTGAGAGCTCTTGAAGTAAAGTTCAATGATGACTTGATTCACGAAATAGCCATTTACATGCAATCTGTAAGGCCCACCTCTGGCACAATCCCTTGGCATAGCCTAGGGGATTGTTTTAAACCAAAGCACTAGTGGAATGTCACTTGGCTTGTATTAAATGGCTTCCTGGGGACTTTTAAATCCATGTGCTGCTCAGAAAAAACTGATGACCAAAAATTCTCACATAACAGAATACTTTAGACACATAGATGGATACTTTGGGTACTCGGTCCCCTCCCTTCCTCCCTCCTTCTACCCCTCCCTACTTTCTATCCATCCATCCATTTGTATCTTTCTCTCTGTTTCTTTGGCATTTGTCTGTCTTTCTGTCTCTAAATGGTGGAGGAGAAAAGAAGTATCTCATTAACTTGCTCTTAATTGACAAGGCCATCTATGCACGTACATGGCCTAGAAATCTATTTTATTGGGCTCCATCTTTAAAAGTTCTTGCTTTTAGTGCCTGCCTGATTCTCAGGGTGACATTTCTCTCACTAGTCTTTGCTCTTCCAATCCACATTATTTGTAAAGTGTGTATCTATGCCAGTCACTGTGCTGGTTCCTAATTCCTGGGGAAGCAAAAATGAATTAAATACATGTACTCAAGGCCATTTAAAAATCTTTTTAGGTCTGAGGTTTTTTAAGAATTGGAGGCCCCATCATCTATCATCTCAGATATAATAAAATGCAGTCACATCCCACATTAAATATCTTTTTTTTCATTGAATTTGAAATAATTTCATGTTTGCTTCTACAATTATTTGACTGTGGGTGATAATTTATGGGTGGCTGTTACTCTTTTGCCATCATTGTCTGTAATTGGGAATTCTTGCAAAGTGCAGAAATCTTACCCACAAATTGCTTTCAAAGGCAATGACATTTTTATGAATACTAAACCTAACAATTAATGAAGTTGACATAATACTCTATTTTTTGGACAATTAAACATTTATGTCAATTTAATATTTTCTTTTCATATTTTGGACATGATACTTTTTTTTTTTAGGTCTCAGTTATTTTTCTGAATCTTATAAAGCATGTTTGCTCCAGGCACTGTGACTTGGGACTTGAGGAATAAAGGGCCCTTCGTGTCCTCATGCCTGGAGGCTTGTTCCAGCTAGAGACAGATAATAAAATCAAGAAGTGCAAGGCAGGGTGGACTGACATGATCCATGCTATGGTAGAAACATGTGCCAGATGGCATAGGCACACAGGCTCAGGAGTACTTAATTCAGACTCTGAAGGAGGCCATCCTGGAAGGGGTGAAACTTGAGCTGAACTTGAAGTGCAAGGGAGCTGGTCAAGAAGAGAGGTGTGCCAGGGCATTCCTGCAAAAGGAAGGGCCTGTGCAACGATGGGGAACAGGACAGAGTGTATTAAACCAAGCTGAATTGTGGGTGTGCACATGGGGTGCCAATAGGACTGGCATGGGGTGAACATTCCCCTACTGGGCAGGCAGATCATGAAGGGCCTTGTGCCCCAGTAGGAAGTCTTAATTTTATCTTGAGGGCAATGGGGAGTCACTGAATATTTTGAGGGAATAGGAATGGAGAGGATGGAAAATATCCAAAAAGGTATTCAGGAGGTCGAAATGACAGGACTTGGTAACTCCTGGATGTGGGGCACCTCCGTGGTGTGGGGTCTGGTGGAGCCTTCCCATTTCCAGAAGAGTTGACCTGAAGGATGGTGACACAGGGCACCTTCCCCAAGTCCACCCGTGTGCGAGGGGACACACTTCTACACTGTTGTCTCAGGCCACTGCTGCCAGTGCCACAAAGACTCTCGGGAGGGTTTTAGGAAGACAGAAGGAAACATTGCAAAGAGGGGCCCAGAAATGAGTCTTAGATTCCGAAAAGAGCCCATTTAGAAGCAGCAAAAGACTGTGTATGCAGATCTCCATTTCCCATTTTCAAGCCTGAACGTGCCAACGCCAGTGAGGCGCTCTAACCAGACCCACTCTTGCTACTCTGTTGATTCCACAGATCCTAGGATGTCTTGGCCTGCCAGGGGCTCTTTCTTATTGCCCAGCCATGTGTGAATATACCTAATTCAGAAGGTGAATACATTTAAATGGCTTAAACATAAAAGGCAGGTTGCCAAGCAACTGGGAATCTGAAATACCCGTGTCAGGTTATGTAAGTGGAGAGCTGGCAGGCCACCGTTGTAGTCGTTTTGAGTGGAACAGCAGCAATGATAATAATAATAATCCTTGTTCTCTTCTTTTTCCCCTCTGATTCTTTCCCTCACTCCCCCCTTCTGTCTCTTACTGTAAACTAGCAACTCAACATTAATTTTAAAACATAATAGCTCTATTTAAACCAACATATGCCCGTAACAGCTCTTGATTCTGTTTGGGGAGTAACCAAGCAGCAAAATTACTTTCCTATTGCTGACTTCGCCCCATTCCTTGAACACCTCCAGACTTCCCCCAGACAACTTATACTGTGCCAATCCTTGCAGGAGTTAAAATTTCCACATCTCAAAGCAGATGATGCGCCTGTTGCAATTTTCTGACACAGTTTCAGCTTTAAGCGGCTCTGCTCCAGTGTCAGGTGGTGACATATGTTTTTGGGCTCCACACTCTTTAACATTTTCTCCTTCTACCTTATTGGTCCTTATGACTCGGGGCCGTAATTTATTCATTGTGCTGTTCTCACTGAGTGGTTTTTCTGCCGTCTAGATGTCAGCTGTCTTAAATGGCTGGAATTGGAAAGAGTTTTGGGGAAGCCTAACATTCCTGAAAGATGCTGGGCTGAAGAGAGCAGGCTTTCAGTTTGCAAAAAGAATTATCCATTTGCTTATGGGAAACATTCCATTGCACGAGTTCACTCTTCTGGCCCCTCCCTCTTGTCATCTTTCCCCTGCCCTTCTTCACTGGTGTGTGAGGTGCCTGCAATGACGTTGACCCAGCAGCTCGCTGTAACACTGCAGGGGCAGAAGGTTTGCTTCTGGAGGAAACTCTGCCTTTGGAACCCAGAGTCTTCTCCCCCATGCACTTTGGGTCCTTTTCTTTACCAAATATTTTTTTCAGGCAAGTTATATAGGAAAAAAGCAGAGCAAGAAACCATGCGTGACCCGAGAGCAGAATTATTCCCGAGAATGTATTTCAAAGTTTTCTGAACGAAGTCCATAGCTTTTTCTTTCTTCAGGGTTCTTATCTATGATGCCTTATCATATGGGTAAACCTGGTGAAGTGAGGTGAAGCACAACAGGGTGGGATGGGTTGAGTGAGTCTTCATGGAGCAGGAAAAGGTGCCCCTCCCCTCTCACCGTGGTTATGTTTCTAGAGGTCACTGTGATGTTCTGGCTCTGTCGAGACAGTGCTCAGGCAGGAGCTCTGGAAGGCGTTTGCTGGAGCCCTGGCCATGGCTGTACAAGACATTCATTCAGAAATAGCTGCAAGTGATCTGGCTGCACCCTCTGTGGTCTGTAGGTGCTCTGGAGCCTTCCTGAGAACTCGGAAGCTTGAGGGAATCAGGTGATGCTTTCTTCTGCGCAGCAGTAATGCTACCAGGGAAATCTGGGGGCGAAGGAGCCAGTAACGTGGGATACAAGTGAGGCGCAGTTGCAAAGATCCCTAGCTGAGATCAGCTGATAGATTGGGGGGGGGTGAGAGGCGGGTGCATAGCATCTGTCTGCAATTTTCCTGATGCGATTACACTCTTCTCCCGAGCGACTGCCGTTTCTGTGTGTAGTAAATTTCTCAAACCCAATCCAAATACTTTATTATTATACTGTATATATTATGTATCATTATAGCACAGATGCATTGTTTTTTATTTCCAGCATATTATACTAAACTCTCCAGAAAAATCTGTACAGTTTGATGCAGATGAGGAAATGCAGATGAATTTGCTCATATTTATGCAGAATCTAAAATTGTTATTTCAGCCTCGATTACACCACTTCCTCTTGGTTATCTGAAAATTGCCCAGGAATAAATTTGCTGATTTTCTTTTCATTTATACCCATTATGCAAGCCCACTTTCTTATAGTTCAGAGACAGAAGGGTACAAAATAAGAAGGCGAGATTACTCCTTGCAAAGAAATATGAGTTTGTAATATTGCGAAATTGGATTGTTTCATGAGAAAGGCGGCAGTGAAACAGAATGCTTTGTTTGGGGGCAGGGGAAAACCTTATTCTTTTATTTATTTTCTGTGTCTCGACTGTATTCCATTGGTGTATAATAAACTTTTACTATTCAGCATGATGAGGGGTTTCAGTTAGAGAGCTGGTGGAGGGCCCAGTGCCACAGTGTTCAATACAGTGGCCATGAGCCACATGAGGCTTTTGAGTAACTAAAGCTGGTTAGTCCGAATTGAGATGTGCTGCAGGAGTTAAATACACACCTGACTTCTGACGACTCGGTACAAAAAAATAAAAATAAAATGTCTTATCATTTTTCATATGATTATATATTGAAATGGTAATATTTCAGATCTTTTGGGTTAAATAAAGTTTATTGTTAAAATTAATTTCACTTTTTAAAACTGTGGCTACTAGAAAAAATAAAACTACCCACGTGGCTTGGACCATATCTCTGTTGGACAGGGAGAGGTTTGCTACTCAAAGGGGTGATTCATCAATTTTGGCACCTGGGAGCCGGGTAGAAATGTAGAGTCTCAGGTACCCCCGCCCAGACTCACTGGGACAGAATCCACATTTCAATAAGCTCTTCAGAGGATTTTCATTCATGTTGCGGTTTGAGAAGCATTGTTTGAGTGGAGGAAAATTTCTGTTTTTAATAAAAGGCCCACATTCTTTCAGTCCCAATAAATACCTTTTGGGAAATAATAAGTATTTCCCAATAAATACCCATGGGAAAACTGGGAGCTCTTTAAGGAACAGGGACTGTTTCTAAAACTCCTTGGTGGCCTCAGTGTTTGGTATGGCCTTTGGCACTCCGAAAATGATGGTCAATAAAAGTGAATAGGCACATACTCCTGCTTGCCACCTCATGGATGGAGACTTAGTGGGCGAATAAAGTGACAGCTTCTGATGGGTGACCACCATAGAGGGCAAATAATTTAAAGTGATGTCTCTACCATAGCATCACTTGGGTATCTGAAGCACAGAGCAATATATCATTGACATATGTTAGGAACCTAACAGGTCTCCCCATCTGGACTTCTAAAACATTACTCTGGCTGTGGTATGGAAAATTATCTGAAATGGGACAAAAGTGCAAATTCAATCGTGGTTCTTAGTACATGGTAGCTTCCTCCTCGGACACTCCAGTCTGTCCCCACGTGAATTCTATTGCATTAACTGGCCAAATTTCCTTCATCCATAGAGGCCTCTGCTCAAATGTCAACTCCTCAAAGAGCCCTCTTTTCCAAAATGATGACCTCACCTCCACCCCTGCCACTGTCTCTTGCCTGCCTCTGTTTGCTTTTTCTCCACAGTACTTACAGGACACTATTGTTTGCCTTCTCCACTAGAAGATAAACTCCTTGTTGGCTGGGGCTTTGACTCTTTCATTCTTATAGTTTCAGTCCCTATTATAATGTGTTAACTAAAAAATAAAATAATTAATGAGGTTTATACTTTGGCCACCTGCTGGGTGGCCATTCTAACAGGTTGGGAAGCAGAGCCTTGGCCAGAATCCAGGCTCATGTGCTTCAGAGAAGACAAAAGGCAACCAGGGTTTTATACTGAGTGGGGTGGTCAAATATACACATTTAACAAGCTATAGGAGGATTCATGAATATTTATGAAGTGAAATCATATGCATGTAATTGTGCTTTATCTCTCCCATCCTGCCATAGCTGGGAACTCGGCTTTTAGGTGTTTCTGGGGTCCTCTTGGCAGAGAGGGGTCCATATGGTTAGCAGAGGGCGTAGGATTTCATTTTCAGTTCACACGTGCTTGATCCATCACAAGAGCTCAATGCATATTCTTTGAATGAATGAATGAAAAAATGAGTGAATATGTTGTAACATAACTGGGCATGGAGGAGTTAGCTGCAGGAGCTCATTGCGGTTAATTACACCCATCTACTCAGCAAGCGTTTTCTGAGCAATCCCCATGTGCACAACAGAGAAATAAGGCACAGGAAGCAGGCAGGGTGGTGGAAGAGACCAGATCTGAAAATGGATTGTGAGGTCACGCGGTGAGTCGGGTACAGGTGCGTGGATGATGTGCCGTGAGACCCAGGGGAAGGGAGCTATTCTCTCTGCTGGGGGGATTCAAGAAAAGCTTCAGGGTGAAAGGCAATAAGAGTTTGCCGGGCAGAGGAAGTGGGGATGAACAGAAAGGACATGGTGTGTTTGGGGAACAGTAAAGAGCAGAGTGAAGAATATTTGGCTCAGGGATGACAGGAAATGAGAGTAGACAGTTGGGCTGGGGACAGCTGGTGTGTGTGGGGGGGGCAGCTATCAACGAGGAGACTGAGTGTGCAGACTCTACCACAGTGTATCATGTGGGAGGCTATGCAGTCTGACTTGGGTCTTTATGCTTGTTTTTAGAGCACTTGGACTGCTGTGTGGCTGTAGGTGTGCAGTGAAGAAGAGGAGAGACGTTTGAGAGACGAGGAAGGAGAGAGGGTGGCAGCTTGGAGGTCTTGGGCATTCGTGGGAAATACATTTTACTTTACAATTTTCTTCCCTGCTGTGTGTATTACTTATAACTTGGGAAGAAGCTTAAAAGATTTAGGAAAAAGATTTATAGGCAGCCAGTAGGGTGACCATGATTCTTCAGTCAATCTCCATAGCTCATAGCTCATCAGCTACAAAGAGCTTATTTTGCTTCCATGGCTTTCTCCCTGCTGTCCCCAAGGACCCCCCGTGAGGTGGGTGTGTGCATCAGAAATCTCCTTTTCTCCTCCTCTGTCAATGCCTGATTGCCCCCTGCCCCCAGTTTTTCATGAAATCTGAGCAAACTCTTGATCAAAAAAGTCAGAGATTCTCGAGCTCCTTGTCATTTAGGGTAACAGAGGTCATACTTCAGGCTTTGGGCGAAAGACAGAGTTCAGAGTTTTAGGAGGGGCAGGTGTAGGGCCACTTCTTGCCACTGGAGGAGGGTAGAGATGAAGATGAGTGATTTCTGGTGAACTTAGGATTTTACCTCAGCATTGGCAACAACCATGAAGGCAAACAGTGTGGAAACTATTAATACAATCTGGTCAATTTCTTATTCTAATGATAATATGTCATCAAATATGAAATCTCCAATTTCAAATCAAAAGTGTAGTTTATTATATCTCAAACAAGAAGCAGTACAATTAATCAAAGTATCTGCCTAAATTATCGGCACAATTTTGCCATCTTTGCGGTAGCTTGCTTATGCCAGACGCAAAGAAGCCTGGAGAGCAGTAGTGATGAAATCTCCAAGGCATTTTCCAAAGCTTGTTGAGAACTGAATATTTTTCTTTGCAAGAAGAAGTGGTCCACAGCCTGGAAGAAATGGCAGTCAGTTGGTGCAGGGTCTGGTGCATATGTGGATGATAGAGAGTTTCCAAGGTTCAGCTTCTGTAGTTTGAGCAGCATTGTTTTTTGCAACATGTGGTCTTGCAAGAGGATTGGCCTGTCTCTACTGAACAATCTTGGTTGCTTAATAGCAAGCATCCTCATCATGTCATCCAATTGGTTGCAGTAGACATCTGCTGTAATTGATTGAGCAGGTTTCATGAAGCTGTAGTGGATAATACCAGCACTGGACCACCACCAAACAAACACCAGTAGCTGTTTTTGATGAATATCTGGTTTTCGATTGTGTTTTGGCACTTCATCTTTATCCAACCACTGTACCAAACACTTGTGGTTGTCAAAAATAATCCATTTTTCATCACAAGTAACAATATGGTGTAGAAATGTTTGCCTTTATGTTGTGACAGCAAAGAAAGGCAGGCTTTGAGAAGATTTCTCTTCTGATGCTCATTTAATTCATGCAGAGCCCATCTATCCAGCTTCCTTACCTTGCCAATTTGTTTCAAATGGTCCAATATTGTTGGAACAGTAACATCAAACCTTGCTGCTTATTCACGCATAGGTGGAGATGGATTCACTTCCACTATAGCTTTCAGCTCATCATTATCCACCTTGGTCTCAGATCGCCCACATGGCTCATTTTCAAGATTAAAATCACCAGAATGGACCTTCTCAAACCATTGGCGTACTGTGCATTCATTAGCCACATCCTTCCCAAACACTTTGTTGATATTTCAAGCTGTCAGTGCTGCATTGGTTCCATGACAGAATTCATATTCAAAGATAACACAAATTTTGACTTAAACATGGTTTCACAAAAATTGCTCTAAAAAGAATTTAAAAGATAAGCACAAGTCAAAACATACATTCAAAATAATGAGGATGTTCTTTCACAAACAAACAAAACCAAAAAACAAGAAGGGTCAAAGTGAAATGTCAGAGAAATCAACTGCCAGTACTTAAGGAAATCGGACATTTCATATTTAATAACCTAATATATGGGTCAGAAAGCTCATTGTTTAGGAGTTTGTAAAAGAGGGCATGGGAGCCAACAAACCCTGCTCCTCTGGGAAGGAACTGTGACCCAGCAGGAGAGATCCAGCCCACACTTGATTGTTCAGAAGCTGATTATTAGCAGTGATTATCCACACTTGCTATTTTCTTCTGCTGCCACCAGACTTTTGACCACTTCCCCCTTATTAGCACTTGCATCTGAATATGGAACAAAGAGAAAAGAGAGATGAAGCTCCATGTAATTTTGCTTCCTTTTAGCAGCTCTATTAAAAGAATTCAGAAAAATATAATAGAATTAAAAGGGATTGAAACCATTGGCTAAAAAGTTTTGATTTTCATCTATAATATTTCACATTGCCATTGATAATCATTGAATTTAGTGCTACAAAGAACTAAGAGAGCCTTACTTTATAGGTCAGGGACTGAGATTTCAAAAGATTTTAATTTTCCAAAATCCATTCAATTAATAAGAGGCAGAGCCAAACCTCAGACTCAAGTCTTCTGATTCATAATTTATATGGTACTTGTTTTTCCCTCAGTATATCATGTTTTGTCTCAATAGGATTTATTTCAGCCTTCCTCTTAAATATATACACACAGAATAATACATTATAAAATGAATACTGGATTTTAATTCGTAACACCTAAGTTTTTCTCTTCCTTTCTCTCCTTTCTAGCCTTATAAACAAGAAAGTGATACTTGAATTGCCTACTTCACAGATTCACTTCCAGTACTGAAGGAATAATGTAGGTTAAGGTGCCTTCTCAGCTGCAAGGTGCTATCGAAATGTCATAAATATGATTACAGACAATCTCACACATGTTGACAGAGCATGCCAGACGTATTTGTTAATCCATCAGATATCTATTGGTTGTAATAACATGGCATGGATTTAAAGGACTCTTTTCATTTCATAGCATTGAGGAAGTTCTGCCTAAGACATTAGAAGTGTCTCAGGATTAAGTAATGTAACCTTTGGAGAGAAAGAAATACTTCATTATTTGCAGGTGTCAGGATTTTTCTCCCTGGAAATATCAAGAGAATCACAGAAAAGATAACAACAACAACAACAAAGAATATAAGAAAGTTTAAGAACTTGAAAATGCCAATGAAAGCTTCCTTCCTTTTTTTAAAAAAAACATGTAAAAAGAACACATACAACAGAAAAATAAAAATACACATTTCTATTTCTGCAAAACAAAGAGACAAATTTCTAGATGCTTTTAAGGGCTGTTTAAAGCAGCCAAGTTCTTGCAAGATTTTAGTGGAAGAAACATAGAGAGAAGTGGAGAATGGAGAGTTCATCAGCAGATGTGATGTGTTTCCATGCCCAGCAAAAATATGTTTCAAAACTGAAGACAAAATGAGTCTATTTTCAGATAAACAAAAAGTGAGTGTTCATGGCTTAGCAGATCTATACTAGAAGAAATACAACAGGGTAATTCTGAGGCAATAGAAAAATGAACCTGATGGAAGTTTGCAGATGTAGTAAGGAATGAAGAGTAATTAAAAGGATAAATATATGGTTTAATCTAAATTGGTACTGACTTTATAACATAATAAACATAGACGTCTTAATGGATATTAAGATGTATAGTGGGAACTAAAATATAGTAAATTATATAAGTCAAAGATGCATTTTGTAATCTCTAAGGTAACTGACTAAAGAAGAATAAAAGAATATACAACTATTAAGCTAATACAAGGAAAAAATACCCAATTAATCAATTAAGGTAAGATAGGAAAAAGAATTGATCATACAATAGTTAGGACAAATGGAGAACAAATAATAAAATGATAGCATTAAACCCACATAAATCATTAATTACATCAAATGCAAATTGACCAAATGCTCCAATAAAAAGAAAATTGAAGAATATCAGAGTAAATAAAATACAATATCTAACCATATGGTGCATCAAGAGACAAATACTTCTTGAAAATTTTTGGAAAGATTGAAAGTACAGGGATGATAAAAGATATAAATATTAGCCAAAAGAAAGCCAGCATAGCCATATTACTATAAACAAAGGAGACTTAAGGCAAAATGCCTTAGGAGAAATGGAAGGATGCTTCATAGTGATAAAAAAAAGTTCAGTTAATTAGAGAAACATAATAATTTTAAATCTGTATGCAGTTAATAACATAGCATAAAAATAAATAAGAATTGACATTAGAAGGCAAAATCATCTTTTTAGATTTTAAATATATTCCTTTCAGTAATTCATAGAATAAACAGATGTAATATTAGTAAGAATATAGAAAATATGAACAATATGACTAACAAATTTGACCTAATTGCTGTATATGGAACATCGCACCCAACAATCTTCTTTGATCCTAACAGCTTTATTCCTGATACCCCTGAACTGGAAATAACTCAAATGTGTACCAACAGATGAGAGGACAAATTGTGGCATAGCCATTGCTATGTGGTACACTGGACTATAACTCAGTGATTAGAAGGAACAAATTATGGATTCATTCAACAACATGGATGACTCTCAAAAGTATTATGCTAAGTTAAAGAAGCCAGACAAAAAGGTTATATACTGTATGATCCAATTATTATGAAATTCCAGAAAAGAAGACACTGTAGTGGCAAAATGCAGATCAGTGGTTGTTAGAGGCTAGGGGTAGGTGAAGGGATTACCAAGCAGAGGGGAATGAAGGGAATTTGGGGGATGATAATGATGTTTTATATGATGATCACATGACACTGTATACATATGTCAAAATTCATTGAATTGTAATATTAAAATTGCTAAAAATTTATTTTATGGAAACTATACCACAATAAAGCTAAGAAAAAAGATGGAAGTATCTCTTCATATTGATATGGAAAGATCTCCAGTATATATTGGTAAGTAAAAAATGTGCAGTGAATAAAATGTGCATAGTATGCTCCCTTTTGTGGGAAACATTAGTATAATATATCCTATATAAGCATACACATTTTCCCACCACACCTTTTTTCACAAGAATTTTGTCTTTCATTGCCACTTCCTTTTCTATTCCTGTTCCTGTCTCCTTCCTTCCTCACCCCATTTCCCTTTTGTCGGGTTTTCACACATTCTTTCCTAGGTTTGCTGGTCTTCGTATTAGCTGACCTCACCTTGAAATCACAATCTGCTTTCCTGGCAATTCTTCTATCCTTTAACGCCATTCTCTAACTCTTCAGCTTCGACAAGAAGCCCCATCCCATCACACTTTTGCATAATGATTTTCCACAGTCCTTCCGCAGCTTACAAGATTATTCTCCAACTCCTTAGCATGTGCTACCAAGGCCTGCAGAAGCAGGTGCAAACTTAGCTCTGTAGCTTCACTCTCCCTCTTCCCTTCCAAATAGCTAGTGCTTCAGTCACGTAATATCACTTCACTCTCCCTCAGGTATTATGTACTTTATGACCTTAGTAGCTTGCAAATAGATCTGTAATACTTAGGCTTTTCTACTACTTCTCTCCTTTCTTTTCTTTACCTGGCAAATGCTGAAACTGGACACACTAGATCAAATGTTACCAGTTATGTGAAAATTCATTTTTTTTACTCTTCCTTACCTGTGGTGTCCTATTTGAAAATTTGTTGCTTTTATGAACACTGACATATGATTATTATTTTCTGAAGAGGCAAACATACCAGATAAGGATAAAGAAGACATAAAAATTGCTCTGATGACCTCTACTTGCAGATGCATCTCTGTGTAACAATAACTTTGAATACATGTCACAACTACATACAAATGGGGTCCTTTTATGATGCAACTCTCTTTCCTATTTCATTCTTCACTCACCGTTACGTCACAGATACTTTCTTGTACCAACAGAAAAAGACCTATGTGTCATTTTTAATGGCTGCATAATATTCTGTTTTATGTATCATTTCTTCAACTAGTTTCCTGTCAATGCACATTTAAGACATTAATTAATGTCTTAAGTCTCAGTTGCTGTCATTAAGTCTCAGTTGCTTGTGTTGGTATAAATAACGTGTTAATGGGTATTCCACTGTGCTTGCTCGTGGAAATGTTTGACAAATGTCCCTGGTCACATTGGATCGTAATTATCTGTATGCCTGTCTTTCCCACAGACTATTATAAGTTCCCCAAAGGGAAAAACCATTATTTCTCTTGGAATCTGTAGAACCCTGTAGAGTGGCAGTGGGAGCTTAATATATAGTGTTGAAAGAAAGAAGGAATAAATGAATGAATGTTTATATAGTTGGGTACACATGTATATCATCATACATGTCTTCAGTTTTTGCTCAACTTTTCATTGGCCTAAAGGCCTGATATCTCTGAGGTATTATTCAATCCCCTACTTGTTGCTAATATCTCTTTACAGATGTCATTACTCCTGACATAAATTCAATGGGTAGATGTAAGAATTAGGATGTGGCCAAACCATGACTCCTCCATAGACTGTGGTGGTCAATGGAAGAGATGTTATAAATTCCAGAAAAAAAAAAAATAGAAATACCTGACAGTTTTTGCCTGGTCCTAAGCAGAAATGAGTTACTAAGACTGAAATTGTCAATTACAAGAAAAAACACATGCCTGTGTGTTGCGTACTATTCACAGCTGTTGTCCATTATGGGTTCTCTGGAGTACCATTTGCTGTTACAACTGAATGGTTCCATAAGTTTAACTCACCAATATGACTACAAAATTGTCTTAAATCACAGAGGGGAAGAGAGGAAAACCAACTAAAAATGGCTAAAATGTTGCTTATATCTTCACAAGAATCCACAATTTTCCCCATTTGCTTCTTCAGGATGCTAGCACAGCCTGTTAGGTCTTGTGGTGTATTACAATGTAGCAAGTTATCAACCTGACTCTGGAAGGAATGAAACACACTGTTACAGCTTGCATTTGTCTTACTGACGAATGCACTGTATTGTACTGGGCACATCAGGCAATAGAAGCCAACTGGCCCAGACAATGAGAGTGTTCGGTTAGTGTCAAAATTTACAAGCACTTAAACTATTTTTTTTATTTCTTCTTGCTAGGCTGGAAGCACTTACTATTGTTGTCCAATATACTGCAAATGAACATGGTTCAAAAATCACAAAGAGATTGATATGGAATTATAGAACTGAAAATAGGATACTGATTGGGTACAAATTCATCAAGCCTCTTTATTTCTAAACAAGCTTTTCATTGGCGTGCCAACACAGCTTGCTTTGGAAGAGTGAAATTGACTGTGATCAAATGATGTAGTGGGAAAGTTGACCTCCAGTTAATTTGAATTGCGCTCAGCTGGCTAACTGTATATCTCTTTCCCCCAACATGCTATTTAGAAAGTTTCAGTTACTGAGCCATTCGTCTTACATGCAGAACACCTAATCTGCTATGGAATAAATATTTGTGTCCTCCTAAAATTCATGTTGAAATTTTAATCCCCAAAGTGATGGTATTAGAAGGTGGGGACTTTGGCATTTGATTAGGTCATGAGGGAGGTGCCCTTATAAACGGGATCAGTGTCCTTATAAAAGAGGCCTGAGGGAGCCCAGTTGTTCCCTCCACATGTGAGGACACAGTGAAAGGCAGCCAAGTATGAGCCATAAAGTGGGCCCGTGCCAGACACACGATCTCCTGGCACCTTAATCACGGACTTCTCAGCCTCCAAAACTGTATGAAATAAATTTCTGTTGATTGTAAGCCACTCAGTCTATGGTATTCTGTTAGAGCAGCCCCAACAGACAGACAAATCCATTGCTCAATTTCTTCAAAAACTTCCATAACTCATCTCTGGTTGAAAAGATGGTGAGGCTGGAATTTGAACCCTGGCAGTGTGGTTCCTAAGGGTGTTCTCTAATTCACTACATCATGCTGTCTCTGGTTGGGTGAAGGTATTATCTGCAATAATTTCAGAATTCTTTCTCTAAAGCACAGTCTTTGGCATGTCTTTCCCTGGTGAGAAAGCATCATTGACTCCCATTTAAAAAAAATAGTGATTCTCAACTCTTCTTTTCTGAAACATATTAATATATGTCAAATATCATTCTCATTACACTCACTCTTTCACTCGTTTCTCAATCTAGAAAGCACACCTGAATGCCTATCGTTCAAGGTAATATTATTATAGGGATGACTTTAAACCTGATCTTACATTCACATGTTAGACTTGAGTGTAACTGGATGTAAAAGAAACATGATTACAATGGCCTAGCCAAATATTAGTTTATGGTTCTCAAATATCCAGAAATCTTGAAGAAGCCAGTGAAGGTATAGTATAGCTGCTTAAGGAATCTATCAAAAACCCTGGCTCTTTCTAACATTTATGGTCACTATTCTTACCATGTGACTTTGATTTTCACATCTAGGTGCAGGTGCAAACAGGAAGAAAGGCAAAACACAAGACATAAAAACCAAGTGGCATTTGCCAAGTGAAACTGTCTCCTTTAATTAGTTTTCCATTAAAGACTCGCCCCCTGCTCACATTTATCTGTCACCAGACACAACTGTGTTAAATGCCACTTCTACCTATAAGAGGATCCATGAAGCTGAGTATTTTAATCTAGAAAAATTCCTTCCTCCACAAAATCAGGACTCTGCTAATAAGAAAGAAGAAGAGAAGGGCTTTGGGGCAGGCTCCTGGCATTTTGTGCCATGTGTAGAATACCATGAGCAAACATTCACTCTGTCATTGGTATCTGATTCTGGGATAGCCTCTGTTACTGATCACAGGACACCGGAGAGATGCTGACTCCATGATTGAGAACAGGATAAAGTCCAAATCCCTAAACAAAACACATAAGAAAGCATCCTACCAGTTTGACACCAGCCTACTTTTCTAAATTTGTATTCTACCATCTCTAACTCTTTGCTTTGGCAACAAATAACTTTATTTTTGAATGCATTGATTTCTCCTCTGTGCTTCTTGCATGTGTCATTTTCTTTGCTTAGAAGGCCCTGTTCACCTTCTCTATCAGGTAAATAACACTTATTCTGTAAGATCCAGTTCAAATACCAATTATGTCTCTGGAAATGTCCTTACTTCTCTCAGATCTACTTTTTTCATATGTGCCTTAGATATACCTTCATTAGCTCACGTGTCATTGTTTGCTTATATTATTTGTCACCACTGACAAATGCTATGGCCTCTTGGAGCACAAGGACTCTAATGTATTCAACTTGTTCTACTTAGTGTTTTCCACAGTTACTGGAATATGCTCAAGACACCTGCTTAAGGGAAAACATAGCTGACTTTTATCTCCAATGTGTAGATGACTCACAGGAGCTGACGTGACCCGCTCTCACCATAGGTAGTAAGAATGCACTGAGTTACACTCCTGAAATCTAGACCTCAGAGCGTTAATGGCTGCCAGGGGAAATAGGGAAGAGAAAGATAGTGTGGGGATTTTTTTGTTTTAGTTGATGATAATACAACTCAGTAATTTAAAAACTTACTTCCTTATCCTCTATCACTTGTTCTTTACTTTTGTAATTGAGAATTATTCAGTTTCTTTCTTTCTTTGTGCACAATTTGAGATGCAGTTTGTGCCCTAAAAATGGCTGTTATTTAGATTCCACATATAAGTGAGATCATGCAGTGTTTGTGCTTTTGTGTCTGGCTTATTTCTCTCAGTATAATGTCCTCCTGGCTCATCTGTGTTGCTGTAAATGACAGGATTTCATTCTGTTTTATGGTTTAATATGGCTCTATCCATCTATCTACCTGTTTCACATCTGACATCTTCTTCTTGGTCCATTCATCTGTACATGGGCATTTAGGTTGATTCCACACTTGACTACTGGGAATAACATGGGAGTTTCAAGAAATAGGATCAAGGTGCCTGCAATAAATATGGGAGTGCTGATATCTCCTCAATATACTGATTTTATTTCTTTTGTATAAAAACCAAGTAGTAGGATTGCTACTACTCATCATATTATTTGAGGAACTTCCATATTGAGTAGAATAGTAGTTACCTGAGGCTAGGGAGTTCAGGGAGAGGGAGGAACAGGAGGGGTACAAAGTTACAGTTAGACAGGAGGAAGAAGTTCTGTTGTTCTATTAATGTTACCGGTGGGGTGATTATAGCAGACAACAATGTAGTGTATGTTTTAATATAGCTAGAAGAGAAGATTTTGGATATTATTATCATACAAAAAATGATCAATATTTAAAGTGATGGATATGGTAATTATCTTGACTTGATCATTATACAATGTTTATATGCATTGAAACATTACATTGTATGCCACAAATAATACATTAAATAATAAAATAATATAAGAGGCTACTGTTTAATTGAAGAAAAGGCATATTTTGACTCATAGTGATTTGAATGATATGGAAAGAAATTACTAGTTTATTAACCTTTTGGCTTCATGGCTGGGGTATTTATACTTAGCAAATATTTAGTACTTGTTATTTGAGTAAGTTTAGGAGCAATAAGGAATTGGATGAGGATACAAACAGAAAAGATAGTTAGGAAAAAAACCCCCACAAAATTGGACATGGTGCATTCCTGGTGTGATACCATGTCCTTCTCCTTCCTTCCTTGAGTGTGTGGAGAACAGACATCACTAATCAATCAAAACACATTTTCCACCTCAGCCCATACATGGCCTCAGAATACATCTCTTAAAGCCTTGAGCTTTAGCTTTATACTCTCTGGAGTCTTGCAGACCACGGAGACAGGTAGAAAATGGGTAAATGTGGGTCAGATATGTATAAGAAACAATCAATTTACTTAGGGCTTCATGCCAGTCAGGTGTACATCTGGTCCTCTGGAGACTATCTTAATGGCAATGGGAAGTGTATTTAGGTTTAATTGTCTCATGTCCCTTTCTTTACAGGACATCGTCCATATCAGGTGATCACTGCCCGAGTTCACCCAGGAGAGAGCAATGCCAGCTGGGTGATGAAGGGGGCCTTGGAGTTCCTGGTCAGCAGTGATCCTGTGGCTAGGCTCTTGAGGGAAAACTTCATTTTCAAGATCATCCCCATGCTCAACCCAGATGGTGTCATCAACGGCAAGTACGTCAGGCGCCTGGCCCAACCTAGCCTGCTTTTATGTTGCCATAGTGACACTTTGGCATTTCACCCAATGGGTGTGATTGCAGAGGCCTTGGTATCCTAGCCAGAATAAATTCTCTCGAGTTCCTGTTGTCTGGTACAAATAACAGTGTATTTTCCATATATATTGATGCAAGTCTCATGGTTTCTTTGATTAGAAAATTAAAGAATCATAGGAAATTAATGCCAGAGGAAATAATCTAGTCCTGCACTCTCCTTTTATAAAAGAGGAAATTGGTGTCCAGGATAATCAAATGACTTGCCCAGGTCACTTGGTGAGTTAGTGGCAAAGTCGGGGCTCAAACTGTGATGTCTTAACAGTTAAGACCAATGGTTATATTTACTCGTTAATATTTACTACAGAGAAATCTTGATTATCCATAATATTTTACTGAATTCTGGATACAGCTATAATAAGGGTGTCACCCTAGCTAAATGGAATGTTGCCTAAAAAAGAGACAGTTGGGATAGTTCTTCTCTTTATTCAGTCTCTACATGCCCCTTTGAAATGTACAATGGAAAGAAAGACGCCTGTGTCTGGTGAAGTTTTTGGGAAAGGGTCAGCATTCTCAGAATTTGGGAGCTGAGGCTCAGATGTCAGATGACGCACTCAAGGTCACATGGCCTGTGGGTGGGAGAAGCAGGATTAACATTGACAAACACATGTTTTCAATTTTGTGGACAAAGAACAAAGCCCCTTCCTATGGTAATAGATGATTCTTTTCACTGTAGAAGTAGACATTGTACCCTTTGGGGGGAAAAATACAAGATAAAGTGAAACTAAAAGAAAAGAAAAAATAATTTTATTAAAAGAAAAAATAATTTGGAAAGCTACAAATGACAAATGTACTTACAATCAAAAAAATCAGTATTAAAGAAGCAAAAACACAAGTTTAGAAAACTGAGGAAATAGAGCAATATTAAAATGGTGAAGTGGATGAGATAATAAAATGAGAAAGATAACGGAATGCTAAAAAGCAAAAAGAAAAAAAAAACTTCAAAGAGATTAAAATGACTTAAATAAATAAGAATGATTTTAGAAAGATGAAATTGTAATTATTTCTTTGAGGAAGAAATTAAATGTTAAACAGCTGAGAATAGACTAGCTTCAAAGTCTAAGCACAAAACGAAGATAGAGAAGTTAAAAAGGCTAAAAATATAAAGATGATAAAATATAAAAAGAGGAACAGCATAAATTTCAAATGATGAAATATGGTAAACTATGCTAAATGAAAGCAAATCAAAGCTACAGACTGCAAGAATAAAATTTTAATAGACACACACATGCAAATAAAGGAAAGATAAGTGAGGCCCCCATGTGTTCCTAACAGGTCAGGTCGTTCTAGCTCAGCAGTTCCAGGACTGCATTTATTTTTTTTCCTTGTGGAGCTTGCTTTAGGGCAGAGAATGCTGGGCACAGAGCAGAGTCCCTTCTCTTTTTCTATAGCAACTAGTTGTCCTCTAAGCACGAGGGGAAAGTAGGAGGCCAAGTCCTTCACGAAGAAGCATCACTCAGATGTCTGACAGCACTTAGGCTTCTCTAAACTCTCAAGCTGGCCCAGGCCTCAGGGCAGTGTTCTCTCCTGGTCGGTCAGAACTCAGCTGGCTCCTGCCATGTGCTCCTTAACTCCAGACAGAAGCTCTAGGACATCAATGACCGGTTCCTCCCTGCTTGAGCGGCCAATGATTTTACTAGCAAGCTTTCTCGTCCTAAGTGGGTGGAAACAGCTATGCAAGCTATCTTGAGGGACATGATCCCATTTCGACATTTTCTTGTCCAAGTTAGCTCTTTCCTGAAGTCTCTCCTTCCAGGAAATTGTCTGGGGTCTGACAGAGAATGGAAGGAGCAGGGGGTCTGGAGTCATAAGTCTGGTTTGAAATTCTGGCTCTCCCCTGCCCTGTTCAGTTTCCTCTTCTTTTGGAAGAGCAAGACAATGTGCTCCCTGTTGACCTTTCTGGGAAAAGGTCTCATAAGCTCAAGGCAATATTCAAGCTCAGGAATTGTGTATTGTTGTTTCTTCCATTTCCAATGCTCACACTTCCAAATCCGGGGCTTAATCGAGGCCTCTGGTGTGAAGTTTAATGTGGTCTCAGTCACTGAGTCTCCTCCTGGCCTGGACACACATTATTTCCAGCTCACAGCTGGTTGCTCTGGGGTCCCAAATGGCAGGCCAGCTTCTTCTCAGTGACCCTGGTATTCATCATCATTACCATTATTTATTATGACTAAAATTACCCTTTTCATTTATATAGCATCTTTTATCATGGAGCTCAAGGCACTTAGATCACCCAAACAATTTTGGCTGATAGGGACTTGGAAATCACAGTGTTATTCCACAGATAGGAAAATCCATAGGTCATAGCACATCATTATGAAGAGACTTGAGACTGCCTAGATGCATAACATCTCACAATAAAAGGGCTTAAAAGTCTCAGCACCTGAGCCCTCCTTTGAACATACCTAACACATGGTTTATCCTACTTCCACTGGAACTATTTCTGTGGTTGACATTCCATTTCAGGGCTTGCTCATTGCCCTGTGTATAATTAGGTAGATTTGTGTTTTATTGTGTTTTGATCTTTTCTCTGTTAGCTTCACCCATTTTAGGCATTCTTCCCTTGGGAAAATTCCCTTTAGATATTCATGGATAAAATCTAACCCCCCTTGCACACGCCTGAACTTCCCCATGCAAAGTCTATCCCGGTGTGGTGCAGTTCACCTAAACATTGTTTATGTGATGTTGTTTCTGATGTTCTCATCTTTATTGATTTTTCTCTGAACATACTCTTATTAATAGGCTTCTTAAAGGTGATAGAACTGCCCTGGATATCGTCTGACCAGCAAAGAAGCAATCCTTGCATAACGATTAGAGAACCCAAATCTGAAATTGGTACTTAACTTACTAGACTGTATTTTTCTTTCACAAGTAATCATGGGCCTCCATGGAGCTTACAAGAATCTGTAAAAGTAGAGTAGTTCCTTTCCATGGTGGCGGTGATGAAACCTCTGAAGATGTCTGGGAGGTTTTAATAACAGTGGTCATGGGGACAAAACCAGGAATTTCCTGAAAAACATAGTGGATTTTGCCAAGCCAAGGATCTCTTAGCAACACATTTCTGAACAGGAAAACAAAATATAAACATGGATGGTTATGGTAAGTTCCAAAAGAAACAAATTGCTATCTAATTGGCCTGGTAGTATTGGATTGGGGTGAGTTCTGACTAATCCAAAAGGACTGATTCAGTGGTTCTTTGACTCTTTTATATTTTTATTTTTATTTATTTATTTATTTTGAGACAGGGTCTCATTCTGTCATCTGGGGCTAGGGTGCAGTGGTGTCATCATAGCTCACTGAAACCTCAGTCTCCTCAGCTGGTCCTCCTGCCCCAGCCTCCTGAGTAGCTGGGACTACAGGTGCACACCTATATGCCTGGATAATTTTTCTATGTTTTTGTAGAGACAGGGCCTTTCTCTTGCTCAGGCTGGTCTTAAACTCCTGGCCTCAAGTGATCCTCCTGCCTCAGCCTCTCAAAGTGCTAGTATTATAGGCATGAACCACTGCACTTGGCCCCTTGACTCTTATACTTCTTCCCAAGGTGGAGTGAAATAGAACAGGAAGTCAACAAATTGCATTCGATCAGAAATCATAATGATGGCTTGATTAAAGTGGGAAGTGAGGAGATTGTAGGTGGTACCTATCCCACTTTAATGGCAGCCATGATGTATATAAATAGGTACAGGGTGAAGGATGGAAGAAGTCAAACATGATTCCCAATTTTCAAATTTTAGTTTTTGGGTGGTAATGACAAAATAATTTTTATAAAGTCAACACACAGCCTAACAATTTATTTACAGGAGAATCAGAGCATATTGATTCTTAGAGTATGTATAACTCTACAAACTTAATTACCTCCTTCCAAGACCATTGCAAAACAGAAGCAAACAGCAATAAAGAGCAAAGGGCGAATTACAAATAGATACACCAAGGTATTAAGAAGTAATAGCTGAATGCACTAGAGGAGACAAATCAAACTGTAAAAATCAGATAAAAAATCTTGACAATTTAACAACGCAGGACCATTTAAAGTATGTGCCAATAGTCATTTACTCTGCTGTGAGTTGTGAAGGCTTTACTCTACTGACATAAGTTTACCTAAAAAAATTATTCAGCACTTTATTAAATAACTAAAGTATTTAGTTCTTTTACATATATTGTCTTATGTAATCATCACTATGGCCCAACAAATGTAGGTCTTCTATGCAATTTCTTCATAAACACACAGGGGTTCAGTCTTGCATACAGTTTGAATAGCTCATGTTACAGAGCCAGGGCTAGAACTCAGGTCTATCCCCACTTGGCTGTAGAGACTTAAGGGAAATAGAATGAAAGAATCGTAAAATGTTCTAGCTTGGTAGGTTCTTGTATATTATTTAGTCCCAATGCTTCAAATCATAAGGAAACTGAGACCAAACAGGTAAGATGAGTTTTCTAAGATCATATACCTAGTTCAAGGCAAAAATGGCAAAATAAATTGTCCAGATAATTGAAACACACATGTGCATATATACATGGACACACATATGCACCCATGTTCAAGGTTATATAGTAAGCTTGCCCCAGAGCTGGGGTTTTAACCCAGTCTGTCTAGCTCTAAAACCCTTGTTCATTTTAGTCTACCTAACCTCAGATGGAGACACAAATAGTCTTTTGGTGGATCCTTTAGAGTTTTCTAGATATAAGATTATATCATCAACAAATAGCGATAGTTTGACCTCCTCTTTCCTGATTTGGATTCCCTTTATTTCTTTCTCTTGCCTGATTTCTCTGACTAGGATTTCCAGCACTATGTTGAATAGAAATGGTGGCATTGGGCACCCTTGTCTTGTTCCAGTTCTTAGTGGGAATGCTTTCAACTTTTCCCCATTCGGTATGATGTTGGTCATAGGTTTTTCATACATGGCCTTTATAATTTTAAGGTATGTTCCTTCTATGACTAGTTTTTAGAGGATTTTTACCATGAAACAGTGCTGGGTTTTGTGAAATGCTTTTTCTGCATTGATGGGAATGATCATATGGTCTTTGTTTTTGCTTCTTTGTGGTGAATCACTTTTTTTGATTTGCATATTTTGAACCATCCTTGCATCCCTGGGATGAAACCCGCTTAGATCTACTTTTTAATGTATTTTAAGTTCCATATAATAACATGTAGTAGTGGTTCTCAGACTTTGGGATTTCACAGATCAGTGTATTTAAATAGACAGAAGACTTATTAATAAGTACATCATTTTTAAAAATTTGAACAAGTAAGAATAGAAGATCCTCTCTGAGCTCCCAAACAATAGAATGGTGAGAATTTCAACCTCAATTGCTGCTTAGGCTGCCTCCGCACCTAGATGGGAATATACAAATAGCCTAGGAGCATATGATGCCAAATCTAGATATCATAGCAATCCACATACTTGCTATTTGAACTATGATATTTGTTGTCTGTGATGGCTTCTACGTGTGTAGGGAGCAGTGTACAGTCATTGAGTGGATTGGTTATTCCCATTGTCAACCATCATGAGCAGTGAAAACTCTGTAACAGGACAAGATGCCTGAAAAATGGTTTCTTAATGAAGTTACCAAACCCTAGGAGCTTGAGGGACTCCATAAGGCTGGAGTTTGGAACTCTGAGAAAGGGGACAGACTTGGCTGGGGCTTCAGTGCCCCAGAGGGCACAGCCTCGGGCATGAATGGGTCTAGAGTGGCTTGTATCCAAATGGTAAGAGAACCATTTAGGTCTCTCTTGCTGCTGGTACCTTTGAGGGTGTGCAGCAATGTTGGTTCCATGAGTGCTCAAGAAGCAGGGATTGGCTCACTGGACTGCAGCTGCTCTAGCTTCCTTAACTGGAGCTGGAAATCAGAAAGGGGATCTTTTTCTTTCTTTTCTCCTGCCTTCCTCTCTCTCTCTACTGCCTCTCATTGGCAGAAGCTACAGGAAAGCCAACTGGCAAGGGAGTCTGAATCCTGTAGTTTGCAGAGGTTTGGCAATAGGTGAAAATAAGCACAAAGCATCTATTAACTAAGTGCCTGACATGCACTATCATGGTGCTTAGAACTGTGTATATGTGACTTCTTTGTTTTGAAAAAAACAAAATGGTTTTATTGCTCTAATGGAAAAAAATGACACATCATTATTATAAACAATTCAACATGTACAGAGAAAGCTTGAAGAAGAAATTCAAAAGCACCCAAATTCAAGACTATTGCATTATATAATTCCAAGAGGCATCATTCACATTATAATCTATTATAATCACATAGTGCCTGTAGAATTTTGTAACATGGAGACTCTTCTGAATCAACCTGCCCAGAGAAAAACGCAAGTTGGAAGAGATCCATTAGTCATTTTTTTAAAAATCGACAGCTTTAATTATATCAGCTATTTCCTCAAGTATATTTCTATATCATACCTATTTTAACTTTCATAAGATAATATATTTTGTAGTATAATTTATAAACTAACAAAATCTTCCTAAGGCAAAGAATACATATGATATCATCAGTAATTAATTTAAACTACTCTCTATTATAAATAATAGAAAGATGAATAGTCTTGTAATATTCTTAGTAAATTTTTCTGGTCATTTCCTTAATATAAATTTTCAAAGGTAGTCCGGTAAGCCCAATGTTATGTGTATTTTATTTTGATGCATATTATTGCCAAATTACTCTACTTAGAAAATTCACAGAATATATTCCTAATAGCAATGGATAAAAGTGCCTGGTCCTCATACCTTTGTTAACACTGTACATTATCAACCTTTTTTGTTTTTTGTCAAGCTGATAGGATAAACATATGATTTTAACTTTTTAAATTTCTTAGACTTATGACTTCTAATTATTTTACCTACTTGAAAAAGTAAATATTTCACTCCTATTTTGTAGACTTAAAAAAAATTGAGAGAAAAGAAGATTGAATGACATACTCAAGGTCAGTCACATATGCAGAAAATTTCCAAGTTAGGAATTAAACTCAAGTTTGCCTGGTTGCAAAGCTTGTATTTCTTCCACTATGCTATACAACCCCACTATGTCATCACTTCTTGGTGACTCTCCTCTTGAATGTTTCTAGCATGGAACTTGGGGAGTAGTAGGTGTCTAATATGTTTGTTAAGTCTAACTCTGGGTGCACCTGCTCTTTCTAAAATCTCTCAAAATGTGGTCCTCCAGGTAAGGTCATTCCAGACCAGAGAAAGGACCCTAAAATGTTTCACTATAGGTTACATTGGAAGGTAAAGTTTATGTCCTATCCACCTGAGGCATGACTTTTGTTGAACCTTGTGGGCATCATAATTATTTAGCATTGTTCATTTCTTTGCCCCCTTTTTAGTCATCTCTTACTGTTTTAAAAGAAATGCTGTAGACACATGGGGGAGACTGGTTTTAAGTCTGGGAAGTCTCTCAGTCTTCCAGACCTTTTAATAGGCATAGAGTCTGTGAATCTACTGAAGCTTAGAGAATTTATTCTCTTAAAACTCTTGGATCATGTTGGAACATGACTCCATAGATTTGCTGGTCCATGTTTGGCTTCCAAAGCACACGTTCCCTGTATGCATGTGGGGGTGAGGTCTACAGTGTTCCCCCACAAAGTAAGGGCAGAGGACCAAGGATCCTCTGCTGGATGAAGAAGGAGGGGCAGGAAGAAGGAGGGGAATCAGCAAAGGCATAGGAAGACTGGCCGTCGGGTGGTCAACCTCCCAGTGTCCCTCTGTTTCTTTCTCTCTTTCTGTGTCTCAATCTCTCCATCTGTCTGTTCCCATCTCTCTGTCTCTCTATCTTTTTCTGTCTCTGGAACACAGCAAGGCACTGTCTTCCACCCTCTGAAGGTTAGATGATCACAAGTTGAAGACTATATAGGAGAAAGTTCTGCATGTTTTGTGGGCTTTGGGAAAATCAATTGATTCTGTCCATATTTTCTGTAGAAATGAGGCTAATGCTGCTGATGGCATGATATGAGATCATACTCCCTGTTGAACTCTCATTCCAAGGTTTCACCCCCAAACTTGTCCTTTCAGAGAGAGGCCAAGACAGTCCAAAGCTCCTGCTGCGGCATCCCTCTGTGAAATGTTTGCTTATCCAAAAATTATAATCTCTTAGCAGTTAATGCTTAATCTATGTCAGCCACCTGTTTCTTCAACATGGAACTCAGCTGCTCCTCCTGGGGGCTGACAAAGGAGCTTAAACTTGCAATCGTGTTTAATTCCTTACTTGTTAATTTAGATTGTTCTGCTATTTTGTACTGTGTGGAATGGACCAAAGTTATTAGTACATGGACATTTTTGCTTTATTTGTTTTTAAGAAAAATTTAAGATTTTTTTAGGCATGGAGCAAAGGTTGAGTGTTTGAATGAAATAATGTCAATCTGTGTTCTGGTTCTACCCTGTTTGCACATCTCTGTGTCAAGACACTCTAAGGGGAGTTGGGCAAAGGGCATTCAAACTCTCTCTTTGCTTTGCTTTCCTTATATTTGGAAATTGGAAAAATTGTTATTCTGATCCAAGAAGAGGTCTAAGGAACTATGGTTTTCCTATCTACTTCCTGCCCTCACTGGAAAAAAGTAGAGATGAAAAGCTCAGCCATTTGGAATGCTAAGATATGTCCCTAGACAAAAAAGGGAACATTTACAGGAATATTTTAATTTCACTGCTTTTGTTTACAACTTGATAAAATGAAGGACAGATACATTTGACTTTGAAAAAATCCAGAAGTAACTGTTTTCTGCCTTAAATTCTTTCATTGCAAATATCTTTCTGTAATTCTCAAATCATGGTCCACAGGCAATTGGCAAGGAATCATGATGCCTCTTTAGACAAGGGGTGGGGGTGCAAAGACCCATGGAAAACATGGCATTTGTTTGCAACTGTCCAAATCTCTGTACATAAACCACAGGAACAGTATGGATTCAGAGAACATTTGAAGGCCCTGGTTCTAGAGGGAAATGCAACACACTCAATCTTGCTGATGAACTTGTTCATAGAGACCAAAAGGGAAATTATTTGCTCTGGGAAGTCTTCTGGTCCTGCTGCTAAGTCATTTGCATAGTGTTAAATGATGCATAGTGCTGGGGCTGGGTCCTGGGAGTGCATTCCCAAAGGCTTCCTCACTCACACCCCATCCTTACAACCTCCTGCACAGAGAGAGAGAGAGAGAGAGCCAGGCGCTTGAGGACTCCATTTGCCTTCCTCAGGCATTGCAGTTCCAAATAAATATTACTATTTATTATTCCCAAATTTAGGGTTATTAATTATATCAGCATAAACCTAATTTATGCCATCATAAACAGCGATAATAAATGCTGCCAAATGCTAATACCCAGCTCTTGCCAACTGTGCCTGTAGTTGATGGGTTTCCCCCTCACTTCCCAGAAGCATTAAATTAAAAATGATTCAGTATTGCAGAATCATTGATCAAGTTGGGGCCAAGGCTCTTGGGAAAATGCACTTGTTTTGTTAAATGCTTTGCTCCTTCATTGGCTGGGCAACGTCTGATGTCTGTCTGCATTCCAGTGTTCCTCCTTTCCTCCCTCCACTCCTCCTCCAATCCTCCTGTAAGGCAGGGGAGCAGGGATGGGGGGACATACATGAGCATCTATTCTTCTGTCTCAATTTCCCCTTTAGACATCTCTCTTCTTAGCATTCTCACTTGTAACACTTTCTTTCAACATACACTTAGAAGTCTTTATAAAGCAAACCCTTGGGTACAATACAGATTTGTTATTTCTCAATTCCCATCACATCTACCATGTATTTAGGGATGAATGCTACATGGCTACTGAAAATACACAAAAATCTATAACTGGAAATAGGAAACACAGCCCTGACAACCCCTGCCAAAACTGAGGATGCTTTTTCTTTTGTTATTTACTCTCGGGGCGCCTGCTTTTGCGAAGAGGGAGAGCCTCTCCCCTGGTTATCAGAGCTATAATACAATCTCATTGCCTTTCTCCAGGGGAAACAATTTTTGCTTTTCCTTCATTCTCCCTGGCTCTAGCGTTTTTTCCATCTGTGACGATCATGACGGTGATGTAGTACAACGAATTCTGACCATGTGAAGGGAAGAAGACCCAGCTTACGTCAAACCTTTCCAGCTGTGTGACTTTGGACAAGTTATTTACTCCCTCTACTCTGTTTCATCAATTTATTAAGGAAGTAGTAAGCCCTAACTCCTGCACCTTGCTTCTGATTACTATCATGATCAAATACCATAGTACTTCAAAACTATTTATCACTATACAGCAGTAAAGTTTCCTCTTACTGTGTTCTGATGTGTAAATTTTAATGGTAGGGCATCAAAGCTCTTCTCAATGACCAGTCTAAGAAGGTTTAATGATCTTTGTCCTGCTTTTCCTTTCTTAGTTTCACAAAGAGGCCCAGGACAAGCCATGGCAGTAGGATAGAAATTCTGCAGAGGGAGGGATAAGGTCAAAAGTGAGAAAGCCTCCCTTAGATACATATAACTATCTTGTTAAAGCATGGTTGTCTTTTTGGTTTTAAAATTATGGAGTGGGTGTCCAACTGAATAAATGGTACCAAAAACACAGCATTAGATAAAGCTTAGAACTGGGGAGTTCTGCTAATGCCTTTTTCCCTCTTCATGCTTGGTCTTTAAATAGAATTACTTGGCCAATTGGAATGGACAAAATACCTGGCTTCTTGCCTTTGGAAGCCAGCATATAATCAGCTTCCATCAGGGAGTCTCTGAAAGCTTTTCAGGGCATCTGTAATGAGCAGGTCTGTGGAGTCTGTCTTCCCCAGCCTGGGACTGCCTCCCAGTCTAAGAAGAGAGATATCTAAAGGGGAAACAGAAGAAATCTCCTTGTACCCAAGCCCAAGCCCACAGAAGCCCACGTTCCTAGAAAAGTGTACCCTGTCAGGAACCAGAAGGAATTGCATTTCCAAGGTGGGCATTGGGAAATTGCCTTAGAGCTAACTTAGCTCTCTAGTTCTGTCTGGGCCCTTCTGCCTGGCAGGCCAGAGTTTGTAAGCAGGAAAGTCAAAGGCAGTACACGCACTTTGATAGTGAGGACTCACCCTCCCTGCCCTGACTTCCAGGTTACCTTTTCCTTGGTTATCTATCTCTGTGGGCCACCCAAGCATTTTGAATTATTAGCCTTACTCCTTCATTGCCCAGCTGCCTTCTTGCAAATATGCTCCCATACATCCTCGCTCCACAGAAACACTTTCTTCTCTATTTACAGTTTCTCGCTACTCTGCCATGCTTCCCCCTGGCCCAATAACTAACGGCCAAGGAGATAAATAAGAAACATAACTCTTTTTGGCCATTATTTTTTTGTTGTTGTTTCTCTGCACTGGAATGTATATAATAACAAGGAAACAAATCTTATTACTAAAGTAATTATGATAAATAAAAAATAACTGAGAGCGGAGCTTAAGGAAGAGGGCACGTCAGGGGAGTGATTACAGCAGGGTTTTAAAAATTTCATTTACTAGTGGCAGTCTCTGCTGCTCTGCTGGTGCCCTGTTTAGGAGACTGTGCGTAATTAGAGAGTGGTTGTTATTGCTCTTTGAACACACCCACCCCTAGCTGATTTATGTCTTGGGTCTTTAAAGGGGAGAATTTGGCTCAGGGAATCCCTTGAGAAATCTGCTTGTCAGCAGTCCCATGTTGGGAGCAGCAGCATGTAGCATGTTAAGTCGCATCATCATCAAATCTTGGGAACTGCAGGGAATTACTTGGCATCTTTCCCTCTGTAGATAAAATTCCCTTTAACTGGTCTACATGGATGTGCATGCACCCCATCATCTGTGGATCTCTAAGGAGAGGTCGCAGCGTACCCCTCTGTGAAATATGTGGGTGCTGACCAATCATAGAGTTAAAATATTTTTCCTTATAGCCAATCTAACTTTATCCAAAAGCAATTTATGTCCATTTATTTTTATGTGGGCTGCAGTTCTCACACATGCAGGAATGAACCCTTTGATCCTAAAGGGGCACTCTGAGGGGTACACCATGGCATCTACTGTGCCTCAGTTTTCTCATCTGTAAAATGGGGATGATGGTAGTGTCTTCCCTATAGGATCATTAATGAGTCAAATAAGTTATTACATAATATACCTGATATTAAGTAGTGTTCTACAGGTGTTAAAGTAATTAAAAAATAATTGAGATACATGCTAGTTATTTACCATGGAATTCACAGCATGGTTAAGACAACAGAAATGAAGGAACAAATAATGAACAAATATATTCATTATTCCTAGTGAATTAAAAATAACTTTAGTGCCTATATGTCATCATATTTTCACCCTGGTAGGACTCTCTATAGCCTTTTCTTAGGTTTGGAGGAAGACGCTTACTATTACTGCCTTTTCTGGCATATGCTTTCCCAGACAGCGTACATCTCTGTGATAAGAGTGATCTACATCTTCACAAGGCACCACCTTAGACAGTTCATGTATTTGGGGTGGGCGGGGGTGCCAGGGAACAAAATTCGGCCCATGGCAAGATGTAAGCTGAGTAGAGAATATCTAACTATTTCCTGTGAAGTCGATGGTGATTTTGACATGACCAAAAGGGAGCTGTCTGTATTCGTGGAGGAGATGACCTGTTCTAATGTGATGTCAGGAGATTTGATGCTGAGATCAAGCTTTGTTTTGTTTTGTTTTTCCTAAATGCACTGTTAAATGAAAATGTCCAAAGCTTGGACTGCATTTTCTAATGTCAAGGCAAAAAATTCCGATGTTTGTGAGTCCTGATTAGGCTGGGCCTCTCTCCAGAGGAGACTGCGGCACATTAATGCTCATCATTTGTGGTAGTAACTCTGGAAATTCAGACAGCAAGGCTCCCTTCAACAGTAATCATGGCCACTGAAGTCCATCTTATCTAATGTGGGAAAGACTTTTTAAAAAAATGTAATTCAATATCTAGCTATCAATCTAGCCATCTTGACACTGAGTTATTGGGTGTTCTAATTCAGTGGATTTGGCCATGAGAGACTTAGCTATAATGCATGTAATGTAATGGATATTATCTGGAAAACAACTTAGTCTCCTTGGGTAGGTCATTTAAAGGCACTGAGTAACATAAAATAGACTATATATCCAGCAGAGTATTCAGAATCATTTAGTTCAACCCAGTCTTTCACTGTATGAAAAAAAGAAATAAGTTTGAAGATTTGATGCTACTTATAAAAGTTTATCCAGTTTCATAGAATGGATGAGATCAAGTCAAAAGGTAATAGACTCTTTTGTTCTAATGATATTTCCATGAATGTAATTTCTCTTGGACAAAAATTTTATCCTTATTGTTCCACAGAGAAAGATAGTATGAACTATAGATGAACATGTTTCTGTGACTCGATCATATCATGGAATGGTATGATTCCATACCATGGAATCTTATGAAAATTAGGATCTAGTCCAGCTTCCCATCTTGTGCTTGAAATATCTCTATAGCGTTTATGAAATGTGGCCAAACAGCATGTGCTCAAGGGTGCTCATAGTGTGTTAACTTACTTACCCTCATGGGAACTTACTCCATTGTTGATAGTCCTATTAGACAGTCATCTCTTGAAGTGTGTTAAACTATCTCTCCTCAAAGCCTCTGCCCTTGATGCCATGCAGAATAAGTTGTATCACTTCTCTTTGGACTTCTACATAATTGAAGACTACTCTCATATCACCCCTGTGAGTTTTCCTTTCTCCAGGTAAACATCTGTAGTTTCTTCAACCACATGTCTTGGGATGTGCTTTTGAATTCTTTCATAGTCCTGCTTACTATCTGAATTACATCACTCATTAATCTAATAAATGTTCATTGAACATCTCCTAGGTGAGAAACATTTGTAAACCTGTTGATGTAACAATCAACAGAGCAAGCCGTTCACGGTATAGAGGTGGAAACAGACAATTAAAAACAGTATAATATAGTATTAGAAGTGATCTGATGACTATTAGCTGTAGAGATGTCCAGAGAAAGGGCACCTCATTTGGTCCTGAGTTCCAGGATGACCTTCTGTGGCATCTACACATTGAGAGCTGAAGGAAGAGTTAGCCAGCAGCAAAACATGATGGCAGGGAGGTGTTACAGCTTTCTACAGGAGACTCTAGCATGTCCAGAAGTCCAGGACTATCCCGGTCTCTATTATGGTGGGATTCCCAGCTTTTCAGATGGTCACCATCATCATTCTGAAAATCCAACTGCTATTCAGGAAGCCTTCAGATCTTTCAATGGCCTAATCATATTGCTAACTCTTTGCAGTTTATCATCAAATGAAACCCCTATGTCCTTTTTTATATTACTTGCTATTAACCTGTCTCCTGCTGCATCACTGCATAGTTTATCTGGATGGATCAAGTCTTGAACTCACACTTATCCCAATTTCATATGATTAGAGTCTATTCTCACAAGACTACTTTGATCTTGAATCTGCCATCTATTTCATTTGACCGTCTCCTAATTTACATGGAGCCTTCAGAGCTGACAAGAATTTCTTTTATCTTTTTACCATGTCATTGATACATGTGTTGAACTTGAGTGAACCAAGGACAATATACTAGATCTCCAAAGACATAGATCCATTTAGTGATGATCATTCAACCACTTTCTAATCTATTTTCATGCTACCATTGAACCCATATTTCTTTATATAACTTGCAAGGGTATCTTGACGGATTTTTGCAAATTCCTCACTGAAGGCCTGTTAAACTCTGTCTAATCTAATAACCTGTCAAAGTGTGAAATGAAGTTGGGCTGGCACAGCTGGAATGATTCACTAAGTTGTTCTTGATGATTGTGCTGGTTTTTATGATATCAGCTTCCTTCTCTAAGGGACCCCAAACTTTCTTATTAATATGTTCCAGAAATTTGCTACAGTGTTGAGCTCACTGGTTTCATGCGCTATTTTATCCTTTTTCAAAAATGGAAGGACACTTGCCCATCTCCAGTTTTTAGAATTTTCTAGAGATCATTGACATTGTCTCAAGCTAAGGATGGGGTCAGCCAAAGCCCAAAGGCTCTTCAAAAAGAATGAAGAGGAAACCCCAGCTCCTGGCTTAGGAGGGTTCAGACTTCCTATAGGCACCTGTCATAATTAAGGCCTTACCATCCATAGTTTTCCCTGTCTCCAGAATAGAACATTCAACATGCTTGTCAGGATGATTTAGTCTGCATGTGTGAGAACTGCAATTCTCTTGACCTTAGTTCACGGAACTGACATGTTACATGTGGGTCAAAATCATTGTAACTTCAGGTGTTTTAATCTAGATAATTCTTTATGACATTAATCTAAATTATTTTACTTGTATTGACATCACGCTCTGTAGTACCAACAGTTCCCTCTTGGATATGAGTAGACCATATAGTGTAAAGATAGAGGATTTTTTGATTGTGTGAGACACTATCAAAGATATGTGACTAAGATATGTTCTACATATCCTATGAAATTTTTAATGTGAAAATGTCCACATTTTGTAAGCTTAAAGGGGTTAAAATCAGAAAAATTCCAGACTATTAATATAACTTGAGAAGCAACTTAAAGTCAATGATTCCTGTATAGTGTGGGAGACATTTTCAACAAAATGTTTCCTTCTCCAATTAAAGTTCTGGTAATTTATTCAATAATTTTCAATTATGGTTGATCATCAGATTACCACAAGGAGCTCTCTAAAAGCACAGTTTCCAGGGCCACTCCCTCTATATTTTCTGATTTCTGATTCAAGAGGGAGAGGTGGGGCCTAGGTGTCTGTATTTTTAATATATTATATAATTCTGAACATAGGCCAAGTCTATGCTACTTGTCTGTATAATCTTTCTAACTGTCACACTGTCAGATGCTTATGGAGAAAGGTTGTAGGTATGGATGAAGGGTGTGTGGGGTGTGTGTATGTGAGAGAGAGAGAGAGAGAAGGAGGTGGAGGAGGAGAAGGAAGAGGAGGAGGAGGAGGAGAAACATAAAAAATAACACATATGGAGAGAAGTCACTATGAGAAACAGATAAAGAAGTCATCCCCGTGTGAGTGTCAGCAAACATATTTTTCAAAACATCCACTAGAGATTAGTTTTGTCACTTCTCTCCTATGTAGAACACATACATGTAGCAGATGTAGCAGAACACATGTAGTAGACAATAGAAACCAATTATAGAAATGCAGCTAGCTAAGACTTTGTATTTAGAAATTGAACATTGAAAATTTGTAAACTGAAAGACTGAGAGTTCTCTGAAATTGATATAAATGCCCTCATACAAAGGACTGTCAGCTTGGCCACTCACAGGTGTAGGGCAAATCAGTATGAAATACCAAGAAGGTTAGTGGACAGCCTAGAACTGATATCACCATAGATGGGCATTCCGACAAACCCAGGACAGAGAAAATCTCCTTATCCAGGTTTTTCAAAGGATTTCATCTATTCCTTTGTGAATCAGCATGGAAGGTCATCACAATGTGGGAATTATATTATTGCGTACATGTTATATGTATATCAGCCATTTGTTTAAGCAAGCCTTAAGGGCAATTGTATGTGGTTCCAAAGTGTGGGTTCGTTCACAAATAATAATGCTGTCTAAATTCCCTTGGTCCCAACTAAAAGGGTCCTTTCAGGTAATAGCAACTTAAGCCAGGTAGAACCAGCTGACACTGAAGCCTCAAACATGGTAGCCAGAGTGAGCAGTGGAAATGAGCCATGGCCCTTCTCAATGCAGCTTGAAAAAGGCCTTCTCTGCTCTAAGGGTGAAATATAATATAAATGCACACATCAGTTGAAATCCTCTATGGATTGTATACTAAAGCTGCCCAAGTGAGACTGCTCAGCTAGTTATTTGTTGGCTCTGATGTGTATTTTGTATTTGTTTTGTTTAATTTGTATGAAATGGTGATTACATAAGGAAAAAAAAATACTTTATGCTTTCTTTTTCTTTGATTGACTTTGTTTTTGACTGAATTACTGGAGTAGACACTACATAAAAATATTTTTCATGGGCAGAAGGAAAAAGAGGGACAGTTCACGAAATGAAATTATAAAAGCTTCATTTTGTAAGGGTGATGACAAATGTGCTAGACCTTTGTGTAATATCCATAACCAAAAAACAGAAACTGCAGAAGGATGAATATTAGTGTCTTTCATAAGATATTTTAGTACATACTGGGTATCATTAATTAGGCAATATTTCTATGAGTTTGAAACTAGGACATCTCCAGAGTCCTAAATGACATTTCCAGCTTTATGCTGCCATTCAGTATCTTTTATGCTGTTTTATTTTTTCAGTCTGTTTGAAGCATTAAGACCCATGGTTTATATTAAAATATGTTCTGCAATTTTAACACATGGTTTTAAAAAAATAACACCTATTGACATTAAGCCAGGTGTGACCATTAATAAGGTTTTGACCATTCATAATAAGGTTTTGACCATTTCATAGGGCAGCTCCAGTTTATATCTGGTTTTCCAGTGTAATTATTCAATAATATACCCTTTTATTCTAAAAAAAACGTATGGATGATATGAGGCAACCCTTAGTGTGGTTAACACTACTTCTTTGACTTTAACTTCAACAGTAGTAGTTTCTGGGCTTGCTCAGGCCTATTCTTCCCAGCAACATCTTCTCCAGGAATTAAAACTCATGTTCCCAGACTTTTCTTTGGATCCAAACATGGTGAACATAGTGATAGAAGTTAGCGAAGCTTAAGAACAAATACCCTCTCCCTTTTCCTTTTTTATTTTTGACTTTGTAGTGAGAAAGCAACACACAAAATGAGATGAATCTTAAATACTTCTGCAGGTGTCTCTGCCCTTCCATTCTGCAGATGATGAAACTGGGATTCAGAGAGGGCATAAGGGATACAGCCAATGGATAGCTTGTCTCCTAAACCAGCAGGCTTTTCAGTTCAATCGGTATTTTTAAAGGCCCAAAATAAACTCATCAAAAGGGAGGGATCTGAAAAACTGATCCAATGTGAAGGTAGGATTTTGTACAAATCCAAGTGAAACTGTGGGCATTAAAAACTCTCATCAAGGGCAGCTTGGGGAAGAAAGCCTGTAAAACAAGGAGAACCAGAGGGGGCTCCTGACATTCTAAGGAGCCAACTGCAGTGCCTTGGCTTGAGGAGCCATTCCCATTACAGCGCAATTAAGAGCCCAAGGTAGGGGAAATATATCAGCGAGAAATACTCTAGGGAAGGAAGATCCAAATCTTCCTTTTGATATTGCCTATTTTTCTCATCTTTTTTTCTATATACACTGAGTTACGTAACTGTTGTAATCAGAAATAATCTACCTCTTAGTGTTTTTATTTTCTATTAGACAATATCTAGTAGAAGATACACTTTGTGTTTTAGGATGTGTTTTGTTGTTATTTTATGAGTTGATCTGAATTCTATCTTTTACCTGAGAAAAACAAGCAAGAGAAAATCTGTAACAGGGAAGATTATGACTAGAATTAAGGATTCATATTAACCACCGGGGTTTCAATCATGAAGGCGGATTAACAACTGAGTTCACAGAATAATATCTGAAGGTCATTGCCAGTATCTTGGATTTCTACCTTCCTGGAATGAGTAAAGGATGAACTATCTCTTTTTGAAAGCAAAGGGCTACGTGAAACCCTTTCTTGCCTTGTGATTAAGTAACTTCGCCCTTTTGGAGACTCATATTCTGAACTATCACAAAAGAAAGAAAAAGTAATTAAAAAGGTTCATCTCCCAGGAGTTCCTGATTCCATGGTGTGCTGTATAAGAGGTATTGTCTTTGAGACGGATGCCGTGGACAAGTGAATGTTAAGAAACAGAACAGACATAGGAGGGAAAATATGGCTTCTGGTTTCATAGAGAGTTCTAGAAACACATAGACAGTGTTCTTTCACTTCACTGTGCCCCCTCACAGACATTCCACAGGGCACCCATTCCTTTGGTCACTAGGGGACCTTATGTGTGGAATAGAAAGCTGAGTGGTCTCTCAGTTAGGAAGTTCCTGTCATACTCTGGAGGGTGGGAAACAGATATGCACTCGTCTCTCTAAGAACTGGTTTGAAACATGTCAGCACAGAAGCATTGTCTCTGCCTTCCTGCGGGGCCAGCCTGTGGGAAAGCATTTGGGATGGGTCCATTCTACCACTTTGAGACTGAAAAAACTCCCAAGGCTCTACCTTGGCAACACGCAGGTATGATTAATAGAACAGAATAGGAAAGCTGGGGCTTTTCTTTGAAAGTAAAAGTTTAAAAAAATGTGTTGAGTATAATAGACTGTCAACTATGCTATCAAACTTAAAATTATAGCTGGGCCCAGCAGACTCACAATGTAAATTTGACAGATAGGGCAACAGGCAAGTGTTGCACAAATGCTGCTTGGGATCATAACGTCAATTCATCTCCAAGGAATCAGCATGAAGGGTCTTCTTCCCCAGATACTCATGGCCCTGTAATTTCAGCCTCTGTTCTCACCATGTGGGTGAATACAACCTTGAACCATGTCTGCATTTTTCATTTTATTTCAGGCAAATGGATTCCTCACAGGGCATGTTGTTTGTGAAATCAGACATCTTTCTGTCATTGCCTTTAAGCTTTGCTGCTTATAATTCCAAGGCAGGCAGAGACATAAATAAAAAGGAACCTAAGAAAAATCCATGGTTGAAACAAATAACAACAATATATTGACTTTGATGAATATTCTTTACCTTTGCCCACAATGGCCTGGAGTTCAGTCAACTCTTTAACTTTCAATGATTGAGGTAGGTCTGCTCTTCTGGGAGATCAGTACAATGAAATACAGTCTATTTTAATTCCAGCAGTTTAGAGTGTCCATTTTGACTTAGCCACTCTTGGAATTTTTAAGATATTGCAAGTCAAAGCATAATATCAGTGTTATTATTATGTTGGGGAGAATACATAGAAAATGCAAATCATTATTTCAGTGCATGCATGTTAGTTGTGATATATAACAATTTCTTAATACAGGATTTGCTCAGCAGCCTGAGACAGAATTCCGTGATTAAGGAAATATATGTAATATACATAAAGAAATACATAAATAAAATACATATATTTCTGTGATTTATATATAGAGATATCTCATATATGTGTGATTTTTGTCAAGTACTAGACACTATTCTAGGCTTTACGGAAGCAGAGGTATAATCTTGTTCTCAAAAGCATGCAGTCAAGCTTGAGGGATGGACCCAGGAGAGCTAACCACCACATGTAGGATACATGTTTTGATAGTTACATCAGTGAGTTTTTATGGAAGCAATAACGAGGCATACAGAGAATTAACTTTGCGTCAGAGGAACAACAGAAATATCACAGTTTATAGGTGATAATTGAGATTTTACATGGGGCTTTGAGAGAATAAGGACTTTGTAGCACTTTGGAGAGAATTAGGCTGGATTATCGTGTAACTTTGCAATAAATATATTTTAAAAAGGAATTGTTAAACTGGGTGTTTACTATGTAACAGGAATGGTGCCTTGCATTTTATATTACAAGATCCTTTTAATCCTTGTGACAACCCTATGGGAGAGATAATATTTAAAATGCCTTATGTAGATAAAGAAACTAGGACTCAAGAGAGGTTAAGTAACCTACTCAAATTCTCATTTACCAAGTGGTAGAGCTGGGATTAGAACCTGGTCTGTCTTGCTCCAAAGTCCTAGTATTTTAATGGACCTATTTGCTTGTCAACAGTGAACTTATTAATGAGCTAACCCTATGTGAGATCCCACAATGAGCTCCACTTTCCAGAACTAAGCCTGACACTGTGACAGGAGAGAGTAGTGCCTGACCTGGCATCAGGGGACTCTGATCGTCTGTTTCAGTGTCAGTTTCACTATCCAAGTGATCTTGGATAAGTTACATGAAATTAAATAGCCCTACTTCCTCATCCATAAAATGAATATAACAGTCCTTCCATTATGAAATATTTAGTAGAAATGACAGACATAGGTGGCTTAGCACAGTGCATGGCACATAATATGGTGACACAAAAGTGCCAGTAACTATATAAATTTCTGAGTAATCTGCAATAGAGCAACTCCAACTATCCAAACCTTTGCATTAAAGCCATCCACAACATTTGCTTCTGTCTCTGTAGGACAAAGTAAAAGAACTACATGTAAAATATTTCTGTAACTCAGACTGACCTTCATACTAATTAGTCTTGGTTAATAAGATTTTATTTTACTTTATTACTAATCCTGAGTGTTTATGCAGTGTCTTACAAGCCAAAGGATTCCACATGCATTTTAAAATGTTAATGGTTACTTAGTAGACTGTATCAGCTTTTGAACTGAACTGTGCTCATTATATTAGAATCTACTATAGTGCTAGTGATATTATCCCCTCTGTGACTAGTAACTCTGATAGCTCTGAATCTCCTCTTCCACCAGCCAGCCTTGCAATCTGGGGACTCATCTCTTATCCTCCCACCCTTCCCCTAAACTGGGGCCCTCAGTGGTTCTCAGCACCCCAGTTCCCAGAACTGGGTTTCATCTTTGTGGCTCAGGATTCTGTTTGCTGAGGACCCAGTACAAGGGCTTGAGTCCAGCTTGTCTGGGTATCCAACCTCCTGACAAACAACTGTACACCTGCCAGACTGTGGTTAATGTAAACTGATATTAATGCATCATTATTAACTAAAGTTCATACTTTATTCAGATGTTCTTAGTTTATACCTAATGCATTTTTTGTCCCAGAATCCCATCAATGGGAGCACATTACATTTGGTTATCATGTCTCCTTAGGCTTCTCTGGACTGTGGCAATTTCGTGGATTTTCTTTGTTTTTGATGACCCTGATAGTTTTGAGGTCAGGTAGTTTATAAAATTTCTCTTCGTTGGGATTTGTCTAATGTTTTTCTCATAATTAGACTGGCTATTGTGTTTTTTGGGAAGAAGACCACAGGTATAAAGTGCTATTTTTATTTTTTTATTGCATTCTGTTAAAAGTACACATATCAATATGACTCATCACTATTAATGCTGACCTTGTTGCGGTAATGTTTGCCAAGTTTCTGCATTGTAGAGATATATTCCCCTGCCCCACATTTTATATTTTACTCTTTCTGACCAACCCTTTTCACCTAAATAATATTAGGTCACTGCCCAAGATAGCAGAGATGAAGAGGAGCTTAGATAAAAGCCTAAAGGAGGCGGTAGGAAGATACAAAGCCTGAGGCTATTCTGCTTTGAGTTTAATTTTTTTTCTTGGGTCCAGGGGCATGAAAAATTGACAGTTTTTCTCATTTTGAGAACAATGAGGAGTGGCCCCTGGCAGGTGGCTGTGAGCTGGAATGTCAGCGTAGGGACGGGGGACACTGACTCACCTACTGGAGTGGCCCATGTCCCCAAGTTCTAGTTGAACTTGGCTGCAGGGCTGCCAGGGGCCCATGCTGGAGGTCCAGTCCTGGTGCTGGTGTCAGGGCAAACTTTCAGGTTCAAGGTATTACGAACAAAGCGCCCCAGGGTGACTCAGCTGTGTTCAAGCCAGGGCAAATCTGATAGGCAAGAGCAGGGCAGATGCAGGAGATAAAGCCGGAGGTCAGCGGGCTGGCAGGACAAAGCTGGGGCAAACCTGCTGGCCTTAGAGGGATAAGCATTCTGAGTAAATTCCTTGAAAGAAGATGGAGCTCCCTTTTTTCTTTTTTGCCCGTGGCCACATATTTAATAGATGGGTAGAGGAGGTTTAAACAGAATCAGGACAGACAGTGTCATTCTAAATGAGCTTGTTTAGCTCCTTCTAGAAGAGGAAGGTGGCAGCTTCTGTTCATGGCTGCTCCCTGGGAATTAAGTCAGTGTTTATAGGGGGAAAAACAAAGCAAAACAAAAAACTGAGTAAAACACTAAATGGGATACATCCACCTGAGGAAATCAGTTGCTCTGAAATCTCACCTCTCCTTAACTCCCAGAGCAGCAACTTCAGATGTGATCCACACTTCTTGTGGAGAGAAGTTTAATTGTCAGGGGCTATGTATTTAAAGAGGGTAGGGCTGTGTCCCATGAGAACTCTGGCATGTGCTTCCCAGGAGGGTAATTGGTAATTAGTACCTCCGGGGAGGGCACCCCTCCGTCTAAGCCGCCAGTGGCTACACCCACTTGGTCTCCAAGCTTCAGCCTTTCTTGGTCGGATTTGGTGGATTCATTAATGTATTCACAAATACAACCCAGAGGCCAATATTCAGTGAGTGCATGAGTGGGAATGGGGGCTACATACGACATCTTTCTGGATAACTTTCTTCCTTCTCTGCTAACTGGGATGTGTCTTTGTGGCCCTTTCCCCCAAGAGGCAATGATTTACAGAAACATAAGCTATTAGGACCCAGTTTGTAAGGTTTTCCTGACTCTATTTAACCATCCAAAGTGCAGCACCTACAAGGGATTCTAGTTGACCCAGCCAGTGGAAGAAACCATAGGCATCTGTCCACCCAACCCTTCCTTTCCTAGTGACCATTTACTCACCTAGTCATTTAAGGTTTTTTATTTATTTATTTATTTTTATGGAGTCTAGGTAGTTATTTGAACAAATTAACCTTTTTGATGACTATACTAACCATCTGGATTAATCACCATGGTGAAATCAGTTGTCCACACTAGCAGAATTTTATGAGTCTCATTTCCTTTGACCTTTATTCTAACCGCCCAGTTATCTGACAACATTTGTCTAAAAAGTGGAAAAGGTCCACTTGCTTTACACTGGATTCAAGAACATCTGACCTTGCTCCTCGGCTGTAGAGTATATTGTTGAGATCATGAAATTGATGAGGCGAGAAAAGATGCTGAGAGGAAAATAAGGGAAATGCAGGGAGAGCAGAGGAAAGCCTCTTAGTGTAGCTTGCTTACATTTAAATTAACTGATGCTAATTTATTTACTTATTATATTTATGGGATGCACCCATTGCTTATTAGCCCCTGGATACATTTTAAGAGGATCATAAAAAGAGACACTCCTTGTCATTATGGCTAATTAACATTCAAATTGACTAACTAACTAACATTTAAGCACTAAAAATAAAATCGGTCATGGGCCAGTCAACATTTTCATCAAATGTCCTTAAATAGAATCCATTAGTTGGTCCCCTCTCTGCTACTCTTTTACCTGCTGCCAAAATATCTGACACCAGAGAATGTCAGAATTGATAAGGGAGCTATATTGTTACCGTTACAGCAATTTATGTCCGATGTGTTTCTGGGCTCATACAAGGTAGCAGGCAAAGCTTGATTAAATGGACATGGCTTGCTCCCAGAAGAAGTTTATAGTCCAGCTGTAATTGATGCAGAAGAAATGAACACATAACAGTCAGGGTTTATAAGTCCTGTTGTTCTGGATTTGTTTTGCACACATAGCCACAGCAATTACTAAAGCTTATAAATTAGGGTGTGTGTCCAATAGTAAGTTTTCCTGATTGAATATATATCCTGAAAGATCCTTGAGCTACTGTAAATCCATTCAGATGAAACATATGCAGGACAGGGAGAAATACTGATGGGACAACTCAGATGGTTGTTTTCATAATTTCTAGGAGGAAACAAATAGAAAGGGAAGGAAATTCATTTTTCGGTCATTAACCTATCAAGTAAATTTCTACATAAGCACATATGAGTCCCACATTTAAAATATGTGCATATTAAATTTTCTATTCCTTTTCCCATTTTATGTTCTTGATTTTTATTTTTTTAATTTTTTTTACTGATTCAGATTTGAGTCAAGTTTATGCTGAAGGCAGTTGGGAGTGACTTAAACCAAGCAGGGGGAGAATAAACTCTGAATTATGAAGGTTTTCTACTAATTATTATGAAGAATTTTCTTGCTAGGTAAGGACCTGGGTGATAGCACCAGATGAGAATTAATATTTTTACTTTAATCAGACTTTTGGTAAACTCACATTTTTAAAGAATCCTAAATTTTTAAGCCATGAAAGGTATTCCATTTTGGCTAATTTTTCAAGAATCATTTCCATGTGAATCAGAAGTTCAAGCCAAATTACAGATTTATGAGTCTATGTCATTTTAAGAGTCAATGGCTTCTTTAGAATTTGGAGCATCTGAAGTTAATTTTGAGGTTCATTACTAACCTTGTATAGAATGTAGATAAAGCAAATGGGCTCTGGAACCAGAATTCTGAAATTCCCAACCTGGCTGGTTAACCTTGAGCCCATTGCTAAACCACTCTGAGGCTCAGATTCCTTACCATAAAGTCATGAAGATAATAGAACCTATCAATTAAATTAGATAATCATATAAAGTGCTTAACAGTATACCTAGCATATAATAAATGTTCAATAAATCGTAAGCTATAATTATTACAGTTAATTATCAATATTATAACAATATAATAATAATTATTAACAACTATACTGGCATCCTATTTTAGCTAAAATTTCTTCTCACAGTGGTTCATTAGTCTAAGGAATATTTAAATTCTGTTTTCTTCTCATAAGATGGTACTTTGGGGTGACGGCAATAGAGCTTCTTAACTTTCCCTTCAGGACCTTCCCTCTCTCCCTCTTGCTGGTTCATTTCTTAGTAAAATCCTCAATTCTAACCCTTGAATACATGTATAAAGTTATTATCTTATCCCTCTTTGTGGAGGTAGAGAGTGGGTATGTGTAGTGGGGATCCAATTGGGAAAGTTCCTTCTATCTTCTGCTCAGAACTACGCCTCATAGAGTCGGGTAGGGTGAAGGAGAAAGGGGAGGCTCCAACAAATGATACAACCAAGAAGAGATTCAAAACAAGTAATTAAAATAGGTAAATATGTATAACCTTAAAATTAAGCTAAGGAAAAAAATAAACATAAAATGGGGTAAATGTGTCTATTGGGTATGTGGTGTCATGGTTCTTGTTGAGAATGATGGTCTTGTCCAGTATTATCTTTATGTGCAAGAAGAGTTTGGGGGCCAGGAGATTCTAGTTCATTCCATCCATTTAATGGATATTTAATGTGTTCCCACCAAGTGACAATCACTATGCTAAGCATTGTGCATTGAGTGACAAAGACCATAGCCATGGCCTTTGCTGCAATGACAATTATACTAAGTTAATGGAAAGAATTATGTTAGTAATAATTAATATTAGTTGACAACCATGATTTCAAATTTATTATTTTGCAAATAAGCAGAGCAGCAGCTGTTAATAAGGAAAGGTATCCAAAGTTAATTAGTTTAATGGATTAGCTAAGGAAAAAATGTATGAATAGTTTTTCAGAGCGCCTAAGGACCTGCTTATGGTTCTGGAAAATAACTATGGGGCAATAAAGAATAAATAATCACCAAAGTTAAAACTTCTAATATTTTTCAAGACTTTGCAACTCACAAAAATAAAATAAACTGACCTTGCTAAGTCTTGAAAAATCATCATCATGCAGAGAGGTTTAAACAGGATTTTTTGTTTTGTTTTGTATCAAATGACTCTGTATTTCTTGGGGATTTTCCATTAAACTATCTTTATTTTTATTTTTTATGTTTTTAGAGACAAAATCTTGCTTTGTCACCCAGGCTGGAGTGCAGTGGCACAACCATAGCTCTCTGCTGCCTCCAAGTCCTGGGCTTAACTGATCCTCCCAGGTCATTTTCCTGAGTAGCTGGGACTATAGGCACGTGCCACTATGCCCAGCTAATTAAATTTTTTTTGGAGATGGGGTGTTACTATCTTGTCAAGGCTTGTCTCAGACTCCTGGCCTCAAACAAACCTCCTGCCTTGGTCTCCCAAAGTGCTGGGATTACAGGTGTGAACCACCACGACTGACCTAAAACCATCTCCAAAGCCACCTTTCCCATCATTACTATTGCCAGAGAGGGAAACTCTGGATTGATTATTAATTTTATAATTTTATAAATTAGCTCAATTTGAGGACATTGAATGTGTATATTAAGGTATGCACTAGAGAGGTTGAATGAGAAACATTGATAATAAATATTTCTGTCAAGTATTAGATAGAATTCTAACTGTCTTGGTGCTTTGACCAAAACTCAACCACATGCTACTTCCTCTCCTCTGCAGAGAAAGGAGAGAGGGCTACAGATCAGATGGAAGAGGCACGGCCCCTGCTTCAGGGCTTCCTGTGTTATCATTGTGAGACATTTACTGAGCACAATAATTTCAAGAATCAGAGTGAGATGCAGTCTCTTCTTCACAGTCGGATGCACTCATGGAACTACAATACCCTGTCCTTTCAATTCCTTTTTCTTCCAGTATCCATGTGATTCCCCCAACTCAGCCGGGTCCACCTACCTAGTCTGAAACAAGGTCCACTGTTCCTAATACCACCGGCGAGTGACTGATGTGACTGCCCATTTTACAATCACACCAACAACTTCAACTAACACTGATTGAACACTTTGGGGTGGAGATTAGGGGTCTGGTGATAAAAAGATGAAAAAAGTGCAAACCCTATTCTTAAGAGCTCCCTGACTCTTCATCTGTCTCCTCCTACCTTCTGTTCTCATCGTGGGTGTCTGCAGAGAGTGGAGGCTAATAGCATGAGCTCAAGCCACCCAAGGTCAAACCCAGCCTCTCCCAATTGCCAGGCAAGTGTCACTGGACAGAGTACATAATCCAGCCAACCCTCAGTTTCCTCCCTTATAAAATGGGGTATATAACAGGTAGGTTGTGAGAAGAAAGGTAAGCTAATCCAGGTGAACTGTTTTGTATAGGATATGGCATGAAATGCTCAATGTAGCTAAATTATTATTTTTATTATCTCAGTACCTCCAAATATTCCTCAATTACATGCTCTAAGCAGACTAGAACACACCTTTGCTCAGGAATTTGCTTTGTCCCCCTCCCTACTTTATCGATAACATTCACTTTATCAGAAATGACTCCTTTATCTCCCAGTTCCTCTACCACCACCCATGGCAGTCAGATTTAGCAAGTAAGGATACAGGACATACAGTTATAATTGAATTTCAGATAAACAACTGATAGTTTTTCAGTATACATGTATCCTATGCAATATTTAATGGGATATGCTTATCCTAAAATTTTATCTATTATTTATCTAACATTTAAAGTTAGCTGGCAGTCTGTATTTTATCTGGCAACTCTCTCCCTTTTTCAATCCCTTCTGCCTACCAAATCCCATTTGCTATTTAAAATCTTACTCAAGGGGTGGCAAACTCAAACATCTGTAATGCTGCTGGGGGGAAGAGTCCCGGGAGGATGTCATAACTGGGCAGTGCATCTAGAGTAGCAGCATCTCACCTCCGTCTTGTTATTTCTATGTGTGAATATCAGACTTGTGTTGCTACATGTCCCTAGTATGCAAGAGTAGTTGAAAATTCAAAAAATAAAGTATGTGTTATCTACCAATATATAAATGTGGAAACTAGTTAAGTATTTTAAAAATCACTCATGGGTGTGACAAATTTGAAAACTGGCCAGGATAATTACATTTTCCCCCACGTGACTTCCTCTGATAGCCCACAGTAGAGATGGCATCTCTTGTGGCTGAACTCCACAGGGAGCTCCATTCTTATGCCTCAGTATTGGTGGCCCTGTAGGGTAGATCTTAACTTCTTCCAAGTAGATTGTAAATTCTAAGAAAGTAGGGACGATCTTGATCTTTGATTCTCTAGGGGTTAGTATTTATTGCATTATCAGTTAAAAGAATGAATAAATAAATTTCAGTTTAGCAGGATTCAACAAAGATTATTAATAGGGCCACCAACAGGAATAATACAGAGGCCACAGTGAGCAAAGCACAGAAATCTATGGCTTTTCAAACATTAATTAGGCAGCAGCAACTTGATCCCATGGTGGTGTTTTCTTGTGATTCTCCATCATATACATCTTCCCCAGGTGTCATGAAATGAGTGAGTTCCTCCTCTCTTCAACCACTGTCCTTGCTCAGGCCTCCCCCACTCAAGCAGCCCCCAGCAGAGAGGCTGTGTAAGCACAAGTACGCCCAGTTTGCTTGGGTTGGACCTTATGTCAGTGACACAGCCCAGGTGAGAACAGCCAGAGGGTCCCCGAAGAGGCCTCAATTGTTGCCCTAGCCAGCTTTATCTCGGGAGTTTCAGCAGCAAATTTTACCCTGGATAGAAATTAATTTTAAGTTCCTCATAATTAATAACAGCATTAAGGACTGATATAATAAAAGTTTATTGACTAATTTTCCAACACAATTTGTCTATAATTTCTGTGCTACCATATTATATTTTTATGAAATGGAAACACTGTGTTCATAGGCTGCATAATAATGACAGAAAAAGAGCAAATGATACTTTGAAAATCATCCATTGGGATCTAAGACTTTTTAGATCCAGAAACTTAATGCTATTTTCAAGAAGGATACATAGAATAAGTTTTAAAAAGTGATAGCAGAATCTGACCAACTGGAGTGATGGTAAAGAATACTCAGTATACCTATGGTTGGTTCATAGATTATCTGGCTATACCCAGAAGGAGATATGTTTGTGAAACCCTTCTCAATCATCAAGAAATGAGAAGTTGAGATTATGGTCAGGAATCTGTTACCAAGGGCTAAATCGACATGTTCACACATGTCCTATCCCCACCATAGGATGGAGAATAATAACAATAACAGGAATCATAATAGTGAATGAGAGTTAACCACTTACTTAATTCTAGGCACTTTGCTAAACCTTTTATAGACACAATCTCATTTATTCCTCATAACCATCCAGAGCTGAGTTTTCTTACTAGATGAGGAAATGGGTCCAGTATTTTGCCCCAAAGAGACATGTAGTTCATGAATGATACCACTGGTACTCTAACTCAAGACGGAGCTCTTACCCGCTATGCATGTACCATGCCCCCCTGCTGTGATACTGCAGCATGGGCACAGTCGGAATGGGAGCCAGGGAACAGCAGACTCCAAAACATTCCCTTATGTGAGAGTTGAACCAAGGGGGCACAGTCAAAGCAAAGTGGCCTTTATCAGAACATAAGATGCCAGGAGTTAAGTGGAACAAACATCAGATTCAGAATCAAGTATGAGAAACAAGCTAAAAAATTCCAGATCAAACAGTGCTAGGAAAGGACATTGGGGTCAGAGTCATAAGTTAGAGTGAGGGTCAGGACAGACGGTATAAAGATGTAACCTACAGAGTTACAGATATAGTTGATGAATAAGGACAGAAACCATCCATCATACTGCAAGAACTCAAGAAAGATGATTTGCTCAAAATCAGCAGAAGAGGGCTTGCTGGAAAGAACTGTTTTGTAAAGGGCTGTCATCGTGGTTACTGTGCTGTGTGACTGTCTTTATTAAGTAGCCCTGAGAGCGATGGCTGTTCATATAGCAAATTTGGATGTCTTGACATAATTGTCATTGATCATTGAAGAACTCTTTAGTAAAGTTCACATCTGAGATATATATATATATATGATATGAATATCATATCAACGTAGTGTTTTGCCTTTGGAACCAAAATCTTCAGCATTCCATACTATGTAAAAGAAAAAAAAAATCTCTAGCAGCTCTCTCCAATTCCTGCTCAAACAAAGCTTATGGCCTTTTGAGCAGGGAAGAGCACAGATAGTGGCTAATTCTATTTAATAAATGACTTTGAGAACCATAGAAGATGATGTGAGAGTAGATGTGGCAACAATATAGATATGCTTCTAGGCGACTATCCAAGTACCTACTTATGCCAACAGGCCCATGCCAAGACTTCACCTTAACTTCCAAAGGGACTAAATGACAGTGTTCATACTTATTATGCATGAGGGCACTGTACCCCTGCCATTGGAAGAGTCTGGGCCACTTTCCTTCCCCAGAAACTAACCATGGCAGTTCTCCACCCAAAGGGTCAAATCACTGGAATGAATGAAATAGTTGGAATTGGCAATGGAAGCCAGAATCTTCCGTCTGTAGTGGCCACAGTGAAGAGTCAAGCCCTGCAGGGACACCAACTCAGCCGCCCAGTGTCCAGTAGACTTCTCAGGCCCTGGGATGAGATCAATCCTTGGAGAGGGCAGGATCAGAAGAGCTTATGGAAAGTTAAAGTCATGTTCTAAAGAGCTCTGAGTGTCAAAAGGAAAGCAGTCAGATCCATAGGCGCAGGGACAGATGGTAACACAACAGATGAAGTTTGGAACATTAGGAGCCCAGTTCCTCCAGGAGCTGAGAAAGGAAGAAGAGCCAAGGTAAGATCAGAGTCTAGTTCAGGACAACTGTTTGCATAGAGCCAGAAGGCTGTGCCTTGCTTTCACTGGGTGCCAGCCACGTGGGGTGTAGTACTCAGCTAGGGTTAAAGGCACATGGTCATGTCAGAAAAAGAGAAAAAACATCCCTGGCTTTGAACCCAGAGGAGTAGGCTGAGCGTGAAGGAGATGATATTTCCCCCCATTTCTAAATATACCAAGGGCTACCTGGGTACCATGAAATGCAATGAGCATGAGGTTCAGAATTGGACAGAGATGGCATCAAGTTCTGGTTTTATTCCCCGCCGCCTATATCACTTTGGGCATTCCTGTATCCTGCCTAGATGCTGCTTTCTCATTTGTAAGTGAATATAATCATATTTACTTCACGGTGGTTTTAAAAAATTTATTGGGAATGTAAAATACAGAGCCCGACTCAAAGTATATTTTCAATATTAATAGCAACAACAATCACAATAGAGGATCATTTTAGATGTGTCACTGTTGGTAAGCCTCTTTCTCTTCCTTCATTCAACTCACCATGTGGCTCTAGGAAATGGGCCAGGGCAGATATGTCTTTGGGAAAGAATGAAATACAATAGCAGGAGAGTCCATGCTGGAAAGCAAGGAAAGTCAAAGGCCATCTCCTGTGGCCCTGGTGGATTACGGAAAGGAAAAGATCAACAGTAAGAAAAGCAATTGCTCCGACATAGGCATCCTGACCTCCACCCTCAGGGCTGAAAGTTTTTTGGGAAAATGTGTTAGAGAGGGGTGAAGAGGAAGCAGAGAAAACTGATGTTTCTCTATTAAGAACTCCAGAAGGAGAAACAGAGGGGTGAGATTGCCGTGCAGGAGGGTCCTCCAGCAAGGTGAGGTGGCTTCAGGAAAGTAGAAGTGAGGGAGGTGAGAGCTGTGGGTGCTGCCACCATCCTATCAGCCTGTGCATGTCTCCCCAGATGCTGTGTTGACTGGCAACGAGAAACCATTATCCCCCTCTCCTAAGAGTTGCCTTCAGCTAGAAAGAAGTCACTGAGCCAGAGACACCCTAGCAGCTCTCTCTCCGCGCCAGCCCTGTGGCCCTTGGCCAATGATCAGCTGCAGCAGGGGTCTCGGGACCTCCAGCTGGGACTCACGGCTATGGGTGGTGCAGTTTGTCCTCTCAACTTCCTTGTGTGATCAGATGTATGGGAATCTCATGTTGAGGCCACTTTTTTTTCCTTTTTTTGCTTTTGTTGTTATTTGTAATTGGCCCACAATATTGTACATATCTATGGAACACAGTGTGATATTTCAATGCCGTATACAATGTGCAATGACCAAATCAGGATAATTGGCGTATCCATCACCTCAAACATTTATCATTTCTTTGTGTTGGGAACATTCTAAATCTGCTGTTGAAGTTACTTAAAAATATACAATAAATTGTTGTTAATTATAGTTACCCTCTCGTACTAAAGAACAACAGGATTTATTTCTCCTATCCAGCTGTAATTTTGTATCCATTAACCAAACTCTTACTATCCCTTCTTCCTCTTACCCTTCACAACCTCTAGTAACTACAATTCCACTCTATTTTTATGAGTTCAACTTTTTTACCTTCCACATGAGTGAAAACATGTGGCATTTGTAATTTAGTGTCTGGCTTATTTCACTTAACATAATGTTTTCCAAGCTCATTCATGTTGCTGCGAATGACAGGATTCCACTCTTTTCTATGGCTGGATAGTACTCCCTTGCACATATGCACTATAGTTTCTCTATTTGTTCATCTGTTGACAGACACGTTAATTCCATGTCTTGGCTATTGTAAATGGTGTTACATAAAGATGAGAGTGCAGGTATCTGTTTGATATACTGATTTCCTTTTTTTTTTTTTTTGATAAATACCCACTAGTGGGATTGCTGGATCATGTGGTAGATATATGTTTAGTTTTTTGTGGAACCTCCATACTATTCTTCATAGTGGTTGTAACATTTATATCCCCACCAACAATGTACCAGCTTTCCCTTTCTCCCCATCCTCGCCAACATCCTCGCCAACATTTGTTATCTTTTGTCTTTTTGATAATAACCGTTCTAACTGGGGTAAGATGATATAAATTGATTTGCATTTCCATGATGATTAGTGATGTTGAACATGCTTTTATATATCTGTTGGAGACCATAGTCTTGCTAGCTTGTTCCTTCACTCTTGCTGGCTTCCATCATTTCTTCAAAGAAGGCCCCACTCCAATAAATCCATTGGATAAGAATTCTTGTCCCAGTGGTCAGGGAGAAGGAGAGTTGGGGTTATCTCTCGTTGGCCTACCTCAGTTTCCACGTATTGGGAAATGATCTGGAAGGTTCCACATGACTCTCAGGAATGGTAAGTTCCTGGGAGCCCAGCTGGAAAGCTGGCCAGAAGGTAGTGTGAGCCCAGGGTAAAAAGGCTACCGAGGGGCAGTCCAGCTTGCCTGGGGCCTAAGTAGGAGCCCCAGGAGAACCAACGTGGCCATTAGGATCCCTGCAGCAAAAGCAGAGCTGTGCACAAGACCAAGAAAACCAGCTGTGGTTTCCAGCACCAGAGAGGGGAAGGGTGACTGGAGCCAGTGCCGGAGCCAGCAGCCCACTCCTACAGGCCAGCCCAGACTTTCTAGTTAAAGGACCAGCACAGGACCAGGGCCACCTGTTCCCCATGCCTTTGTAGTCCCTCGACAGCCACATGCCATCTAGGGAAGAAGGAGGGAGGGGAGAAAACAGCTCTGACAGAAAGTTAATCTCTGAATTACCTATTTTTTTCCTCTCAACATAGTTGTCTTAACCCCAAAGACAATTTAAACCAGAAGAAATTGAGATCCCTTAAATTGAAAACTTAAGATTTTTCTTATCCAGTGGGATGGAAGTTCATGCATATAAAAAGGTAGAAGACTTTGCATGTCTTTGCATGTCTGAGTTGGAATCTGAAAAAAACTGCTAATGTTATTATTACTGTGTGCATCATCCTCTCTGGTTCCCACGGGAGTGGGTGTGGCTTGAATCAAAGGCCGCGGAGGTTGAGAACATTGGCCCTCAGCCTGACGTGAAGCCTGTTACCCTCAGGGAGATGTGTCACCCTGGCAAGCTGAGAGGAGTAGCAAGTCCACCACGGAGGACTGGGGAGAAAGAAATCCATGAAGTGTGTGAACTTGTGATAGCCTTTGGTGCTTACAAAGATGTGACTTGTTGCTATGGCGATGCTTCTGGGATGAATGGGTTGTAACGAGAAATACCTTGGAACGCTTTTGCTTCAGCCAAAGCAGGAGCAGTCATAAGTGAAGGCTTGGTCAGGGGAACTTCCCTCCTGGTTGATGCAGTAAACTCTCTTCCTTTCGGGGACACAGAAGGGCACTCCTGTGTCAGTTTGGATTTATAGAATTTCACCACTGAGTGCCCCTCATTGTCAAGCATGGCAGACACAGTACTCCGTGGAAAATAAGCAAGTGCCTGCCAGGGAATGTGGTAATACAGTGCAGCCTGCATTTTCTGCCCCCTACTCTAGACCTTCCTTCCCCTTTCCTTCCCACCTGGAGCACAATTCTGAGGGTAATTTTCCCCTCCACCTGAACTCAGATGAGTTCATTCATTCATTTATCAGGAACAGGAGCCAGTTGAAACAAATAAATAAACTGGAAAGGAAAGGGAGCTCAGTGTCCCAAACCTCTCCATTGAGCTGTGACTCAGGAATTACAGCACATTGTATTAAACCATTTCTTTTTGATGCATTGGGGCCGCGTAAAAGCCGACAGTGACATATGGGTAAGGCCCTGTTAGCAGGATTGGGGCTGTTGTGTGATAAATGACACAATATGTCAAAGAACATCTGTTATCCATCATGCCAGCTTCTTCTGAACACTTGGGGGAAGGGGAGAAAGAGAGAGATAGAGAGAGGAAAAAGAAGAAAGGAGAAAGACTGATGAAACTTGGCTAAGGGGTGGGTGAATTAAGAGGAAGAAAGACTATATACCGCTAGAATAAGATAGGAAAAGAAGTTACTCCCCTTAGGAAAGCAAAAAGGATTCTGGAAGAGGAGACAGGGAGTCCCTGCAGCAGCCTGCCACTCTCCCGTCCCTTGCATCTCTTTCCCTTTGTGTTTTCTGTTTGTCAAATTTAATCAGTTGAGCACATTAAACTATCATGCAGGAAGGGAAAGGATTGGGGCTGGCTGTACAGTTGTTCTGTTCCTTTCATCCCCCAGACACACGGCTATAGCATTGCACAGGACCTCTCCAGGGCCCAGACCAACTCGACGGCACATTCTGCGACTTCATTGGCATGGCAAGCTACATTAGAATTGCCCAGGTGAATGCTCCGAGTCTTGTGCTTGAGAGCAGGTTTTATGCCAGGAGGGAACTTTCATTTTGGGTTTCTTAGCATTTCATCTTTCTAATGTTCCTATCATAGTTATGCAAATGCCTGCCTACCCTATTTGGGTGCAAAGTTTTTGATTATTTTGTATCATCAGAGGAAACTTCCATTTGTATTAGATTTCTCTTTGTGATATTATATATGCGACTCTTTCAGGATGGGGCCGGGGGCACCCTGGAGGATGGATTCCTACTCCTTTTAGAGATGCAACTGCTCATCATGCTATCTGAGAGAATAAATCTGTGTTAGTGAGTCTGATAGATCAGAATCAGACATCCCTGCAGCTCATATGCTTTTATTTTAGATGAGACTGGAGGCAGAAATGCTTATTGAAAATAATTATACTTTCATATTTACAGAGTCACTTTCCTTGGTGCTCATATTTCTTTCTAAGTATTATTTTATATCTTTTTAATATATATCTGGATTATTTTCCTGTGTCACAGAAGTAAATAAAGGAACAGACAGAAGTAAGATGCTTTGATCCCCCAACCTGGATGGCCTGGGTAGGTTTCATAAAATGTAGATCTTAGACTCCAGAGCAAGAGTCTGATTCAGAAATTTTAAGATAGACCTTTGATAAGTTTATCTGGCAATTCTGATGGACGCTATAAGGAAAGCATTAGTTTCAGACTAAACATTAATTTCCCCCTTCTCTTTACACCACTACCCAGATTTCCTTCTGTGTATTTAACCCCTACCTCTTCTCCACCATGTGGTTGTTTTTTGAGTTAGGCCTGCCCTACCATCATTCAGGCCAGTGGTGGAGGGTGAATCCTAAGACTTAGAGCTACTGCAAAAGACTCTTCCTCTGAAGACGGTGGATAAAGTGTTGGGTCCTGGACTTGTAGTGGACATTTTGTTTGCTGTAGCCAGGGGAAACCTGGAGCTGATGAGGGCCACCGTGTGTAGCCTGAGAATGAAGCTCACACGGTGGAAAGCAGTAAGCTGAATTCTTTTTTTTTTTTTTTTCTTTTAAAACAGAAAGTCTCCAAGTATAAGCTGAATTCTTAATGAATCGATGGAGTTTCTTGATCAGGCTTGTCTGACTTGAAATCTATGTCTAGATGTTTGAGTAAAATCAGCTGAAGTGTTTAAGCCAAGATAAGCCAAGTTTTAAATCACTCAAAACCAAAAGAGTTCCACCTGATACCAATAGAGAAACTTAGGAAGCCCTGCTCTAAAACTCATTCCAAATAGGGAATCCAAAATTATAATAACATCTGCTGCACACTAGATTCAAATAATGCTTATTGAGTACCTGCTCTGGCCAAACACTATTTAAGGCCCAGCATGGAATAGCAGGAGTTGAGTAGCCCAGTTCTTATGCTCAAAGAGTTTTCTGAAAGGAAGAGAAGACAATATGCTTTCAAAAAGAACTAATATTGTTACTAAGTATGAAATGTCCAATTTCCTTAAATATTAAGTTTGACAGTTGATATCTCTGACATTTCACTTTGACACTTCTTGTTTTATTTTTATTGTGAAGGCACATCCTCATTCTTTCAAATGCACAGTTTGGTTTGTGACTATTTTTCAAATTTCTTTTCATTTTTAAAGTTATTATTTGTTAATTTTTTTTGCTGAAGGTTAATTTTTTTAAATTTCAAAATATTATGCTGTAAATGTTTAGGTTACATGTATTGCCTTTTCCCACCCAAGTCACAGCTACAAGCATGCCCAAACCCCAGACAGTGCACACCACACCCATTAGGTGTGAATATACGCATCCCCTCCTCCCGCCTCCCACCTGCCCAACACCCAATAAATGTTACCACCATATATGCACATAAGTGTTGATCAATTAGTACCAATTTGATGGTGAGTACATGTGGTGCCAACTGTCTTGTTTTTTTCATTCTTGTAATATTTCACTTAGTAGAATGGGCTCCAGCTCTAATTTCTCTTTAGAGCAATTTTTGTGAAACTATGGATAAGTCAAAAATTCATGTTGTTTTTAAATATGAGTTTTGCCATGGAACTAATGCAGTGCAGACAGCTTGAAATATCAATGGAGTGTTTGGAAAGGATGTGGCTAATGAACACACAGTACATTGATGGTTTGAGAAGTTATATTCTGGAGATTTTAATTTTGAAAATGAGCAACGTGGGTGACCTGAGACCAAGGTGGATAATGATGAGCTGAAAACTGTAGTGGAAGCAAATCCATCTCAACCTCTGTGTGAATTAGCAGCAAGGTTTGACATTACTATTCCAACAGCATTGGACCCTTTGAAACAAATTGGCAAGGTAAAGAAGCTGGATAGATGGTTACCACATTAATTGAATGAGTATCACAAGACAAATCTTCTCAAAGCTTGCCTTTCTTCACTGTCACAAAATAAAGGTGAACCATTTCTACACTGCATTGCTGCATGTGATGAAAAATGGATTCTTTTTGAGATTTGAAAGTGTTTGGCATAATGGTTGGATACAGATGAAGAGCTGAAACACAGTCTAAAACTGAATATTCATCAAAGAAAGCTGATGGTGTCCGGTGGTCCAGCGCTGGAATTATCCACTACAGCTTCATGAAACCTAGTCAATGGATTACAGTGAATGTCTGCTGCAACCAACTGGATGAAATGATGAGGATGCTTGTGATTAAGCAGCTGAGATTGATCATTTGAGACAGGCCAATTCTCTTGCAAGACCACAAGTTGCAAAAAACAACATTGCTCAAACTACAGCAGCTGGACTTGGAAACTCTCTGTCATCTACACTTTCACCAGACCTTGTGCCAACTGACTACCACTTCTTCCAGGCTGTGGACCACTTCTTGCAAGGAAAAATATTCAATTCTCAACAGGCTGTGGAAAACACCTTTCATTATTTCATTGCCACTCTTTGCTGGTGGCGTAAGCAAGCTACCATTGAGATGGCCAAACTGTGTTGATAGTTTAGGTGCATACTTTGATTAATTGTACTGCTTCTTACTTGAGATAAAAATAATAAACTAAACTTTTGATTCAAAACTGGACATTTCATGTTTAATGACCTAATGCTATAAGACAGAATGAAAGTATCAAAAAAGAGTAAGTACAATCAATAAATGAAAGGAGGTTAGAGGAGGAGAAGATCAAGCTCAAAATGGGCCAGAGAAGTAGAGGGGAGAGTATTTGAATTTGTTTCTCTTGGCTCCCAGGAGTCATCTAGCCTACATTGTTTACTAAAATGTGTTCTATCTCCTTTCTTGGTCTACCTTTTGGTAACTCCTATGACCAAAGGGGAGATAAGATAGAGATCATCTCAGCTCAGGCAGACAGCACTGCTCATGAGTTAAGCAAGCTGACACCATTGAGGGCAGAGCCATGTGTAGGCGACTGGTACAAAGAGGAGGCTACATGAATTACTGGCATGAAAGTACTGTATTTAAAGACCCAAATTCTCACCCCTTGTCAGTTAGGGGGCAACACTGTGGATTTTTAACAGTGGAAGGATGTACCTGGTCTATTTGGGAATATTCATGTGACAGCTATGTCTATGATGTATTAGAGGAAGGTGAATCAGAAGAAAGAAGATCTTTTAAGTGTCTAGGCTAAAATCTCTTCAGTCTTTGATCAAATGTGGGGGCAATCAGGTTAGTTGGGAGGGACCTGAGACCAGGTAGACACAAGAATATTTAGCGATTGACTGGCTGTGGAGGTACAGGGAGAAGAGGAAGTCAGATGTGATTTAAAATTTTTAATCTGAGTTACTATAACAGTGTACCCTTAAAATTTAACACAAAAGAGAAAAAAACATTGGAAGAAGCTGATTTCAGGGGAAATATAATTCTTTGAATTGCAAATATTTTGAATTTAATTGGCTAGCAAGATATTTGTGTGGAGATACTTCTAGCAGGTACATGAGAAGTAAGGATGTGCTACACCAAAGGGAAGTTGAGGCTACACGTACAGTTTTAGGGAGTAACAGACAAAGTCAAAGTTGTAGGAACAGATATAAAGCCCAATAAAGAATATATTGAAAAAATATGAGGATCAATGAGAAAACATGAGTAAATTTCTGAGGTGAAAGGAAGAAATGGGGCTCAGAAAACAAAGATAGGTTAGTCAAGGAGGCAGTAGTAATAACAACAAAAGTAACAGCCATGGTGATAATAACTACTTTACTAAGTGCCAGTCACAATGCTGTGAACTCTATACAAACACACCTTTGGAGGATCAAAGGAACTTTTTCATTTAAGCTAAGAAGAAAGTATTAGAGGACAGATGTAATTACAGCAAAATCCAAGGCGACTCATACAGGCTGTTTTTGAAGTGGAGTGTGAGAGCTTCAACTGGTAGAATGGGGATTCCGCCCTTCTGAGGCATATTTAACAGTGGCTGAAAGCCTGTGCTGCGGAGCCGGCAAGACCTGGGATTGAATCCCTGCTCTGTACTTGTTAGCTATGCGTTCTCGGCCAAGTGGCCCAGTTTCTTCCTCTAAAAAATGTGGAGAATATTTACCTACCACATAGGCTCATGGCAAGGACTAAATAATGAACAGTACATAAAACATTCAGACCACTGCCTGGTACAGTGCTCAACATAAGATGCTTATTATGGAGAGCATGGAGAAAGGCGGGAAGACTCAGCTGAGATTAGGCAGCAGGACTGTGTGCTGTGTCCACTGAGGGCAGCCTCCTGGTGTTCAGGGAGGCAGATTCTGGGATGTTGTGCGTGTGCCTGTGAGTGGAGCAGCTGAGGAATGGCGTGTCTAATCCTCACATGCAGGAGAGCTGTACTTTGGTTTGCTTCTGTGGGCAGTGACATGCATGGTTCTGTATGCAGAGAAGTAAGCTGCAAATAAATCCCCTCGCTCTTTCATTGGCCTATTCAAAAAAATAATTAACAGTGAAGTTGTGGCATTTCAGGGTGCCCTTCTGTGTGCCATCTACTCACCTATCCATCATCCTGCATGTCAGCTTACTCCATGTCACCTTACTCCAGCTTACAAGAGCACCTCTGCCATCAATGCCCAGTGACTCTGACTCCGTGAACATGGGCCTGATGAGAATCGTGTATCTACATGTCTAGAGAAATGGACTGTGGCATAACAGCCATTTGGTCCGGCTGTCTCCCATGATGCATGGGGCCCATTCACGATGGATTTGACTGTTAGCTATCTAAGGCAGTGATGCTTATCCTTGACTGTCCAGTAGACTCCCCCAGAATAGGTTCATTTTTCACTCCACATTTTTTTTTTGTTGTTATTGTTGCTTTTGTTAGATCTCTACCCTAGGCCTGGTGCATCAGAATTTCTAGGTATGAGGTTGGGACATGTGTACTTTTATAAAGCTCCGTGGGTGATTCTGATGTATATAGTCAGTGGTAAAGGAGAGAAACCTTTGAAAAGCTGACTTTGTTGTTTGTTTGTTCTGGAATGAAGTGTTTGGGGCCACATGCTACCTGTTGCCTAGATTCAACCTACAGAAATTTTAAATCTTATAAACCCTATTTATTTGGATTTGAGGGTGAGTCCTTTCTTATACAAAATCTATTTTTTAAATTGTTATTATTTCAATATGGTAAAAATAGTAGATTTTGGGTTAGAGACACCTGGATTCAAATTACAGCTTAGCTCTGTACTAGTTGTGACTTTTCCTTGTGCCTCATCTATAAAATGCAGATGGTGCCCATATCCCATGTCTGTGGTTAGGATTAAATGAGATGCTGCATGTAAATTCCCTAGCTCAGTGCCTAGGCATGGAATGTGCTTTAAGCAGAACTATTAAGAATAATAATTTAATTTTCTTTATTAGTCACTAATGAATCAATAGATGTTCTTATTATACTATCTTTATAGTATCTCAGATATTTGTAGATTTAAATTGGTATTTTCTTTTCCCTAGGGCTTGTCATAAAATAAGAAGATCTTCTAGGATATGTCTTAATGAATATCCATCATTTCTTTGAAAATGCTAATTTACAGAAATGTATACATATGTACAGACATACTCAAAAAAATTAGTTATTGACATACTATATACAGAGAGGTTCTTCACTGATTTTTTTATGCCCTGAGATTATGTTTTTGCCATAACAACTGGTTGAATGCTTCCTTTCTCATCACTAAACTTTTGAGATGTGTGATTTTTCTCAGCATATTTTTGTCATCTCATTGCCTTTGCTATTTTGTTTCATCGGCTGGTAATGCAAGCTAAGAAGAGAAAGCGTATAAAAGAGGAAACAGGGAAAGAAGGATCTAAGATATTTCTAGACTATAGGATGTTTGAAAATAGAGATTGTGCCTTTTCTATTCTTGCATGTCCATGAAAGTTGCTTGAAATAAATATTTGTTGAATTGAAATTGCATTAGGATTTCTCTTTACCAGAATCTCTCAGAAAACAGCCTCATTAGGTTTCTGATTATATAATTAATCAATCCTTGGTCACACATATGATCATGTGTCCAACCTTTGCCTGGGGTGGGCTTGGACTTCTGATTAAGAGTTGTATTAAGACTGCAAATCATGGTATAGAGGTAATTCCTCCAAAGGAAAATCTAGTTCCTGCTACCATCAGGAGGAATGGATATTGGAAGGCAAAAGTAGTTCACTTTCCCATCTTACACTACTTGCTAGAGAGTACATTCCCAATGTCTTTCACATATCTCCCATTTTCTCTAGGCTTTGGCTGTGGTTCTAATGCATTTTCCTACCTTCTTCTGTTTTCTCCCAATTCTAGTATGTTTTTGCACATGTCTGTAAGATCAAACTTCCTAAAAGCACAATTTGCCATATTTTAAAACCTTCAGTGACTTCTAATTCTCAATGGATAAAGTGCAAACTTTTTAGCCTTGCATTCAAGGCCCTATGAAATCTGTCACTTAACAGCATTTATTATTTTATTATTCAGAAATCTCTCTTTGAATTAGCTGCTCAATGAATTGACTCTTATATCCTAAGGACAGTCTCTTCATATTGGTGGACAAGCCGTATTTAGCCAGAGTAGCTTTGCCTGAATACATGATATAGATACATGAGAAATATTAGGATGATCTGATCATAATATCTAGACTCACCTCCTAATATTCCTGGAATTCTCCCCTATCCTCTGTTGTGGGCATGCCCTGTATGTCCATCCTGATGAAAAACTCACGGGTCACTGGCTTGGCCAAGTGGCCATACCTTTGCCCCTCCTTTCATGCTGTTCTTCTCCTTGGGTGTCCTTCCACAATCTCTAAGACTGACCACTATCATCTTCATATTGCCTAAGGGAAACTTACCTTTTGCAGTGAGTGGGAGGTGCCTCTCATTTGTATTATAACCCCATAATGTGCTGTATGTTCCCTTATGGTGCTATAGTGCAAATATTCATTTACTCTTCTTGTTTCAACTATCCCAGGAATTCCTTCATGGCATAATGGGACTTTCTGAGTCTTTATTCCCTGTAATTAGCACATGCTTAGCTGGTATAGAAGCTTAGGGATGGCATGAACCTCACCTGTCCTATTTACACCTTGTCATATCCTAGTGTATAGCAGGAGGTCAGGTACAAGGAGGCACTCAACAAACAAATGTTTCAGTGGTTCTATCAACACCTAAGTGGAGATATAGGAGTAACATTTATGAGGTGTCGGAAGGTTGGGAGGGGGGAGGAGGGGATGGGTGTATACAACCACAATGAGTAAGATGTCCAAAGTTTGGGGGATGGACACGCTTGAAGCTCTTACTAGAGGGGGGAGGGGGGCATGGGCAATATATGTAACCTAAACACTTGTACCCCATAATATGCTAAAATAAAAAATTTTTTAAAAAGTGAATACCAATATTCTTACTAAATGAAACAAAACATTCTTTAAGATGTAATCTCTGCTATTCTTCTGCTCTCATCTCTTGACACTCTTCCTGACCCACTCATGCTGCTTCTGTCTACTAAATTCTTTGCTCTTCCTGGGACACTATAAGCATGTTCAAGACTCATTCTCTTTGCACTGGCTGTTCCCTCTGCTGGAATGCTCTTCCTGTGATATCTGCATGGCATGCTCTGCTCAATCTTATCTACTCAAATATCACCTTATATTAGAGGCTTTCTCTGATCATCTGCTATCATAAAGTGCTCCCTAAACAGCATTCCTTACCTGCCTTACCCTTCTTAATCATTTCCACACCCCTTAGCCCCATCTGGCATATGTTCAATGGTGTGTTTATTTCAATGATAGCTCCATGAGCTTAGATACTTTGTCCTGTCCACTGCCCTATCCTCAGCTTTTAGAACAATGTCTGGCACATAGTAGGCACTCAATTACTATTTGTTAAATGAATGAATATATACTAAAGAAATAGAAGGACACAAAGGAACACAAAACATATAAGACAACTGTTTAGTATTGTTGAATACAGGTAGCTATTCCCACCAGCCACCCATATTCCTCTCTCCACATAAATGGACACCTAAATTAAATATAGATGCATGTTCCTGAATCTTCAAATCCAATACAGGCACATGGTATTAATAATACAAGTACATCATGTCAGGTACTGCTTTGTGAAGGAGATTGGGAGAAGAGAAGAGAGAGCTTGAATACTTCTCCCTACAGTAATCCCATACCCACCTCGATAATATTTTGGTAGCTTGATAGAGGCATTTTATCCCAGAAAGCAGCCTGACATTTACCCAGGATTGCCTGAATTTACTGCTGCAGTTACCAGCAAAAAGCCATCAGGTTTTTGAGTTTTCTCATCCGTAGAAAGCTGGTCAATTTATTTTATTAGCATCTTTTCCAGTGCCTGACCCTAAAATAACTGTTTTCAGTGTTTACATTCTTAGTGGTGAGCTAATGAAGCAGCTTTGGCAGCTACAGCTAAGCCCTGGATGTCTGAGTAAAATCCGGTAACAACAGCAACAACAGCAAAAAACACTCAGCCTCACTCATTGGAAAAAACATCTTTTTTGTGTTGTATTTTAAAAATATCATATTTGTTTTATGAATAGACAATTAATAAAAATAATTCTGTAAATTTTGTAGAGCTTCTCTTTCTATTCTACTCTACCTTGGTAGTTGATAAGTACAAGTTTCCTTTTTTAGGATAGCCTGGTATTTTTCCCTATTTCTCGTTTCCCTCAATTTCTCACCCATCTGTGTGTCTTTTTCTTGCTTTCTGTACTTGATACTTAAGGCTTTTTTGTAATTTCTGACTCTGTGGAGAAAAACTTAGAAAAGTTCTGTTAGAAGTGCACACTGATGGCTTCCAAGGGTCCTGTGCCTGTCCATGTGGAGACCCTTTACCCCTTCACAGGCAATTCTGTCCATTAAAAATGAGCCCAATTGTTGGTGAGAATGGAGAGCAACTGGAACTCTCTTACACTGTAGTGGGAGAGTAATAAGGGATAGGCACTCTGGAAAATGTTTTTGAAGTTTCTTTAGATTTACAAATACACTTAAGTGATTTATAAATACACTTACATGATTTGGTAATCCCACTCCTGGTGTTTACCCAAGAGCAAAATAAAAGTCCACAACATGATTGTTGTTAATAGCAGCTATACTCATAATCACCCCCAACTGGAAACTACCCAGCCATTTATCAACAGATGGATTGAGGAACAAATTATGGCATATCCATGCAATGAAATACTATTCAGCAATAAGAAGGGATGAAATACTGACACAGGCTACAAATATGATGAACCTTAACAACGTTATGCTTAGTGAGAGAAGCCAGACACAAAAAGACTACATACCGAATGATGCTATTTTATAAAATTCTTAAATAGGCAAAACTAATCTAGTATAGATTGGCAGTTGCCCCAAAAGAGGGGTGGGGCTATTGCTTGCACAGGGGGATGATAAATCTTTTTGAGGTGGCGAAAATGTTCTATATCTTGATTGTGGTGGTGTTTACAGGGATATACACATGTGTGAAATCCATCAAATTATACCCTTTACATGGGTGCAATTTATTGTATGAAAATTAAACCTCAGCAATATTGATTTAAAAAAAAAACACCCACAAAACAACTCATTTAAAGTCTATTCCCACCCAAATCCTTCATCTGTCAAGCCCTCTGTCTAAAAGGGACTCTTCCTTCCCTAACACACAACTGGCCATTTATAGAAGAGGTTTAGAAAACTTCACGAAGTTATTATCTTACAAAGCAGGCTCTGAATTCAAAACCTGGTTCTGCTAGCCTCTCCTCGAGAGAGCTCAGGAATAGCAACTAAAGACAAAGGCAATGAAAATGGTGAATAGTTACTGGTTGCCTGAAATGCCTGGCATTTGTAGGGCTGCACTGCCTAGTATCAGGTTCTTAGCACAGCGCCTGATGCATAGGAGGCATGCCATAAATATTTATCGAATAATAAAACAAATCTTATAACAATGTTATGAGTGTATCATCACTTTATCACCATTTTATAGATAAGGAAGCTTAGGTCAGAAATATTAAGTGACTTTTCCTACATCTCTGAGCTAATATAATAATTGGCAAACCAGGTTCCGAGTCCAGATCTCTAACATTAGGTTTTCCATTAAATTAAAATTTGATTGAATACAAGATATCCCCCTTCCCAATTGGTTGTTTCTTATGTAAAATTGTTATAATTATATCTTAATTATATGTCTGTATTGACAATCAAATAATTTAAGATATGTGAAAAATCTTTGTAAACTTTAAATCTTTGTAGAAATATAAGCAATATGGTTTAGCATAGAATTGGACTTTCTTTTTCCTACCATAATAAGAATTAATATTTGTGCTCAAAATGCACCACACACTGTTTTAAGTATTGTATAGTGTATGTAATAATTGAATTCTCACAAAACCCTATGAGGTAGGTATCATCATCATCATCATTGTCACCATCATCATTTTCATCATCTACACGTTATAGGTGAGAAAACTGAAATTCATGCATGTTTTTCCCAGAGACAGTAATGGTAGAACTAGAATTTGAATCCAAGTAGTTTGTATTCAGATCTCTCATCATCATTATTTTATACTTTCTCATCCACACATCCATCTATTTCTAGAACGATAACTTTTGACACATCCCCTCAAAACACATTTGACAAATAACGTCCATTCAGTGATATTCTCACCTCATTTTCATTCATATTGGTCAACCACATAGATTAACAGCTTGCAAGTCATGCAGTTTTCTGTGTGTTAGTTGAAATTTTAACTCTTTTTTATTCTGGATAATGACAGCTGCTCTAGATTAAAACAATAACAAACAGTGGCATGGTTTGGCTTTTACTGTTGTCAATCTGGGTTGGGTAAATTTAGCACTACTAATTCACATCACATTTACCGAGCTAATGTCATGGTAAACTGAAAAAAACACAAAGGAGCTTTCTAGCTTCTCCAGAAAGCCATGCTGCCTATTCCATCCATACTGTTTCTTTTTTGCATTCTGTTGCAAATTTGTTGGATAAATCTAGAATGGGATTGCCAAATTTTGACTCTTTAATTTGATAAAGAGTTCATGCCCAGCAGTTTATTAGCATTCTTTCAAAGGACCAGGCAGCGCTGGCACAGTGGATGATAGTGCCTTTGAGAGCAGCTGAGGAGAAGCTCTGACCAGTGAGGTACTCAGAGGAGAAGGCTTCAAAGGGCCAGAGTGGTTTAATCTTCAGTTTGGCATGCGTGTTTGCATGCTAGATTTCACATTTGGGGCAAGATTCTCCAATGAGAATAAGTTCAGAGGAGGTCTGATGAAAGCCACAAATTGATTAGGATGTTTTTCAGTGAGAAAACTGATTAAGCATGCCTCTAGAGCAAATAAAATGTGATGTATTTCATGACGGTTTTGATGCTTTCAGTAGAAAAAACAAATTGTTGCATTTGTTTATGTTTGTCAGTTTTACCTGATTGGTTTTATAAAATAGAGCGTATCTATAATGCTTTCATGTTCACACTTTTTATAACCTTTGCTATTGTGTTGACTGAGGCGGAATGGTCAAATTTCAATGTCTCACAATGGGACCACCTACACCCTGAGGACTGATACCTTTATTAGGTATTTATGACTGATTCACTTAAAAAATATACACCTAGAGAAAGAACATACTGTGTTTTGTCTTGTTAGTAAACTAAATAGTCAAAATCCCTTTCATCATGGAACCTAGCCAAAATTACCTCAATTTTTATTTCTTAGAAAGCTATGCAAAGGGACAGGAAAAAATATCTATTTCTCTATCTCTCTATTTTTTTTAGATTTACTTTTGTATGTTTTCCATTATTAAAGCAACTCCCTCCTTAAAGGCTGAAGCCAAGCATGATCATTTGGTCTGCTCAATGTACAACAAACTTCAATTTTTTGTGGGCATGTACAAAAGGCTTTTTATTTGTAAAAAGGTTATAATTGATACATGAAGGTTTTCTTATTTGTTTATTTTTACTCTATTAGGTGAAGTAGAAGGTGACACAACAGGTTTATGACAGCCTCCTTAGCTAAGAACCCTGCCAGGAACAAATTCTAACAGGTAAAATCTTCTGCTTTCTGAAGAGGGCAGGGAATCTGAGGAATACTCAGCATCAGTAGGATCATCCTAAAATTCTGTCTTCATTCAGCAGAAGTCGAGAGTCAGGAAGGTATGATTACAGTATCTTCTGTTTAGAGAAAAGTATCCCCACTATTCTTCAAGCTTCATGTCTTATAGAAAGATTTAAGAGCAAATAATCTTGAAATCAAGCAAGATTAGAAGTGCTCTGGAGAAGACGTCTAAAACATGTCCTCCTAATAGTCAGATGATGCAGGTTAATGCAGGTTTGTTGGTTTAGAGAATGTCAAGAGATTATGTGAATTATCCACTTTGGAAAAGTTCAAAATAAAGGCTTATAATCTGCCAGCAGGAGAAAGGGCGATGATAGAAACACATACTGCAGCCACAGGTTCTCACAATTTCATTGAGATTTCTCTCAGCCTGGGATTAGCGCATGCCTCCGATTTTTCCATCTAGGGTCCTTGGCCTCTTTCAACTTTTAGTGCTTTCAATCATAGGGGTAGTTTGGTGTAAGTGGAAAGCCAATGTCCTAAAAACAGGGGCAAGGAGGGTTGAATAGGGAGAAAATATTGGCCTACTCTACTTGCTGGAAGGCAGATAGATTACCCCCTTATATTGCCACTTAAAAAACATGAGTTTAAGAAACTGATAACAAGACTCAGAAATCTGGCCTAAGTGAGGTCCAGTAATATGACTTGATAACAATCTGAAGACATGTATAGAAATTAAGCCAGTTTCCCCCAACATGTGGAAGATGGGTTTTTTTATAAAAATTAACATTTCAAGAAGTAGACTGCAAAATAAAAATAATTATAATTAACTTTATTATCTGAAACATACTATAATGAACATATTATGTCATATATAAAATGTCATCTATAACCTACATTATGATATATTGTAATAATTTGCCTTTGTGTGCCAAGCATTGAAATATTTTCCATCTATTTTCTTTCTTTTTTTTTCTTTAGCCAAACCATGGATTTAATGTAAACTGATTCTGTTACGCATCTAATATGTCGAAACACAATTACCATTCATTCTGCAGTCTGTTACACTGTTTCTATTAATGTCATATATATATATTTTTTTCTGTGTGTGTGTGTGTGTGTGTGTGTGTGTGTGTGTGTGAATAGAGAACAAAGCCTACATTAACATGGTTTGCCACAAGCAAGCTGAACTCTTCACTTTCTAAATAATCTGTTAGCATCAGTTTTTAAATTTATATTTCTCTTAATAATTGTATGTGAGCAATGCTCTTACTGTCCCATTTAAAAGATGAGAACATTGAGGCAGAGAGAAGTTATGCAGCTCACCAAGGGCACACCGTCACTGAATGCCTGTTGCAGATTGATTACCCTAGGTTGCAGAACATGGGGAAGATTTTTAGGCCTACAGCAGGCTATCATATGTAGTCCGGTATTATGAGGAAAATGAGGCTGATAAAATAGATGGGAAATTGTAGCTGATTTGCAGTAGAAGCATATAGACATATCAAGGTCCCATTGAGTACTGTTCAGTCAAAGCCTTTATGAATTAATTATACATTACATGATTAGTTAATTGCTAACTTATAACTGTACTCACTTTTGCCTTGAAAGTGTAGTAAAGTCTCATGCATATCCTCAAATGAACTACTGTTCCTTGGGATGCTCACTTACAAATTACAATCTGACCTTAGAAAATGGAAATATCCTCTTCTCTCTGGCTCGTGTTCACCTGTATTGACATGGAGCTTTTGCCCTCTTAGGCTGTGTATATGCAGTAATCACATGAGTATGAAAGGGTCCCTTGAACAGTGCCCACCTCAAGGAGAACAGCCGTATTGTTGTTACTTTCAGCATTATTTCACATTTATGGAGCTCCTGCTGATTTGGTAAGATCAGTATGAGTTGCACTTTTATACATCCAGTTTTTCTCTGGTCCCATTTCATTTTGACCAGGAAGCATGCACCCACCTACTCGAGGGAAACAGAAGCCACAATCAGCGATGAATGTTCATTTGTCCCCAAGATTTAGACTAGAATAGCAGTGCTACTTTCCATAGCTTCAGCTTGCCTAGAAATGTGTGGCAATGAAGTTTTTATTCAATATGTATATAGGAAACATTGAAAATAAATTTCCCAATTATCATTCCCATACCTAGTTTGGTTGAAATGAAAGAGATAGGAATAAAAAAAATTGAGATCCAATCCTAAGAAATGTTGCCAAATTTAAGCCTTGATTCTGTTGTATAATCTTACTTGCTTCCTTAGGAAGCAACCCCTGTAATGGAATTGGTGTACATAGGTAGCTACAGTGCCACGTGACTAGCTACATAATGGATATGCCAGAGAATTTTAAAATGAGGAAAGAATTTAGGAGCAAAGCTTGCACACAACGGATGGCAAAATCTTTCTGCTTCTGCGCTAGAGAGAGAAAAGAGTTCAAAATTTGGACCATGTTAGTGTCCAGGCCAGGATGGATAGATTGAGAAATAGAGGAATGTTTGCTTGACACTCAGTTCAACTTGGTTTCCTGGTCCTGAGTGTGTCAGTTATGGCGCTTAGACATCAAGAGACAAATTGTGCCATTGAAAAAGGAAAAGGGTGCTTATTACCATACAGCTCTTCCCAGGTGCCTCCCTTGGAAACTGGGATTCAGAGGGTCTGGGATGGCACTTGGGGATTAGTAAGTTTAACAAATACCCCGGGAGCTCCTTACCATTAGAGAAGTTGGAGATATTCTGCCAAAACAAAGAAGACATGGGCTGGCAGAATTAACTGCTCTTCCTTGCCACTTCCTTAAATGCTTGTCTCTTATTTCCTGTTTGCTTTATTGCTAATTCTGCAAAGTTGGCTCATGACCTTATGCTATCTTCCTGGGCTCCTAACACCTGCTTCAGTTCTTGTCTGCCCACCATGCTGTGTCCAGGGTCACAGCCACTTGCTGTCTTCTATCGACTTTGCATTTTGTTTCTGTCAAATTTTCACCCATGTGAGAGAATTGGCAATTTAGTGCCCAAACAAACCAATTCCAGTCCCAAAGTTTAAAGGACAGTATGATATTATTTTCTTGTTCGTTTTTTTTTTTTTTTTTTTTTTTGAGACAGAGTCTCGCTTTGTTGCCCAGGCTAGTGTGAGTGCCATGGCGTCAGCCTAGCTCACAGCAACCTCAAACTCCTGGGCTCAAGCAATCCTCCTGCCTCAGCCTCCTGAGTAGCTGGAACTACAGGCATGCGTCACCATGCCTGGCTAATTTTTTCTATATATATTAGTTGGCCAATTAATTTCTTTCTATTTATAGTAGAGACAGGTCTCGCTCTTGCTCAGGCTGGTTTTGAACTCCTGACCTAGAGCCATCCGCCCGCCTCGGCCTCCCAGAGTGCTAGGATTACAGGAGGGAGCCACCGTGCCCGGCCTCTTGTTGGTTTTTGGATGTGTGCTAAACAAATGCATTCTAGGGAAGAGGATCTCAACCCCACCAGGCTCTTCTGGGAGCTTTACACATCACCTGATGATTCTGATGTAATTGGTCTAGGGTGTGGTCCTGGTATAGGGAACTTTAAAGGTGTTGCCAGGTGCCTCTAATGTGCCCCCTGGGGTGAGAACCACTGCTCTAGGAAGCTCTGCAGCCACTGTACCAGTCCTCAGGAGAGTGGGACTGGGTTTATAACAAACCTTTGCTTTAACTATAGAAACTTCTGAATCGTCTTTGAAGGAATCAACCAAAGTAGCATATTGCTCACCCAAACTCTCTCTTCTAGGAGAGAAGAATTTGCAATGAGCCCTTTTTATGCCTCACCACCATTCTCCCCTAAACTCATCTGAGAAGAACATGTTACAATATCATATTTATATAGCGCTTGTCTCCCTGGAGCACACATACCATGCGGATCTCTTTTAAGATCTCATTAATCCTCGTAGATTTTTTTCTTTAAGATTTCACAGGAGTATCTTACCAATACATAAATGCTGAGAACACTACTTTAAAAAATATATATATAAGTGCCATGTGATTTTCTAACTTAATATTTATATCTCATAAACATTCATGTATATAGATGGATATATATATATATATATATATATGAAACACATAAAATATAACATACATAAAACACAAACCCCTGAATGTGCTTGCATTTATCAACATTTCTTTTCAATGCCTTCTTTTACTCTTTGGTGCCCCATTTTTTTCTTTCTCCTTCCCTTTGCAAGAATTTTCATCTCTTTTTATTGCTGAAATTCCCACAGCTACACTTTTGGTTAGTTCACTCACTGTGTTTGTTCATTTCTTACACGCTCATGGTGGCAGTTGTTTCATGGTGATCAAACTGCCTTAGCATCCTTTGCTTAAAATCTTACCATACAGCTCCTTCCTGCCTTACTCAGGCCATACAAATCTTAGCTCTGTGGTATTCTTTTCCTTTGACAATTACTTATAATACAAACTCCAAGTATCTCCATCTGTTGGGCCATAAAAAATGGCAACCCTGTCTTCCAGCATCTGTTTCAATAGGCAGAGTTATGTAGGAGTTGAGAATATACTGTTAGGGGTCAGAAAGGCCTGGGCTCAAATTCTACCATTTTCAGAAAGTGTGTGACCTTTCTGAGCCTCTGCTGTTGCAGTGTTGTGAGGGTTAATTAGGATAATCATGCATTGTGTAGAGGCCAGTGTCTGGTGCATGATGAGTGGTCAGTAAATGGTGGCCTTCTTATTATCAGCATCCATCATCTACACAACCAAGACTTCAAGTCTCAGCCCAACCTCTTTCCCCCTTTTAAGTTCTTTTCCAACTCCCACAGGGAGATTTAAGGACATGTTTCCCTACTGCATCATTTCCTCTTGTTTATATCGCCTTTGCAAATGACCTTTATTTCCTTTTACTAGCATTTTTCTGCCCCTTAGACTGTAAGCTATTGAAGGCAGGAATGTGACTTACATCAATGTGCTCCCAGTGTCAGGCATGGAAGTATATCATGAGAGTATGCAGACAGGTAGGGAGGTCACTACCTACAAATACTTGGATAATGCACTCTGAGGTCTTGGACAAAAACTGCATGTCAGTTTCTCCACCTGCCACGTGGGCAGAAAGCATTAAACAAAGCATTCGGGCCCTTATCTACCTTTTTCTTACTGGTCCCAAATTGGACCTTTAGACAAACTTTGCAAGGTCTGCATTTCAGAATGGAAATCTAGAAACTCTGTTCATTGTACAAAATTTTGGCATGCTGAAGCTTCAGTTACTGAGCATCCCCTGAAGAATAAGCAGCACAGTCAAGCCCGGGGTGTAGTTCCCCAGCCCCCACTGCTGGAATCTGCATTCCAGGCACTTGGCTTCCTCACTTGCTTTCGTTCAGGTTAATTCTGGGAGCAGGCCACCTTCCCCACAGAAGGGCTTCAAAACATTTGTTATGGACGTCCTTATAGGCTTTTTTGTTTCTCTTTTTCTGAGGAGAAATTATTTCATATATTTTAAATGATCTCATCATCAGCTCTTGTTAGAGCTCCCATTTTGATAGGAGCTGAGTTTGGCTAAACGTTCACTAATAAGGCGCCTGTGTTTATTTATTTCAAATCGTGGTGTTCATGTTTATGGCATTTCTCTTCGTCAACAAGGAATAATGAGCAAGGTTTGTAAATTCTTTAGCTCATAACCTAGTGATTATTGTATTAAAAGAGTGTTTTGCACAATAGACTTGAGGGGGATGTGGAGGAATTAGGAGAGATGAATTATTAATCTTGAGACTGAATGGGAACAGACATTTTTTGTTTCCCCTTCTTGAATCTAATTTGGCTAAATGAAGTGGGGAAGGCAGAATGGATTGTGATTGATTTTTTTGTCTCTGTGGAAATATAATTGACAAGTAAAAATTGTGTATATTTATGGTGTACAACATGATGTTTTGATATATGTATTCATTGTGAAATGATTGTCACAATCAAGCTAGTAAACATATCCATCACCTCACATAGTATTTTTTTGTGATGAGGGCATTCAAGATCTATTCTGATGGCAATTTTCAATTATAGAATGCATTATAATTAACTATAGGAACCATGCTGTCCAACAGATCATCAGAATGTATTCTTCCTGTCCAACTGAAACTTTGTACCCTGTGACCAGCATCTCCTCATCCACCTCCTCCCCCATTCACCAAACCCCTGGCTACAAACATTCTACTTTCTGCTTCTATAAGTTAGATTTTTTTTTTAGATCCCACTATAAGTGAGATCATGCACTATTTGTCTTTCTGTGTCTGTCTTATTTCACTTGGCATGATGTTCTCCAGGTTCATGAATGTTGTCCCAAATTGCAGGATTTCTTTCTTTTCTGAGGATGAATATTTTTTCATTATATATATGTACCACATTTTCTTTATCCATTCATCTCTCCATGGACACTTAGATTGATTCCATATCTTGGCTATTGTGAATAGTGCTGCAATGAACATAGGAGGGCAGATACCTCTCAGACATATTGATTTCATTTATGTTAGATATATACCCAGCAGTGGGACTGCTGGTTCATATGGTAGTTCTATTTTAATTTTTTGAGGAATCTCCATACTGTTTTTCATAATGCCTAAACCAATTTATATTCCCACCAACAATGTACAAAAGTTCCTTTTTTCTCACATTCTTGCCAAGACTTGTTATCTTTTGTCTCTTTGATAATAGCTATTCTAACAAGTGTGAGGTGGTATCTCATTGTGTTTTTAATTTGCATTTCCATGATAATTAGTAATTTTGTGCATATTTTTTCATATACCTGTTAGCCATTTTATGTCTTCTTTTGAGAAATGTTTATTCAGGTTTTTTGCCCATTTAAAAAGCCAGGTTATTTGTTTCCTGCTATTGGTTTGAGTTCCTTATATATTTTGAATACTAGCTCCTTAGATGTATGGTGTACAAATATTTTCTCCTATTCTCCCATTCTCCCATTTGTTTCTTCACTGTTGAATGCTTCTTTTACTGTACAGAAGCTTTTTAGTTTGATGCTGTACCATTTGTCTATTTTTGCTTTTGTTGCCTGTGCTTTGGAGTCATATTCAAAAAAACATTGCCTAGACCAATGTCAAGAAGTTTTTCCTATGTTTTCTTTGAGTAGCTTTTATAATTCAGATCTTAATTTTAAGTCTTTAGTCTTTTTTTGAGTTGATTTTTATATATCTGAGATAAGGGTCCAATATTACTCTTTTCCATGTGACTATCCTGTTTTTTTCAACATTGTTTATTGAAGAGACTGTCCTTTCCCCATTGTGTGTTCTTGGCACTATTCTTGGAGATCAACTGACTGTAATTGCATAGATTCATTTCTGGGATCTCTATTATCTTTATTTACTCTGTTTGTCTGTTTTTATCCTAGTACCATGCTGTTTTGATTACTATAGCTTGATAGTATGCTTTGAAATCAGGTAGTGTGATGCCTCCATCTTTGTTCTTTATGCTCAAGATTTTTGGGGACCATCCAGAGTCTTTTGTAGTTTCATATGTATGACTGTTTTTTCTGTTTCTGTGAAAAATGCCATTGGAATTTTGATAGGGATTACATGGAATTTGTGGATCACTTCGGATAGTATGGACATCTTAGCAATGTTAAGTCTTCTAATCTATGAACATAGGATGTCTTTCCATTTATTTGCATCTTCTTCAATTTCTTTCATCAATGTTTTATACATCTTTCAACTCCTTGGTTAAGTTTATTTCTAAGTATTTTGTGATACTATTGTAAGTGAGATTGCTTTCTTAATTTATTTTTTGAATAGTTCTTTGTTAATATATAGAAATGCTGTTGATTTTTGTATATCAACTTTGTATCCTGCAAATTTACTGAATTCATTAGTTATAGTAGTTTATTTGGTGAAGTCTTTAGAGTTTTCTGTATGTAAGGTCATGCCATCTGCAAAAAGAGACAGTTTTACTTCTTCCTTTCCAATTTGTATGCCTTCTATTTCTTTTTCTTGCCTAATTGTTCTGCTATTAAATATATGTGGTGACAGTGAGCATCCTTGTCTTGTTCCTTACCTAAGAGAAAAATCATTCTGCTTTCCACCATTGAGTATAATGTTAAGTTGTGGGCTTGTTATGTATGGCTTTTATTATACTCAGTTATAATCCTTCTATATGTAATTTATTGAGAGCTTGTTTTTTATCATGAAAGGATATTGAATTTTGTTAAATGATTTTTCTGTATCTATTGAGATAGTCATATGATTCTTATCCTCCATTCTGTTAATATGGTGTATCACATTTATTGACTTGTGTATGATGAGTCATCCTTGTATCCCAGAAATAAAATCCCACTTGATTATGGTATATGATCCTTTTTATGTACTGTTAAATTCAGTTTATTTATATTTTTTGAAATTTTTTGCATCTTTATTTATCAGGGATATTGGCCTGTAGTTTCCTTTTGTTTTTGTTTGTTTGTTTGTTTGTTTGTTTTTGTAGTGTCCTTGTCTGGCTTTGGTATCAGATTCATGCTAGCCTCATCAAATGAGTTTGGAAGCATTCTCTCCTCTTTGATTTTTCATATGTGATATTTAAATTATGTATCTAATATTTGGTGAGGACAGAGGATTACAGTGGTGGTAGCTTCTCTATTGCTGCAGTGCCCACTGCTTCTACATTTAAAGGAAAAGGGGTACCACAGTAGAATGTGGAAGAAACTGGGGGCCATTTTAATGGTGATGTAGGGGGTTGAATGGTGATTCCAGAAAAGATATGTGTATATGTCTTGACTCATTAATGTGATCTTCTTTTGAAAGAGACTTTGCAGATGTAATGAAGTTAAAAATCTCAACATTAGATCATTTGGGATTCTTTGAGTGGACCCTAAATCCAATGACAAGTGCCCTTATGAAACAGAAAAGGAGAAACCCATAAAGGTCATATGAAGACAGACTCAGAGACTGGGGTGATGCAGCTATGAGCCAAGGCATGCACAGAGTCACCAGGAGCTTGAGGAAGCAGGAAGGATTCTCCCCTAGAGGCTTTGGAAGGAACACAGTACTGCTGATGCCTTGATTCCAAACTTATGGCTTCCAGAACTATGAGAGAATACATTTCTGTTATCACCACGTTTGTGGTAATTTGTGCTGGCAGTCCTAGGAAATGCACAGGTGACTAGAGGATTTATATCAAGAAGGCAAAGTGACAAAAGTTCTTGGGCTTTGGTGATTAAAAAATCTGGCTAGGCTTTCTTACCACTTAGCTTGTATGACCTTAGGCTAAGATACCCTTGCTGATACCTGATTGGCTAGTGAATTTATAGATTCCTCATCGGTTATTTGAGAATTTATTCAGTAAGTTTATATTGACTTCTTCCTGTGCTCTAGTCACTGCAGTAGGCATTGTGGTAAATATTTGTGTTTTCTAACATTAAACAATTTTATAGATAATGAAAAGAGACCAACTATTGCAGTATGCTTGTTAAATTTCCTTTTATTGGACCATAAATATTTTAATTCGAGAAAATGCTAATTGGAGAACATTTAGAAAATATAGACAGACAAAAGTAATAAAATAAAAAATAACCCATTATCCCAATATCAAGGTTTAACCACAGTTATTTTTTAATGAATTTCCTTTCACTCATTTTATAATTATAAGAAAATTTGACTCGTGCATACTACTTTAATATATTAAATAACACTGTAACCAAAATGTCAGAAAAAATTTTGTTAATGGGAGGTGAACATGTGGAAGGTGGGAGAAGGGTATGCACTTTCATGGTGGGTGCAGGGCGCACCACTTGAAGACTGGACACGCTTAAAGCTCTGGCAGAGCGGGATGGGGAGGGGGACAGGGGCAAGATATGTAACCCTAACAATATTTGTACCCACAGAATTTGGGGAAAAAAAATATATATATATATAATTGTAATGGCTTTTGCAAGTCCTTTCTAGAGAATACTGTTCTCTGCTTTTGTAGCCTTTAGATTTCACCTGAATTTCTTATATACACAAAGATGATTTGCACCATGGGAGGTTGTTCTAGGAGCCCAGAGCAGGGACCTGTGACCCAGCCTAAGAAGCATCAGGGAAGAACTGAATGAGACAGAAATAATGAGGCCCCCTCACAGGGCTATTCTAAGTATCCAAGGAGATAATCCAGGTGAAATCTTCTAGTTAGATGTTTAGGAGGATTTTTATCTATCTATCAATCCTCTATTAGCTTTGGTCTTCAATAAATAAAAATTAAAGTAAAAATTAAAAGCACAAAGGAGAAAAACAAATTGCTTGTAGTTTTACTTCTGTGAGTTAACCACTGTTAATATTTTAGAGTATGTACACTCCTCATTTTGTACATGTATGTTATATGTATATTTTTGATTTGTCTGGTTTTTGAAAACAATGGTCATGCAGTACACATGCTTTGTGTTAATCTGTTTCTCTTCCTTATGTCAATACTATTCTGAGTCATTATTTTTAATAATGATATACTATTTTGTCATAGGGATGGAAAATTATTTATTTGACCAAAATAATTTTCCAAATTGTGGTGTTCATGTTGATGGCATGACTGCACTCTTGGAATTTTAGTTACTTTCAGTTCTTCACTCTGCAGAATAACAGAGCCATGCACAGCATTGTTGCCCCCTCTTGGCCTAGACCATCACTTGTTACCTCAGCATTAATTCCCATAATGGAATCTGGGTCAGGGCTTTGGATATTTTTCTTGCTTTTGATAAGTTGTGTCCAATTTCCCTTTGGAGGATTGTCCTGACTTGCACCTCTATATGAAATGTGTTATAATGCCCATGTCCTAGATGCCTGGTCTGGAAGAATATAATATGTGTTGCTGGACTATAAGTAATAAAATTGTACTGTGTTTGGTATTCATGCTAAATGTGTAAATTTTGGTTGCTCTTACTACAAAAACAAAAGACAATAAATAGGTAACTATGTGAGACATTGAAAATGTTAATTTACTTCACTATAGTAACTTATTTTTACTGTGTATAGGTAGCTCATAACATCATGTTGCATACCTTAAATATTCACAATAGAATTAAGTTAAAAAGTGTTTTGCCAACATTCGAAGTTGCTTTTCTTTTTGAGTGCTTAAGTCAGAGTTTAGGTTTATGGTCATCTTGATCATGCTAATGGAAATTTGTGGTGAAAATCTTATCAAGAGAACTTGTGCCAGAAATGAGTCAATTAAATTCTATTTATAAACATTCACCGAGCACCAATTATGAGCATGAGACTTTATTTGTGCCTGGTACTATGCAAAGATGAATGTGATATTGTCCTTTTAACAAGTGCACAGTATTACAGAGGGATAAAACCTACATATACCTATGTGTGTGTATATATATATATATATATATATATATATATATATATATATATATACACACCTATGTATATATATATAAGGGAGAATACAATATGTTTTCTCACACAAACTCAAGTAGAGGGGAAGATAAGGTAATGTTTTCTTGGAAGATATGGAATAGAAATTGGCCTCCAAGATTAGAAAGATTTTAAAAGATGGAGATTATAAGTCCATAAAAACAGCACGAAAAAACGACATAAGGTCAGAAAGGCTAGGGATATTTAGGTAACGGTGAGTAGTTTAGTCTGGTTGAAGCCTGGGAAGAATTTGAAGGACTTTGATCATTGTGCTAAGACTTTGAAGCTTATTCACAGATATAGAAAAAAAAAATTCTACTCCTCATATAGAAACAGAGAATACCCTGTATAGCAAAAGCAATCTTAAGCAAAAAGAACAAATTGGGAGGCATTAGCCTAACCAGACTTCAAGCTATACTAAAATGCTATAATAACTAAAACAGCACAAGAACAGAGACATAGACCAATGACACAGAACAGAGAACCCAGATATAAAATTTCCTCAAATAGCCATCTAATCTTTGACAAAGCCAACAAAAACATACACTGAGGAAAAGAATCTCTATTCAATACATGGTGCTGGGAAAATTGGATAGCCACATGTAGAACACTGAAACAGAATATGCACCTTTTACCTCTCACAAAAATCAACTCACAGTAGATAACAGTCTTAAACCTAAAGCATGAAACTATAAGAATTCTAAAAGAAAATGTTGGAAAAACTCTTATAGATATTGGCCTAGGGAAAGAATTTATGAAGAAGACCCCCAAAGCAATCACAGCAGCAACAAAAATAAATAAATGGGACCTGATCAAATTAAAAAGCTTCTGCACAGCCAAAGAAACTATCATGACGGCAGACAGACAACCTATAGAATGAGAGAAAATATTCACATGATACACATCTGATAAAGGGCTGATAACTAGAATCTATATAGAACTCAGGAAAATCAGCAAGAAAAATTCAGACAATCCTATTAAAAAGTGGGCAGAAACTTTTCAAAAGAAGACAGACTAATGGCCAACAAACATATGAAAAAATGCTCAACATTTCTAATCATCAGGGAAATGCAAATCAAAACCACAGAGATATCACTTAACTCCAATGAGAATGGTTTTTTTCAAAAAGTCCCCAAACAATAAATTTTGGCATGGAGGCAGAGCGATAGGAACACTCGTACAATGCTAGTGAGACTGCAAACTAGTACAATCTCCATGGAAAGTAATATGGAGTTACCTCAAAGAACTAAAAGTAGAATTACCATTTGACCCAGCAATCCCATTACTGGGCATGTATCCAAAGGAAAAAAAAGACATTCTATAAAAAATACATCTTCACTCAAATGTTTATAGCAGCACAATTCACAGTTGCAAAGATGTGGAAACAACTCAAGTGTCCATCAATAGATAAGTGGATTAATATAATGTGGTATATGTATAGCATGGAGTTCTACTCAGCCACAAAAAACAATGGTGATCCAGCACCTCTTGTATTACCCTGGGTACAGCTGGAGCCCATTCTACTAAGTAAAGTATCACAAAAATGGAAAAACAAGCACCACATGTACTCATCATCAAATTGGTATTAATGGATCAACACTTATGTTGATCAACACTTCAGTGCACATATAGTAGTAACATTCACTGGGTGTCAGGCAGGTGGGGGGGTGGAGGGGATGGGTATATTCACACCTAATGGGTGCGGTGCACTTCGTCTAGGGATGGACACACTTCAAGCTCTGACTTGGGTGAGGCAAAGACAATATATACAATCTAAACATTTGTACCCTCATATTATGCTGAAATAAAAAAAGATTGTAGGGCTGGGGATAAAATTTACATTGGTTGTTTCCAGGTCCTATCCAATTATCGTTGTCCTAAACTGAATATGTGGACTTCCAGGAGCAGGACTTTCTTGGTTCTCTTGTTACTTTTATAACTCTCTTATAACCCATACTTTTAAGCCCCAAGGCATATTTGGCTTGGGTTGACATATGTAATTAATGCCCAGTAGCGTTAACCTATTTCATACTTTATTTTCTGCAGATTCTGCCAAACCATCGTCTTAGGACTAGATGTGGTGAACTAGCGGTCACCTGGTTCATTGTCCAGTCTACTGAAAACCTCATTCAGCATTGCTGATAGATCTTTTCTGCTTCAAAGCCTTATCTAAGTAGAATGGGCTGTGTTACACTTGAATAACTCATGTAATATAGCTGAGAAGTGGAAAGAGAGAGGGAAAGTCATGTTTGCTTTTAGAGAGGTTAAACACAGAATAGAAAAAGTAATGTATCCATGCTGCTAGAGATAAGTCCAATAGTTTGCCGTGTTGTTTTCTGCCTGACCCATCTTTCATAGCTTAGGAACTCCCTTGCTAGGGAGACAGAGGTAATGCACTCCTGACCCATAACTGTGATGAGTTAACCTACTTTAGTAATATATTTATAATCATTTTGAGCTCCTTGGAGGAAAGATGCAATATGAATATAAAATAATAACAGGGCCAACCTTCAAACACTTCCTGAATGCCCAGATGTGGTTTGAGGCTTAATGAATTTGTGTTAGTAAAATATTCTGAGATCCCAGTTGAAGGGAGCTAGAGAGCACAAATGGTTATTAATTATTATTATTATCGACTCCTGCCCAGAGCCATGGAGATGGATGGCTTCTGCCATGTTTTATCCCCAGGAGTGTAGCTGCAGGTGCCAGTCCAGTGAGCAATAAATGTCTAATCTCTTAGAAGGATTAACTCTACATTGGATAAAAAAATAATGATTTCCCATAATCTATTCTGAATGAGCTGCATTTTTCTTCTCTTATTTCATCTGGTGACTTTTGGTATCTATAATTAAAACAAACTGCACTAAAACCCTGGTTGGACTCTTCGAGTTTTATATTGGAAAGCAGTGTGAAGAAACTTCACTTGAATATGTATCACACATGTAAAATGAGAAGAAGAAAAAGAGGGAAAGTAATTTTTCTTTATCCATGGCATATTTTGCCTACTTTATATCTTATTGGCATGCTCTCACCACCTGGAACATCCACACTGGGTCCATATACAGTCAACATAGACCAGAATTTTTATCAATTATTTTTATTTTATATGGTCTTAAGCATTCCAACAGAAGCTTTAGAAGCCAAACCAAAGTATATTTCCTTGGTTTAATGCTTGCTCCAAGGAGGCAGGGGGAAAAGTTAATGGCTGCTTAACTTTGCCTCAATCAGTGTCTATTGTCATTGGCTGAGAAACACAATGGAAAGATTTGGGCAGACGGAATGGTTCAAGTGCATCCCCAAAGTGATTACAGAAAAGTTTCATTGGTTTTTGAGATACAAACATTTAGCTGTTAAAATAAACAAACTTCTGCATCCCTACAATTATTGCTTGCCAATGCAGATGCAGCTCAAATGAATCCCAGCTCATCTTGAATACTGTTATGATAGCTCCAAATGAAGCTTCTTACTATTTTAGCCAGGGAGGGAGCAGTTGGTATCCAGCTGAATGATCTTGTGACAATGTCCTCCCTGTTTTCCAGTCCAAGTTTGAAGGACATTTCCAATCAGTTTAACGAGGACCTGCTGATTCAGGGCTGAAATGGGTTTGCTTACATCTCTCCTCTTGTCTGTCCATGAAGAGCCATTTTCTTTCATCTGCCAGCCAATCACAGCCTGCCAGCGCAACATCTGGCTTGAGCAGCTGCCAAGAGAGGAAGCACACTTTCTGTCCCCTTAAGCAAGTAGCAAGTGTGTGTATTTGAGAACCTGTAATTGCAAGAATGCACAGACTTGGGCAGAAACCATGAGGGAAAGCTGAGAGAGGAGATGAAGGAAGCAGAGCAGGCTTTGTGTGCTTCTCAGGGAGTTTGAGGTAGAAAGAACTGTGTACCGGAGAGCCACGATTCATTTTTGTCTGTGCATCTGCAGAGAGGAGTTATTGTAGCATGTCCATGATGTCCTGTGCCACTTTTTAATTAGAAAAATGAAGGACAAACTAAACAAACTTTAATACCCCCCAAACTGAAAATGCAAGGAATTATTTATAAATCAGAGAGGCATTGCAGTATTTTGATTCTATGATTAAGCCTTTCTTGAGCCCAGGGTTATTCTTAAGGAGGCATGTATCCACTTAAGACAGAACCTGGTTTTCTACTTCTACATTTTGATGCATCTAGTTCCCCTGAGCTTGAGTACCGTCACATCCTTGGCACACTGAAATAGTATTAAGAGCTGTATTTAGGAAATAGCTTAATAGCAATTCATGTCATATCTTTTCTAGAACTTACAAAGCATCTCTCTCCTTTCTTGAAGCCCTTTTCCTTCCAAATCTGTAGCTGTGTTACTCAATCAAGATGCATTCTACAAAGTTGTGCTGAGAATTTTTTCAAAACTTTGGATTAAGTTGCATCAGAATCACTGGAAGTGATTGAGAAAGTTCCCTAGATTGCTCCAATCTGATTTACTTTCTTCACATCCCAACCTCACTTAGAACCACTCTATCTGTGAATTGATACCTGCTAATCGCTTGTAAAGCTGTTGGGAAACTATTAACAACTTTGAACCTCAGTCATCTTTGAGTCCTCCTGGCAAAGGGAAGAGCTGAGCACCTGCTAGGCCAAGTACAAAGTAATAGGCAAAGTGGACTGCTGCTAAGTGTCACAGTCAAAGCATCCTGAGCAAGGTGTTTTCTGGTCTGCTGGTTATCCTGTCAAACTCTTGGTTGGGCCTGATGACAGCATGCTTGGGCCAAACACAAGAAAAGAATATGACTTTAGAAAATTTGGATTGTACTTGAGCATTTCATGATACATTGTTTATAGTATGGTAATTAGTATCCATTCATCCAGCCAATGTTTACTGAATGCCAGGCACTCTGCTAGGAAATGAGGCTATAATGGTGAAAAAGATAGACCTTGTCCTAATGAAAAATAAAATAAGTGTCCTGAAGTTAATAGCAAGGGTTTCTGATGGAGAATAATTGTTTGTCCAGGAGGAAACACATGAACTAACTTTTGAAAGATGATAAGGAGGCAGTTAGAGGTAAGGTGCAGTCGAGTAAGCATGTTCAAGGGCCCTAAAGTTGGGGGAAAATGGGCATTTTTAAAGAGGCAAAGAAGACAGTATTGGCCCCCATGTAGCAGGTGCCTGCGGTTGGGTTCCCTGGGAAGCAGACTTTCAGACAGATTTACTGGCAAGAAGTCTACTGGCAAGTGTGGTTAGGATCCTGTGGGGGTTAGAGAAAGGAGAATTGGACACAGGGAGGAGCTGAATTGCAAGGTAGTATCAATAGAGTCCTCAGCTGACTCCTGAGGTTGCTTTACTGCTGAGAGACCTTTCAGAGCTTGGAGGCTCAGGGCCCAAATTTTTATACCCTGCATAGTCAGATCATATGGATTGTCCACAGAAAAGGGGCATGACCTTGGGTAGGGCAGAGTTTTGGGGTTGAAAGAACTTAATTAAGTGCTTCCAGCCACCAACACTCTCAGCAGCTGGGGCATTAGTGCCTCAGTGCTGAAAGGGGAATTTGGGTAATGTACTACGACACCCACTAAAGCAGGGGGAAAAGGAAATAGCAGGATCTGAGGTTAAGTGAGAGTCAAGGGATTTAATGCAGGAGCTTGTGGGTCATGGGACGAATTTCAGGTTCTATTTTAAGGGCAATGGAAAGACATTAGAGTTTGAGAAGAGTTTCAACGATTCAATGTGGTTTGACAATATATTCTTTTCTGATATTTACATACAATAGATAAACATATAAGAAAAAGGGGGAATAGCATTATATTTCCATTTATAGACTAGAATGTTAGGCCATATTAGGGCTATATTTATCAAGGTTCTATATTTATTGATAATAAGGGATGGAAGAAGGATTGAGTTCCAGGTGTGCTTGGGTCTCACATTTAAAATCTCTCTAGCACATCATGCTGAAAATTTACTCAATACATCTTATCGTAACAAAGACTATACTGTGTGTATGTGTGTGTTTGCGTGTGTGTGTGTCTGTTTAATGATGAACACATTCCAGGAAATTGCACTTCTAATCTGCAAACACTTGAGAAGGCTAACTTCTCTGATGACAAATTTTCAAGAACACAAGAGGACAGAGCTCCAGGGGACAAAGAGTGGTGTGCTCACAACTTTAAAAACCATCTCTTCCTCTGATTCAGGTTCTAAGAATGTCTGAACTTATTTTCTTGGGTGGTTTAAAAGTTTGGATTAATTTTTAGTTGGGGTTAGTGAAGGGTGTTAGGAGAAAGGAAGTTCTAGCTAATAGCAAAGAAAGCTGGGTCATAGCAAGGTAAACATTCTCCCTTCTTTTTCATTACTGAGTGGAAATAACAAGTGACCCACCTAGAAAAGAGAAGATTGGGTGCAGGCTTCTTTCTTTCCATTCTGGATAAGGAAATTTCTCTATAATTCTAAGTTTATTCCTTTGTGCTTTATAAAACCATCTGAAGAGATTATTGAGGTTATAAAGGCTGAATAAGAATTTATTTTGAATGAGTAAATCTCTACCACAAAATAAAAATTAAATACAGTTTAATATGTATCAGGCTGCAAATATTTTCTCCCATTCTGTAGGTTGTCTATTCGCTCTAATGATTGTTTACTTGGCTGTGCAGAAGCTTTTTGATTTGGTCAGGTCCTATATATTTATTTTTGTTGTTGCTGTGATTGCTTTTGGGGTCTTCTTCATAAATTCGTTGCCTACGCTAATGTCTATAAGAGTTTGTCCAACATTTTCTTCTAGAATTCTTATGGTTTCATGCTTTAGGTTTCAGTCTGTTATCCATTATGGGTTGATTTCTGTGAGTGGTGAGAGGTGAAGATTATGTTTTAGTTTTCTACATGTGCTTATCCAATTTTCCCAGCACCATTTATTAAATAGAGATTCTTTTCCCCAATGTGTGTTTTTGTCTGCTTTGTCAAAGATCGGATGGCTATATGAGGATGATTTTATATCTGGGTTTTCAGTTCTGTTCCAGTGGTCTGTGCATCTCTTTTCTTGTGCCCATACCATCCTGTTTTGGGTACTATAGTGAACATACATTTTCAAGTAATTTGAGTAATAATTCTTACTTCTTTAATCTGCATTTGCTCAGAATATCTGATTTTAAAGTTCCATCTTAATTTTATATTCAAGGAAAATTTTTTCTGTCCTTCAATATGCTGTGTAAAATTTATATCATGTTCTTTACATAATCATCTTTCTATTTTTACTTATCATAGTATTCTATTTTTAATTTCAGCATATTATGGGGTATAAATGTTTAGGTTACATATTATTGCCTTTGCCCCACCAAAGTCAGAGCTTCAAGCGTGTCCATCCCACAGAGAGTGCACACTGCACCTATTAGGTGTGAATATACCCATCCCCTCCTCCCTGCTCGTGCCTGCCCAATACCTGATGAATGTTACCACTGTATATGCATGGCATTCTTATTGTAGCAGTCTTGCCTCTCTGTTTTATCTACCTTTTGCCTCTGTTTTATCTATCTCTTCTAGACTTATTGCCTTTCCAAAGAGGGTTTATAACTTGCTATTTTGTCTGAAAATGTAACCTCCAGATTAGATCCCAACTGTAAGAGTATGTCTCTGGTCTGCAAACAGAGATAATCTGGTACTCCTTTGGTAACTCAGCTGAAGTCAGAGATTTTCTTCTGCAATGCTTGGCATTCACTTTTATGCAGGATTGTATGAACTGTCATTTTTCATAATCTATTACAGTGTTTGGATAAGAAGTATGAATTATTGTTTCTTACACTGCTATGTCTTATCTGTGGTCCTTAATTTCTTTTGGACCATGGATCTCTTTGAGAATCTTATGAAAGCATTGGTCTAACCGCAGAGAAATGCACATTCAAAAACATTTTTATCCACAGAGATAAAAATGGTCTCTTCTGGAGACCATTAACCAACATGGAGGGTTAACCTCAAGTGAAGAATTCCTGACTTCTCCGTTTTTATGGTCAAGGATTGAGTTTTATCTCTTACATAGATACAACTAACTGTGTTTCCCCCTCAACTTGTCTCTCAACCACCTCTAAGTCAAAATACCCAAAAGAAATCTGTTTTCTCCCTCAACAAATATGGCCTTTGGAGACAGAAATGATGCTATCTAACTGAACTGACATTGAGTAAGCGTCATGCTTCTCCATTTCTGTATCCTTAACTATGAAGCAGTGGTAATAATGTCTTCCCAAGAGAATGTTGAGAACCAGAATGTCCTGCTCAGGACCTGTCAGTCTGATACTGCTAACCCCAAACTTGAAGGCCTGCAGAGCACATTTTCCCACCTTTAAGAGGTTCAGAATAAAACTAAAGGTCCTGATTGTGGGGGTGATCTGGCTGCAACATCTGTCACCCCATTGATCGCCAGGGTTGACTCAGCTCATGTGGCTAGGTGGGTGTCCTCTTCCTCCCTCTCTGCCCTATGTGTGTCCATCTGGAAGCTGCGTACTCGGTTGAAGAGGATGACCTTTCATGATAGAGGAGGACCGTTCTTTGGTGTAGGGTATATGAGTAGCTTCACTCCCCTGCTAGAACCTCCAAACAAGTTTTCAAGATTAAAGATCTTTTCCTCCAGAAAGCTCTTCTGAACTTGCAGCCTGGCTTAGTCTCCTCTTCTGTGCTTCCATTGTACTATGGACACAGCCATCTGACCTGTTTATCCATCTGTCTGCCCTCTCTCCCCATCACATGGCAAACTCCTCATGGAAGAGAATTATATACTACTCACTTTTGTACTCTTGTATTCAAAATAAATATTTGTTAAACATAAGATAACGCTAATAAAATGCCTTATGTCAAGTGGCCACTATTGAATAAATTCCTTTCTCCTGATGGCATTACTGTATATCCATGAATCTAAGCTGGAAACCTTAGAGACATTTTCAACTGCTTTTATGCATTATCCCTATATCTAATCAATTGTCAAACCTTAGCAATTTTGCCTCTTTAATATCATTTCTTCCATTTCCACTCTTGCTTGACTTAAATTTTTACCATCTCTTGCTTAGATTATAATACTAATCTACTAATCAACTGGGTTTTTTGCCTCTGGATTTCCATTCTGTCTTTCCATCAGAGGTTATTTCCTTTTGATTCTAAAACACAGATGTGAATTCATTACTCCATTATTTAATGATTGTAAAACTATAGGTTTAATGTAAATATTTCTGAGTCTAATCGAGCCCTACCCTAAGAATCTGAATCCTAGAACTCTATATTCAAAAAGGGTCTTAGGTGGGTTTGTATATCCTTAGATTGGGGAAGTGCTGACCAAAACTAGTGCTTCTCAAACTTTTACTCAGATCCCTGGGACCTGTTTGTTCCAATATAAATTCCAAGACTTCTTCCCATGGGTGAAGATTCAGGAGATTTGAGGCAGGCCTGTGAATCTGCATACAAACCCTTTCCCCAGCCACCCCAAGTGATTCTGATGTAGGTGATTCATAGAAACATCCTTGACCAATCATAGCCTAAAGGCTTAAACCTTAAATCATACTCAAAGCTCTTCACAAACCTTGACTTCATCTTCTCCTTCCCTTTTCCTCCTCTGTTTCAACCCCTGTATATTTGACCCTCAGGAAGACAGAGCTGCATAGCAGCTAAGACGCTGAGCATTGGCATCACATATATCTGGGTTGGAATTTAGGTCCTTCCATTTACTAGTTACATGATTCTTAGGACGCTTAATCTCTACATATCTTAGTTTCATCATCTTTAATGCAGATATTATGTATTATATAAGGGCTGCCTGGAAAGTTTGTGCTAGATGCTAAGTAGCGACACAGTATGCAGAGTTCTTAGCACACTATCTGGCACATGACAAGTCCTCAAGAAGATCACCTATTATTCATGACTCCTAATCTCTGCTGTGGATTTCCAGCTCTCTATTCCTTTGCTGATGCCGTCTCTTTTGCCCAGTGTAACTTTCCCCCTTCTACTTCCATATTCTTCCAGGTCCGGGATATAAGTACTTCTCTTCTTAAATCTTTCCTACTTATCCTATCCCACCAATCTCCTACTTAGGCAAAAATCATTATTCCTTACCTGTGCTTTGTTAATCACATGACCACAATTGTTGCCACATTGCACTATGGTCGTATATATGTTCGCCTCACTGGCAGGATGGTCAGATCTGTGTCATTCGGCTTTGGAACTGAGGTACCTGGCATACTCTGTTTCCCAGAGCAGGCAGGTGAGCACTGTTTACTGCAAGACATAAAAGTAGTAGTTGCTATGAGTAAAGAACTTGAAGATAGCTATGAGATCACCTTTTTCTATATTACAAACTGTTTATTATAATTTTATTTTCTCAATCTCATTCCTATGAGTGAGATATTGGTCACTACAATTAATCTCCATGTGTCTTTTGGGTTCTAAATTCTGTCTCTCTCTCCTTTTATCTCTCTGCTCTGGACACTTGGGTCTCAGCTGTGCCTATATATATGTATTTATCCTACTTTTGCCTATGCACATTTATTCTTGGATCTCTGCATACCAATTCCTGATGATCTTTGACAATGTCTTTACCTAGTGGCCTAGTTCCAAGTTTGAGTCTTGAATGCCACCCTTGCCTGCTTAGCTTTCCATATATTCTTCTCTATGTAACCTCCTAGATTCTTGTACTCATTTAATTTCAGCCAACTGGAGTCAAATGGTGCTGCATGACCCTTGCTACGAAATTGGCCAGAATCTGTAGTTGCTCCATACTCTGTGGTTCTAACCATTCTGCTAGCCCTTGGACCTGCCAGCTCTTTCTTACTCTGATCTTCTAGAACTGGCATCAGAGGGCATTTTATAACCATAAGTAAAAGAGTGGAATGGTCAGGTACAAAGAGATGGCCACAGGTGCAACATTTATCTAGAAACAAGCTTAGGCCACCTTAAATCTCTCTTCTTATTATGACTCTTTGCTTGAAAAAGAAGCTTCCATCCTGCAAAGGCAGCTGTCCCAAGCCCCCTGGAAGATGAAGTGAATTCCTAACTCTGTGGTGCTGGCAGTTCTGCTGACTCCATCACCAGTGGGCAGAATGATGGCAAAAATAATAATGAATAAGCGAGGTGATTTTATCAACTCATTAGGAAAATATTTGTACTGGACTAGGTCAATGCAGAATATGGGTGTTATAAAGACACTTCTTAGAAACATAGATACCTCTGGTAATGAGATGAGCTAACATGTGAAAAGGCTCCCTGATTTTTTAAAGGAAAGTAGCTTCAATCTCAAGGGAAATGAAAGCTCTGTTTTCAAGGAGGCCCAGGGCCATGCCAGATAGCAAGCATTTAGGTAGCCTCTAAATTTCATCTATAAAGAACCCAACTGCATGATTAATATTATTTTTCTTTCAGTGGTCCAATAAGGCTACCCAGAATGTTGAATATTGAATTCATCCTTTCTGTCAGCAGCCAAACCTATTTATTTGGAATTAAGTCTCTGAGCTGGTAAATCTTAGAGAATGGAGACAACCAGAAACCTGTCTAATGGAATGGCCTGGATAATCATCAAGAGAACACTGGTGTGTAGGGAATGTTTATTTCATACAAATGGTACTCAAAGGTGTCTGGATGAGTTTCAAGTCCCCTCCTTTGCTTTTTTCTAAATGAGTAGGTTTCACTTGGTTGAAGCAAACAATAAGAGCACTAAGCATCATTAACTAACCCTGAACTTTTACACTCAGCCCCCAATTTAGTTTCTGGTCATATTGGCCCACAGTTTTAGTTGTGGTATTTCAGCTAAACAACAGCTGGGAGTTGACAGCAACCCAGCTGCAGCCTGCTAGAGCAAACACTTGAGCTCCTAAATGTATAAAAATGATAAAATGACTAGACATATAGGTTTCTAATTGCAGCCAGGAGCCTGCAGCTGGGAAGTCACCCGAAGATATATATTCAGTGTTGTAATCCAGCAATCATGCACTCCACCCCAACTCAAATGCATTTTCCTTCCTTCCCACCCCGAAGATTGCTGCCAAAATGTGAAGTCTAGTTCCAGCTCCCAAACTATGTTTGCTTCTCATTAGGAGCTGACCCAGCCACAGGCTCATAAATCCAGCCGTAGGTTGAGCCAGGGAGATAGATCAATTGACGCTTGAAGGGGACATGATGATAAGGCAATGTCAAGAAATAAGACTCAGATGCCGGCCTAAGATAAGATCTATGGGTTCACAAAGGCAGCCTCTCTTCATCTAGCACCACCTGTAATGCCATCCTCTTGATTCCAAGCAGAGCCTCTTGTTTCTTCTCCTCTATTTTCTGTCATGTCCTTCTTCTCCTCCTCTCCTCTGCTGCTCCCTTTCCCTCTCCTCCCTTTATACATGCCTTCCTTTCTTCAAATAACGGCTACCACTCTCTACCCGTCTGCGCCGGGCCTGTTCCAATGATGGGAATCTTCCTTGAATTTCTCTCCCAAGCATTAAGAGGACTTTCGCCTTCCTTTGTAGCAGAAATTTCCCTTATGTCAAATAGTCCTCCTTTAGTCTCTATAGTTAATCCTCCCAGCATTTGTTCTTGATAACAGGAAAACAAATAGCCAAACTCATATATTTTCTTCTACTTGAAACCTGGCTTTCAAGACTATCACTTCACTGTGAATTTAAGAAGCTGAGCAATGATTTCCTTGTTTTGTCATTCCCTAGGGCACTGATCGTTGGTCTCTGGGGCTAACTAGTCTTAAGAGCAGAAGGGCTGAAGGAGCTGGGGGAGAAGAGGTGTGATAGTGGAAGCAAGAAAGAAAAGTCTATCTGCTTGGGCCATAAACAGTGTGAACGAGTGAACCCTAGTTAAACCTAGTTGGATTTGCTTGTGTTAACACTAATGCCTTACACTTGTGAGGTTTTCCAAAGTTTCCACCTATATCATCTTAGTCGATGTGACTGTTAGTGCATTGTCATTTTTTCTGCATATTTTCATGAATGAGCCAGAAAACATAAAAAATAAGCAACTAATTTGAAGCTGAGAATTTAGCCAGAAGGCGCAGTAGCACAGACGATGGGTTGTGTCACCTCCTGTCTGGCCTGTTGGGGTCTTGATCAGGGGTCAGTAAACAATGGCCTGTGAACCAGTCTGGCCTATTCCCTATGTTGGTAAACAAAGTGTTGGCACGGCACAGCCACGCCCATTCATTACATACTGTCTATGGCTGCTTTCTCTCTACAGCAGCAGAGTTGAGTAGTTGTGAGGGATAGTCAGGCCTGCAAAGCCTAAGGTATTTGCTATTTGGCCCTTGACGGAAAAAATCTTCTGACTTCTGATCTGGAGTATTAAGAAGGGAGCACATGTCACTTTTAAAAATGTCAAGGAAACTAGGGAAAGACTATCTGTCTTTGGAAACCCTCTCAACAGTTGAGTGGTGTTTTCTGATTGGTGACCTACGTTGTATACTTGGAATGAAAGATCAGAGAGGAAAAGTGGAAAAGTAAATAAACATCAACATGGAATCAACCTCTTCAGTGGACGCATGGTTAAAGCACATTGGAATACCCAGGGTTTCACTCAAGTTGTCTATATTATCTCCAAGAGCTCAGCATAAGGCACTTCTGAGGGCCCATTGTCCTACAGGGAAGCTATGACATCCCATTGAGCCACCCCAGCCTCCCTCCTTATATCACTTTCTTTACCCTGAGAAGTTGTTCCAGATGTAGCTCTGTTGAAAGTAACCTAATTATGCATGGGTGCCTCCTCTTGCTCTTTCGTCCTCCCTGGAGTGGGTGCAGGCTGCCTTCACTCTAAGAAATTAATTTTTTCCCCAAATGGATCCATGAGTAGACTGAACATACGAGACCTCTCACACCTGTAGGCATTTTAGCAATTTCCTCGAATGAATCCATTTGTCACAGTCTGCTCAGTTACACCAAAGGGTTCTTCTTCTTTGTGCAGCCTCTGAAAGGTTTTGCCATTTATAGGACCAGGATGTCATGAGATATCTGGTTAGCTGGGGGGAGATTTTTGCATTTGGATGATTTTTTACTTTGATAAGTTGGGATGGATTTTTCTACAGGCAGATATTTTTAATTTATCTGCATGACAACAACAATATTCTAGAACAACTCCAACATGAGGATATGCAATTTCCCTCTTTATCTTGGCAGCTGCCATTTAGCCTTCCTGTTTTTATCACTGCATTATGGATAAGGAAACTGATTGCAAACTGGTTAAGTGATTTCATGATTAAAGTGAAATCAAGCAAATAAAGAGAATATTGAAATACCCTATTTCTCAGTGGCACCTGCTATATTAAAACAGCATCAACTTAGAAATAAGAGAACCTAGATTCCAACCGCAGTTCCACCACTTACAGACTCCAAGTCTGTGGTTGGTTTGCTCAGTCTTTTCCTCTACGAAGTCTGGTTGATGACAGTATCACCAGCCTCACTGAATTCACTTCTATTTCATTCCATTGAGCATTTATCCTTTCTAGGCTCTTTGCCTAGCACTGTGGTTATATGGAAATAAAGTCCTTTCTCCTTAAGAAGTTATAGTGTACTGGGAACACAGATGCGTACAAGGATGGTTTCAACATAATTTGGTATGGATCATATAAGATACAATTTGTATTCCACAGAGGTACACAAGAGGGATGCTTTGCTGAGTCTGAGTGTCTAGGGAAACTAGTGTCATCAAGCTAAGGTGGAAGGATTAGATAGATGGTGACCAAAGCATGAGAGAAAGCAAGGGGATGTGAAACAGCATTATATATGCAGAAAGTTCCAAAAGGTTTGGTGGTATTTGATCATAGAGGGAAATGCAGACAGTGGCAATGTATGTGGCTGGAGGTGCATATGAGGTCCAGGTCACCAAGGGTCTTGTAAGCCCTGCTAAAAGGTCTCAGCTTTACTTAGTGAGCACTGGGAGTCTATGAAACTTTCAGGCAAGGGCGTGATGCAACAATTGCAGTGTATTTTGTTTTTTATTAAACACCTTGGCTATTGTGCAGGGCACTAGTCCAAGAGGGGCAAATTTTAAGTTAAGAGATGACTCTTTCACCTTCCCAGGAAAGAAAGTAGACCTGTGACACAACAGACAGAGAGAAGGGGTATGGTGTCTAGAAATTATAGATAAATCATCGGTATAGAGAGGTTGACTGGATGTGGTGGGTAAAGAAATGGGATGTGTTTATATTAATGATTAAACAAGCTAATGTGAGTAAAAGCATTGTTCAAACTATAAAGCACTAGTTCAAGCTAATAACATATTAGTCATTATTCAAAGAGTATTTAATGAGGATATGCTCAGTTCTAGATCCTAGGCTAAGTTTTGGATATGTTTGGTAGGGGGGAATGGGAGTCCATGAAACAGAAGGGAAATCATATTTATTTTTAAAAATAACATTATTCTAGGTACTGGGCAAATATACTAAACAATCATGATTGATCTTGGTTCTCATAATAGCCTTTTGAGGTAGATTTTACCTCCATTTTTGGATAAGAGATGGAAACTTAGAGATGACATCTTTCTTGCCTTCAAAGAACTCATAGACTAGTGGGTGAAACTGGTGTGAATGGAATTATAATCCTTATAATTATGATGATTATAATGAAGGTCAACACAGAGTGATGCCACTGCATAGAAGAATTGCTAAGCTGTATTTAGGGAAACTTCACAGAAGAGGTAGTTCCTATAAGGTGATTACAAATTATTAATATCTGCAAGGTAGGAGAGGCAGCCAAAGGAGTAACATGTACAAAATATGAAGGAGTTTGAACTGGGAACTAAAATGGTTCAGTATGGCTAGTGACGGATAGCAGAGGCTGAGGCTGTAGGACATACTAAGACTGAGCCTTATGATAAGAGAAATAGGATGCCATTGATTGGGTTTTAAGTAATTGTGTGTTGAGATAAAATATGCACTTCAGAAAGATCATTTTGATGGCACTCTAGAGAGAATGAAGAAGACTGGGAGAAGGCACTTTCTAGGTCAGAGATGATATAAGCTTCAGCTAGCACAATAGAAGTGGAGATAAAGTAGGACTAACATTTAGGTGGTAGAAGAGAGACAACATGGTGATCAGGGGATACAGGAAGAGAGGGATATAAATATCATTCGATTTTCTGTTTGGGGGCTGGGTAGATAGTAGACCCAAACAATGATGGAGACTGTAAGAAAAAGAGTATTTTGGGAGGAAAGAGCTTGAGGGAAGGAAAAGGAGAAGAATTTAGAAGACACATGGAAGAAGATAAACTGGAAGAATGTGAATGGTGAGGGAGAGAGAGAAATTGAGGATGCCTTGAGCATGCCAAAGGATGATGGCATCATTTACAGAGCAGGATAATCTTTTATCAGGTGGGGTCTCCTCTGAGAGCCAGAAAAGCATGTCTTGAGCCCACATTTCTCACTGATGGGGGTCTAAAGTCTTCCCCAATATTTTCAAGATTTCATGAAGTTTAGGTTCTCATGATTGCCTGTGTCTACACACTTTCTTTTGTAATGCTGTGGCATTTTACACTATTTATTTATACAGCTGTGAAACTGTTCCCTTCACATCTTCCTGCAAAACACAGAGAGAAACATTCATGCACATTGTGGACTCCACTGAGGATCTTATGGCCACCTTAGTTACCATGAAAGAAAGCTCCAAAAAATCCTGTGCTCAAAAATCCTGTCTTCCTCTGTACCCCCCAACTGGCTCACACCCCACCACTGCCTCTGTTGCATTTGGTTGCATCAATGCATGGCTTTTCTCTTCACTCTATTCCTTCATTCTCTTTTGTTTTCTCATCCACTTCACTCCTGTTCTGTAGCTACAAATCACTCCCCCCAAACCATCTCCCATTGCAGGAAGCATAGTTGCTCCTTCATCTCTGAACCTTTCATTCATATTGACACCCTACCCCTTGTAACCTTGGAGCAGGGAGTTAGGGGAGAGAGATGCATCGCCTTCTACTTCTACCTTTATAAAAGGTGTTTTCCTCCAAAGATGGTTCAAGTACTGGCTATAAAAGGATTATAGTTTACCCACTTGAATATGTAAATACAAGGTGAAGTTGGAGAGGGGTCACATTTGTAACAGAGGATGACCCATTTTATGTTAGAGAAATTTCATTAGACATGTCTTTGAGACATTAAGATTACTCTTATGGTTAAAAAGCTAATAACCTGCATCCTCGAAGGTGTTTCTTTTAAAGAGTAGAGTTTTGTAAGTGGTTCTATCCTTTCCCTTACGTTCACACCTAAAGAACGTTGAGTATTGTCATTGTTCTTTCTCACTGACCCTTCTCATGCTGGTTTTATAGGTTCTGCAGGACAGTGGTGTTCTTAGAGGGTTGGTGTCTCAGGTCTAGGCTTAGGAGGTCAGTTTTTTTGAGTGAGTCTTAGTGAGGAGGAGACTGTAGGTCTAATATGCAGGCTAGGTAGTTCCCAGGCTTACAGATCCCAGTTCCATTGTCATGGGCTGTCTCAAATCCTGCCACACCCTCATCCTGCCAGCTGTCTCAAAGTTCTATGCCACTGAACAAAAAGTTAAACAGGTATGACCCTGAAAAACCTGACAACCATAGGATGTCAGTCTGCTTCTGCACCAGCACATTCATTTGCCATGAGAATTCTTCTTTAGCTAGTACTAGAGTTTTTGCCTGATTTTTATGGATGGGACCCCTTTGCTTGTAATAAAAACTCACAAAAACTACCTTTTGTAAAAAAGACCATCAATGTTCATGAATCAGAAAAATACAGAAGGACATTGGACTTCCTTTCCTCTCCCCATCACTCCTTTTTCACCCCTACCATTTCTCTTCTCTAGATATGCTTTTCCAGATGGTAGAAAAGATCATTATCAGAAACTTCAGCTATACACAGCTTTTTAATGCTCATGGTTTCAGATAAGCACCTTCTCCTAGACAACTTCAGCAAAAGTCCCAGGAAGGGCTTTGATTGGACAGCTTGAGTCATGTGCATATACAAGAACCAATCATTTGCATGTGAGAAAATATGACACTCTGATTGGCCAGACATGTGTCATGTGTTCAGCCCTAGAGCTGAATGTGTGGCGAACCTCTCCTGAAGCATTGAGATTGATTATGGAGAAATTATTAATAGTTAAACCAAAACATACTTTATGCTTGGTATGCTGATGAGTGGGAGACAATCCTGATAAAGGTGAGGGTCCAGTTCTCATTTCCTGCTCAGCTTCTGTAAACTCTTCTTGTAGCATCTGAACCTTGATCCAATTCCCTCACATTGATGAAAGGGGTCCAGTGACAAGACTGTCTTCAGATACTATGGTGCCATGACTACCTGAGGATGGATGTTAACATGGCATGGCTGCTGCTGCAGTGTCCCGCTGTCTTCCTTCCCCATGCTCCTACACTGTTTCTACATCTGTAATTTGATTAAGGAACTTCACTGTGCTACTGCTCTAAGGGACACTGATTTCAGCATCTGCTCAGTCTTACTGCTCAGTCTATCTGATCTCCATGCGGTCCCTCCACTAATTACTTCTTACCACCCACCCATCAGCACCATGACTTAGGAACACTAAAAATCCATTTACTTGTATTTAATCATAAATTGTTACTCAGCATTTTTCAGTGAATACTTTATCTTAAACTAACCCCACATTAAAATATGTATATATTTCATCTTTTACTCTGGAACACTGATATTTAAAAAATAAGTCTCAATAATTGTCATTTCCTACATTTCAATTCATTAGGAGCCATGATTACTCATGTGGTTTTAAAAATTTGTTTATAAAATAATTCAAACATATAGTGATGCACAGAGAATAATGTAAGGGACATACTTAAACATAACACTAATAATTAACAAATTTCAACACTTTTACATATTTTTTCAAGCTTTTATTTTTAAATAAATAAAATACTATAGATGAAGATTGAAGCCCTTTTGAATCCATTCATAATCCAATTTCCATTCTTTCCAAAATTGCATATATTCTGAAACTAACATCTATCTATCTTATCTATCTATCTATCTATCTATCTATCTATCTATCTATCTATCTATCTTGTTGCTTCTGCTTTTGTATTTTCTCTTTGCTATTTTTGGTCATTTCTTCATCCCTGCATATGACTAATTTACAATATTTTTATAGAAAGTCTTTATTAAATTTCCCCTTTAATTAAAAGTAAACATACACCACCCTAAGAAAATCTCTGAAATTCAAAAGAAAGCAAAATTCTAATGTCATATTTTCCCCAGCTTGATCTATCAGCTTTTATGAGATGTATGTTTTTCAAAAACTTCTACTATGATTGTGATTTTTTCCAATTTCTCCTTATAATTATTTTCACTTTTGTATTTTGAAATGAGGTTGTTAGGGGTATACACTTTCACTGTTGTGATGGCTTCTTAGTGCCTTGTTCCTTTAAGGAATATATAGTATCTCACTTTATCCTGAATAATGATTTTGCCATGAATAATTCTTTCTAGTAGTTATTAGAGGTTTGTTTTGCCTGATTTAACAGTCTTCTCCCTCAAAATTATTTAGAGTTTCCTGATTATTTCTATTTTTCCAATTTTATTTTTTATTATTTCTTTGTGTGTGTTCCATTCATTCTACTTTCTTTGGATTTACTCCAACATTTTTTCCTAGATTTTTGATTTGAACAAATTCATTTTACTTCAACCCTACCTTGTTTTTCTTAAAAAAATAACTTTATACATGAAATTTGATAAGCATAATTTTCTTATATTTCTGTATTCTATAATTTTCATCATCATTTCTTTAACCCATAAATTGATAGATTCTGTTTTTAAATGCCAGAAGGTAGTGGTAGAGTAGGTTATTATTGTTGAAAGAATTGGTCAGACACACTTTGAAATGATGTTTGATTTCTAAATAAATTCCATTGTGATTAGAGTATCTGGACTCTATGAGAGTAATTGTTTAATATGTACTGAGTCTTCATTATGACACAGTGCCTGACAAATTTTTATGAATATTCGGTGTCTGATATAAAGGCATGTGTTTTCTCTGTTTGGGACAGAATTCTTCAAGATCAAGCTTTTTGATCACGCTATTTGCTTTCTTATCCAATTTTTTCTTTCTTTCTTTTTTATAACTTGATCTATTTGTCTCTGAAGAAAGTTTATTTAAAATATCTCAATAGTATTTCTTCTTGGAACTATTTTATTTTGTCCAATGTTTTTGCCCTAAATTTTATTTTTTCCCCAAATACTAGTATTGTTATACCAGGTAAAAATATGCCTAGTGAATCTTTCTTCTAAATTTTTATTTTCAACCTTTCTTTGTTAATTTGTTTTTAATTATGCATCTTGCAAAGATAATATAGTTTTCTTTAAAAAATAAAATCCAACATTTAGTAGTATTTTTTAATAGATTAATTTTATGTTTATTGTGAGCACTGATCTATTTGGATTAATTTCTTCCATCTTGTTTTGTGCTATTTATTTAACATCATTTTTTCTCTATTTCCTTTTTTAACCCCTCTTTTTCCTACCTTCCTTGGATGATACATTTTTTTGAAAAGTGCTTTGTTTTTTCCCTTTACCTGTTCAGAAGTTATTAATATTTTTATAATTGTTATAATTTTCCTGTAGTTAAAAAATAGTGAAGTATGATATACATACAGTAAATTTTACATAAAAGAAACAAATTATCACAGAATGAACACTCATGCAACTGTCATACAAGAAATAAAACATTTCCAGTATTTCAGAAGCACAAAACATTAATGTATTTTAAAAATATCTTTCTCTTCCCAGCTTTAATGAGATATAATTGACAAATCAAAATTGAATATATTATGGTATATAATATGATGCTTTGATATATGTATACATTGTGAAATAATCATCTCAATCTAAAATAAACCTTTGATTTAAATTTTGTTTCTTACTTTATCTAAAGTCAAGCAGTATCTCTATATGTTCCCGAATAAGATGAGGACATTAACAAAGCAAACTTAACTAGCCATCATACACTCCTTCCCATCTTCTTTGATATTGTTTTTAATTTTAATATCACTTATTTGAAGGAAAGAAAATCAGCTATTTTATATTCAGTAGTTATGGAAATTTACCAGTTCTCTCTCACTTCCTCTTCCTGTGCCTTTTTCTGCTTTTACTAAAGTACATCCTTTAGTAGTTCTTTCATTACTAATTTATGAGAAGTAAATTCTAAACTCTGTTTTATGTCTAAAAATGTCTTGATTTCATCTTCATTTGAATGATACTTTATCTAGATACAAAATTCTAATTTAGTAATTGTTTTCCCTCAGCTCTTTGAAGTTTTTCTTCATTGCCTTCAGTTATTTATTGTTACTAATGTTAAATCTGCTCACAATAGAAATGCCATTGATTTGAACGAAATATGTCTACTCTATTTGATAATTTTCAAGAACATTTCTTTTTATTTTCATTGTAATGTATCCTCCTTTTGTTAGTATGGCATCTCACTCTTCTCATGCCTGATGCCTCTGTGTTTGGTACTTGTACGGCTCAATCATCGGAGAATAAACCTTCTGTCTTCTGGCCTGGAGGGAGAGCATGTTTTGCTTAGTCTTACAGCCTAGAGGATGGGATCTCAGAGTCTAATTATTTCTTATACACTCTTTCAACAAGTCCTTCTGTTTTTGGAAACTTTCTGTATGTCTCACATTCAGAGTTACCTGGTCTACCCAATTTCTCACTTTTTTCTCATGTGAATTGATTTAAAATAGTGGTACATAAGTTTTAGGGATCTCCCTTTTGGCACATAAGTTTGGGGGATCTCTGAGCTATTAAATCACATGGTACTAGCCTTTCTGCTTTCAATTTCTCAGTATTTAGATATTTCTTGTCTGTTGTCACCTTCTTTCCATTTTCTTTGTGTTTAGAGATTTATAAACATTTTGAAACTCCTTTACAGTCATTTTGGAGAGGGATTCCTGGAGGTATAATGGATGAGTGCATATATTCAATCTTCTGTGTTTAAATAAAAATCATTTCCATTAAGATTTTATAGACATTGGAAATTCTATTAAGAGAATATAGAGTCCTTCATTTCATAATTAAAAATATCCCAGGGAGACATAACACATTAACTTATAATTATAAATGGCTGTTATGCTTTCCCCTTCATAATTGACCCCCAATTCAGAATTAATTGCTTTCTTATCCCTGTTTTATCTCCTTGGTATATTTATGGTTTTTGGTTGGCAGGCCTCAAAACTAGACTGTGTACACTTTAGGCACTTTTGCATTTGGGTATATTTGGTACCTGTCACAGTGTCTGGTGCAAAGAGGTTGCTCCATAAATGTTTCTTTAATAAAACTGAATAATTTAGCATCAGTATTATCAGAAAAATTGTCAGCTATGACAAGAGTGTTTCTCACCCCTTGGCAAGAAATTTGAACCAGATGTTCACTATGTTACCAGACTTTTCTCCCAGATTTGTTACATGATTTGATTGATTATTGGGTTTAGAAAATAGCCTTGTGAGAAGATAAAAACTTCTGGTAATGATAAAATAACCACGTCACTCTACATTTGTATAATTCTTTTATTGTTTAAGTTGTTTCCATATCTATAATTATAAAAAAATCTTCATGCATCCTTGCGATTTTGGAGAATTGCAAAGTCTATTTTACTTTGTTCATGTTTACTCTTTCAAAGAATACAAGGTACTACTGATAATAATCATCACTGATTTTGGAAAATAAAAGAATATTCCCTCATTTAACATTGTTTTATGTAAAACTATCAGGAGCAAAAGCAGGAAGTGAAAAGGGCGTCTTAATGGGATAAAAAAGCATAGATTACTTGCCAAAATACAAGCTTGAACTCTTCTTTTCCATATTACTCTGCCCCTAAAGCATACAACCATGAGGCAGTTAGCACACCCCTGATTTTTGAAGAGAAATAGGAGAGGGCTTAGGCTAACATGTCTCCATCTTCAAAAATGGCCTGTGTACTAGACCTTGTACACAGACACACCTCTTTATGCCAGTCCTGCAGAAAATGACTCCAGCTTTAAGCTTATTTTCTCTAATATTTTAAATGCAGGGAGTAGAAGTACCTTTTTTATATACATAGAAAACAAAGTTCTTACTTAGAAAAATGTTTAGGAACAATTATAGGTATCCTAGAAATTCTATGCCCCAACAAATAATAAACAACCAACAGTCCTTAGTAAAGGGAGTCATGATTTTTGCCTAGAGTAGAAAGACTTGCTATTGTTAATTCAGAGAATCGTCTAATCTCTTCTCAAAGAAGCAGGAGGCCTGGGAACTCTGACTGGGCTAGGATTCCAGGAGAAAAGAATGAAATGGATTTGAGAATGGCTGGAGTCTGTGGCTATACAATTTATTATTAGAACAAAGTGAAATGCAACCAAGAAAGCTGAGCTTAGACAAGGAATGTTTTAAAAGTTGAAGAGGAGGTTCCTGAGCAAGACTTGGATCTGTGGTAAGGATTATCAAAAGGAGATTGCCTACAAAGAAGGCTCATACACTGAACAGAAGTTATTTATTGTGGAACACGAAACAGAGAATCCAACCTACACTAATTGGTATTACAGTTCAATTCTAGACTAGTCCCATACAACAAGGTTTTAAGCATACATTTAGCTAGTAGGAGGTGTGCATTTTAAATGCACTAAAAGAAGCTAAAGTTGTAAATAAATCATCCTGCCATCTTAACTACCAACAGGGTGTTCAGTGAAAGCAGTGACCTAGTTAGCAGCCAGCAGACACAAGTTTCCAGTGAGCAGTAGAAACATTCTATTGCCATGTAAATGGAGAGAGATAGAAACTGTTTCTCCCCCTTCAGAGAGATCAAATTAACAACATATCATAGCATCTGGGATGTCACCTTGGAACACCTAGTAGCTTTTCAGGTGTGACACCCCTGGTTATTGAAAGAGCTTGTCAATCACCAATCTAAGCTATTTTTATGTTAGCTGTGAAAAAGCTGAGAAATCCCTGGGTTTGTGGCCATGCTGGCTTGCCAGACAAAATGGACAATTGAAGAAAAGTGGTGATACTTCCCTCTTCTAAAGAACAGGCAGGCATTCACCACATAGCAGTGGGGGAGGTACTATCATAGCTTTATTGGGCTGGCTGATGAAATGAGCCCTGGAAATTCCTTTTAGGGTGTATAGGGTGTGGAGGGAGTCTTTATCTTTGTCTCATGGCTTCTTGGCGATGATTAGGTTTTAGAGAACTTACTAACAAATTGTAGTTGACCTCTGAAAATATCAGTTGGAGATTTACACAAAAGGCAGGAAAGTTAAGAACAGGTTATTCCAAGTTCCAGTATGTAAATAGGTAGACATGCACTGAGAGTGTGAAACTTTGGCAAGTGAGGGGCTACTTAGCGGAGTATCTAGAATATGGAATCTATATTTCACAATTTTTTAAATTGCATTTTAAAAAATCAGGGTATATTTCTCATACCATACTGTTTAGCCATTTCAAGGGTACAATTAAGTGGTTTTTAATATATTCATAGAGTGGTACAACCACTTTTCCTCACCCCAAAAGAAAGCCATTAGTAATCCTTTCCCTTTCTCCCCTTTAGGCCCTGGCATCTGCTAGTGTATTTTCTGTGCTATGGATTTTTCTATTCCGTACATATAAATTATTCTTTCATATAAATGATATCATATAATATATAGCCTTTTATGTCTGCCTTCTTCCATGTAGCATAATGTTTTTGAGGTTTCATCTATGTTGTTGAATGTGTCAGCATTTCATTCCTTTCTTTGGCTCAATAACATTTCATTGTACGGATATACTACATTTGTTTATCCATTCATCAGTTGATGGATATTTGGCTTGTTTCTACTTTATAACTGATATGAATAATGCTGCTATGAACATTCATGTGCAAGATTTTATGTGGGCATATATTTTTTGTTCTCTTGGATATATACACAGGAGGAGAATTGCTGGCTCATATGGTGCTGGGTCATATTGGCTCTGTTTGCCATTTTGCAGAACTGCAAAACTACTCCAAAGTGGCCAAATCATTATATATTCCACCAGCAATATATAAGAGTATTGATGTGTCCACAGTCTCTCCAACACTTGTCATTTTCTATATTTTATTTGAGCCATCTGGTAGGTATGGAATAGTATCTTATTGTGGTTTTCATTTGCATTTACCTAATGACCAACGATAAACTTTTTTCATGAGCTTATTGGTCATTTGTATATGGTCTTTGGAGAAATGCCTATTCAAATACTTTACCCAGCTTTTAATTGGGTTGTCTTATCAGATATAAGATTTTTAAATATTGTCTCCCATTCTGTAGGTTGTCTTTTCACTTTCTTACTGGTGTCCTTTGATACCAAATAGTTTTTAATTTTGACAAAATTTATCTGTTTTTTTCTTTTGCTGCTTTTTCTATCGGTGTTTTATATATAAGAAACCATTGCCTAACCCAAGGTCACAGAGATTTACTCCTGTGTCTCCTTCTAAAAGTTTTACAATTTTAGTTCTTACATTTAGATTTATGATTGGTTGTGGGTTAATTTTCATATATTATTTGAGGTAGAGATCCAAATTCATTCTTTCACATGTACATATTCAGTTCTCCTAGCACCATTTGCTATAAAGACTATTTTTACCTCATTAAATTGTCTTGGACAACTTTGTAGAAAATTAATTGACCAAAAATATAGGGGTTTATTTCTCAACCTCACTTCTTTCTCACTTTTCTTTTTCCAATTAATCTATGTCTATCTTTATTTCGGTGCCATACTATTCTGATAGCTGTAACTTTGCTTTCGAAATTGGTAAATGTGAGTTCTCCAACTTTGTTCTCTTTCAATACTGTTTTGTATATTCTGTATTCTTTGCATTTTCATATGAATTTTAAGTTCAGCTTATCAAATTTTGAAAATAAAGGTCAGCTGGAATTATGATAGAGATTGTGTTGAATCTGCAGAGATTGTGTTGAATCAGTCTGAGAAGTATTGCCATTTTGATAATATTAGATATTCAGATCTATGAATACAAATCATCTTTCCATTTGTTTATGTGTTCTTTAATATCATTCAACAATGGTTTGTATTATGTAGTGTACAAATCTTATACTTCTTTGATTAAATTTATTTTTAAGTATTTTATACTTTTATCTTTTATATTTTTAATGCTACTGTAAATGAAATTGTTTATTGAATTTTATTTTCAGATTGTTCATTGCTGGCGTATAGTAATACCATTGATGTTTGGGCATTGATCTTTATTCTGTAGTCTTATTAAGCTAATTTATTACCTCTAAATTTTTTGTAGATTAATTAGAATTTTCTGTATATGAGATTATGTCATCTACCAATTAAGATAATTTTACTCCTTCCTTTCCAATCTGGATGCTTTTTATTTTATTTTCTTGCCTTATTTCCCTGCTTAGCATTTTAAATATAATGTTAAATAGATGTGATAGAAGCATATATCCTTGGCTCATTTCAAATTTTAGGGAGAAAGCTATCAGTCTTTTTACCAGTAGGTACAATAATAGCTGTGAGTTTTTCATAGACACCCTTTATCAGGTTGAAGAAAGTCCATTTTATTCTTAGGGTTTTTAAAAATTATTTCAAATGATTAGGGGAATACAAATATTTCTGTTACATGTATACATTGCACAATGCTGAAGTCAGAGCTCTGAGTGTACCCATCACCAGAATAGTGTTTATTGTATCTGATTTTATCTCTCACCCCTCTCCCACCCTCCACCTTCTTGGTTTCCAATGTCCTTTACCTCAAGGTTTTTTTGCATGCTTTTTATCATAAAAGTGTGTTGGATTTTATCCTTTATTAATACGGTGTGTATTATATCAATTGATTTTCATATGTTGAACAAACCTTCCAATCCTGAGATAAATCCCGTAGTTCACAAATGACATATATACTTTTTTTTAAAAAAATAAATTGTTATGTATTGGTTTGCTTGTATTTTGCTGAGGTTTTTGGGTCTATGTTAATAAGGAATATCAGTCTGTGATTTTCTTTTCCATAATATCCTTGCTTGGTTTTGGTATCAGGTTGACACTGGATTTCTAGAATGAGTTGGGAAGTGTGTCCTCCTTGTCTGTGTTTTGAAAGGGCTTGTGAAAGATTGGTTTTAATTCTCTAAGAGTTTGGTAGAATTCATCAGTGAAACCATGTGGTCTTGGGCTTTCTTTTATGGGAACTTTGTTGATTACTAATTCAATCTTTTTATTTGTCACTGGTCTATTCAAGTTTTCTTCTTGAGTTAGTTTTACTAGTTTATGTCTTTCTGGGTTTTTGTCCATTGCATCTAGGTTTTCTTTTGTTGGTGTCCAGTTGTTCAGAGTATTTCCTTACAATCCTTTTTATTCCTGTAAGGTCAACAGCAATGTTCCCTGTCATTTCTGCTTTTAATAATTTGCATCTTTTCTCTTTTTTTTTCTTTGTCAGTTTAGCAAAATTGTCAATTTTCAAAGAACCAACTTTTAGTTCATTGACTTCTCTATTGCTTTTCTATTCTCTATTTCATTTATTTCTCTTCTAATAGTCATTATTTCTTTTCTTCTGCTTACTCTGGGTTTAACTTACTCTTTTTTTTCTAGTTTCTTAAGATGAAAGGTTGTTATTGATTTAAGAACTTTCTTCTTTTTTAATATAGTCACTTGTAAATATGTGGTTTATTTCTAAGTACTACTTTTGCAGTATCCTGTAAGTTTTGGTGTGTTGTGTTTTCATTTCCATTCATCTCAAAGTATTTTCTAATTTCCATTGTGATATCTTCTTTTGTCCATTGATTATTTGGGAATGTATTGCTTAACTTCCATGTGTTTGTGAATTTCCCAACTTTCCCTCTGCTATTGATTTCTAATTTAATTTGCTTTGGGTCAAAGAACACACTTTGTATGATTTAAATCTTTTAAATTCATTGAGACTTATTTTATGGCCTACTACATGGTCTACCCTGAAAAATATTCTAGGTGCACCTGAAGGGAATGCACATTCTGCTGCTGGACCAAGTGTTCTATAGATATCTGTTAATCTAATTGTTTTATAGTGTTGTGCAAGTCCTTTGTTTCCTTTTTGATGTTTTGTCTGGTAGTCCTTTCCATTACTGAATGTGGGGAATTGAAATCTCCAGCTATTTTTATTGAATTGTCTATTTCTCACTTCATTTATCTTGATGTTTCTTTCATATATTATGGTGTTTTGTTATTAGGTGCACACATATTTAAAATTGTTATACCTTCTTGATGAATTGACCCTTTTTCATTCCATAATGTCCTTCTTTGTCTATTGTAACCGTGAGTTAAAGCATATTTTGTCTGGCAGTAGTACAGCCACTATATCTCTCTTTTGGTTACTGTTTACATGTTATAACTTTCCCCATGCTTTTATTTTAAACCATTATGTCTGAATCTCCTGCAGCCAGTTTATAGCTGGAACACTTAAAAAAAATCCATTCTCCTAATCTCAATCTTTAGATTGAATGGTTTAATCTATTTACACTTAATGTAACTACTGATAAAAATTTTTACATCTGTCATTTTGTTATTTGTTTTCTATATTTCTATGACTTCTTTGTTATTGTTTTTCCATTCCTCTATTACTGCTATCTCTTGTGTTAATAAATACTATTTAATGTACTGTTTAAATTTGTTTTCATTTCTTTTATGATTATTTTTAGTTCTTTTCTGTTTGCCTTGGGAATTTACAATATTAATGTACAAAAATCTACTTTAGATTAAAATAACCTTAATTACAATAGTATACAAAAATTTGCTTTTATATAGCTTTGTTTTCTTCTTCTTTTGTGCTATTATCAAACAAAATACATCTTTATATATGGTATGCATATTATTGGTTATGCCATTGTTTTTCAAATCAGATAGCAAAGAAAAGTTACAATAAAAATTAATTTATATTGTTTTTATATTTACTTATGTTACCTTTATCAATGCTTTTATATTTTGTGTGGATTCTCATTACAGTGTAGTGTCCTTTTATTAAGCCTGAAGGACTCCCATTAGAATTTCTTGAACAGCAGGTCTGTTAGCAATGAATTCTCTAACTTTTTTATTAGAAATTGTTTTAATTTCTCATTTGTTTTTTAAACAATAGTTTTGCTAGATATAGAATTGTTGATTGGTAGTCTTTTTATCTGAGCACTTTGAGTATATCATCTCGCTGACTTCTGGCTTTCATTATTTCTGATGAGAAATCAGTTATTAATCTCATTGTACATCTATTGTATAGTATTAGTCAATTATCTCTGTTGCTTTCAAAATTCTCTTTGCCTTTTCATATTTTGGTTATGATATGTCTAGGTGTTGACTCTTTGAGTTTTTGATGTGTAAATTAGTGTTTTTCACCAAATTAAAAACAATTTTCAACCATTATTTCTTCAACGGTTTGTTCTCTTTCTCTCTTCTTCTTTGCCTTGTCTCTCTCTCTTCTAGAACTCCTATTATATATATGTTGGTATGCTTGGTGGTATTCAAAGATCTCTGAGATTCCATTAATCTTTATATGATTTTTGCTTTCTGGTAATGAAACTGGATAATTTCCATTGACCTGTCTTCAAGTTATTGAATATTTCTTCTGTCTTTTCAAGTCTTCTGTTGAGGACATCTAGTGAATTTTTTATTTTAGTTATTGTACTTCTCTACTCAAAAATTCCTATTTGGTTCTTTTATATAATTTCTATTTCTTTATCAATATTCTCTTTTTGTTGAGACATCATTTTAATACTTTAGTTATTCATATCTGTTGTTTTAATTCTTTGAACATATTTATGATAGCTAATTTAAATTTTTGTTACTAAGTCCAATATTTGGGCTTCCACGGGGAGAATTTTTATTAACTGCTTTATTTCCTGTGTACAGGTATACTTTCTTGGTTATTTTTTAATGTCTCATAATTTTTTTACTTAAAAGTATAAATTTTAAATACATAACATTGCAATTCTTGAAATCAGGTTCGTCCCCTATCTTTGGGATTATTGTTGACTTTTTGAACTAATTCTGTACAGTGTATGTTCTTTGTCATGTGTGGCCATTGAGTCACAGCTTGGCTAGCATAGTGGTCTTCTAATGATTCAACAGAGGCTTTCTTAGTTTTCTGGCACTAATAAGTCTCGTAGTCTTTGCTGCGGGGTCTTTTGTGCATGTTGAGGTATTCCTTTAGCATGCAATCAGAGTTTCCATCTCCTCTTTAATCTTTACTTCCTGCTTGTGCAGAGTCTTAAAGTTTGTCACAGGTAAGAATTCAGAGCCTTTTTAGGTCTTACCTGAGCATACACATAGCCTTGAGTGTGCATACAATCCTATGCTCGCATATCCTCAGGTATATATTACAGCTTTTCCAATCCCCCTACATATTTCCCCCCTAGATTTTAGTTTTACACCTGGTAGTTTGCCCATTGTTTGTCCAGCTGTAATCTACTGCTTCAGAGAGCCATGCTGTTCAGCAATTGCCTGTGATTTTTTTTCAACAAATACATGTGTGGGAAATCGGCTTCCACTCAGGAAGCTTTGAGTCAGGTCAAATGAGGACCAGTGCTGCTCATTCCTTTTTCCTGTGAACAGAGCTAACACTCATCCAATGGCTTTTCAACAAAACAACCTTAATTGAAGAGTCTTGACACAATTTGCAAGATACCACTAATTGGATTTCACTTGCCATCTGCTACACTATACCTGACAGAGCCCAGTAAGATGTAAATTCAGAAATGATGACAGAGTGAAAGCAGAAAACAAATCCTTCTTGATAATTGTAGTTAGCCAATCTGGAGCCTGGAAAGGAAGGGGCAATAGTATCTAGTCTTATACTGAAAAGATTGGCATTGAGTAAATAAATGTGTACATTTTATTTCCCAAACATTTATTTGACATTTTCTTACCATCGAGGAAGAATGATAAAGAAGGATAACAGGTATGATCTTATATAGGATGATTTTTCTTGTAGAATATTATTTTGACAATTATTCTCTTTGACAAAGAGATGTAAAAGTCATATTGACTATTTTTTAGCTTGGAGTGTACATTTTAGCTTAAAATATTCAGTGAGTCAAAGTAACTATTTTTTGATCTCTGAGACCTAACTATAAAGATGTTTTGATTTTTCATATTTCTAAAATGATTCCTTATATAAAAAGATGCATTCACACTACTAATGATAAAGCTTTCCGGTTTCCTCCTTGGATCTTAATGGAAATAAACTAAAGTGAAGTAACCTAAAACTTAAAATGACATATTTAAAGGAACTAGATCACCGAAAAGGATTGAACTTATTCATTAGTAAGAAAGACTAAAGATCTGACCTTTTCATGGAAGAACCATTAACACCACATCCATACTCAGCCATACCTATTCTAAAAGGAAAATATACTCAGGCGATGAAAATATGGTTCCCAGAAACTAGAGATTAGAGAATTCATTCATTCATTCTCTATTGATAAAGTGACTTCTTTGTGCCAGGAATTGTTTTCAGTACTGAAGACCATTTTGTTGAGCAAAATGGGTAAAGCTCACATTGTCATTGACCCTACACTCTAGTGGGAAAGATAGAACATTAAAAACAAAACAAACAAAATAAAAACCTAAGACATAAAACTAAAGGTAGATGTGTAATACAATGATGGATAGTATTAAGTGCAATGAAAAAAATAATATAAGTTGAAGAATAGAAGGTAATCGTAAGGGTGAAAATGGGGAGAAGATCCTCTTTGATAAAATTATATTTTAGTAGAAATTTGGGAAATTAAACCATGAATATTTTGGGAAAGAGACTACTAGGTATAAAGGAAACAGTTAATAGGCTCTTGTAGTGGTCCAGGTAAAAGAAGATGATGACTTGGGCAGAGTAATAGTGTTGAAGGTGATGAGTAGTACTTAGTTTCTGTATATATTTTGAAGGCATAGTCTGTAAGGTTTGTTGTTAAATAGGATCAGAGGTGTGAGATAAGATGCATCAGAAATGACTATAAGGTACTTGAGCTGAGCAACCAAGTGAATGTGGGAGCCATTTACCAAGAATAGAGAGAAAGTAGTTGGTTCTTCTTTCTTCATTATTTATGAAGCCTAATAATGGTGATTTGCCTTTTAATTTCCTAGAATTATGTACATGTGTGATTCAGCTGAGCACTACAAATGGGCTGCGAGGATTTGGATAAGAGTCAAATTCTCACAAACGATTTTCTATAACAAAATGGTATGGAGTATGTCAAGAGAGATTGGAGACAAATAATGAGGAGAAGAAGATTGTGCTTTAGGTTAAAAAAATTCTGACTTTCCCCAAGCCACCTATTTTTATTTGATAAAAGACTTGGGATCAGATTCTTATTTGAAATATGCAGCTGTGAATAGTTATACAAACCTTCTGAACTGCAGTTTTTTCAAATATGAAATGGACATTGTTTTGAGGATTAAATGACAAATATAGCTTTTTTCCTGGTTATTTTTATTTCACTCTTATGATGTACTGAAGATTTCCAAAAAAGTCCTATATCCACAGTGTAATTAGTATCTAAGCTTTTATATAACAAGTAGTTATTGGAATCCCTTAAATGTAAGGCATGATGATAAGTATTGAAGCAGATTCAATAAATATAGAAGATGCAATACTATCCTCAAATGATTTATAATAAATCTATAGTTTAGTTAAATTTAAGCTCAGGACAGTATTGGAAAGTGATACAAATGTAAACGCTAAAAATAACTGCTTTAAAAAATGCAAACATTTATTCATCAATAATTGTGTGCTAAGCATTCTGCTAAGTGCCCCCAGTTTGTTATGTCACTTAATCCTAAGAAACAAACAGAGAATAATCCCACAGGTTAGATACTAATGTTACCCTTAGGTAGAAATCAAAAGGCAGGAGTATTTCTTACCTGAGATTGAGGAGCCTTAAATTTAGCAAAGTTAAGTAATTTGTCCAAATTTATATAGCAAGTGATAGGCACACACATAAACTTTCTACCATTTTGTTTTCTCAAGGAAGTATAAAGGTTGCAGAAGTTGCTATGGGTCATAGTCAAAGAAAGTCTCATGAAAGGCATAGGACTTCAGAAGTTTCCTGAAAGACATGTATACTAAGAAAGAAAATGAGAAGAAAAGGCTCTGGACTTCAGACCTTGTTCCATCAGCCTTTGAGAGGATTTCAGAGTTGCGAGAGCACATATTACCCTGTGAATTTGAACAGGGAAATCTGGTTTGCTTGTAGTACTGTATTTGTGTTGGGCAGGAAGAAAAGATTAAGTTGGATTGGTGAGCTGAGACCAGTTTGTACAAAATCTTGAATGTCAGCCAAAATAGTTCACACATAGGTAATGAGAAGCCATTCAAACAACTTGAATATAAGTTTGGAATTCTATTGAATTACAGGAGAAATATTATGCGAAATAGGAGATAAAAACAATGAGGAGGCAATTGCTGCAATCTAGATACGACGTGATAAACCCTGGACAATTAATTTGTATTTCTTTTTTTTTTGAGACAGAGTCTCACTTTGTTGCTCAGGCTAGTGTGAGTGCCAAGGCGTCAGCCTAGCTCACAGCAACCTCAAACTCCTGGGCTCAAGCAATCCTACTGCCTCAGCCTCCCGAGTAGCTGGGACTACAGGCATGCACCACCATGCCCGGCTAATTTTTTCCACATATATATATTAGTTGGCCAATTAATTACTTTCTATTTATAGTAGAGACGGGGCCTCGCTCTTGCTCAGGCTTGGTTTAAACTCCTAACCTTGAGCCATCCACCAGCCTCAGCCTCCCAGAGTGCTAGGATTACAGGCATGAGCCACTGTGCCTGGCCTGAATTTGTATTTCAAAGGATAAAACCTTATAGGCTACCTCTTTTCTTTCTCTCCTCCCTTGTGTATTTCTCTCCCACTTTCTCTTTTCTTTTGCATGTATTTACCTAGAATTATGGGTTTTAAAGGAGAAGATCACCTGGAATAGAGATCATGTGTTCTAATTTGCTTTTTTTTTTTTTAATATTTAAATGGCATCTCTTTGCCGAGCAAAATTAAGATCTCAAGTGTCAAAGCCAAGACTAAAGCTCAATTTGTTTTCTAATTTCCTCTTCAGCACTATGAGTGCTATCCATTTCCTCCTACTAGCACTTCAAGGAAAAGGAACTTCAAAGTTTCAGAATAATTCTTCTCATTCCTTTTACCCAGGGTGGTATTGGCAGTCAGTATGGATTTCAGGGGATGGAGTGAAGGTTCCCTAGCTACTTAAAGCCTTAATCAGCAGAAATTATATCTCTGTATCTATGTTCCTGGCCCCAAGAAACGCATCTGGATTTTATTATTCACTAGAGTTAAACACATCGACATCCTCGGGAGAAAGCAGAAGAATCACCTTTTTTACCTCTACTGGTTAGCAGGGAAGTGAAGAGTTGTTACTCCCTTGAGACACCTTTTGGCTTGACGAACTCATCAGGGAGATGTAAATGTCCAGTCTTCTTTCTGGTCCGTATGGAAACATTATCTTAATATGAAAGAAACCTCTGAGGCATAGAAAAGGGAACATGAGCCATGAATTCTTTCCAACCAGGAAAAGAAACATCAGGTCTTATGGTTCATTAAAGGACCCTAATTTCTGAGCTTCTCTGGGAGATCTCAGCTGTAAACTTCTTTATCAATTTTGCATTTGGAATAGAGGAATGGAAGTCCCATTGCAACTTTATAAAGAATAGTTATTTTTTTCTTAATGGTTTTGAGCATTACATGAATTTTTTTCTATTAAATGTTTCTCTCCAATGAGGAAAATACCATGACTTTTAATGCAAAGCAGATTGCAGCAGCACAGAGGCGGCCCTGGCTGAGATAGGGATGATCAGGAATAATCTATATTCCATAATTAAATCTGTTGAATTGACAGTAAAAAAAAAATCTGCAGTTTTAATTTAGATATTGACTGTCTAGAGGAAAAAATATTCTGACAGCAGTACAATGGGGAATTGAGTTTCATTTATTCCTCAGATAAAGATGAATTTGTTGCCCACCACCTGCTGAATGCTGTGCTGGGTTGGGGCTAAGAAATTAGCAGAATAAGACAGATATGATACCTGCCTTGAGCTCCCTCTTGATAATATTCCCCAGAATGCAGATTCCTAGAAGGCCTTATTCACTGCTATAATCCTCAAGATAAGAATAATACCTGACACATAGTTGGTGTTTTAGTCGAACAATAAATATTTGGTAAATTAGTGAATAATGTTTTTGTATCACACTTCTGTCTCTTAAATATAATTTTGTATCTTACACCAACTTGTCAGATATGAAGAGGAGCATTAATTTTACATATAAGAAAACTGGAGAAAAAGCTGTCAAAGGATTTCTCAGGCTTGTAGTCAAGTCATGGCATTGGACTCACAGGTCATCAATTTTTAAAATATGAAGCAGTGAAATCCTTTCTTCAAACTAAATCCGACTCCAGAGTTCAATGTGCAAATCACACAGAAGCTGAGATGCACTGGTTCATGTAGTGGTGGGAGGCAGAGACCCTTTCTTTCTACAAGTTTCTTTCCCAATTTTATCCCTTGGAACCACTGGATATATCATGCTGATGAAGTAGTTTAGACCTTTGTTCCTCTTACAAGTACATTCTTCTGTATTACATAGTTTTCTCTTGATTCAGAAGCTAATCTAGCTGTGTGACTTAGGTAGATTACTTAACCTCTCTAAATCTCTATTTTCTCATTTGCAAAATGGGAATTGCAATTAAAAATGCCTATAAGGTTGTTATGAAGATTACTAGGGATAATACATATAAGCAGTTAACAAAAGGCATGGTACAAAATAAGTGCTCAATGCATGTTAGCTATAATGGTGGTGGTGATGGTGATGATGATGATGGCGGTGGTGATAATGGTGATAAGGGGAAAGAACAGTTTCTGGCACTCACGTGTCCTAAAACAAAAGGATGAAGTGGAGCTCATTTTATACATGGTGGGAAAAACTTTCAATATTAAATGAAATATAAAAAGTATCCATTTTATTTTACATCATAGCTGTGGTAACTAAGATAAAAATAAATGTTGAGAATAACATGTTCTTGCTTTTGTGGTGTCAAAAAGAATTTGTTTTGCTTTTCAGTTGGATTTGATTTAACAAATATTTAGTGAGCACAGTTCATTTATAACATTTAAAAATACATAATAAGTACCATTTTATTCTTGTTTATATAAGTTCATTAAATAATTTCTGTGTGCCAGGTACTCTTTCAGGCTCTGGGGCTCAAAAATGGGCAAGACACTATCTTGACTTTGGAACTTCTGGTGGAAGAAACAAGTAAAGTAATGTAAAATAATTTCTGTGGCACAGGTATCTTAAAATTACTTTCTAAAAACTGAAATTGTCCATATTTCTCTGGTCATTTTGCTTGTCTAAGTTTTTTGTCTATTATATTTCTAAAGATGGTTCATGGGGAACAATATTCCCTGGGTTCTTGAATATTGATAACAATCTGTACCTATTTATAGTTGAAGGTCAGTTCGGCTGGATATAAAATCTTTGTCCCACATTATCTTTGTTTAAATATTTTATTTAATTCTTTGAATATCTCTATTCAATTTTATTTTGAAGCATTGCCATAAAAAAGGATAATCAAATTTTTCCTGTCTAAGTCATATCCTCTTATTATCTGGATTCCCAATGAGTTCCTTTTTCTTTGAAATCTAGTAATATTACTAGATTACGTCTTGGTGTTGGTTGTTCTGGATCAGTATTTTCAGACACATGACATACTACCGCAGTATGTCATTTTTATTATTTAATCAAAGTTTTCTTAATATAGGTTTTGGAATTCGTTTTGATCCCTGGCTTTTTTTTTTTTTAATTCTTTTTCAGGGCCTACTATTCTTTGTATATTGGATGTTCTTTGCCTATCTTCAATATTTGTCACTTTGTCTCAAATCCTTTTTATGTCTTTCTTCATATCTTTTGGTTTAAGTATGTTTTTCATTTCACATTTTTCTCTCAAGGCATTTTTGTCCTATTTATTCACTCTTGTGTTCTTTCTAGGCTAGGTTTAATTTACAAAATGATATTTTCTTTTTCTAACCATTTATTGAGCTGTCACATCCTTTTTGAGTTTTTGTACTTATGTAGCTTTTTCATGAATTATAGAATTTCTTCCTTTTTCAAATTATAACTTTCAAAACTATTTTAAATGTTTGCTTTGAAGTAATTTATGTCTGTTAAAAAGTTACAATAATAGTACAAACATTCCTGTATATTTTTCACCCAGCTTACTCAAATGCTAACATCTTACATATCTATACTATGATTAAAACCAGGACAGTAACATTAATATACTAGCATTAATTACTCTACATACATTATTCAGATTTCACCAATTGTCCCAAAAATGTCCTTTTCCCAGGATCAGAACATTGCGTTAGTAATAATCTCTTTTCCATTCCCTCCAATCTAGAATAGTTCCTAAGTATTTTTGTGCTTTCCTTGATCTTGACGTATTTGAAGAGTACTTGTTTTTCTGAAATTTTGGGTTTTTCTTGGGTTTTTCTGAAATTTTCTCACAATTAAATATGATTTTGTATATTTGGCAAAAACACCACGCAGGTTATGTTGTTCCCTTTTCAGTGTATTATATCAGGGGTGTATGAAGTCTATATATCTTACTGATGGTGATGTTGACTTTGACCATTTGATTAAAGTGGTATCTTCTAGGCATTTCCACTATAAAGTTACCATTATTCCCTTTGGGAGTAGTTATTATCTTATAAGGAAATACTCTAAGTCTATGTAAATATTCTGTCACTCACCATACTTTCACCCACTAATTTCAGCATCCATTGAGGATTCTTGCTTACCACAATTATTACTGTCATGTTTGCTAAATGATAACTTTTTAATTTTTCTTCTATATTTACTAATCTACTTATATATTTGCTACTTGGAATTCTACTGAAATGAAGAGCTATTACTTCTCCCCCTACATATTTATTTATATCAATATGAACTTATGTATATTTAATTTATCCTATGGGTCTATTGTTATTTATTTCATTATCAAATCTTATCATATTTGGCCATTGGTATTCCATTAGAATTGATCTCTGTGTCAGTTCAATGTGTCCCCATTATTGTTAAGTACTTCCTTACTTTCTGGCACCATGATATATTCTATACTGATATTCTTCCTTTCCTGCCCCACCTCTGAAACCAAGCATTTCTCCAAGCAGCCCTGATTTTTTTTTTTTTATTGGATAATGACACTTAGAAATTGAGATTTGGGTGTTAGACATGTTTCTTGCTGCTAGTTACTGTTTTTAAGTCCTTCCAGTAGACAGAGTTAGGAAATAGATGTATGAACACATACATACACATTTATATACATTTCTTTATCTACCTATCTATATATATAAAACCATAAATTCATCCTAATACCTTGGATTCCAATACAACATCACAGAATTAATTCCTTATTTGTAATTCCTTTCTGTGACTGTGCGAAACCTGGTTGTTATTATTCATAATTGATTTACTTATTTATTCAATCCTAATAATGCATACACAGTAGTTTTAGAATTGTTAGCTCAGAATTGCATACTGCTGGGAAAAACAAATTTGTATCTTGTCCTTTTTGTATTTAGCTTTACAGTTTATACTCAAAATGTTGTTTTCTAATGTTACTCATGTCAGTTCTTTTCTTCTTACTTCCTTCAATGTTATTTATGTGTCATAGAGTTTATATTCATTTATAAATGTTTTGTAATCCACATGGATTTTCTCTATGGTTCTCTCATGCTTAATTATATTTATTTATTTGTATGAATATTTGAAACATTATCATGGTATATAAAAGCTGGAACTACACAAGAAGGTATGCTCAGAGAAGTGTCACTTGCCTCTCATCCTTCCTTCCTCATTCCCACTCGCCCATTCCTTAAATCAGTCTTACTGATTTCTGATTTATCATTCATATAGATTTTGCACAAAGGAAGAGATGCATGCATATTTCCTATCCTCTTCAATCTTACATATGGTATTTTATCACTGAACTATATATTCTAAAAATTACCACTCCATATCAGTTCATAGAGATGTTTCTCTTTTTTTTTAACAGTTGCCTAACATTTCACTTTGTGAATGCACAGAATTATTCAAATACTCTTTTATATGGATATTTACTTTTGTATGCTAATATTATATCCTGTCAACTTACTGAATTCTTTTCTTGTTTGAGTAAATCATTAGGTTTCTAGGGTTTTCCAGGTAGCTATACTATTATTTGCAAATAGACATAGTTTCATATCTTCTTTACCAATTTGTATGCTTTCAATTGATGTCTCTTGCCTATGTTTGTTGAATAATACTTCTAATTATATGTTTTAGAAGTTAATAGTTTTGGAGAGAGGGATCCTCATTACCTTGTTCCTGATCTTAGTGAAAATCTTTCTAGTGTTTCTCCATTAAATACGATTCTTCCCTTAAGACTTTTAGAATTCCTAACTTGAGGAATGTGTGTGTGTGTGTGTATCATGTAGTATTCATCATTTATTTTCCTGATTTTCTTTATCAGAAGTGGGTGTTGAATTTTTTCAAAGATGTTTTGTTTTAATCATTATAGAAACAATTAGTTCTTGATTTTTAAAAATTTCTTTTATAATTTTCATTCTAACAACTTTTTGTGAGAATGAATAAAGGATTTAAAATTTCAGAAATGAAATTATTCGTTTTTATATCTGGCAAATAATATTATGTTGTTCAAAATGTTAGCTAGTTGCAATAGGTGACTTTAAATTATGTTTGGCTGGCTGGCCTAAGAATTGGTGGCACAGCTTAAGGTATCACTGTTCACTTACATGTGTTTTTGAAAATTCTTCACAAATAGTTCTTGGTCTCAAGACATAACTTCAGAAACTTTACATTAGAGTGTTGACTATTTCAAAGGGAGTAATATTCATTTTTATTGAGGAGTAAGTTTTATATAGGGTCAAGTGCTATGGAAAAATGTGGATTAACTGATTACATGTTCTTCCTGGGTACAAATCATATCGTAGGGCTCCCTTTACATTGGCAACCTGGCTAGTTCACCCTTTAATCTGGTCTGAGCTGATCTTGTGATTATCTGAATTGTCCCTTGGGTGTTTGAATGATATTATGAAATCAGACTTGTCAAAATAACTTAGAGAAAACACATTTTAATCTTAACTCTATGGATTTTCAAATTGAAACATATGAGAGACTGACACAATAGTGGGAAAAATGGGGTAGGCAGGTGTGCATGTAGTGGGGTCACTCCAAGGTTTAGGAGCTGGCTGTGCTCCAGGTGAGATGCTAGAAATCCTAAATACCACGAGTTCTAGTTCCTGGAAGGGTGATGGTAGCAAATCCGTTTATGAAGTACGTGATTCCTTAGAAAAATGTTAATTTTCTGTCTTTCCTGAAGGTATAGGATGAAGCCCTGCTTCTTCACATTAATGTTTATACAGATTCCCCTGAGATCTTGGTAAAATGCAGATGAAGAGGTAGGGCTCAAGTTTCTACATACCTAATAGACCACCAGGTAACACTTTGCTCCTGGTGTGTGATTACACCTTGAGAAATAAGGGCAACTAGTTTAGATTTAGACTGACATAAATGTCAACCTTGTGTAATTTCTTTAACAAAGATGACATCCGAACCCAGGTCAGTTCTTCTGGTCTATCTTTTAAAGACTTCGACTTTCCTATTCCTTGGCTCTGGGATAATCATGCCTCTGGTAATCCAGTCCTGAGTTCCTGGGGATGTGGAGGAACACCTGGCTTGATCTCTTCTCTTCCCGTGCTCTTTTGATTAGTGGCTCTCTGCACACTTTGTGTGACAGAAATATCCTGAACATAATAATATGTCCCTGGCAACCCTAGTTGTTTTGAGCTTTAGAACAACAGTGGCCTTGAAGTGAAGTTACCTTTTGTTTTTCCCTCTGTCTTCTTTGTCTCCATCCAAGCAATGTTTGTTTGAACAGCTCTGGGCCAACAGTGCCCCATGCTGTTCTGCCCTGTTCTTCAAGCTTTCATGCGTCTCTTTGCCTTTATAGATATTCTCCTCCTGCACTCACTGCCTCCTGTTTCTAGGATGTGCAGTGAATGGTGAAACTGCTCGCTAAATCTCAGATGCGCTGTCTCTCTTTAGGCTCCATAGTTTGTTGTGCTGGAGGCACTGATATTATCAAGCCTGGCATTATTTATTCAGTCTGATGGGCACCATCTCTACATTTTTCAGTCATGGATGGATGGGAGATTTTTGAATAATCTTTTATTATGACTGTACCTTTATAGATTCTCTTTTGGCAAGCGACTCAGTCTTCCTCTTTCTTTCTCGGACTTGTGGTCCTTTCTTAGCTTCAGGAGTCCTGGTAGTTCAGGATATGTTTGTTAAGACTCTTGGTCGTATTACTCATTTCCCAGTTTCTGGGTGATCCCTGTTCTTAGCAGATAAATAAGACGCACAACTCATGTTCAAAGAGTGATTTTTAGTGACATCATTTCCCTTTAGAGTGTCTGGCCTTTAAGGTTATCCTTTACTCAAAATATAATTCAGTTGGTGGCTTCAATTCATTGACCTCTTAGCTAGGACTGGTGCTACTGAATCATGCTTTGACAATTTCAGCTGAGATGCTTTTGTTTGGTCATAACATGACCATATTTTCAGAGGCTTTCAGAGATCAGAGGCTTTTTCTTTTTTCTTAAGGGAAAAAATTGTCCCGCAAAAAAACTTCAGTTTTAAAGGTTAAAGACTTCCTAGACGTAGGCTGCAAAGGCCTAAAAAGATCAGGCTGATAACATGTACATGAAACAGTCAAGGTAAAGATAGGGACAGAAGTGCCTGAGCCTGAGTGGAGTTTGAAAGCTCCACCTAAAATCATTCAAAGTCAGTGCAAAACAATTCATCCCAGTTCTGGTTAGGAATCTTAGTTTTGCAACAACTCCTAGGATTGGGGCATCTAGACAGGGTGATCAAACATTCAGTTTACATTTGCTGAAGGGTTTCCTAGGATGCAGAAATTTCAAGGCTAAAACTGCAACATGCCTGGAGAAACTGGATATTTGAGCACCCTAGATCTGCCACACGTTGTGCATATAATCTTTGTCTTAAACTAGGTTGTATTTCAACTAAAGCTTTAAAAAAAGAGGAAAACTAGTTGAGTCAAATGCCTGTATTTGTGAATACCAAAAGGAAGTGGATGATTCTTTTTTGTAAATTTGGAGTTTTCAGTGGGGGAAAAATGTAGTTATCCCTTGGTATTTGAAGGGGATTGGTTCCAGGACACCCTTCCCTCCAACTGCAGACACCAAAATCCATGGATGTTCCAGTCCCTTGTAAAAAAATGGTATAGTACAGTCAGCCCTCCATATCCGCAGGTACGGAGTGCCAACCATAGCAATGATCACCATTTTATTCTTCTTGTAAGCAAAGCAGGACGTCAAACTCTATTTGAGAGATGACTGCTTTTCAGAAATTATAGGCACTGAATTTATTGCCAGCCAGTCATAGCTGTCCATCTGCTAATTCTCTCCACATAGAAGGAGCAGCTGTCATTTCAGAAATGCTACAGGAGATAATAAGATGGGGTGCATTTCATCTTCAAATGCTTAAAACAAATCCCCGAGAAGAGCAGCAACAGTTCTTCTGACTATGTGAATCTCTGATATTATTAACACAAAATGCCAAATGGATTTGGAGATTGAAAGCAAATGGATTTGCTTTAAAAGTAAAAACACTCAAGTTAGGATATAATACATATTGTAATAATCTGCAATTTCTTAGATACAGGAACTGCCAATGCCATAGAAACACATAGAGATACTCTCAAAATCATAGCCACACGTAGAGTGCTGAGTAGAAATACAAACATATGGGTTCCGAAAACCATACAACCTATGTATACCAGTGGAATAATTCATTGCCTCCAACCCTGCAAAACAAACAACAAACAAAATCTGCCTCAAACTAAGAGTTTTCCTAACTTCTATATGTCTCACATGGGCCCAATTTCTCTCCAAATCTATATACTTAGATATTCTTAGATGACATCCTCCCTCTTGTAGTGTTTAATAGCCCAAATTCCAATCAACAATCTCTATTGATTATTCCTTTGCAATTTTTATTACATGAATTATTTTCTATTCAGCCTATTGCCTCTACTGCCAAGTGTGCTCAGATTAGCTGGTACTGACCACAGCCTCTTGTATAGGGGCCTTAGCCAAGATTCTTCTCCCCTGCATTCAGCCCGTGTATAACTATCTGATTATTCTTCATCCATAAAAATGTTAGGATGAGATAAGAAACCAATGAAACGAAGTTGTGCTATGCATCCCTATTAGTACAGGTGTAGGTGAAGATATAGCTATAGATACAGATGTGGATACAGATGTGCATACAGTCATGGACACAGACACAAGTAGAGTGACAGTTATACAGATATTTCTCCATGGAGATATCTGAAGTAGATAGTATTTCATTTGCTCTTCAGAATAAACCTGGGAGGGAAGTAAGGCATATCTATTTTTTTTCCACATTTGAGAATAGTGACTCCCAAAGAAGCCCCAAATCCCATTCCTGGTGACAGCTGGGAGTTGGAACTAGGTCTTCTTATCCAAAACTTGGGCTGTTTCTAGTTGCTGTACAAATCTTTAGTTTTTCTATTTGGGGGAATTATAATCTAGGATTATATTTCTGCTATGTGGTAACCTATGAGCCCTTTCCATATAGATACTGCCTCTGAACTTGGTTTCCATGGAGCATGGGGAGAGAAGATGTAGAGAGAGCTGATGTAGAATTGTTGACTATTGGACACATACAGTGCTTGCATTTTCATTTATATAAGCAGAAATGCTTTTAAAGAGGTTCAGCTGATTTTATCTCAGTCAATGTTACAAAGAAAAACAAATCCCTGGTTGATGAGAATTCAGGTCAAGGCAAGGAGAATCACAGAGCAGTTAAAGAGAATCCTGAGGCTCTGGGATATTGTGCCTGTAAGAACCTTGATTTGAGAAAAGAAATTCCATTTAACACAGAAGACGTGCTCAGGAACAAGTCTGGGCCACCCGTTCCTTTCTGTTGCTATTGGCATTAAATATCTGCTTCATATTTTGTCTTCATCCTTAGTCCCAGGCAGAACAGATAAACCCTATTTCTAGATGTCATTGCCACTAAAAAGAGGAAGGGAGGGATCAAAGCAGGGAAATAATAATAATATAAAAAAGGTACAGAGGAAGATGCACAAAACCTACCATTTCTCAAGTCAAAATATTTTAACGGAGAAATTGGGATAAGTGATTAATCTAAAGATTTTTGGTTTCCAGTGAGCTGCCAGGGGGTCTGACAGGCAGCAGGAAGCTAATATTTAAAGATAATTTCAGAAATATGGAGATGAAAGAGTGGTAAAAGAAGGCTGAACTAAGTTCCTTCTACCTCCAAGGTTTATTGAAAATAGTGTTTTAAAAAAAAGAAAAACAGAAAATGAATCTGATTCTACATTTAAGTGTTAGTACATTTATCCATCCCAAACTATTTACTCAATACCATCTCTGACACAGTTATCATCTCAGGATTTTGATGGTGACCAAGAGACTGTCCTTGCTTCTAGCAAGTTCCTAGTCTAATGGGAAAGGCAAGAGAAGTGAAAATAAAAACCCACCCAAAATGGTTTCATAAGGACTCTGACAAAGGAGACCTCGGGATGCTTTTGCAACAAATAGCAGTAGAATGCAATGGCCTGGGAAATCAAGGAAAGTGTCCCTGCTGGGCTGTTCCCCTGAAAGTTGGATAGGTAGGAATGGATGGAGATGGGGTAGTCCTAGCAAGGGCCCCTCAGACACAATTGCTTAGAGGGAACTGTGATCAATTCCATGGAGCTGAAGTATAGACGGGCAAGGGTGGAGGGCTGGGTGGAGGGAGGGAAGTGTGCTGGAATGCTAGTGAAGGAGATGCTGTGCTGATGCCCCCAATCTGTAGCACTTTGCTTGTTAACCCTATCGAGTAAATAACGTCTTAGCAGAGCTGCTGTGAACTCCTGTGCATGGGCTGCACTGGTCATCTCCAGTGGGCTTTTAGGAGCACTCTACCTGACAACTCAGCATCTCAGTTCCCTCCCTCTGAACTGCCTTCAGTGCTATCACTAATCAGCTAGGTCACCTTGGTAAAGTAACTTGGAACTTTCCAATATGAACATTTTCACTCCTGCAATGAGGGGCTATATGATTTTGAGTTCATTCTAGCTCTCATATACCCTAATGCAATCTTTGACAAAAGGTACTGCGATTCTCCAGGAAAATGTCAAGCTTTCTGTGTTCTCCACCTGGCCAGGGAGGGAAGCAGTGTGACAAGGGAAAGGGAATAAGGGTTAGAGGCAAATAGACCCAGTGGAAAGCACAGTTCTTGGTTATGTGATCTCAGCCATTTATTGAATCATTTCTAAGCCTCAATCTCTTCATTGGGATGTGCTAATATTCACCTGGCATAGCTATTGGGCCAGCTGGAAATATCATATATAACACATACAACATAATAGATTGACCTCAACTTACTATCTGTGGAACCGAAGGACCCAGAGCCTAGAGAAATTTATTGAATGTATTTTCCATGAGTGAATGTAGTGGGAAGCTACAGTTCTCGAACTTTGTCTTAAAACTCTGATCATCCAATATTAAGTCAAATATGATTTCTAGTTCTTTCTGTGGCTGTGAACAATCATGGCACTTTGGGAGCTTAAATGACAGATCTGCAGCTTTCTGGACATCTGGAATTGATGCCAATTGGGCAGAAGTCAGAGGGAAGTTGGATTCATTAGTTTAATTGTCTGTATTGTGGAGCTTTATTTTCTCAAGTAATTTTCTTCTAAATGTGTATTTATTTGTGTATGATGTGTTCCTGCAGTCACAGATGCTCACTGAGAGGGGAAGATTTGAACAGACAGTGGCTGTCTCCCCAAGCCCATCTCCAGCCAACCATCTACCATGCCAAAGGACTCCTCTACTACCTGGGCAGCATTGGCCGGAGTCCTGTGGTGAGTTACTCACTTCCCTCTGCCTCCACACTCTTGGCTGTTCATTCTACTTTCCGGAAGGCAGATTATACTCTGCCATGGCAAAAATCCAAAACCAAAACCAAAAATAAAGGCCAAAGACCTGCGTAGGACAAGCTCAAAAGAGGATGTACTGATTTCCTAGGGCTTCTGTAATGAACTACCACAAACTGGGTGGCTTAAAACAATAGAAACTTAGCTCACATGTCTGAAGGACAGAAGTCTGAAATCTTCTCATTGATGCCAGCAATCTCTGGCATCCCTTGGCTTGTGGCAGCATAACTCCAACCTCTGCCTCTGTCTTCACAAGGCCATCTTTCTCTGTGTGTGTCTGTATCCCAATTTCCTTCCTCTTGTAAGGACATCAGCTATTGGATTACGGCCCACTCTAATCAAATATGGCCTCATTTAGCATTATTATGTCTGCAAAGACCCTATTTCCAAATAAGGTCACTTTCACAGGTACCAGGGATCAGAGCTTCAACATATCTCTTTGATGCACACAGTTCATCCCACAACACAGACAAATAATCAGTTCAGTACTCATCGGTAAAAACTGGGCAAGAAATGGCATTTTATCTTATTTCCTGGGCCTTCCTTTTTCTAATATTTCAGTTATTGAACAAGGAAGAAAATGTACATGAATATTAAATAATGTTTGGGAAAAATCCTCTAGGTGTTTATATCCATGTTCAACTAATGCTTATTACATTCCAAAGATGATTCTGACACTGTTCTAAGTACTTTATTATCCCAAGCCTCTGGTACTATACAATTTATTTAAAAAAAAACCAGGCCGGGCGCTGTGGCTCACGCCTGTAATCCTAGCTCTTGGGAGGCCGAGGCGGGCGGATTGCTCAAGGTCAGGAGTTCAAAACCAGCCTGAGCAAGAGCGAGACCCCGTCTCTACTATAAATAGAAAGAAATTAATTGGCCAACTGATATATATATAAAAAATTAGCCGGGCATGGTGGCGCATGCCTGTAGTCCCAGCTACTCGGGAGGCTGAGGCAGAAGGATCACTCAAGCCCAGGAGTTTGAGGTTGCTGTGAGCTAGGCTGACGCCACGGCACTCACTCTAGCCTGGACAACAAAGTGAGACTCTGTCTCAAAAAAAAAAAAAAAAAAAAAAAAAAAAACCAGACTATTTAAAATCAGTGACCTTGGTTTGAGATAAGAAAGAGGAAATGACAGCAAAGTAACCATGTGAAAATGCTCATTTATTAAATACAAATCGTGAACACACATGTCTGTAAACTGTGGAGGGGCATATGTCCAAACTTAAGAGTCCTTACTTTACCTGAGACACTTAAAATAGGGTGGAGAAGCTGACATATTGGCTAAATCAAATAATTATCTCTATCGCTAACCACTTTTTGAGCATCTACTATGCGATCAAAGAAACCAAAGGTGCAAGTTTCCAGATGTTCCTTTCCTTGTCTAGTGGAGTTGTATAAACAGTACCTAATTCACCAGCAACAATGTCTATTGCAACCACGCTCACCTAAGCCTCAGTGTCTAGGGTTTCTACTGAGGGTCAGCTATGTAGCCATAGAGTGCCCCACATGGCTAACCTTAGTTACTCAGTCTCTAGCCTCTCCAGATGTCAAACTGAAACCTCATGGCCCAAGACTCCCAACAAATATCATATTGTTACCATCAACCACTTGGCATGACCCACATCCCAAGTAAGAAAGACATTCATCCAGCAGAATATTCCAAGATGGTAAAGTTCATTTTCCAGGAGCCAGTCAAGGAACAGAACTTTCTAAGAATATGGAAGGTTTGAACATCCTAGACTTGCTGAGTTAATCCTTTATTGCACAGAGAGCAAAGCATTCTTTTCTCTTAAGAATCCTGGTTCTGCAGTGGTTAAAATATACAATATTTTCATGTTGATCTTGCCCTCCCTCAATCCTAGCAGGCACTGTTATCTCTGCTATCTGCCCACTGGAATCCAGCTCATGGCCTGCACAGCAGGGCACAAACCTCATGGTCAAAACATGGAAAAAGAGTGTCTCTCTGAGCAGGAAGATTTAGGCTCCAACAGGAGAGAGAGAAAAACTTAAAAGAGAAGAACTCCCTAACTGATACACATTTAAATACACACACACATTCATTCCACAACAACATAGGATTCCTCTCTGCTCTGACAACCTCTAATTGAAGAGCAGAACATTTATTTTAAACCCTGACAGGTGAAAAGCTTGTTTAAAAATATAAATAAACATTAATTAGCTATAAACATGACAGCCACAGACTTGTTTCCTGCTGGGACCATCTGAGAGGTGGGTGAGAAACAGCTGAGTACTAAATGCTATTCACAGTGTTACAAAGCTCTCTAATGGGCTTAACATCACCTTTTAGCTACCTACAAAGCTATATTGAATCAGTCTCCTGCTAGCAGCAGAAGCGTTGCCACTCAGTACACAAGCCTGTCCTGCAACAGGAAGATTTCTACTGCAACAAGATTGACTTTTGGGCTATCTGGTTGGAAATTAACTGTGACTCTGCCCAACCTCTAGCTCTTATTATTAAAAAAAAATATATTTTTTTTTCTGAAGCACTGGGAGGGTGCTGTATGGTTGCTAGGAAATCTCACCTGTTCTAGATGCTAGTCAGGCATTTGCCCATGAACTCCCAGGAACCAATGAGAATGTGGGGGGCTGTGAGAAAAAGCAGCACCCCGATACTACTGGGGATTCTAAATACCAGACAAATCACTTAGTTTATAGGCAACATGACAATATTCACATATTGTTTCATCCATCCACCCATTCACCCATCTGGGTGGTCATCTATTTGTTGCTTCTCTTACACCATGTGTGTGATTGCTGTGCTACGTGCCAGGGATAAAAAGCCAATTAAAAAAAAAAAAGATTGTACATTTTTTTGAGGAGCCCACAGTTTACTTTGCTGGAAAGTAGAGTCAGATGTAATGGGTGCAGCACACAGTCTGGGGGATGGACACGCTTGAAGCTCTGACTCGGGTGGGGCAAGGGGAATATATGTAACCTAAACATTTGTACCCCGGTAATATGCTGAAATTAAAAAAACAAAAAAACAAAAGAAAGTAGAGTCAGGTCTGCAAAGAAACTAGTGTGGTACAAAACAGTAAATACTGTAATAAAGGCCCACGTGCAGTGTTATAGAAGCAAAGATGAGGGGTAAGTCATTTTCTCTCAGGCTTATGGAAAAGCTGGAGAGAATGGAGGTGCCATTTGAGCTGGGCATGAAGGACAAGGCAGGGTTTCCCTTTGACTTGACTCTAGTAAGACTGAGAAATATTTTTTTTCCCTCAAAGGATCTCTTAGATCTTCTCCTTTGTGAAATTGGAAATCCAAGGAGTTCTCTGTATTTTGGGTCACTGCACAGTGCAAAAGAAAGCAAGCTTTTCATTTAACAGGTGGCAGGTACTCATATCACACAGACCTTCTTGTGACTCCTTCCCTATGTTCTTGAACCCGGATTTTGTGTCGCTTTTGTTTGTTAGAGAGCTTATATCTTGCATCCAAAAGCCCAAACACATAACAAACTTTGGTATATTCATACATTGGAATATTATTTAGTAACCAAAACCAAAACTCAAAAAACAAAACAGTGAACTCTGGATACAGTCCATAACATGAATGAATCTCAGAAACATTATATTGAATGGAAGAACCTAGACACTAAAGACTACATACTCTATGTTTCTATTTATGTAACATTTAAGAGCAGTAAAAGTAATTTATGAAGATAGAAATTAGAACAGTGGTTGCCTCTGTGGTAGGGGATTGAATAATAAGGGCCAGGAGGGAACTTTCTAGGTCAGTGGAAATGTTCTATATCAAAGAGTTAGTTACACCAAAACTCACTGAACTGTGTATTCAGGATCTGGGCCTTTCATTCTAGATACACATTTATCTAAATACAGAAAATTAAAAACAAATCAGAGCAAAGTAACGGATCTTTAAAATGCAGATAGGAGACAAAGGGGCTCCCCCAAATAAGACTGACCAACATAGAGACGTGCAAATCAAGTCAGGGAAAACATCTCTACCAGGACAGAGTAAAAAGGCTGTGGAAGGAGATCTGTTTAGAAGTCAGAAAGATCTTAAAGCTCAATAGTACTCCATGGTATACATATACCACATTTTATTAATCCACTCATGAATTGATGGGCACTTGGGTTGTTTACACAACTTTGCGATTGCGAACTATGCTGCTATAAACATTCGAGTGTAGGTGTCCCATTTGTAGAGTGTCATGTGATCTTTTGGGTAGATGCCCAGTAGTGGAATTGCTGGATCAAATCGTAGATCTACTTGTATCACTTTAAGGTATCTCCATATTGCTTTCCACAGAGGCTGAACCAGTTTGCAGTCCCACCAGCAGTGTAGAAGTATCCCTATCTCTCTGCATCCATGCCAACATTTATTGTTTGGGGACTTTTTGATAAAGGCCATTCTTACTGGAGTTAGGTGATATCTCATTGTGGTTTTGATTTTCATTTCCCTGATGATTAGAGATGTTGAGGATTTTTTCATATGTTTGTTGGTCATTATTCTGTCTTCTTTTGAAAAAATTCTGTTCATGTCCTTTGCCCATTTTTTGATAGGGTGGTTTGATTTTTCCTTGCTGATTTTCGTGAGTTCTAAATAAATTCTAGTTATCAGCCCTTTATCGGATGTGTAGCTTGTGAAAGTTTTCTCCCATTCTGTGGGTTGTCTGTTTGCTCTCTTGACAGTTTCTTTGTGCAGAAGCTTTTTAATTTGATCAGGTCCCATTTATTTATTTTTGTTGCTTCTGTGATTGCCTTTGGGATCTTCTCCATAAATTCTTTCCTAGGCCAATGTCTAGAAGAGTATTTCCAATGTTTTCCTCTAGAATTCTAGTAGTTTCACACCTAAGGTCAAGTCTGTTACCTGGCGTGAGTTGATTTTTGTGAGAGGTGAAAGGTGTGGGTCTTGTTTCAGTCTTCTACATGTGGCTATCCAGTTTTCCCAGCACCATTTCTATTCAGCTTTAAGAAACAATGGTGATATAGCACCTCTTGTATTTTCCTGGATAGAGCTGGAACCCATTCTACTAAGTGAAGTATCTCAAGAATGGAAAAACAAGCACCACATGTACTCACCAGCAAATTGGTATTAACAGATCAACACCTAAGTGGACATATAGGAATAACATTTATCAGGTGTTGGGCAGGAGGGAGGAGGGAGGAAGGGATGGGTATATACAAACACAATGAGTGAGATGTGCAACATTTGGTGGATGGTCACGCTTGAAGCTCTGACTCAAGGGGGAGGGTGGCATGGGTAATACACATAACCTTAACATTTGTACCCCCATAATATGCTGAAATAAAAAAAAAGTAAAAAAGAAATCAGAAAGATCCAGCTGGAGAGAGGGCAGGTAAGCAGAGAAGCCCAAAGAAGTAGACAGGCTCCACAGTCAGCTAGCAGGAGGTACTGAATCTGTTTCTGTTTGTGAAACTCCCCATAAGAGCGGGAGGCAAGGCTGGTGGCTGAGGGGGAAGTTGGGCATCACTTCCAGAGTAAGAGAAAGCCCTTAGGCTGTAGCATGCTTGGGGAAAGATGGGTGGACAGCTTCTTTCGAGCGGCCATGTTACAGCTGGCCTGGCCCTTGTGTTGCTCTGAAGAATTGGGGCTTCACAATCAGGAGAGGTATTGATTCCTATCCTCTCGGCTCTCCCTGTGTTAGTGCATGTTGGTAAAGGGATTTCAGTGCTCTTTGAAGAGCTCATTGATTTCCCTTTACAACCCATACAAACTGGGCTGCCTTCTGCCAGGAGACAGGGCAGGCATATTTTGGTTTTGTCTTTCTCTGGGGCCCAGTGGAATAGAATTTTTAGCTACTTAAATGATTTCCTGGTCTTATTTTGTCCCTTTGGCCTGTGTTTTTTAGTTAATCAGCTTCTTTTAAAAGAGACACAAAAGGAGAGGGAAGAAAAGGGATGGCATGTCCCTTCCTATAACCCTTGTCTCCAAGGACCTCAGGTATTTTATTACACACTATTTTACCTCCACTTTATTCCTCAGAAGTGGTAGAAGAACAAGTGTTGTTTTTGCTCATTTTCATTGACTCATGCTAAAGTACTAAATCTAGAATTTCGCTTTTTTAGCATTTGAGGATATGGTAGAAAAAAACAAGAACCTTGCTGCCATAATGGAGGGAAGGGACAGAATGCCCGTGGAGGTCCTAGGTGAAAAAAATTTAAATTTTATTTTATATTCTTTTATTTAGAATCATTTTCATGCTATCCGAATAAACATTAAACAATGCTTCTTTAACATACCAGAAACAATGCTTTGTGTGTATTTTACTGATACAAATAATCTATATTTAAGTGAATGCTAAAGTTTCTCAGATAACCTTAGGTTGAAAAGCAAAGGGCAAATTTACTGCCCTGACCCACCCCAAGGGTTTACCCAGGCAACGTAGAAACCTGTTATAGGTCCAAAATCCTAGTCTAGATCTCACTTTCTGGTGAAGACAGGGGGCTCAATAGCCTGTGTGTTCTGATTGAGTTTAACACACAAAATGAATAGGTGATGCTTCTACCCTGAGAGCTTCGGCACCTGTACCTGAGTGAGATGGAAGGCAAAGGCCTCACCCAGGGACTGTGTAGAATGGTGGCATCCAGGTTGCTGCTTCTCTCCCTTCAATGTGTAAAACTGGGGAAAAGGAACAGCTCAAGTTCCTGAGAAAGCTGCCAGGAACCCACTGCACATGTGCCCTCTCAGGCGTTAAGCTGACTGCTTGTGGAGGGAAAGCCGGGCAGAGATGGAGAGCAGAAAACACTGAAACAAGACCTCAGGCTAAGTCTGGTTGTTCACGCTCAGATTTGCTAATCGGCAGTCTTGTTATATTGCTCTTTATCGCTAATAGATCAAATGTTTTTAAATGTTTTGTTTTAGAGAATTTTAGAATAAGACTGATCAGATTTGAGATATAACACATCGTTTTTTAATGGGTAGCCATGGACAAGTTGTTTAACCTCCTTTAATAGAAGTTGAATCTTGGTAATTGGGATGATATCCTCCTTTGAAGACTTTTTATAGATTATAGATGTGTGTAAAATCTTAGCATGGTGATTGGTACATGCCAGATATTCAAATAAAGAGTAGGTATTAGAATTATTACTTACCCAAAGGAGGTTAGATACAAAAGAAAGCCACACTAGACTATATGTTTTTATGTTGATTTACATGGGCTCTTTTAGTGTAATAGAAATATTTTGGAAAGAAGGATTTTATAATTCACAACACTGGGATGGCAGAAAACCTCCTCCAGCGTTTTACAACATATAATAAATGTCCCACTGTAGGCAGACTCATGAAGAGTTGGTTATTGGTGCATTCTGCTGGGTTTAATGTGAAAATTGTCTCCACAAATTAGCTAGTGGAGGGAGCAAAAACTACCTATAAGTAAATGCTGCTTTTCTGAGGCCCTGTTGGAACTTTGGCCCACAATGGCCCAATTTAAGTGAAAGTCTCTGACTTTGGGAAAGGAAGCGGAGCGTAAAATCCCCTTTCAGGTAGTTACAGGAATAAATTCTGCACGTGCCCCCTGTGGTTAATCTCAACAGGATGTTGCTGATAATTCAGATGAAACGCTTGCTAGGCAGACCTCATAAGAGGTCTGGAAAACAGGGTCTTGCAAACTGGGCTCTTGGAAGGTAATTGAACATATCACCAATATTATTTCCTTTATAGAGATGTTAACACCACTCAGGAACTTGGGCTGAATGCCGTCTGCATGATGCTGCGCACAAACTGGAATCTCCAGGGCTTTGGTGAGCCTTGGTTGGTTTAATTGGAAGCATTGCTGTTTTGAGTTTCTATCACATTCTCCAGAATATGTCTCCTCCTGACTCCAGCCTCGCTTCATCTTCCTGTGGCAATGCATAAATAATGCAGAGGTTTGCTGCTGGGAAGCAGGAATGAGACCCAGATGTCAGGAGTGGAAAACACAGCAGCTTAAAGCTGGCAAATCAGAGCCGCCGTAAACACAATCAGGGATAAGTGAGCCATGGTGGGGTGGGACCACAACTAAGAGAGGTGTGTTTGAGATAGAATGGGTAACTTCTCAAACAAAGGGCCCAATTAACTTGCAGAGGAACCAGAATAGGACCAAGAGAGGGAGGGAAAAGAAGGGGAAGGCATGTAAGGAGCATAGCAACGTGGTTGTGATCAGCCTCTTTGCTGAGCAAGAAAGGATGGAACTCACGTTTGCATGAATTAAATTAACCTTGCAGTTTAGCTTAGACAGCAATGGATTGGAAAAGGTCCTAGAGAGATGCATAATCCAATCCACACCATATACTTTGCTAATGAAGAAACTGAGACACGGAGAGGGCTACCAGTTTCGCCAAGGGCCAGAAGTTCAAAAGTAAGCACTCCAGCTCAAACAAAACTAAATGAAACTACATAAAACCTTCAGATCTGCATTTCTTCCTATGTTCCTTGACCTGGGAAAAAGCAGTCACTGCTCATTCCCTTAATCCAAAGATCCAGGTATTATTCTTAACCTCTTCCTCTCTGAGCCTCTAAATCCATTCAGTCTGCAACTCCTATAGATATTACTTCCTTACTCACAAAAATTCCTTTCTCTACACACTAATATCTGCTGCCTTAAGCTAGGTCCTTGTCATCTCTCTAGCCCGGTCTCAGTCCCTCCGATCTTAACACTTCTAATGATCTGATAGGGTTGCTCCTTGCTCAAACCTTTAAAGGTTCCTTCACCCACCTTCAACAAAATGTCCTAACACCCTAGGATGGCATACAAGTGCACTGATGGTCTGACTATTGCCCACTGCTACAGAAACCTGATTAAGTCTCCTTTCACTGTATGCTCTTATTCTAAATTATTACAATTCCTCAAACCCATAGCTCCTTCCTCCGAATTTTCCATTTGCTTAGATAGTTTTCACTCAGTAAGAATCATCTTAGGTTTAAACTACCTTGGCAATCCCAGAAACACCACATTACATGCCTTGAAGGGGTGCCATTCATTCGGGGCACAGTGTGATTGGTGCTCCTAAGAGGTGCGCAATATGCCCTTATTTGCATTCCCAGAGAATCCTGGACTTACGTCTACCTCAGCAATCCTCTCACTGTACTATGATGACCTGTTGGCTCCTGCAAGAGGCAATATGGAAATGAAAAGTGTTTTAAAACATTGCCTCTGGGTTAGGGCAAATTGGGCTTTAAAAATTTTCTCACTTATTCGCAGTGCAAACTTGGGCAAGTTACTTATTTTATCTGAAATTCAGTATTCTCAGCTGAAAACCAGTCATCATGAAAGTACCTACTTCATCGTGAGATAATCTATATTAAGTTTCCAGCACAGTACCTGGAGTCTTCAATAAATTAACTATTATAGCTATTATTGTTGTTGGTATGGGGAATGGTACCATGCTATATTAACATTTTAGTTTCTCTTGCCACATAACAGGCACTTAGTTAATATTTGTTGAATCAATTGATTAATAAGCAAAATAAACCTGTGGATATTGGAGTATCCTAATTGGGCATACTTCCTACTTATCTGGTACAGAATTTTACTGAAGAAAGTATAAGTATTAAATCTTCCAGTAGGAAAGAAAAAGCTTCTTCAACTGAAATAATGTGATAATTGTCTTGTAATTGCCCCCTGCAATTTGGAGGAATACATGTTTCTTATAATTAAGAGGCATTTATTTTTAGGGGCATCATTTGAGCAACAAGCAGAACAATGTCTCCATTTTCTTCATTCTGAATCTTCGAGGCCACTAGAACTCCTAGGGTTTAGCAGTGATCATTCCTGCAGGTGAACGGGTCTATAATTTATCATTTACCTCAGCTTTCAGAGTCTGTAAGAACTATTGAAGAAAATAAAAAATGCACTCTCTTCTCTAGTTGAATTCAGCATTTAAGAAGCGCCTGTCACCATGTAGGCATAGCTTCTTGCTTTATTGAGAAAACTGTTGCTAAGACACAGTCTTAATTTGTTTGCACACTTTTCATAAGAATGGTGGTGTTTATTCACAGAGAGAAACTGAGGTGTAAGAGGTAAAGGTGCATAGGAAATTCATTATGGTAGAGGATTCAACCTAAAACAATTATTTCATCAAAGTGACCAGGGGCATGACCATCACCTGGAGACTTCTTAGAAGTGTAAATTTGGGGGCCTAACCCAGACATACTTGAATCACAGCATTGCTGGGGCATGGCTCAGCAGTCCGCTTTAACAAACTCAGTTTATACTGATGCTTGTTAATACTTGGGATCCACTGCTCTAAAGGCTAGAACAGAACTACATTCAAGCCTCACAGATCAGTAGGAACAGTAACTAGTTTTTGGCAATTGGAAAATCTTGGGATAGACTCACCTGGGGAGGGTGCCTTGAAATAGGATGCTCATTTTCTTCAAGGCCCACCACAGCTTCTTGATATTGCCTCCTGATTTCATAACTAGAATTAAATACCAGTATAATCATGGATGATAACTACACACCATGACCCAGGAAGAAATAAATGCATACCAAAAAAATTGCAAGTTGTTGGTAATATATATCATCAGAAACCTGGGAAACATGTGTAGGAATGGATTCTAAGGATGCTATATACTGATATAGTCAGAATATAACACTGATTTAGCTAACTTCACTGATATGAGTATATAATCTACAGATTCTGGATTTACTTTGTTAGTCTGAGTAGCTGGAGGTGCATCTAACACCCTAATTGGTTGGTTGACTGAATCATGTGCTGAATACTAGCCTACATTTAGTGAAGTCAAGTTGCCTGAGCTTCCCTGGCATAATGGGGAGGACAGTGTGCAAAGTCTCAGGGAAATAGAAAAGTCTACTGGATTCATCTTGTGAGACTCACACACCCTTCTTCCCACCTATGAGAGATGTTCCCTCCACTAAGCAGTGAGACACACATTAGTGAGGGGAGCATCTTCATCCTTGAAAAGCCATGTAGTTGCTCTCCTTTGACAGCCAAGTCTGCAGGGAATGCTACCACTGAGGTGAGGGGGCTTTGATTTTTTTTTTTTTTTTTTTTTTTTGAGACAGAGTCTCACTTTGTTGTCCAGGCTAGAGTGAGTGCCGTGGCGTCAGCCTAGCTCACAGCAACCTCAAACTCCTGGGCTTGAGTGATCCTTCTGCCTCAGCCTCCCGAGTAGCTGGGACTACAGGCATGCGCCACCATGCCCGGCTAATTTTTTATATATATATCAGTTGGCCAATTAATTTCTTTCTATTTATAGTAGAGACGGGGTCTCGCTCTTGCTCAGGCTGGTTTTGAACTCCTGACCTTGAGCAATCCGCCCGCCTCGGCCTCCCAGAGAGCCAGGATTACAGGCGTGAGCCACAGCGCCCGGCCTTTGATGGAGATTATGAAATCCCAGAGTAGCAGAGGCCAAGTGGTAGCACTTAACCACCACAGACAAGATGAATACATCAACCAGCACATCCCTCTTTATCTCAGATAATATTTCTTGTTCTGATGTCTACTTTATCTGATAATTATTAATAATATAGCTAACCCATCTTTCTTTTAGTTAGTATTTGCATAGTATCTCTATTTACATCCTTTTACTTTAACTTGCGTCTTTATATTTAAAATGAATTTCTTGTAGACAGAATATATTTTATCTTGTTTGTTTATCAAATCTAATACTCTTCATCTTTTAATTAGTGTGCTTTGACCATTTACATTGAATGATACTATCAATATGTTTGTATTGAAATCTACTATCTTGCTAGCAGTTTTCTATTTGTTTCATCTGTTCTTAGAGTTTTCTATCTTTTCTGATTTCTCTTGTATTAATTGAGCATTTTTATGATTCTAATTTATCTCCACAATTGAATTATTATTTATGCCTCTTAAAAATGTTTTAGTGTTTTCCCTATTCTTTACATTACCTATCTTTGATTAACCAGCATCTACTTTGAGATAATATACTACTGTATTTATACTATAAGGACCTTATAACTGTATATTACTAATTTAATATTTCTTCCATATTTTGTGCCATTATTGTGATAGATTATTTACTTTTGCATATACTGCAAACATACACTACATTACTACTATTTTGCTTTAGACTGTCAAGTATTATGTTTTAGAGAAGTTGAAATAAAAACAGAAGAAAAAAATACTTCATCTTGCCTTCATGTGTTTCATTTTTAGTGCTTTTTTCTGTGCTTTGATTCAAAGAGACTGTGACTTTTTGCGACCAAAATGATCTTTGGGCCCCCAAACTTCTACATCAGGAATCAGAGAAGAGAGATATTTGGCCTCAAAGGGAGCCCTAGTCTCCAATGGCCTTTTTATGTGCAGCCCAGAAGGATAAAGGAAAAATAAGCACCTCCTAAGGGCAGAGTAAGGATCTACAGAGAAAAAATCCAGGAGAGCTCCTAACAGGGAGCAGAACCAGGGTTTAATCAACCAACTGGCTGTATCCAAAGGATACAGACACCTCACAATGTCTATCTATGGGCATTTCAGATGACCAGTGACTGCTGTGTCCATCCCATCCACCTCCTTTCAAACCTGAAGGTTACTGGGGATATGGTTGCTTCATTTAACCATTGTATGTGGATGAGTGGAGAGCAGGGTACTTGCCTTTGTGGTGATTGGGAGGAGGTACATATAGAATATAGAACTATGACGGAATCTTGGGCTGAGAGTCTGGTACTGAGACAGAATGGGCTATTCAGGGCTATTTCATTTGGGGAGGAGTTGAGTGTATTGTGTACATGGAAGGGAGGGAAGCACATATTTAAACTAAGCAAACAGATTATTGTAACACTTAGCCTTTGTCGTGTAACAGACCACAGAAAAACTTAGTGGCTTAGACAAAACTATGTATTATTTCTAAGGATTCTAAATGAGAATCATGCAGGTAAATTGGGCTATTCTGCTACTCTGAGCCAGGCGGCTCAGGGCTGGAAGGTCTAAGGTGGATACATTCACATGTCTGGTGGTTGACTTGATAGCTGCTATGTCAGTGGGAATGACTTTGCGGAGTCTCACTGTCTAGCAGATTACCCTATGCATATTCGCATGGCAGTTGTTGCAGGGTTCCCAGGAACAGCCAGACAGCAAATAACCCCTTTATAATCCTCAGCTTGCATCATATCTGCTCATTCTTATTGGCCAAAAGATGTCACACAACTAAGTCTAGATTCAAGGGGTGAAGAATTATATTCTATCTACTGATGAAGGTAGAACATAGTCCACTGCAAAGAGGCATGCATACAAGGATGGGAAGAATTTGTGGTCATTTTTATAGATTTTATGATTTTTCTCAATTATTAGCATCTCTCCTTATAATAGTATTTTACATCACTGCCCTTTGTCATGTGACTTGCAGAGCGTCCCTGTAGGAGGAATGTAGTTCCCCACCCCACTGATGATAAAATTGGTTATGTGACTTCTTTTTACCAATGAAATGTGAGCAGATATGATATTTGCCAGGTTTCAGAGGAAGATTTAACAGCCATTACCTGATTCTGCCTTTGACTTTTTCCGTCTGCAACAGGAGTATTATGTCCCAAATTAGGGCTTCCCGTTAGTCTGGATGCTAGAATGAAGAAGACAAACAGAGCAGAGGAACAGCTGATTTCTAGCATAAATGAATAAATGAACAATAACCCTTTGTTTGATAAGCCACTGAATTTTGGTAGTCATTCTTTACTGCATCAGAACCTAGATAAAAATGATCTCTTTTTGTATATTTAATCTACTATTAAAAATAGATCTTTCCTATTGACTTTGTAAATTATTTAAAACCCTCATATATATTTTAAAATGCTCTCATTCTTCTTTTCTTTTCCAGTTTTGACTCCATCTCCTCCCTAGTCTCAAGTAAATTTCTCAAAAGGGCTATACTTGACTCATATTCCTTCACACTTGTTCACCCCTAAAATCCTGATATTCTACATTCTTCCTCGAGAACTGCATCAGTACAACTCCTGCCGGAGTCACCAATGATCTTTACATGGCTGGTTCTGCTAACTAAACAGTATCTATCTGAGAAAGTTGACATTTTAAGCAATTCAGGAACCAATGGACCTGACCTGGATTTGTTTTCTCTGTTGTTTGGCTATTGTAGGTCTTCTGTGATTTCCACGGCCACTCCCAAAAGAAAAATGTGTTCCTTTATGGTTGTAGCATCAAGGAGACCTTGTGGCAAGCAGAGTGCACGGTGGGCACATCTACTCTCCTGGAGGACGTCAGCTACCGGGTAAGTCATTGGGGAGGAATGACACAAGACACACTGTGTCCACATTCTTACCTTGGAGATCTGTGCTCCACCATTTTTTTCTGGTAAATAGACATTTTGATTATTTTAACATAGAATTATAATACAAGCAGGCTGGAGGCATGTGTAACCTCTCCACATTTTTGCTGAATAATGTCTTACTACCTGGTTGCTTTGCTCTGTTTTCTATGTGATATGACATAGTATAAAGAGCATGAAAACTGAAGACAAGGAACCTCATTTTAATGCATAGCTTTACAGTTAATAACTGTGTGACTATGAGTCATGGACAATACCTCTCGGTACTCTCATTCTGCCATGTGTAAAGTGAGGAGAATAAAAACATTGCCACTGTTACATGGTTTATAGGAGGAACAAAATGATACAAAATACAAAAGGACCCAAATAAATATGAAAGGATGAACAAATGTAAGCCACCAGACCATCCGCATCCCTTTGCATGAGCAGTCTATGAAAAGCAGGGGAGTAACACACAGAACCTTATTCTATTTTACCCAAGTTCCAGTGGTTAGAGCTCAACTGTTCCTCCAAAGAACCACATAGGAAATTAAGGAGTCAGGAAAGCAGGACTTCTTTCTGTCAGGATAAAGAAAACAAGCTGTTGCTTGCTGAGAATCAGGAAATGGTAGAAGAGACAAAGTTGCTCAAACATGAAATAAAAATTGGTGCTTGTTTCAAATTTATGCAGAAAAAGGAGAAAAATTATGATGGTACCCACATCTCCTAAATCTGTTTTTCTGAGCATGTTAATTTTTTTGTGTGTGAAATAGCATGCTCCCCAGGGTTAACGATAACACTAAAAGAAATAAAAATCCACCATGCTACTCTTTCACCTAGAAATGCTTCCTCATTCCCTGAACTTTTTCTCCACCCTTCTTTACCCCGAGTCTACCAGAAACAGACTGCTGCTGGTCAGCTCAGTTACCTCAAGGCTTTCATAGCAAAACCGGCAGTTTTTCCTCAATAACTTATTTGCTCTAAGGCTCAACCAGAGTGAGGGCAATAAACCACAAGATGCTTAACTGCTTAATCTTACTTAGGAAACTGTTGACTAAATCAAAATATTCATCTGGGCCGCTCATGCTGACCTGGATAAAATTATCTCTTATGTGTGATACATCTTGAACTAAAAAAACTTACCTAACATTATCCAATCTTAAATATGGAGTCAGTGAGATTTTTACCTCTTTTTAAGAGAAGGTAACAGTATTCATGAATAATTCCCTATACATAAGCAGAGGTTATAAGACACAGAACCTTAAGAAATCTCCTATATCTCCTTTGCCCACTTTTCAGAAACTTTTCAAAATAAGATAGGCCAATGTACAACAAATGTGAAAAAATGCTCAACATCTCTAATCATTAGGGAAATGCAAATCAAAACCACAATGAGATATCACTTAACCCCAATGAGAATGGCCTTTATCAAAAAGTCCTAAAACAATAAATGTTGGCCTAGATGTGGAGAGATAGGAACACTCCTATGATGCTGGTGGGACTGCAAACTAGTACAAGCTCTGTGAAAATATGGAGATACCTCAAAGAGCTATAAGGAGAACTGCCATTTGATCCAGCAATCCCATTACTGGGCATCTACGTAAAAGAACAAAAGACATTCTAGGAAAAAAAGACATCTGCATTCGAATGTTTAGGGCAGCACAATTCACAATTGCAAAGATGTGGAAACAACTCAAGTGCCCATCAATACATAAGTGGATTAATAAAATGTGGTATATGTGTACCATGGAGTTCTACTCAGCCACAAAAAACAATGGTGATATAGCACCTCTTTTATTATCCTGGTTAGAGCTGGAACTCATTCTACTAAGTGAAGTACCACAAGAATGGAAAAACAAGCACCGCATGGACTCACCATCAAATTGGAATGAACTGATCAACACTTAGGTGCATATACAGTAGTAACATTTATCAGGTCTCCGTGCAGATGGGGGGGGAAGAAGGGATGGGTATATACACACCTAATTCATGTGGTGTGTACTATCTGGGGATGGACACTCTTGAAAGCTCTGACTCAGGTGGGACAAAGGCAATATATGTAACCTAAACATTTGTACCCCTGTAATATGCTGAAATTAAAAAAATAAAATAAAAAACGACTTCAGTTGCATATTTGAAATTCAAAGTGAGAAGAATATATTATCCTTATGTGGATTTTCCTAGCAGGATTTTGCTAACTTTGGGTGACTGTCAATTAACCATAACGTGAACAAATCCTTTCATCACGTTCTTTCTTCTCTGATATTTTCAACAAAAAAACAAAAAGGCACTACTAGAACTTGGAAAAAGAATGCTTTGTAGCTTCATACATCTCTATTTTGTTTGGTTTGTTTTTTTGATATACACGGTCTCCTCTTTATCACTCGGGCTAGAATGCAGTGGTGTGATCACAACTCACTACAACCTCAAACTTATGGGCTCAAGCTATCCTTCCAACTCGGCCTCTCAAATTGCTGGGATTCCAGGAGTCCATTTCCTTATCTTTAAATAATACCTATTAAAATATAACAGCAGTATGAGTTATATTTGATTGGATCATTCACATGGCATGGGATGGGAAACAAAACAAAAACTTGAGCATTAAAGAACTTGAATTGCCAGTTGTGGATACCAGTGAATTGAGGAGAAATGAATTAATTTCAGGTCTTCCACATCAGTGCCTGGGAAGTATCCTTTTTTAGTGACATTTTCTGGTATTGATCCTTTTCATAAATTTTCAATTTTGAGGAATTGAAAAGATAATAATTATTGACATTACTCATATGGTGCCAAGTATATGCCAGATACTATTCTCAGCACTGTATACATTAATTCATTTACTCTTCCCAGCCACCCTATATCCTGGAATACTGAATAGCAATAGAAGGTAACTGACAAATGATTGTTGGGTGAATAGATACCTTTATTAACACACCATTTTACATATGAGGGAATGGAAATGCACAGATTAAGTATATTGTCCAAGGTCTCATAGTTAGCAAGAGCTAGGATTTGAACCCCACGGGTTCACCAACAGAATTCACAGTTTTAGAATCTAACTTCAGATATCTTATATTATAAAGTATTTTCTATATTGAAAAGAAACAGAATAATGAACCAAACCATTCTACAATTTAGAATTAAAGAGACAGTGAAAGCATGAATAAATCTTTGTTGGGAGCCTGGAAAACAGTGAGTTGTCTGAGTTTAAAAAAAAAAAAGGGTAAATATACAATGCAAAGAGGCTTTAAAATATAATTTTTAACTTTGGAAGATTGCCTATTTGAGCAGAAAGACTTCATTCTCTTCAAACCTTTATTCATCAGCAAACTCCATTCTAAACAGTGTAATAACAATGATCATTATAAAGGGTACTAAGTGCTTTTCTACCTCATTCAAGGTAGACACTGTTATCCCCACACACACTCTTATGACAACACTGAGGGCTAGGCAGACTGAAGCCCTGCTCAAAATCAGACTACATAGCATGAATCCAGAATCTATACTTTTAACCCCATGCCCACCCATGCCTCTGCCACACACTTGATCCAGAGAAAAGAGAAGACATGTGATTCTGCAGAGTCTACCCTAACAGAGGTGGCTCTTCCCTGGAAATCATCTCTGAGCTAGTGGCTATGTAGTGAGCTTATCTTTGAGTCAGCATATCTTTGAGAGCTCCATGTTCTTTGAATTTTGGAAAACAGACAGGTCTGGGAAGAGTCAGCAGAAATTAAATGAATTGAAATGTAGCCTAGGCCTCTAAAATGAGCCTTGAAATCAGAATTACTGAATCAGAATCAACTCTTCCCCCACCGATTATGGTTGCACCTGACTCCACTGCTACTGGACAAATGGAATTCAGTATCTATGAGGAAGTGGACGGCTCATTCTCAGGGTCACTTCTGGACTAGTCTCGAAATCCCTTCAAAGTCTGTATTGAGACCATGCCAAATGCCAGTTCCTATGCTGTGACACACATGTATGTCATCTCATTTATTTCTTGTAACAACCCTAACACAGAAATGATAATTTTCCTATTTTATAGATGAAAAGCTGAAGACTCAAGAAGGCTAAATAGCTTATCTGAAGTCACACAGCAAGTCCAGGGGGGAACTCAACTCTTAGCTCTAGTCTGCCTGGCCCTAGCCTGCCTGCCTTTAAACTTTGTGCTATGATGCCTGGTATTTAGTGTTCAGGCAGTGTTCTGAGTTGCAGTGACATCTCTCTGCTCTTTAAGAGTCTTTAATATACACTCTGAAGGCTACATTTAGAAAATAAGAAAGAACCAGAAAAGAATGGAGGTTTTTCTTGAGACATGTTTATAATAAATAATGTTATGATATTGAATGACTATTACACATTGAACATATTACATCTTATTTAAACCTCTTTATACTTCTGTGAGATAGTAATACTGGACATAAGAAGCAATATTCTTGTTTTTTGTTTGTTTGTTTTTACAGTGGTTAAGCTTTTGTGATCTGAATTAGTATATCTGGGTTGAAATTCTGATTGTTTTTACTAGCTCAGTGACCACTGTAAAGGTACTTACTTAACTTTTCTGGCCTCTGTTTTATCTCTGAGATGAGATAATAATATAATTTATCTCAAAGACTTGTGATAACTGAGTTAAAACATGTAGTAATACATAGTAAGTAGTTAGTGAAACAATACCTATTATAATTTTAAAGTTATGGAAAATGAAGAAAAACTTAAGGTCACAGAATAAATGGCAGGGAAAGAGTTGAATGTCCCAAGTCTTCTTTTCCCACCCAAGTTATCTCCCAGGGAGCTTTGAAGCAAGGCTCCACTGGATCAGTGCACAAGTAGAGCTCATCTGTTTTCCATTCATTAACACAAGAAAAAAACAAGAAAGAACCTCCAGTTCAAAATCTGTGTCATTGCCTTCCTTTCTCTGACAAAGACTTATTTATGTGAAACCAAAAGGGAAATGAGATGCTAGAATGAAAATCTACTATAAATGCGACAGTTTTGGAACCTACTATTTAACAAATGTATAAACTGCCACTATGGAGATGAAGGGAAGGATACTCTCATTTCACCTTATAAATCGCACGTTCACTGGGATCCAGTAAAGTGATCATAGCTAGTGAAGCTCTCCAAGGTACATGCAATTGATAGAATGTGTGGTTGTTGGTATAGGGGCTTTATTATCGAACAAATACAGGTTCATTTAATATCAGACACCAAACCACAGATCTAGGAAGCTCAGAGAACACTAAGCAGGATAAATGCCAAAAAAATCTCCTATACCTAGAAATATTATTTTGAAACTACAGAAAAATCAAAGGTAAAGAAAAATACTGGTGGAAGCCCTAGGGAATAAAATTCTTACCAATGGAAGAAAAAAAATTAAGAATTTCATCTGACTTCTCTTCAGAAACCATGCAAATAAGAAGAGAGAGTGGAGTGAAATATTTAAAACGTTGAGAAAAAAGCCCAACCAACCTAGAATTCTACACCCTATGATATTATACTTCAAAGGTGAAGGAAAATAAAGACTTTCTTAGATAAACAAAAATTGAAGAAATCTGATACAAGGAGACCTGCCTTGTAAGAAATATTAAAAGAGGTTCTTTTGAGAGAAGAAAAATAATATCATTCAGGAATATGGATCTACATAAAGAATGGGAGAGTACTGAAGAAGGAGTAAGTGAATGTAAAATAAAAACTTTTATTTTTATTATTCTTAATTGATCTAACAGATAATAGTTTGAAATAATAACAGCAACAATATATTTGATTGTTTATATGTGTATACACACATACACAAACATGTATAGATGCTTATATGTAAGTGAAGTGAATGACAATAAAAATTCAAGAGGTAAGAGAGAGAAATGAGAATTATTTTGTTATTATAAGGTATCCATACTACCTGTAAAGTGGTACACTGTTATTTTAAAGGGGACTTAGATTAGCTGTGAATGTATATTGCAAACTCTAGGGCAACCATTAAAAAAAAAAAAGGTAAAAATAAAGTGATATGCTAAGAAAGGATAAAAAAATGGAATCATATAAAATGTTCTATTAAAACTACAAAAGGCAGAAAAATAGTAGAAGATAAAAATAGAAACAAAGAATAAAGGCAACAAATAGATAATAGTAACAAATATGGTAGATATTAATCCAACTATATCAATAACTACCTTGAATGTCAGTGATCTAAATGCCCCAATTAAAAGACAAAGATTGTCAGAGTAGATCAAACAATATGGTACAACTATATGTTGTCTATAAGAAACCCACTTTAAACACAAAAACTCATATAGATTAAAAGTAAATGAAAAAAGAAAGATATACCATGCTAACACTAATCAAAAGAAAGCAGGTGTAGCTGTATTAATTTTAGACAGAGCAGACTTAAAAATTAGGAAACTTATCAGGAATAAAGCAGGACATTACATAATGATAAAGTGATCAATTCTCCAAGAAGACATATCAAAATCCTTCACCTGTATACACCTAACAATAGAGCATCAAACTACAGGAGGCAAAAGTGATAGAACTGCAAGGAGAAATAGATGAATTCACTATTATAGTTGGATCTTTCAATACCTGTCTATTAGAAATAGACATATCTATCAGGAAGAAAATCAGTAAGGACACAGTTGAATTCAACAACACCATCAATCAACTGGATATAATTGACATCTATAGAATACTTCATCCATTAATGGCAGAATACATATTTTTTCAAGCTTGCGTGGAACATTTACCAGTATAGGCCACATTGTGGACCAGAAAACATACCTTAAACTTAAAAGACTAGATATCACACAGTATCTGCTCTCAGACATAATCAAATTAAACTAGAAATCAATGACAGAAAGATAATTGGAATATTCCATAATAGGTAGAGGTTAAACAACATACTTCTAAATAACACATGAGTGAGAGAAAAATTCTCAAGAGAAATTAGAACATATTTTTAATTAAATAAAAATGAAAACACAACTTATCAAAATTTGTGGAATGCAGCAAAAGTGATGCTTAGAGGGAAATTCATAGCATCACATGCATATCTTAGAAAAGGGAAAAGATCTAAAATCAATCATCTAAGCTTCCACCTTAGGAAAGGAAGAACAAATTAAGTCCAAAGTAAGCAGAAGAAAAGAAAAAAATAGAGCAGATCAAAACATCATTTTGTACATCTTAAATAGATACAATTTATTTTACTTTATTTTATTTCAGCATATTATGGGGGTACAAATGTTTAGGTTACATATATTGCAAATTTTCCCCACCCAACTCAGAGCTTCAAGTGTGTCCATCCCCCAGATGGTGCACACTGCACCCATTAGGTGTATATATACCTATCCTCTCCTCCTCCCTCCCATCTTCCCAACACCCAATGAATGTTACTATTAAATGTGCACTTAAGTGTTGATCAGTTAATACCAATTTGATGGTGAATATGTGTGGTGCTTGTTTTTGCATTCTTGTGATACTTCACTTAGAATGGGTTCCAGCTCTATCCAGGATAATACAAGAGGTGCTAGATCACCATTGTTTTTTGTGGCTACCCAGAGGAATAAAAGACATTCTGTAAAAAAGAAATCTGCACTTGAATGTTTATAGCAGCACAATTGACAATTGCAAAGATGTGGAAACCCAAGTGCCCATCAATACGTGAGTGGATTAATAAAATATATACAATTTTTATTTGTCAAAACTATAGCAGAAATCAATGAGGTATAAAATAGGAAATCAAAAGAGAAAAACAATGAATCCAAAAACTGGTTCTTTGAAAAACATTTTAAAATAAATAAACCTCTAGATATTCTAACTAGGAAAAAAGAGAGAGGACACAAATTACTAATATCAGAAATAAAAAATTGGACATAACTACAGATCCCATGGATATTAAAACAATTGTACTGGAAATTATAGCAATGCCATAAGATAATGAAAGGAAATAAAGGTATACTGATTGGAAGGTGAAATGAAACTGTTTTTGTTCACAGATGTTGTGATCATCTGTGTAAAAAATCTGAAAGAATTGACAAAAATAACCCCAACAATTCCTGAGACCAATAAGTGATGATGGAAAGGTCACATCATGCAAGGATAATATGCAAAATTGAATTGCTTCCCTGTATACTAGCAACGAACTAGCGGACATTAAAATTAAAAACACAGACCCCTAAAATGAAATACTTAGGTATAAATCTAATAAAATATGAATAAGATCTATATAAGGAGAACTACAAAACTCTAATGAACAAAATTTTAAAAACTAAACAAATGGAGAAATATTCATGTTCATGGATAGGAAGACTCAATATTATCAAGATGTCAGTTATTCCCAAATGAGGTATAGATCTAATGAAATCCCAATAAAAATACCAGCAAATTGTTTTGTAGGCATCAGTAAACTGTTTTTAAAGTTTATATATAGAGATAAAATTCTCTGCACAGCTAACACAAAATAAAGAAGAAGAGCAAAGTTAGAGGACTGACACTACCCAACTTCATAACTTACTATAAAGCAGTAGTATACAAGACAGTGTGGCATTAGTGAAAGAATAGAGATAGATCAATGGAGCAGAATAGAGAGCCAGAAATAGACCCACATAAATATTGTCAACTGGTCTTTGACAAAGGAGTAAAGGCAATACAATAGAGCAAAGAGTCTTTTCAACAAACGGTGCTGGATATCCACATGCAAAAAAAAAAAAATAGAATCTAGACACAGACCTTACACCCTTCACGAAGATTAACTCCAAATGGGTCACAGGCTTAGTATAAAATGCAAAACGATGAAACTAGAAGATAATATGGGAGAAAAATCTCCCATAATATGGGAGAAAAATCTCGATGACCCTGGGCTTGGCAATGCCTTTTTGGATATGACACCTAAAGCATAATCTGTAAATGAAAGAATTGATAAGCTGAACTTTATTAAAATTAAAAATCTTCTGCTTTACAAAAGGACACTGTCAAGAGAATGAAAAGACGAGTCACAGACTGGAAGAAACTATTTGCAAATGACACCTATTAAAGGACTGGTATCTGGAACAATGGAGTTTATATAAGAACTCAGAGTTTGTATAAAAAACACAAAACTCAATAATAAGAAAACATACAATTTGGTTAAAAAAATGGGCCAACGAACTTAAAAGACACTTCACCCAGCAAGATGTACACATGGCAAATAAGTGTATAAAAAGATGCTCCACATCATATGTAATTAAAGAAATTGATTAAAACAACAATGTGCTCTCACTGCATACCTGTTAGAATGGCCAAAATCAAGAACACCAACAGCATCAAATGCTGGCAAGGACGTGAAGCAACTGTAGCTCTCTCTTATTGTGGGTGGGAATGCAAAATGGTATAGGCACTTTGGAAGACAGTTTGGTGATTTCTTACAAAACTGAACATGTTCTTACCATATAATCCAGTAATCTCACTCTTTGATATTTACCTAAAAGAATTGAAAACTTATTTCTACACATACACACACACACACACACACACACACAAACCCTGCACATAGATGTTTATAGCAGCTTTATTTATAATTGACAAACCTGAGAGGCAATCAAGACATCATTTAGTAGTTGAATGAATAAACAAACTATAGTACATCTAGATGGTAAAATATAATTCAGCACCAAAAAGAAAGAACTATCAAGCTACGAAAAGACATAGAGGAACCTTAATTTAATATTACTAACTAGAAGAAGCCAATCTGGAAAAGCTACATACTATATAATCATAACTATATTACATTCTAGAAAAAGCAAAACTATGGAGGCTGTAAACAGATCAGTGGTTGCCAGGAGTTTGGGGGAAGAACAATAAGGAGGATGAATAGGTGGAACACAGAGGATTTTTAGGGCAGTGAAATCATTCTGTATGATACTATAATGATTGAAAAAACGTCACTTATACATTTGTCCAAACCCATAGGATATACAACACCAAAATGAGACCTAAGGTATATTATGGACTTTAGATAATGATGATGTGTCAATGTAAGTTCATCAATTACAAGCGATGTATCACTCTGGTGGAGAATGCTAATAATGGGAGAGGCCATTCCACATACCCTGTGCTCCTATATATGAACACCTCTGTACCTTCCACTCAATTTTACTGTTGAACCTAAAACTGCTCTAAATACATCTTTTGTATATATTAAAAGAGACACAAATTACAAAAGAAAAAATAAATTCACTTAAGTAAGAAAAGGGAGATCATTTAAATGGTGCAAGAGTAAACTTTCTGCAACAGAATGAAACATGGGTATTTTCAATCACTTTAGTTGTAGCATGTACATGTAGTGTATTTATGTCTATTTAAGCAGTTACTTAAGGGTTTGGACTAGCAAATTCTATTTATTTCAGCAGATAAATGTGGAGTACACTCTATGCGCAACGCACTGCTCAGTGTGCAGAGATTTTCCTGTGAATAAGGCACAGATCTGCCCTCATGGAACTTCTAGGCTGCCAAGAAGGTCAAAAATAAACAACTAATATATACCCAATAATTTAATTGCAATTGTAATGAATATTTGGAAGGAAAATAAATGGGGTCAGGAATTATAGGGAGGAAAAGAGAAGAGTGGATATGATGAAATCAATTAGGATTTTATTGAGGCAATTGCAGAAACTCAATTGAGAAAAATATTAGCATTTCATTTCCCTTTGTCAAATGATCTGTAGGTCCAGAGGCTATGTGGGAACTTATAGATCATAGTAAATTGTATTAATAATTATGTTAATATATACTTGTATATAATATATAATTCATAATATAATTAATACTTATATAATATAATTAAGTTATATTAAACATGAGGAAAGTAAGTATCAGGGAGATTTAATAGATTTGTTCAATGTTCTAGAAATTAACAAAAAACCCAATATTTCTTTACAAATAATTTTTTTCATTCATATTCTCACCAATCTGTTATGCTTCTCTACCTTCTCCCCATAATTGTCTAAAAGCCTAAAGCTTCACTGTTCAATGTACATAACTTTATATTATGTGTTGGTTTGTAGATATTCTGTCAACACTGAAGTGAGAAAACCCTTCCTGTTAATGTCACAAGTTCTGGGACTAAGTGTAGTTCTTCTGCTCACCCAAAGACTACTAACCCTGAGTCATGATCATCTGGGGAGGAGGTCCAGTGGCTGGAAGCTCCCCTCTCTGTCATTCAGAGTGACAAGAATCTACAGATGCCTTCTAAATGGAAATTAAGTGGTTATAAATAAAATCTTTTACCCCAGGAAAAGGTGGGGCATTTGAACCCAGAGAGGATGGATTTAGGAGTATTATAATTCATTTGGTCTCAGATGTGTGGCTTAGAGGTTTGAGACTAACACGTTCGTTTTGGCCATTACATACTTGTAGGAAACAAGGGAACTTTATATGTGCCCCTGCCTAAGAATCATCACTGGTCCCTATGACCTTCTGAGATAAGTGAAGAGTCCCTAGTCTGACCCTGCTAAGAAACAGTGCAGCTGGAAAGAATGGATTGAGTCACTCTTTAAATTTCAGTCCCCTGTGAAATCTGTGGCTTTTCATAGGCTCAGCTCATCCACATAGGAGGCACAATGTATGCACGTAGCACAGGTCCACAGCAATGCAGAAAAATGGTGTTGAGAGACTATGGTCTTTGAAGTTGGCCAGGTTGGCATTTGGATCCCATTCTGGATGCTTTATAGTTGTGGGACTTATGCTATTTATTTATAATTTTTCTAAGCCTGTTTCCTCATCTGAAAAGTGATAAAAAAAAGTGGCATCCATTTTGTACAGTCAATAAATGATTCACAGTAACATATATTAATTATTTGATACATAGAGATGCTTAGTAAATACTGAGAAGCCATTTTTTATGATGAATATTTCCCAATCACTGGTAACTGATCACTGATTTTTTTTCTTTTTTGGTAGACTCTTCCCAAAATTCTTGATAAGATAGCACCAGCATTCACAATGAGCAGCTGCAGCTTCCTTGTGGAGAAATCTCGAGCCTCCACGGCCCGGGTGGTGGTGTGGAGAGAGATGGGGGTATCCAGGAGCTACACCATGGAAAGCAGCTACTGTGGCTGCAACCAGGGCCCGTACCAGGTATGTGAAGCTGCGGGACACCCATACTTGTGTTCGGCAGCAATACTCAGAAATGGAAAGCTATAATAGACCCCTCATTCCTGCTATCTCACCTGAAAGGGGAAGAAGGCTCCAGGTAGAGTCTAACCTTACTACTTTATCTTGAAGAAGAATTGGTTCAATGATTACCTTCACCTTCAGCATCATCTGTGTTGATCCTGGAAGCAATGTATGCATGCCTTCCAATATGGTTCCTTAATTAGCTGCCCTCACCAGCAAGCAGCAGGGAGCCTTCCGTTGATGTGCAACTCCAACTTTTACAGAATCTCTGCCTGCCTGGATCTATTCTATGCATGAAAATCTGTTGTTGCCTTTTGCAACCAGTGGACTAGTCCCATATGCATCATAAATGGCATAGGTTGGTCTATAGATACCGTCAATACATATATCTATTGTGTTTCTCTGTCTTCTGTGCCAATCTAAATCTGCAACCCTCTGTGTTATCCTGCTGTCTCCAGAGCACAAAATAGTGTGTGTGCATGACATGGGTCTCCTGGAATGAGTGGGTCTCAGACTCATATGCTAGTGTCAAGGGAAAGTGTTCTTGTATAAATCATATTCTTTCTACAGCTATATTAACTGCATGAGCAGCTGGATGGCTGCTGCAGCAGGCTGTCCTGGCTGCTCTTCCCACTCCCCTATAGAGGAACATAAATAAGGGACATTTTGACAGTGCCAGGGTAATACACTCTTGTAAATTTCTTAGGCAAGCTGACAGACTACTCCTTGGTGACTTCCATTAAACCCCAAGAATACCTGTACCTCACCAGTGTTAAGCTCATTGTGTTGGCTTTAATACTGTCTTGGAACAGCCAGGAAGCACTTGGCACCTATGCAATACTGAGCTTGTAGAAATCTGTTAGTTATCAATGGGATTTCAAGGAGTAACAGATGATGAACATTATCTAACTTCCCACCCAAAGAGGTTTTCTTTTGACTCAGGACTACCGAACACTCATTTTGACTCACTATTTCTCTCAAATAGCCACTTAGTCTAAATAGTTGCTTTAAAGAAGTATTTTGTTACCAAATTAATAAATTAGTAATCTGAATTAATCCTATTTACCCACATTAATGTAGATGCAGAATAAGAAGAGTGGAGATCATTGGATACACATGGGATTGGGCACCAAAGACCTCACTCTTCCACTAACCAACAGTGTTGAAAGCTACTTACCACAATGAACCTATGTTTCATATGTCAAATGTGGATATTAATGACAATTCCTCTACTTCCTGCCATACAAGATCTCTGTGAAGGTTGAAAGAAAATACATATATGAATGTCCTTGGAGGTTACATCATTAGAGATCTGCTCACTGTCTTGTCATTTAAAACCTAAAAGACTGGGAAAATAAGCCTGGAATATTATGACCTATGGCATTATGGATATAGGTTTGTGCCTCTCTAACTGTAAGCCTCTTGATGGAAGTGAGCCAGTCATTTGTTTAAAAGACAACTCTATGCAGCCCTTCACAGATTTATTGGATTGGTGACTTTTATTGACTTTGTTTCTCCAAGTGCAAACTCAGCCTAACAGCTTCTAGTAATATAAGTAACAATGCCATTCACTATAAATCAACTGGAAACTCAGTCCTTTGAAGCTGTTTGAAAACTAAATGACCCATAGGCTCAGGCCCTCACTATCTCTCTATCTTCCATGCAATGTACATAGTGGCTGTTGGCAGTGACAAAAAATGAAAGAGGCTCACCCAATAGGACAGCTTTCAGGTTTTGGCACAGCATTTATCTTGTGAAATTTTCCATTTGGTTTTTGCATGGGGTCTCTAGAAGAAAGACTGGAGAGAGAACTGGCTAGAGAAAACACTAACAGTGCCAGACCTTATTTTGGTTTAACAATCCCATTCTCAATATGAAACACCTTCTGAATGGATTGGTTTTCTCCTTCCTTTTGTTTTCCTGTCCTTACAACCATTGTTTAGTAACTGAGCAGAATTGCAGACAGTGAGTGAGGGAATGGTGAGTAATTTTACATATGGGAGGGCCAGCCCAGAGTTGGGTGTTTTGGTGATTTTTATTTGAAGTATATAATGAAGTTCATGAGCTATAAAGCAGCATAGAAATTTCCATCCTGAACATATTGCAAATGATTTTTGTACATTGGGAAGCTGAGTCCCAATTGAGTCTCGAGGTTATTATTCTAAGGTCATCTTTCCATTTTTTGTTTAGCATTACCATTTATCCAAAAGATGGAGGAACCTTAAATACACCCAGGAGGGGCATTCCTTCCTGCCTTCATAAGAATATAAATATTTTTGCAGTTTCTTTGGTTAACACGACTTTAAAGTAGTTCCAATCATTTCTCCCACAGCACACTAAGTACCTGATTTGTTAGTATTGAAATGAAATATCATTTCTTACAGTGACATTTATGTTGGAACTGCTTTAAAGAACATAAGCTATTACCTTCAAATAATTATTATTAATATGATATTTTCTCTTCTATTTTCCATTCTATAGCAGGCTAATTTAAAAAAAAAATTCTCCTGCTTTTGTTTCTTTGGGATACAGTCTCTGCTGATAGGTCATACACTTAGATCTATAATTTTTATTTAATGTGGAAATCCCACCCACTGAGAGATTTACTTTACCTATTAGGGACTGGCCCAAAGCTATTGAGGCTGTTGAGAGAAAAGCCAAAATGGAATGATGCATCCTTTTGGGGCTCATTTTTTAGAGGTGTCCAGTCTATGTGGACAGCTGTGTGCTGAGTGTTTGTGACCTGAGGTCACATACATGGTGTGTTTGCACATACAAAGGCATGTGGCTGGGCCCCAGGGGCTGCTGTGAGTACTTGCACCTAAGCAGGCTGTCGACTTGCTCTTTGGCAACATGCTAACTTGTGGGACAGCAAAGTGGTTCTTAGAGAGGAACAGAAGATGGGGACTCAGCTGAGGTTTGAAGAGTGGCCTGATTGGTGTTTAAATTCTCCATACCCATAGTTGCCTCCCCTGTACTGCAGTCTCTCTGTGCAATCCATCCTCTTCAAGGCCCACAGAGGGATCCTGCAGTAACACAAAGCTGTTCAAGGCACAGTACTGCCCACAAGTGTCTTCATTACGCGTAGATAAAATCTACCTCCTGATCTCGACATGTGAGGCCTTTTACGATCTCTTCATATATATATATATATATATATACACACACACACACATATATATATATATATATATATATATTTAGTGCCTCATATAATATAGGGTAGGCACTAAAAATGTGTGATGACTGACGAATGAATAAGTGAACAAATGAATAAATGGCAATTTCCAGGTGGGCAAATGATTATCCTCTCTGTCGTGGGTAACTAGAAAAGGAGAAAAAATCACTATGGTCTAAATGTGATCAGAAACCATCCTAAGATGGATATTTACGAGTTGTTGCAATGGGTGGAAATGGAAAATGTGTGGGTGGCAAAGGAGAAAGCGTAAGAATGCAGTGCTGAGACCTCTCAGACCTGTCACTAGATACATGATTTGAGAGCACCCAGTGGAATCTTTCCCAGAGTAAGGCAATTCTAGTCCAGGTGTGGAATCTCTCATGGCCACATTCTAATAACATGATGATTAGGCAGAAAGACTTCATCCGTACACGTGGTGGATGTTGCAGTCCACCCTCTAGATCCCTCCTTAGGACCCAGGCACTCATTTCTCATGGTTGTTCACAGCCTTGTCCGTCACCAGGAATTGCCTGTAGCTGAAGGAAGCTGCCTTACCCAAAGCTATGGCTCCTCCCTACGGGCAGCCTGTATCCAATGGCTGGTCTATGTGGGGGATACAAAGGCCTGGCACCCTTGCCTCAGTTGAGACAACTCCAAAGGGCTATTCCAGCTCTAGTGCTCCCTGTAGGATCAGCTCAGACCTCTGCTGCAATTGCATTGTGGTTCAACTTCCTCTGCTCAATACTGCTTTCTTCATCACTCACAGATATAGCTACAGCAATCACTCCCCAAAAGTACTCCTACATGCAAATCTCAGAGTTTCAGAGGCTGTTTCCCAGGGTAAACAACTTATAATAGTATCAAAAGGGATTAAATTGGAAAACATAAATGTTGGAACTAAGCATTTAAACTGTTAGCCCTTTGCACTCACTTGCTTTTTTCTTGATTCCTTTATTCTACTCGGGATTTAATTTTTTAAATACCCCAGGTTTTACAAAGCACAGCAGTAGAATAAAAAACTGGGGTTTCTTTTCATACAAACTTATTTATTTGGAATTTTTATATTTCAAATTATTGATACATTCAAAGAGTAATTTTTTTTTAATTATTTTTTTTTATTTTGGCATATTATGGGGGTACAGATTTTAAGGTTTCAATAAATGCCCATTTCCCCCCCTCCCCCCAAAAGTCTGAGTCTCCATCATGACCATCCCCCAGATGGTGCACATCTCACTCACTATGTATGTATATACCCGCCCCCCTCCCCCCTCCCACCTGCCCAATACCCTATTACTGTAGCACCTATGTGTCCACTTAGGTGCTACTCAGTTAATACCAGTTTGCTGGAGAATATATCTGGTGCTTGTTTTTCCATTCTTGGGATACTTCACTTAGTAGTATGGGTTCCAGCTCTAACCAGGAAAACATAAGGTGTGCTATATCACCATTGTTTCTAAGAGCTGAATAGTACTCCATGGTGTACATATACCACATTTTATTAATCCATTCTTGGATTGATGGGCACTTGGGCTGTTTCCACAGCCTTGCAATTATGAATTGTGCTGCTATAAACATTCGAGTGCAGGTGTCTTTTTTGTAGAGTGTCACTGGATCATTTGGGTAGATGCCCAGCAATGGGATTGCTGGATCAAATGGTAGATTCACTTGTATCGCTTTAAGGTATCTCCATATTGCTTTCCACAGAGGTTGAACTAGTTTGCAGTCCCACCAGCAGTGTAGGAGTGTTCCTCTCTCTCCGCAACCACGCCAGCATTTATTGTTTGGAGATTTTTTGATAAAGGCCATTCTCACTGGGGTTAAGTGATATCTCATTGTGGTTTTGATTTGCATTTCCCTGATGATTAGAGATGTTGAGCATTTCTTCATATGTTTGTTGGCCATTCTTCTGTCTTCTTTAGAAAAATTTCTGTTCAAGTCCTTTGCCCACTTTTTAATGGGGTTATTTGATTTTTTCTTCCTAATTTTCGTGAGTTCTAAGTATATTCTAGTTATCAGTCCCTTATCGGATGCATAGGATGCAAAAATTTTCTCCCATTCTGTAGGTTGTCTGTTTACTTTCATGACTATTTCTTTGGCTGTGCAGAAGCTTTGTAGTTTGATCATGTCCCATTTATTTATTTTTGTTGCTGCTGTGATTGCCTTTGGGGACTTCTTCATAAACTCTTTGCCCAGGCCGATGTCGAGGAGAGTATTTCCAACTTTTTCCTCTAGAGTTCTAATAGTTTCATATCTTAGGTTTAAGTCTGTTATCCAGCGTGAGTTGGTTTTTGTGAGAGGTGAAAGGTGTGGGTCCTGTTTTAGCCTTCTACAGGTGGCTATCCAGTTTTCCCAGCACCATTTATTGAAAAGGGATTCTTTTCCCCAGCGTATGTTTTTGTCTGCTTTGTCAAAGATGAGATGGCTATATGAGGATGGTTTTATATCAGGATTCTCACATCTGTTCCACTGGTCAATATTCCTGTTTTTGTGCCAATACCATATTGTTTTAATTACTACAGCTTTGTAGTATAGTTTGATATCTGGCATATTAATGCCTCCCATTTCGTTTTTGTTGCCTAGAATTGCTCTTGATATTCGGGGTCTTCTTTGGTTCCATACGAAGCGTAAAATTATTTTTTCTATATCTGTGAAGAATGCTGATGGGATTTTAATAGGTATTGCATTGAATCTGTAGATCAGTTTGGGTAGTATAGACATTTTGATGATATTGAGTCTGCCGATCCACGAGCATGGTATGGATTTCCATCTGTTTACATCCTCTGCTATTTCCTTCCTCAGTGTTTCATAGTTCTCCCTGTAGAGGTCTTTTACCTCTTTGGTTAAATATATTCCTAGGTACTTTAATTTCTTTGTTGCTATTGTGAAGGGAATTGAGTCTTTGATTTGGTTCTCAATTAGATTGTTGTTGGCGTATATGAATGCCTCTGATTTCTGTGTATTGATTTTGTATCCTGAGACTTTACTAAATTCATTGATCAGTTCCAGGAGTTTCTTGGTTGAATCCTTGGGGTTTTCTAGGTACAATATCATATCATCAGCAAACAGTGAAAGTTTGATCTCTTCTGCCCCTATTTGGATACCTTTGATTCCATTTTCCTGTCTGATTGCTGTAGCCAAGACTTCCAGCACTATGTTGAACAGAAGTGGAGATAGTGGGCAGCCTTGTCTGGTTCCAGTTCTAAGTGGGAATGATTTCAATCTTTCCCCATTCAGTATGATGTTGGCTATGGGTCTGTCATATATGGCTTGTATCATTTTTAGGTATGTCCCTTCTATGCCTATTTTCTTAAGTGTTCGTATCATGAAAGGGTGTTGAATTTTGTCAAAAGCTTTTTCTGCATCTATTGAAAGAATCATGTGGTCTTTGTTTTTGCTTCTGTTTATGTGGTGAATTGCATTTATAGATTTACGTATGTTGAACCATCCCTGCATCCCTGGGATGAAGCCCACTTGGTCGTGGTTCAAAGAGTAATTTTAATCTCTATAATTTTTGCTAACTCGTGTAAAGTCATACTCAACATCCGAGTGCAAAGGGTTAAGATGGTTTGATAGGGATGAATGTTATAGGAAATTATCTGAATTCAGCATTCAAGGCTCCCAGTCCCAGTGTTGGTTTTTGTTTTTGTTTTTTTCCATTAATACTCTGCTTGCCTCAGCTGTTCAGGGAGCAAAGCTCCCCACCCCCTCCTCACAGAACCAGAGGCTGCAGCTCAGGGCATGGTTTCTTGCAGTGGTCTGGAATGCAGGCTGGGTGTATTAGTTTCCTGTGGCTGCCACAACAAAGTGCCACAAACTGGATGGCTTACAACAACACAAACTTGTTCTCTCACAGTTCTGGAGCTTACAAGTCTGAAATCAAGGTGTCAGCAGTGCCACGTCCTCTCTAATGGTGCCTGTTCAGTGCCTTTCACATAGCTTCTGGTATTGCCAGAAATCCTTGGCATTCTTTGGCTTGTAGACATATAACTCCAGTCTCTTCTTTTGTGGCCGTCTCCACGTATGTGCCTCTGTCTCTGTGTGTCTCCTTCTTATAAGGACACCAGTCATATTGGCTTAAGGGCCTACCCTACTCCAGTGCCACCTCATCTCAACTAATTAAATCTCCAATAACCATATTTTCATATCACATTCTGAGGCTCTAAGAAGGAGATGAATTTGGGGGTTCAGTAGGACATGATCCAACCCAATACATGAATATGCTGGTCATGCAACAAGGCATAGAGTATATAAACCCAAGAGTTAAGGAGAAGTTTTTATTCCTATCTTAATTTTACTATGCTGTGAATCCCCGAATACATCGTAACAGTTCTTGTTTTCTCTCTACCTCATGATGAGGAAAATAAGTTTCAGAGTTTCTTGGAACATCTTGGAAGATAAGTCTGAAAGCCATGCTATGTATGATGGGTGCTGATAAACTTCTTGGGTGATATCATATACAATATTAAAGTAGCAATAATGATGACAAACGTGTCTATTGTATTACTGTGTGCTAAGGCATTTACATATATTAAATTAGTCTATATCTGATACTGTACAACAAAGTACTACAAAATCATTTTTCATTATTATTACTATCATTATTCTTATTATATAAATGAGTACACTTAGGCAGAGAAGTTAAGTCACTTGCTCAAGGCCCCACAGCAAGTAAGTTTTAGAGCCAGGATTTGAAACCAGGCAGGTCTGGTGCTGGAATCATTGCTTTCACTCCCGTGCTTTCTGCCTAGTAGAATGTGGTTGGTAAAATGGGACCTGGACTTTGGACACAGGAAACTCAACTTCCACACTTGGCTGCCGTTAAGTAGATCTGTAGCAATAGGTGAGTCTCTTAACCTTTCTGGATCAATGTTTTTCTTATTTATAAGTGGAAGACAGAATTGGAAGTAAGAGATGGGTATGGTTTCTGCTAAATGATGCTTGACAAAGTCTGCCTTGCTGGGTATCCAAGGGACTTGTGGATCACTTAGACCAGGGTGACCCAGCAGAATTGTGAGGCCCCTATAAATTTGCAGCTTGTGAGTATGCACATGTTTATAGGGGAAGAGCACTCTACTTTTAGCCCCAGTTAGCTAGTTCTCAAGCTGTTCTATCCATCATTCCTCCCCTCCTCCTTGTTATCCTGTCATGGCTGGTCTTTACTTTACCTTTCCAGAGTACACAAAAGAGATCTGAGAGGAATGTGATACATATGAAATGGCAGCTTTCAACCAGCAGGGGGAACGGGTTGCACAGCATGTCTTCAGTAAAACAACAAATTTTAAGCTTGTGTCAGGCGACCTCCTATGTTGCTTCCTATCCTCATTTCATTTTCTAGTAAACTTCTCTCCTTGTCCCATCAGAGAACAAAAACGATTGCTCTCTGGACTTGCAAAGCCTAGAAGGAGGACATTGCTCGCTCTTCTGCAAAAGTGTCCTAAGCTGCAGAATTGCCTCTGTGCCAGGGCATATACACACACGTTTGTTCTGTTTCTCTCTGCAACACACATGTATGAGTGTTTATCACACAAGCATAGAAGGCAATAGTTCTCAATCTTAGATTCATATGGGGAAGCATAGGTTTTTGTTTAGTATGGGTTCCTATGTTCCTGTGTTCCTTAGAGTTCCAAAGAAAGCTCTGCAGTTTGCAATTGTGACCTTGAGACAGTTCCTGACCTTTATGAGCTTTAGTTGCAAACATGAAGTTCCTCATAGTTCATATTTCATGGAGATGCTGTAAAAATTGAAAAAGCTATTGCCTGTGAAATATTGATCACTATTTCCATAGTAAAACTCCATACATGTTTACTGGTTGTATTATTAATTGTAAGTATTATTAATGGTTTTCTTTTTTAATCTTAGATAAAGGCACAAAGACTCTAACTCTTAGCCATAATTATCTTATTAAGACCTTTTTGATTAGAACCTTTGGGGTTTGAGATTTTATAAACTCTAATATGCAGCCACAGTTGAAAACTACAGATTTTGTCTTTTATAGACACTGATGTTCATATACCTATATTTATAGATTTTGCCATATCAAAGAAATTTTTCATTTAGACATTTCCTTTATTATATACTCATTTATTTTCTTTATCAAACTTTTTATGTAGTATAATATAAATTATAGCCAATTCATATGTGAGATCTTAAAACAAAGAAAAGAAGAAGGGGAGAATGTGAGCCTCGTGGAAGAAAAAGGAAGGAGTGAGGAATAGAGGGAAGGACAGGAAACAGATTTAAATTTCTCAACCTCCTGCATAGCCAAGGAAACTATCACTAGAGTGAATAGACAACCTATAGAATGGGAGAAAATATTTGCTTTCTACCCATCCGATAAGAGGCTGATAACAAGAATCTATATAGAACTTAAGAAAATCAACAAGAAAAAATCAAACCCCATCAATAAATGGGCAGAGGACATGAACAGAACTTTTTAAAAGAAGACACTAATGGCCAGCAAACATATAAAGAAGTGCTCAACATCTCTAATCATCAGGGAAATGCAAATCAAAACCACGATGAGATATCACCTAACTCCAATGAGAATGGCCTTTATCAAAAAGTCCCCAAACAAGAAATGCTGCCATGGATGTGGAGAGACTGAAACACTCTTACACTACTGGTGGGACTACAAATTAGTACAATCCCTGTGGAAAGTAATTTGTAGATACCTCAAAGAGCTAAAAATAGAAACACTATTTGATCCAGCAGTCCCACTACTAGGCATCTATTCAAAGGAAAAAAAGACATTCTATAATAATGACATCTGCATTAGAATTTTTATAGCAGCACAATTCACAATTGCAAAAATGTGGAAACAACCTAAGTGCCCATCAATACATGAATGGATTAATAAAATGTGATATATATATCAATAAAATGTTATATATATATATATATATATATATCATGGAATACTACTCAACTACAAAAAACAGTGGTGAACTAGCACCTCTTATATTATCCTGAATAGAGTGTGAGCCCATCCTTTGAAGTGAGGTATCACAAGTTTGGAAAAACAAACACCATATGTACTCTTCATCAAAGTGGTACTAACTGATCAACACTAAGGTGCTCACATGGTAGTAATACTCATTGGGTGCAAGTCAGGTTGGAGGGTAAATCCACAACTAATGGAAGCAGAGTGCACTGTATGGGGAAAGGACATGCTTGTGCGAGGCAAACGCATTACATGTAACCAAAATGTTTGTACCCCAATAATATCCTGAATTTAAAAAAACATTAATTAATTTCCTCGAAGACAGTTGCATTTAAAAGCCTACTCTAATCATGAGCACAACTCAGGAATGTATTGAGGATCACTATTCTCAAATTGCTTCCTTATTCTATAGGCAGCCATATATAGGAATATAACTCTTTTTTGGTCTTTAAATGGCAGGGGTGGTGTCTTACTTTCATTAATATACCCTGAGGATGTGCATAAGAATCACCTAGGAGATTATACAACACAAAGTTCTGAACTGTGTGTCCAGAGATTTGTTGATCTAGAGTTTGGTCCAGGAATCTGCATTTTATCAAGCACCGTTGGATATTCAGAGCCTAGTGGCCTGGAGGCCAGTCATTGAGAGACTGAGGCAGGATACCCAGGCCAGATGTAAAAGGTGAGATTTTTTCTTTTTGTAGGTGATACCCTTTATTTTTGTACCAGAGGTGAAATCTTCAATTTGCATGAATCCCAGTGACATTAAGTAACATTTTACAGACATGTAAACTCCTAAAAGGTTTAAAAAACAACCAAAAACACTCTATCAAATTAATTTTTCTCATTTAATGCATATGAACTCTCTACCTGAGGCCAAAAAGTTTTTAAATACAATTCCAGAACATACATACATACATATTCTGCAGGTATCAAAGTGCACACGCTAAAAACTGTATCTACTACTACATGAGGAAACCAAAGACCATTGTTAAGGTTTTGAAACAAGGTTTATTTTTTCTTTTCTTATTCCTCATCATCTTTTGGGCTACAGAGAATTTCCATGGCTTTTGTCATAAAGTCTGAAATTCTCTTCTTGCCCCCACCTTTTATTTATTTATTTTTAAATCTGTGTCTTTAGGTAATTGACTTAGTTCTACTATACGAGTTGTATTTAAAAGTTGCCTAATATCCCATTGAGAGTTTAAAGACGTTTTGTTTCCTTGTTTTTCCTACCTCCTAGAACACTGTCAGATCAGGATTTCTCAAATTGGCATCTTTGAACTGTTGTCTTACATGGGGTTTCAAGAGTCTAGGAACAGACATATGCAAAATTATTTGTTTGGCTACGTGTACAGTTTTGGGGGGACAGTACCTATAGTTTTTAAAAGTGGAGGTGACCCCTAAAAAGAGTAAGAGCTCATGCCTTGGTTTATTGATTCTAAGATCTCTAGAGAGCTCTTCACAGCTTCCTAGTTTTGCTCTTAAATCAGCTATAGAAGTGCTTGGGTTGACTTTGTGAAAATCAAGTGGAGTCTGTAAATCGCTGACTATTTCTGCCTACTTATTAATTAACATGAGAACAATGATGCATCTCATTAAATGTGTATTGGATTAACTTCAGTCTAAATCTTCTGTGATGACCAAGGACAATAATATCAGGATGCTCTTTCTTATAGGTGGTATTTTAGTCCCAGCAGCAGCAGCAGCAGCAGCAGCACCACCACCTGGGATGGGTTAGAAATGCAGACTCTCGGCCCCTCCCACTGAATTAGCATTTTAACCAGAACTCCAGGTGATTCCTGTTCTCAGGAAAGTTTGAGAAGCACTGATTTGAGTACCCTTGGTGCTCAGGGAGGCAGGTAGGTAGATTGGAAGAGGGCCTAAGAGGTTGGGGAGCTCTAAGTTTTCTGTGAAGGCAGAAAATTCTTCCCAACTAGAATGAGATGCTATATGTGAATATGATATAAAATTGAAAGTAATCCCCAACATGAGACAGCTTTTTGATCTATGCCAACATTCTAATGAACTGTTCTTTTGTTTTCTTTCTTTTTTTTTTTTAAATCACATCCATTTCTACTTCCTAGGGCTTAGAAAATAGAGTGACAATTTTCCAAATGCCTGTTTTGCCATTGGAAAGCCACTTCATTCTTTTGTAGATACAAATATAAAATCCAGGTGCTAAACTGTCATTTTAGCATAAGTACTACTTGGACAATTGATGTCGATATTCTCTCCTTTCCTATTAACCGTGATTCAACAAGTGTGGTTTTGTTTTCATTTTTAGCCTCTTTGTGTATGAACTCAAAGCATACCTTGAGCAGTTTATTAACTCACTGCAGGCTTAATGATGTAGTGAAATATTGTTCTCACTCTGTAACCCTTAGTTCCACAATGTCTGTCAGCATCATGATAGAATATTAAAAGGAATTAAGTAAAAATCAAGAGGCAGAGATGCTAATAAGGGTGCCAGCAGGGGCCTTTCCTAGTATTGCTAAAACCCTGGGAGCCATGAATTTTAAATGCCCTTTGCAGAAAATGGTTCCTTGTATCAAAAATAAGGAGGAAATCTGGCACTTGAGATAATCCAATGAGCCTCAAGTGACCTCTGATCCTTTAAAAATAATTTGGCTTCAGAAGACCAAAAGAAGAAGGAAAATGGTTTATCTCTGTAAGTCTTACTCTTCCCATGTGAACAATGTAAATACAATAAATCAGATATTCTTAAGGAATAGATATATAAAGCCAAAGAAAGCATTGATTCAATCCAGAGTTTTATTTAGCTTATAGCACAGGCAAAATAAGCATTAGCCCAACTTAGGATGCTTTTCTTTGGTACATGACTAACTTTCTTGGCGTAGCATTTCCATACAAATGTTCCAAGAAAGGCAGAGTCCAAGTTATGAAGAGTTATCCCTAAGGTATTCTCTCTATATAAATGGGGTAGGCCCCGAACCATAATACCCTTCTTGGTTATGAGAAGCAGATAATGATTCAAATCCCCCAGCTAGTTCTTAACATTCTCCAGCATGCCTTCCAATCCAATGGGGTGGCCTTAAGAACTTCTATTTCTAAAAGTAAGCAGTAACTGTCTATATATGTCTATGTTCCCTAAATGTAAGTGAGAACATTTTAGAATATTTTGAACCCTGTTGTTAGAAGGCAAACATTAGATATTTTTACATAAATTTAAAATCATTTCATCAGTGGGTCAACATATAATTATTAAATATCTACTTTGTTTTAAGCTGAAGTTTGTGACTGAGGATATATATATATATATATATATATATATATATATATATAACACTATACACTTAACCAAGGCCAGATAAATGCTCATTTCATCTTCCTTCTTCATTCATTCTTTCATTAACCATTTAAGAAATAATTTTTAAAAATTCAGTAATATGTTAAATGCCAAGAATATGGCAGAGAGAAGAACTGACAGCTTCCTGGTGTCCCAGAGTTTATAGTCCAGCTAGAAAGGCAGATAATTAAGTAAGCATTAACAGCAGAGAGTAGTATGGAAAGAATTGGGTGCTATAACAGAACACAGAAGGAGAAGACACCTTGGATTTTTGGTAAATGTTGCTTGAGTTGAATATGAATTATCCACGAGTTTGTATGTGTGTATGTGTATGAAACTGGAAAAGACAATATCTGGTAAAATAGAAGATAATTCTTTGAAAGTAGGGCAGAGTTAGGAAGTTCTTGATTTTTCTGTTATCCTAGTTTTCTTTCATCCTATTTCTTCCTCATTTCAAATCTCTAATGTTACCACAGAATCCCAGAATCCCATACCAGGAATATGCATCATGCTGAATGGGAGCACATTGGTGTACACAAGCATGCCACCCTACTCCTTATTCCAGCCTGCCCTCCATAGGAACACACTGAAATACACTGCTGGTATTATTTCTATGCTACTTATAATTAACTATACTTCCCTGAAGGAAAACAGAATCAGAAAGATAAAAAATGTTTGAAAATCCTTCTTAGACTGATAAAGAGTATTGAAATTTAAATATAAAGGCAATCTTAATTATTTTGTTCCAAATGAATTTCTGGCTATACACTCCCATGTATTTTTGAAAACAAAAAAATCATAGTAATAAAAATACCTTCTCTTTTCAAATTGGTTTGTAATTTACAAAACACTTTCATAAACTTTATTGTCTTGGATGAACCAGAAAACTACCATAGACCAAGTGTGAGGAAAAAATGGAAGTGAAAGGTAAGAAAAGTGATGAGCCAGGGACTGCACTGGCAACAACAAGTGGTTGGTCAGATAGGTTGGCACAGCTATGTGAGATGTTTCTGGATGGGCTATATGGAGTTGAGAAGGAAGGACAGCCTTTATCTGCCTGCTGTGTGTCACCCCACCTTCCATTTTCCCACTAGTGAGAGTGTGTACCCAGAGGGTTAAACTGACATGTTGAGGTTGCACCATCTGTTTCCTTCTCAGTAACTCATCCAAGTCTATAAATGGTGGAAGAAGCCAGAAACTTGGGGTGTAAGCCTAGTTGGCTTGGCTATATACTAACAGCAAAGAAGGAAGTTCTTCAGGAATTTGACTGGTCATTTCAGGGGGTCGACCTGTGAGGGGTCAAGCAGAATTGGTGGCACCTAAAGCAAAGTTCACCACTGGGGATTCAGGAGCTGATATCTCTGAGAGAATCTAAGGGGGAACCTAAGATATGTTCTATAAAATTCCCCCCAAAATCTTTTAATATTTTAAATTATAAAAATGATAGCATAAACTAGCCATATAAAATAAAAAAAATCCATGACTTTTGACCCTGAAGTTCTACTTCCCAGAAATTTAATGTCAGAAGTGCATAAAGATAATGCTTGTTAATGGTGAAAACATGGAAACCATCTTGAGTCTCATGAGTAGAAGACTGGTGAAATAAAGACTTTTCTGTTTAAACAATGGATGACTCAGACAGACGGAAGGAAGAAAATAATTAATATAATAATTAATAATAATTAATAATTATTAATTAAATAATAATGATTAATAACAATTAATATTCACATAACATTTCTATTCTTTAACATTTCTATAAGCTAGCTTTATTATTTTATTGACTGTACTTTGGGTAAATTATTCTTTTTTAACCTTTAGCATAGTCATGAGAACAAAAGCAGGGCTAATGATTGTACCTCCTTCAGCATATATGTATTAATATGTAATGCACTTAGTATAGTGTGTGACACAAAATACTAGCTATCCTCGTCTTTACCATGATATATTGTTCTACCCGGCCTACTGATGTAAAAACTGAGAGAGATGGAGAAAATTTCAGTGGCATTCCAAATACTTGAAAAGTAGTCAGTGGTGTTCCTTAATTATAACACTTTGTCTAGTGTTGATAAAAATCTTCAGATCTCACAAAGCTGGGACAAGCAGTTATTGCATTACATGACAAAATTTGTGCCTGAAAACGTTTTAGCAAAATGTAATCCTGGGAAGAATCTCAAATGAGGAGCTTCATAGGGATAATTAGGAAGTCTTGAACTTTGTTAAAACACAAAGGAAATCACTTAACTACAAGAAAGTTTATAAAAATATTTAGAAATTTTACTTGTAATATAATATAAATCAAATATGAACTACAACTGTTAAAAATGAGAATGCGATATTAAATTGTTAAAATTACCATAGTACCTGAAATGAGAAAGCTAATATTTCTACTGTCTCCAACTCAATCTAATTGTGCTGAGAAAAATGTGTTTCATTCAGTAATATGAATCGATTTTGGAATTGTAGTAGAAGCAAGCAATGGTCAGATAGAAAGAGCCTGAGAGCCCACCTAAGGGGGATGGAATTTATTTCAGAGATAGTAGGCACCCACTGATTTCAACAGAAAAATAATGGGATCACAGCTGTTTCTTAACAGCTGTGTGATGGATGGGACTGGCTTTATGGAGAGCAGTCAGAAGGTGTTTGTAAGAGCCCATGGTTGGAGGGAGGGCAGGAAACAAGATAGACCCATTCAAGAGGGATTCAGGAGGTGGAATTGACTAGATTTGACAATGGGCTGCTGGAGGCGTTGAGGGATGAAGAAGTGGGAGAAGTCTACGATGATTCACAGGTTTCTGGACTGGATTTGATGTTGGAAATATGAGACGGGAAATTGTCTTGTGGGCATGTTTGGATGAGTGTATGCATCAGGAAGTGAAGCACAGTCAGGGAAACTACTGACTTCTCTGGGTTTTAAGGAAGAAACTAAAAAAGCAGAGATTGCATCAAATTGGCACTAACTGATCAACACTAAGGTGCTCACAAGGTAGTAATATTCTTTGAGGGTTGGGGGTTGGTAAACTCACAACTAATGGACGTGGTGAGCATTGTAGGGGGGAAAGGACACACCTTGAATCATGGTCTGGGTGTGGCAAAGTCATAATATGCAACCAAAATGTTTGTACCCTATAACATCCTGAAATAAGAAAAGAAAACAAAAAAAGAAGAAGCAGAGTTTGGCTTGATAGATAAAACTCCACGGCCAATATTTTCTGTGAAATTCTTGAGTCTATGATCAGACCATTACTAGAAGAGAATGTGAAATGCCTAAGTTAACCTTAGGAGGGACTTTCTAACATACACTCATTACTGCTTCAACACAGCTGACCGTATCCTTGTTGCAGCCTAATTTAAATTATAATGCTTATTCTTCTATGCACTCCAAAATTCTTATTATAGGTTTCCTTGTTACTACTAACTTCCTAGAAATGCAAATCTGTATTTTGGTATTTTGGCTGAAGAAAGGGACTCTGAGTCAAACTTGACTGTGCATACATATATATGCTTTTTCTAACAATATTAAAGAAAAGGTCAAGAAAAAATAAGAAAATCAGTGTTGCCTATAAATGTATTGATTTGTTTCTATGAATGTTTTTGTCATTTTGGTGTTTAATTCTAGACTTTCTTCACATGTACATTATTTATAGGCTGGTAATCATTCTGTACATATATTTGTGGATCATTATTTTTTTTTCCTTTTACTTTTAGTTTACACATAATTATATATATTTATGGGGTATACAGTGATATATTCATGCATGTATACAATGTGTAATTATCAATTCAGTGTATTTAGGATCTATAGCACCCCAAATATTTATCATTGTTTTGTGTTGGAAACATTCAAAATCCTTTCTTCTAGCTTTTTAAACATGTACAATAACTTACTGTTAACTATAGTCGCCTTACAGTGCTATAAAACACTAGAACTTATTCCTCTTATCTAGCCAGAATTTTGGGATTCTTTATTTTTTAATTAACATTATAGCATACTAATTTCCCACATTGCTTTGAAGACTTCATGCTTCTCAGACTTTATGCATTTCTTCCACCATTACATTGATTATATGAGAATTTACTTAAAATTGTTAGACATTTAGGTGACATCCAAACTTTTGCTATATTGTGCAACCCTAAGAATAAGATCTTAATGTATAAATGTTTCCCTACTCACTATCAGTATTTTCAAATAGGTTAGAGTTTCAAAATGGGGATTACTAGGTCAAAGTTTTCAAAAAATTATAACATTATAAAATATCACTCATCAAATAAAACCTGGCTTGCCTTGACACCTTGTTCATGGTCAGTGTGAGAAGTTATATTTCCCTTTGGGCTTTAAGTTCAACCATATCAAGCACATTTAAGGTTGATTATTGGGCAAAAGGAAAGAAGGCAAAATACAAATGGAATGGCTACTTTTCTTTTAAATATATATTTTTTAAAGTTTGTCATCTTTTGATTTTGATAGGCTCCTTGTTACTTCCCTTTCCCCCACCCAGATCAGCTAATGGCAAGATCTAGTGTGAACATTTCTTGTAAGTTTTCTCATTCAACTATGTTATCATAGGAAGAAATTCAAGGATTGGATTATATATATTTTTTTGAAAAAAAATGGAATTTCTTATGAAATGGTACCCTAAAAGAGGCCATTGCAACAGTCATTATGTTACTTCCAAGTTGTATCATCATTTTATCATTCATTTGAAATCTCATTTACCATGGCATCCATTGCCAGTTTCCATAAAAAATCAATTTGTGTGTCATAACATACCTCGGGCACTCTTCAGTCACCCACCAATGAGTTAAATACAGCTGTCATGATCAACCCCCAAATATGACCTAGAAATGAAATCTCCTTCTCCTCCCGTATCTCCCTGGTATAGCTACTTCCTCATTGGCTCACATAGGTGCAGAAATAAGACCATTTGTAGTCTCAGTCAGGAAACATTAAAAAGATTATCTAGGAAGGTGGTAAAATGGAAACCAGCAGGCCTCCTCTCTCTGGCAAGAACACGGGAGATGAGTTTAATTTGGATTACAAAGATTTTATGTAATGATCGTGGATATATGTTCGCATGAGATCCTAAAAGGATTACTGAAGCAAAGGTGATCTCTCTAGCTTGGAGTTTCTCAACTTCAGCACTATCGACAATTTGGCCTGGACAATTCTTTGTTGTGGGGGCTGACCTGTGCATTATATGGTGTTTAGCTGTATGCCTGGCCTTTAACCACGAGATGCCAGTACCACCTCTGTAGTTTTGACAACCAAAGATGTATCTAACATTGCCAATTGTCCCCTTGTAGATCAAAGTCACCTGTTGTTGAGAACCATTGCATAGTTAACAAATATTTAGTTTACTAGGTCCCCTCTTTGAGTCTTGGTGTCCTTAACTGAAAAATCAAAAGGTTGAGTTCAATGATACCCAACTTACTCTCCAACTCTGAAGGTATTTGAACACAGAAATGGACTTATTGGTCTACATAATCTTTCAAGCCCTAGACTTTTGTAGTTCCTTAAGTTTAAAGGTTATAATGCTTTATAGTTTTTTTTTTTGTTGTTGTTGTTGTTTTTTAAAAGCACTATAGTGTTGTCAGTTGGGGAATCTAAACACAATAGACTATTATGTTCTCTAAGAGAAAAAAAAAATAGAAGCCAGGGTAGAGATTTAATTTTGCAAATGCTCCAAAGTTTGGACGTTGTCAGGAGGCTGGGATATGATGGAGTCAGAAGATAAGGGAGAGCCGACCAAGGCTAAGAGTAAAATAGAAGTGAAGGCAAAAACCAATAGATTTCAAATTAGCTAATATACACATAGCTCATTTTAAACATAAAATAAACAAAGGATAAGAGAAAAAAACGTTCAAAAAGTCCAGGAACTGATTTTCTAAGAGCACATGTTTCCCTTGGAAGGCTGCTTCTTTCCTCGCTTGGTTACTAAGTTTCACAAAGATTGGAGGCTAGCTCGTAGAGAGGGGAGGGAGGAGGGGATGGGTATGTACATACACAATGAGTGTGATGCGCATCACCTGGGGGATGGACATGCTTGAAGCTATGACTCGAGGGGGGAGGGGAGGCAAGGGCAATATATGTAACCTTAACAACATTTGTACCCCCATAATATGATGAAAAAAAAAAAAAAAGGTTGCAGGCTAGGTGTGAAATTCAGGTTGCTTTCAGAGTAGACCGAAAGGAATGATTAGCAAATTCAGAACAATGGTGGACAAGGAGCTTAGAAGTTCTAGGCTGACTATGAAGGTGACCCAGAAGGTTAACAGCAAGCCATGCTCCTCAGTGTACTGCTATCACTGTGAAAACGGCTTTTATGATGCTCAGTGTCTATCTGGACACACAAGCATGCTGTTAGCATGCCCATGCGTTGAATAGAATCAGTGGATTTGGGTCCAGCTTCACAGAGAAGAACATTCTTATCTGAGAGATAGCGTAATAAAATTGAATCAGAGAGGAGAAGAGAAAGGGATATTAAATCTCTCTCTGTGTGTCTCTGTCTCTCTCTCACAGTTACTCTCTCAGTCTGTCTCTCTTTTGCTCCTAACCTGTAATTCTAAATTATCCAGCCAGGGCAACTTCTAAGGTCATGCAGGAAGCATGATGATAATATGGGAATGTGAATATATAATATGTGAATGATAATAAATAATGTTATTTAAGTGCTTGCCATGAGCTTACCTTGCTTGCCCTGAACCTCATAATAAATGACAGTATTTATTACAGCTTACTATGTATTCTTACATTTGCATGTGTTAGATTAACTGTCAGTATAAACCTATCAGGTACTTGCTATTTTTATCATATATTTTTTTAGAATGAGGAAATTAGGGCAACAAATAGTTGGATAATATGTCCAAGATCACATAGAGTGTAAGTTGAAATAGTTAGGGCTTGAACCTAACCAGACTCACACCTTGAGCCATTGCTTCTTACTGGTATACTATACTGCTTCAGTGAGCGCATTATAGGCATGGTCTTAGTTCACCCTCACTGCCACCATATGAGTAGGTTTTAGATTTATCTTCCTTCTACAGATGAGGAAACTCAGGCACAGGGCGGTTGAATAAATTCTCCAATGTCACATAAAAGTGAAGTAAGGAATCAGGGATTCAAAGTAAGTTGGATTGCTCTCAATCTTTGCTCTGACCTCTGCTCCCGTGCCCCTTCTGGGAGCACTTCACAGAGGTACTAAGAAACTGCACAGAAAGGGAAATGCAATCAGAGTCACACACATGGTAGCATGCTTTCATTGTGCAGAGAAGGAGGATGTTATATTTGGGTGCTTGAGGGGTGTCAAGACATCATGAAGGGGCTGGTTGGGAAAGAGTTTGGGAAAGCAAGTGCAATTTTATTGGCAGAAATGGGTGGGAGGGCTTCCCCAGAAGAAGGAGCAACAGAGGCAAAGACAAAGATCAAGTGGTGCAGGGTATGCTCCTGGAAATGTTTTGTCCAGATGTTATTGAGTTTAGGGCAGTGAGAGGGGTGTATCATTTCCTGAGGGGTTTTCTTTGAAGATACAATGATTCAGGGAAACTCACAACTCAGAAAAAAAAGTTTTTGTTAGAAAAGCATATGGGCACAGTGACTAACATCAGTACCCATGAGCCACCACCAAAAGTGACCAAGAACAGGGGAGATGCTGCTGTGGGAACCTGCATGGCAGCTGCACAGCAGTGGTTGGGCTGGGTGACCTCCAGAAGTGAGGACCACTAGGAAAAAGAAAATCACAAAGTGAAAGTCATAGCAGAGTGGGAAGCTTCTAGCTCTTCCACAGGCCATGAGGGCTCACTAGGAACCCAGAGTTGTCATTTAGACTCCATCCTTTTTCTGAAATAAACAATGGGTTTGTACATGTATGTATTAATGTGGGAAGTGTCATTATTTACTAACATATGCTGGGCATTATTCTTCATGATTCTATTATAAATATGAACTTGTTTAAAGGTCAAATAATGCTCATGTGTAATTGCCCAATTAGAAAATTACATTTAGGGATAAGAATAAAGTTCATGAAGAGAAGTTAAGAATTCTGCATTACACTTTCATTAATACAATATTATATTTGAAATCAGAGTGAGCCTGAGTTGGCTATGCTACTGATGGGGAATATAATCTTCAATGTAAGTGAATAAAGAATCTAAGCTTAGGGGACCTCCTTCCCTTGAAGACCTTATCAAAGGCTCTCTGACACAGTTGGTCTCCTCCAGTTACCACTGAGAGGATTCAGCCAATAGGAATCCTGCCGCCCCGAACAATGGAACACCCCCCTTCAGCCCCCCACCAGAAGAAAATTGGCAGCAGTAGCTTTTGAGGACTGGCCTGCCTGCTGTGCCCGGCATGGGAGAAGTTACTGCAGGGAGTGCTGGGATCTGTGAGATTTGGCTTTTCAACATTTTTAATAAGGCTAAAGCTCACATACACCTAGAACTCATTTGCCTGGGGTCAGAAGCCAAGGCAACCACCACCTGATCAAATCCAACCCCTGGAGTGTGTGTCAGGCCCTCTGCAACGAAGCACAGCAGGCTCACCTGGGAAGCTGAGCTTGACTACTGGAATCTTCTGTGTGCAGTGAGACTGAGCTTTGTTTTTAGTCCCCCTCTCAGGGAAGAATTAAACCTGACCCTATGAAGGGCAGCAAAAACCAGAGCAAAAACCCACACTGGTTGATCATGGCTCTTCCCCAGAGCAAACTCAAGCAAGTATATTTTGATTTTATTAAGCTTTTATTGTTTCTTTGATTGTAAATCTGTTATCGATGCTTGCTGAGATGTTTACTAAATATGTTTACTGAGAAAACTGAGACCACGAAAAATATTAAATATCCCCCACGCATATTCTACTTTTACAATTTTCAATTTTAATGCATATCCTTCTAGAATCTTCTTTGTGTGTGTGTGTGTGTGTATGGACACCTAAGGACAAATTTAAAGACACATGACTAATTGTTGTTTTGAAAGCTTCCATTTTAGGGGGTATGATTTTAGAACAGTATAAAGTACTGATCACCTGAATTTGCCAATTCTTTGCATTTTGTTCCATTTGCATCATTATTTTTCCCCCATCATTCTGGTTGCTATTCTTTTGATGTCTTTTGCTGGTTCTATTTCCCATCCCTGAACTGATGAAATGACTCAGGGATCTCTTCTTGATCACCTTCTACTCTCTATGCATCCTCAATCCTTTGATGACTTTAACCAGTCTCATAACTTTTAAGTGCCATCTCTATCCTGATAATTCCAAATTTATATCTTCAGTTCTGATCTTTCTTCTATCCCAAACTGAGCAGTCTGATTGATATCTCAAACTTATCATCTTCCACACTGAATTCTCTAAAACCTGTTCTTCTCACCTGCTCCTGAATTCTCCAAAACCTGATCCTTAGCTTTTCCAATTTTTGTTGATGTCAATTCCATCTTTCTGGTTATTCAGTACAAAACTTGAAATTCAACTATGACTGACTTTCCTTCTTGTATTTGATCCAAATCCAAATTCTCTTGTCTTTATGTTCCTCATGAATCAAGAATATTACCACTTTTCACCATGTCATTACATTATCAACTATTATCTCTCCTCACTCCCTCCTCTCTCTCCCACCCTAAGCAACTATCGTCTCTTTACTGGATTACTGTAAAAGACTCCCAACTTTAAAACTATTCTTAACACATCAATATGTGGGTCAGAGTTTTATTGTCACATTTTGTCTGGCCATTTGTATATTCATTCTCTGTGGCCCCTGTTTTTGTCATTCTTTTGCTCATGAGACCTATTAAGAGAACACGAGAGTTCTAGATACTCACTGCTACAAGGTTGTCACCATAGTCAACCATTTTGTGAGATCTTGACCTTTCTGTTGGTGTATAATCATGGCAATCATGTGATAGAGCAGCTGTGCAGAACATTTAAAACTTTGGATAGATCACAGTAGACAATTGTCATGACCACTGTGACCAAAACAACAATTAGTAGGACTTGTAAGGGACACCAATCACCAAGAAAACCAATTCCAGAGGCTATGGGGAACAACCTTAGAAATCTAAGTAGCTTTTTCTTAATGCAAGATATAGCCTGTTCTACCTTGCCTGTTTGATGTGAGTACAGAAGAAATATTAGCAATAACACAGAAGCCACCATGGAAAGCCCAAAAGAAGATGTGTAGAACAATGTGATGGGCCATCACTATTAATGTCAACAAGTGAGATTGATTATATTCCATCTAGGGCAGAGTTAGTAAACTTAATGACTTCTGCCAAAGTTAGTGATCAGTGTTTGGAGTTTTGACTTCCATGTGTATGCTTCCCTCTGTTGGGAACACTGCTCTAACTGTTCCCATAAGCAATGGGTCAATTTAAAACATGGTAGCACCTATACAAAGGATATCATCTTCAGATGATTTACTGTAGACACATTAGTGGTATTTCAATATAAACATTCAACTTATATTTTATTGCTCTTTAGGCAGTAAAACTAGGGCCAATTATTGAATTGTCAATGTAAGGATGAATGTAAAGATTAATTTTTAAAAGAAATTAAAAAAAGGGAGCAGACTGCCTTAAGAAAGTAGTGGTTGTCTTGCTATAGAATGCTTTTCAGAGTGATTAGCCATTGCTCAAATGTCTTTGGGATGGTATGCGTCTTTGAGTGGGAGGTTGGAGTAGATTAGTAACTTTAATGTGTCTTTCAATACAGAGAGTCCATGACTCATGATGATTCTTGAGAGATGCCAATTAATCACTAGCTGCTATAAGAAAAAGACAAAGACTTATCTTAGGGTAATCATGCAGAGGTACTAGAGATTGGTTTCACACTGAGCTGACTTTCTTTCACCTAAGATGCATTTACTTAGTTTTTGTGCTAGAGTCATAAAGAAATACTTACTAGCCCCATGTTGTTTCATCTGCCATAGAGAATATTCCATAGTTGTATGTCCTTCCCCTAATAATTTGGTATATTTTCTCTTTAAAAACTGTGCAAATTATGTAATTGAAACTGTTTCCATTGTTGTTTTAGCTGCCATGAAGCCCAGGGACAAATTTGCAGTTAAATATTTTAACTGTGTAGGTTCAAGTTGCCTCTATATTTATGCTTTTTCTTCCTGGTCTTAATAATCTATTCTAAATGACATTGTCTCTGGCTTTATTTTCATGTTCGGAATTAACTTATGTTATGCATTCTTCTAAGTACCTCAAATCCTTTGGGAAATGAGAAGGAAAATGGAGAATGGATTGATAAGTGGACCCATATATAATGACTCGGCAAATTGGTTTTCCTCTTGGTAAGTGCCTGTAAGTGGTAATATCATGATGTCCATGATGACCTAGTAAGCTATCAAGCCCTATTTTTTGCCAGAAATTTTCAACCTTGCCCAATATCCAAGTACCTCTTCCCCAGGGAGGTTCCCATTTTGATAACCAGCAGCCCCAATTCAATATTCATTCCCAATAGTGGTGGTAAGCAATGAGATCCAATTGGTTAATAACAAATTGGGTGATGGACTTTGTCTTGTGTATCATAATTAGGGTTCAGTAGGTGTTAGGTATATATGAGAATGTTCTTCTCACAATATAAGCCCCCCTGTTGGAAATAAAATTTATTAAAATAACCACTGAATTATATATAGGCTCTTTAAGTTGGCAATACATTCAGTCCAAAATTGGTGGTACACTTGATTTGCCATCCTTGTTAGATTTAATTTTGAATCACTTCTATAATAGTAACGAGTGATTACTTCTCTCCAATTATTACCGATCCAAGTATGTATATAGAACACTATGTTGAGTTCTGGGCTACATCCTTGGGGAAGGACACCAACAAACTGAAATGGGTTCAAAGGAAGTTAATAAACTGGTGAAGAGTTTTAAAGGGGTGTGGCATGTCACTCCCAGAGCTATGAATGCTTAGCCTGGAAAAATGACTACTCTAAACTGACATGGTTACTTCATTCAAATATCAGACTTGAATTTGTCTACAGTGCACTAACTCTTGTACACACATGGACTCTTCCAGAAATACAAATATTCCCAGACAGGTGGCACATGTTCATTGTACCAAAATACACTTCATGCAGTGCCCAAAAGATCTGGCAAAGGATTGTATGGGATGTGGTTTTCTAACAACTGCCATGTAACAACACACCTGTCAAGACACCTCTGTGCATATCTCCTAGACTGTGTTCTGCGAAAAGTCATCCCCTGGAAGTACTGCGGTGGGTTTAAAAAATCTGTCACTCCAGACAGTATGCTTTTTATTTTCCTTCTGAATGCACCTCAGATGGGTAGATACCTACAGTCTAGGAACCAGTTCCTAGGAAAGGAAATTGAATTATAAGAACCTAGGTGGGGAATCCTGCTTTTCTAACCCTTGCCCTCCCCCCCAAAGCAACTTCTGATTCTACTTTTTTAGCTAAGCAGTATTGTCATCAGAGAATACAACAAAGAGAAAATTGGGCTGACTTATTCTTTCAGTGGCACAGTCCCAAGGTATTTTACATCTTAAACATTCTGGACACTCCTGTAGTAGACCAGGGAGAGTTGATGCTAATTTAATCAAGGCAGAGGAGGGAATCTGTAACAGCATTCCCTGGGAGCTCTGACGTTCACCAAGGGTTCAGAACCTGCTTGACTCCATTATAATTGCTGCAGATTTGTCCTTTTGTGAAGCTCTTCTGGATATTAAAATACCCTAGGATTTGTGGTAACTGAAACCATTTCGTGCCATCTGCTTATTTGCATTAACCTCCAGCCAGACCCCCATAGAACAAGCTTGACAGGATGACCCATTGGCAAAGGAGCTGATGGGGATAATATATGGGAAGAAGTCTGCTCACTGATAGTCTTTTGGTTTAAAGGTGGTTATATAGATTTGATTAAGGATAAGCAGATTCCTCCATAGACAGTGAGCACTCAGCTGAGGGCCATCAAATCCTTAAGCCAGGAATTGTGAAAGAGACAGGGCAACACATTATTTGCTTCTGTTTTTAGTACATTTATATTTCCAGTTATGCATTGCTTATGCTAATAATACAATGAGTTTGAATTTCTTGGAAAAACTCTGAATTAGAATTGCAGGCTTGAAAACATGTAATATGTTGTACAAAAATGTGGCTGTAAAGATAAGCATCAATCATGCCTCAGTTGAACACAAGTGGATTAATTATTAATAATTCGATGAATGAGTAAATGAATCAACAAATGCTTTAAAAAAAAAAAAGATGAGTAAGGTGCTCTCTGTCTCTGGAGAGACAGACAAATTTCTGCCCAGCTAATTAAGACTCAAGAAGAAGGCACAAATGGTGAGCTATGGGAACAAAAGGAAAGAATGGGAGGCATTTCATTTTAACTGATGTTTTACACAGAATCATCCATAATGACATATTCCATTTAATAGCAGATTTATTTTCCCTAATTCCTTCTACAGTCACCATATTATTTAATTTTGATGTGGTTTAGACAAATTATCACTATTACCCCATCTAGTAGACAAAGAAATGGAGACAGGCAGGGTAAACATGTGCTTAAATTCACATAGCTGGTTAATAAACTGATTGAGGCCAGGGCCGAGGCCTCTTGGCTTAGTCACATATTCCTTCCACTAGATCTCAAAATTTATGAATGATATCTGTTAAATTTAAGGCATCAGTAGTTTACTGTATCTTGGTCATTCCCTCCCTCCCTCCCTCCCTCCCTCCCTCCCTCCCTCCCTCCCTCCCTCCCTCCCTCCCTCCCTCCCTCCCTTCCTTCCTTCCTTCCTTCCTTCCTTCCTTCCTTCCTTCCTTCCTTCCTTCCATTTTCTTCTTTCTTCTCTTCTTTGCTTTCTGCTTTTCTTTCTTTGTAATACCATGATATTAGTAGACACTAGCAATCTCTTTGTCAGAGGAAATCTAATCCTCACTATCAGTAACTCTGAGCTTTAGATTCTTAATTCATCACAGGCAGTATAGTGGGAGTGAAGTTGATATAAAAAATTCCTCCTCTGTAGAATTATTCTGAGGATTAAACTTGATCATTATGTAAGGTACTTAGCACAACATCTAGGACACTGAGAGATGTAAGTATTCAATAAATGGTAGCTATTGCTGTTGTGTTACTATGTTCAATAAGCAACAATGAAATTGGAATATACAAAAGGAAAAAAAATCCATCCTCATTTCAAAGAGATGGAAATGGAGTGATAGAATATACAGCCCTGATTTGAGATCAACCCCAAGTATCCTATCAGTTGGTTAGTGTTATTTCTGGGCAAATCTCCGTCAATTTTGATATCCTCCTTGCATATGAAAAGACCTGTAATGAGTTGAAAAATGCATGGCCAGTGGGGAATACATGAATAATATAGTTAACAATATGATTATGGAATCATAATCAGGATTTGCTAGAATGGGTTGCCTCTATTTTATAAACAAGGTGGGAAATTATTTAAGGATCAGGCCTTGACTCAGGAAAAGTCTTCAAAAGTAAGAATTCTGAAGTTAAATGCATTAGTAGAAAACAGAAGTAAGGCCCTGAAAGAGGAGAGACTTTAGTCATAGCTTTGGTCTCTTGGAATCAATGTCAAAAGCCTTCTAAGTGGAATGCTAGGGTCTCAGCTCCTCCAGCAGTGGACTAGGGGAGGCCCCATTTGCAACAGTGACACATCTTAAATCAGGCCTCTCACCCTGGCTGCTGACATGTTGCTGGGTGTAGACATGCCTCGTAATGGGGGATGAAGCCCCATGCCAAATGATTCAATTATAGTTCAGTAGAAAACAGTGAGAGGAAGAAAAAAGTGTAAGTCCACATCCATTCTGAATGTGTGGCAATGTCTGGCATCTCTCAGCCTGAGGACGTGGTTTCCATTTATTCTCTGTACTGGAAGATCTTTTGCCCGTGAGTATTCAACCACCCCTGTCATCATTTCTCCATGCTACTTTGTCAATGTTCTTGATGATTTCCTTCCAAATACAGGATTCCACAGTTGCAGCACAAACCTTCCCCTCCAAAGGACTCACCATCTCAGGCATGTTTTTACATCTCACTTTCATGTGCTAATTATGTTGCTGTTTAGGAAATAGTTGGAAACTGACTTAGGAATAGGAATATAAAATCCATTTAAGATTTCTCTTAACACTGTTCCCCCTGTGCCTGTCCCATCTCTAGCATCTGGGCACTTGGCTAAAGGTTTGGTGCAGTGATACATGCTTCCTGTTTCCTTAGCCCCCTACTTTCTAATACTCATCCACTTTGCTTCCAGGGTGGGCATTCTGCCTGAGAATGAATGGGTTGAAGCTGGCACACTATCTATCAGCAAAGGAACCGTTGTTTTTGGAGAGATGTATTAAATCAAATCTCTCAGAAGGGGAGCCTGACCCCTTACCTCTCTTCCCACCCCTTCCATCTGGAAGAGAAGAAAAACAGAGAGATTTGGGAGTTGCCAAAGTTTAATTACTTCTACTGAAAGTGCCAAAAAAATGAGAAAACTTATCCTTTAGTGAAAGGAACCAGAGGGCCCTATGGACATTTGCAGCAGTCTGTTTGCCATTTGTTTTTTTCCCTTTTTTTCTTTAGCCCCTGAGTAGCAAATTTCTACTTTTCTTTTCCAAGAAAAATGAGGACAGATTGTCCCTTGGAGACCTCAAAAGGGTGTTTCAGATTTTGCCACTGGAGACAGAACTATCGAGCAATCTCCGAATACTTTTGCATTAAGATGCACACAACCTGAAATTTCAGGTCAGAATTTGCTTACACCCTTAGCTCATCATATCAACCATCCACTCATACAAGTTGTATTACAATTACATCCATCTCTAACTCACTCATCAGGGGCCACGCCAGCAGATATTAATGTAGATGAGGTTTTCTTGGAGGGCGCAACAAAAATTAAACTCCTCAGTTTAGTCTCATTCACACAGAGGCTGAACTAGCTGTGGATCACCTACACTATATTTATCTGCCTTTTCTCTGCCTGTGGTATATTTTATCTTATATTTTATCTTTTAACAATATCTGTACACTGAGATTGAAATCTACCAACCAAAAGGAAGAGGAAGCAAAATTCACTTTCCTACTTATTAGTAGGTGGGTGGGTAGATGAATGAATACAACAATTAAAAGTATGTATAAATAATTATGAATTGCAATGATTTCTATTTTCTACCTTTTTTCATCTCAAGTAATCAAAACTGGTGACACATGAAGAATAATTTCATTTCAAAGAATAAAGTTGGAGGTTGAAGATAGTAAGCAGCAACGCTTGAAAGAAATAAAGCTAACATTCTTTCAGGATTTAGCAACAAGACTTTTTTTTTTAAGTAAAGGAAAATCCTTTTCCTTACAAATGGGACATGGTAGGTTTTCTGTCTTGTGGGTGGCTTTTTAAATAGAAAACGAGAATCTTCACATCTTTAAGTTTTCTGTGAAATCAGCATGCTTTGCCTTTTGATTTCTGATGTCTCTTTCTTATCAATCTAGTTCTTTGTGGATTTATTGCACAAATCTGTGCAGTGGTTAAAATTTATTCTTTGATACAATGCAGGCACTAAGCATTAGCTTCTACACTAGAGGAAATTGGTATGGAAGATGATGGTGCAACTGGGTATTGGAAGCCAGTTAGGCTTTCTATTTCAAGCCCTTTTTACTTTTCAAATCTTTGATGTACCTGGTTCATTCTTAACATCACATGGAATAACAGAAATTGCCCTGCGAGGTTAAGACATTGATTTTGCTAGTCCAGTCTTCAGTTGAAGACAGGTTTTGATTTTGCAGAATATTGCAAAAAGTTCATATTTTACTGAACTGGACTTAGGCTGTGTGTGTATGTGTGTGTGTGTGTGTGTATGTGTGCACGTTTTATGCTGGATGGGATTAGGCAGCGTGAGTGGAGACAGTAAAAAGGAAAGAAAGAAATCTGGGTAACGAAATGTTCTAATTACTGAATTAATCAGTTTATAGTCTAAAGACTGAGGTTTAAGATTGGGCTACTCTGGTTCTGCTTAAGCAAAATGTCATATCTGGGGGAGTGGCAAAATTTTTTTCTCTCATTTCCTTAGAAACAGGGTTCCAAGGTACATTTGGCAAGGACATTCAATACTACTGGACTTATTATATGAATTAGTTTGAGTAAAATACTCAGTAAAGACAAAAGAGATGGCCAAAATTATCTTTATCTACGTTAGACTTCAGGGAAGCAGTATGAAGAGGCTGTTTATTAGTATCTAACACATATTAAACACCTGATAATTGTTGAATGAATCATCATTAAACAGAATTTAATCTGGTTTTGTCCTTAAATCTTGCTGAGAATACAGTGAGAGTAAAATGGTGATTAGAAACAAGTCTCAGAAACAACCTTTCACTCCTCTTCTCCTGATCGCCTTGAAATTATTGTGCTTTGATTTTTTTAAAAAAATAGTTTTTGGGGGGGCAGGTTTAGATTTGCAGAAAAAATGAACAGAAAGTAGATAGTTTCCACATATCCATTTCTACTCCCCCCTAGTTTCCTCTATTATTAACATTTTGCATAAGTCATACATTTGTAACAACTGATAAGCCAATAATTATATTTTATTATTAACTAACACCCATAGTTTACATTAGGGACATTCTTTGTGTAGGACATTTTATGGGTTTTGACAAAGATATATTTATATGTATCTTAATGTTATAGGATCATACAGAGTAGTTTTACTGCCTTAACGATGTTTTGTGTTCCACCTACTCATCCCTCTGTCCCTCCTTCCCTTGGAACCCCTGGAAACCACTGATCCTTTCTACTGTCTCTATAGATTTGCTATTTTCAGAATGTCACATAGTTGAAACCATATAGTATATAGCCTTTTAAGATTGGATTCTTAGCAAGATATATTTTAGGTTCCTACATTTTTTTTTCATGATTTTATAACTCACTTATTTTTAGCACTAAATATTCCACTGTCTGGATATACCACAGTTTGTTATTCCATTCACTTATTGAAGGATATCTTG